>NC_084483.1:46845262-47448624 GCF_030035675.1 Rhineura floridana
GTGGAAACTGGTGGAAAGTATAAAACAACATAGTTTATAGAAAACAAACCTTGCTGAAGAAGAACCAGCATGGCGATTGCAAAGGTAAGTTTTAGAGTTCTTTGAGAGTAGCAGTAAACATGTGGATATGGTTATCCACAAGACATTGTGTACTCGGTCTTTTTGAAGATTTTTTATATAGTCTTCCACCAAAGCTTGCTGGGTAACCTTAGACAGATCCTCTTTTGGATCAGTTAACTGGTAAAGAAACTAGGGCTGCAATCGAATACATGTCTGCTCAGAAGTAAGCCCAATTGGGTTCAGTGGAACTTACTCCCAGGTAAGTGTATATTGGATTGCAGCCTAAATCTTGTACATTCTCTGGGCACTGTGCATAATCCCCAGCAGGCTTGGGGGAATGTGCTTGATTAAATTGTGTATATTGTCTGGCCATTATGCATAATCTCCAACAGGCCTTGGGGAATGTACATATCTTTACTGCACTTTGTGCATTCTCCAGACAATATGCACATTCTCCAGTCAGTATGCATAGTCTCCAAGAAATATGTTTGTTTCCTATCTCTTATTCAGAAGTGTACAATCTGTCCCCTGGGTTGCTTCTGGCCCACTGCCTAATCTTGCATATTATACAACATCACGTCCCACTAACTGGCAAAGCAGCAGGAGGGGGTGTGCTGGAATGGTAATCTTTATCAGGACCCCCCCCCTTCTTGTGAGAACAGGATGCTGGACTACATAGGCCTTTGGTCTGATCCAGCAGGGCTTTTCTTGTATTCTAATGAAGGGGATTTTTTCCCCATCACCATTCAAGAAACACACACTTTCAGCTTTATTAAAATTCAGCAGAACAATAAAACTTAATCCACCTACCAACTCCTTAGGATTAATTGAATAAACGTAACCCAGTTCATTAACAAAATCTTTTATTAAGTCTTGCTGCACACGTACTTTGTAATTTTATTGCTTTTCCGTGTATTCTATGGAATGATGAGAGGCATTTGCTAGTTAGTCATAGAACCAAAGTAGATTATTCTTTAGAGAGTGGATCCTGATTTAAAGCACAATTCTAGGCATGTCTACTCAGAAATAAGTTCCACTGAGTAACTCCCATATAAGTGTGAATAGAAATGCAGCCTCAAAATCCTGGTTACTTAACTAACATTAAACCAGAGTTCCCTGTTTTGGAAATTTAGATTTAACACATCTGTATGCCAAAGTTGGTGCTTGAGGTGAAGAGGGCAGGCAGTTCCACATGGATCTGATGCACACTTCATAATAAATTATGTTTTATGAAGTTGGCAATGTTACCTCTCAATGGAACCAACACTCTTCGTTTTTCTTTTAAATAATGGCTAGGGAGAGGATTTGGATTGGAACCACGGCATATAGGGAGGTTAACCCTCTCCCCCTTCACATCACACTACCACTGTTTCCTACCTTTTTAACTTTATTTATTTTTACATTTTACCTCCAATTGGAAACAATGGGAGGGAAAGGGGAGGGAGAAATTTGACATCAGTAGGGACAAGACTGCTTTTGGGATATTATTATTATTATTGTTATTGTTGTTGTTATTATTATTATTATTATTATTGATCTGCTTTATTTCTAGTCAGGACATAGCTATTTGGAGCAAAAATAATCATAATTCATAACAAAACAATAACACCACTGCATTTATATAGAGCTGTAAAGCATTCAAAGTTCTCCACTTAATTATAACCACTAATAATGTAGGTTCGGATGATTATCTCCACTTTGTAGATGAAGCTAATAGTTGTTTGCCCAAGGCTACTGACCAATTTCATGACAAGAAGAGTTTTGAATTTAGATTACCATTCTGCACATTCTGCACCCCATATTCATCAGTTCAGAACTGACCAGTAGTTGGCAATGGAATGATAGGCATCATTGCTTGTGTTGTGTATAGTTACCCTACTATTGTCTCTGGTTGGGGCGGGGGGGCGGGGAAACCTCCTTGATCAGAAATAAAGATACATCAGAAAGCGTGTGTGTGTGTTAAGTAATGAGGTGCCAGTATTCATTTCTTGATAAAAGGATTGTGGTCAGCAAAAATAAAAAAGATGAGTACCATCACACACACACACACACAAACCATTGTGTGTATATATACCTTCAAATGCTTCTTATCTTTCAGTTTTCAGCTCTCTTAAAAACGAATGTCTCTCTCCAGCCTATATGAAACCATAATTGGAGCATCTGCTGAAGATTTATTGGGACAGCTACAGTCCAATACCAGATTGACACCATCCTCACCAAAAGCCCTGGAAACCATTCAATTAATTGAGCATCTGGAAAGGCTGTTCAGTTAAAGCGCCTGTTAGTGTTCACATACAGGCATCCTCTAAGTTTCCCCAATTACAGATCTAAATTGCATCAGGCTTTTCATTTAGTTCAAATTTGAGATCTGCCCAGCCCTTTGTTGACTAATAGCACAGTCATATGGAACATACTCAGAAGTTATGTCCCACATAGGGATGCAAGCAAATAACGGTGCTACAACCCATTCTTAAAAACTTTGGAACACTTCACTAAAAAAAACTTGGTACATATTAGTATCTTTGAAACTGGCAGGAGAAAGCTTAAGAGAAATCATCTGAGATGAGAGGATGCTCCTTTATACTTCTTCTTTTTTAAGAGGTGGCTAAGATAAGCAGCAGCACAGCAACATGAAGCAGAATGTCTGTTCATCTCCACCACCACCTTGTACTAAGCTAGCATCTGCCAAATGCCAGCCTGCTCAGCCTGCTAATGAGTTTTAGAATTCAGAGTATGACCGTTGCTCAGCAACTGATAAAGAATACTAGCCACATGCTTTTCAGTTAATATACAGGAGACCTTTACCCCACATATTCACAAATCTTATTTAAAAGGTTGATTCTACTTGCCCCTACCAAACAACCCTTCCGGATCTTGAAAAATATGCACAAGAAATTTGATTATAGACAAGAAAAAAAACTTTTCTTCTTACAGGATCATGTTCTCTGAGCTGTTGATTCTTCTCCTAAAATGATGATTGTGTGCAGTCCTATTCAGCCTGATAATGTAATGGACAAATGCAGAGCTTGGAAAAGTTACTTTTTTGAACTACAACTCCCATCAGCCCAATCCAGTGGCCATGCTGGCTGGGGCTGATGGGAGTTGTAGTTTAAAAAAGTAAATTTTCCAAGCTCTGGACAAATGTGTGTAGAAAGCCAGGGATGCGCATCCCAGGTCTCTCCCCCCCCCATATTATCAGGGCTCTCTACGCCCACATTTACTCCTAACATAATCAGGCTGAATGCCTGAATAACTATAACTGATTTTAATTAAATTTCTTATATCATGGTCTTTCTTTTTGAGAGGCTTGCATGGGGCTTCCAGCTATCATTTATCAGATCTACACTAATTAGTTACAACATTAAATGTCCTAGGACCATTCACTGTGTCATGGAATTAGGAATTCCACAGACAAGTCTAGGATATTCTGGACTCAAGATATTCTGTGAGTGGAGTTTGGTTGATGGGATGCCTCCTGCTGGCAGAAGAAGGGGATTCACCCTCCGCTCTGAAGCTCCATGTATCCTTTGAAAGTCTGCTCTGGAGGGCTGGGGGACGCTCCAGAATAGTGTGGGAGTTTGCATGGGGTGTTTCAGGGGGAAAGGGGAATTGGGGAAAATTGTCTTGCCCACTTCCAGAAACCTTCACTGGATTAAAAAAAAACACCTTCAGTTTGCAAAGTATTCAATCTTTCTACATACAAAAGATCTCTTGAACAGATATGTTGGCAACAAACTACAACCATAACATTGATCTATTTATTCTGGAATAACCTCTAAATTTAAGGGACAGGCTGCAATCCAATACACACTTACCTGGGAGTAAGTCCCATTGACCCCATTGGAGCTTACTTCTGAGTAGACATGTATTGGATTGCAGCCTTAGTCAGAGATAACGGAGTTCTTGACTTCTATCTCATTATATCATTGATAAATACTTGATAGTCTTTCCTGATCCAACTTTCCCAAAAATTGTAGAGCCAAAATAAAACATGGAGGATGTCAAAGAAGTCCCCTCAGCACAGGGATTTGCTGCTGCAACATTGGTTTTATATCACATATGCTGAGCCACCTGTGCTGATACTCCTTGTCCATTTTGAACTGGATTCCTTCATCATGTTACAGAGAAACAATGGCCATTTGCCCAAGTGTGGCACTTCTGTAATAGGATGTGTAGAAGAGACATCAGAGGTGGAAAACTGTTATGGGCCAGATCCTTATCAGAATATGCCTCACGGGCCAAATTTGATAGGTGGCCAGGGCTGCCCACTTGTTGACCACATGATACCATTATGGCTTCACATGATTGATGGGAAGCACCTTATGCTTCCGTTTTAAGTCTCTGAGATCGGGGACTTAAAGGGAAAGGGGGGAGACTTGCAAAAGCCTTTTTCCATTTCTCCCTGTGCTTCCCTTTGAAGGCTCAATGATTGGAAACTTAAAGGGGGAGGGAGGAGATTTGCAAAAGTTTCTTACAAGTCTCCCTGTGCTTCCCCTTTTAAGTCTCTGAGACATGCTCCCAACTATAAGAAATTGTGGCCATAATGAGAGGCAGAATATTACCTGTATGGTAGATTATTTCAGGGGTAATGTAGTCATTTTAATGTATTTAACATTTTACTCCCCTCAATAAATTAATATTATGCCATACACACACCCAAAGAAAACCACTTAACAAAGCCAGTGTTTCTGAAGTTTATATATTCATGTATATTACAAGGATAAATTTATAAATGTCCTACTGACCTTCGACTGTTGTTGTGTAATGCCAGGTCTGTAGTACAAAAAACATCACACATCCATGATATCATCTTGGATGGACAGGCAGACCTGGCATGTATTACGGAGACCTGGTTGGATGAGGCCTCAGCTCCCACTCTTGAGGCCATGTGTCCACCGGGTTTCCGTTATGCACAGCAGCCAAGGGTGGGAAGGCGGGGAGGGGGTGTGGCAGTCATCTATCGGGAGTCTTTAGTTTTTACCAGACCTCCTCTACTTAGGACTAAGTTTGTTGATTGCATGTACTGGAGGTTGGGCCCGAAGGGCAGTTTAGGGATCCTGCTGGTGTACCGCCCACCCCGCTGCACAGCAGACTCCCTGGCCGAGGTGCTAGAGGTGGTCTCGGCTGTACGGGCATTGTCCCCAGAATTATTGGTGCTGGGTGACTTCAACGTGCATGCCGACACCACACTCACTGGGGCCCCTCGGGATTTCCTGGAAACCATGGCTTCCTGGGAACTGCACCTTAGTAATATTGGACCCACCCATGTAGCCGGTCATGCTCTCGACCTTATGTTTGTCCTGAGAGGGGAGGGAAGTGCTCTGAAGTTGGGGGTGATCTCTTCCACCCCTGTGTCATGGTCAGATCACTACCTGGTAAACATAGACTTCTCGATGCCTCACACCCTCCGCAGGGGTAAAGGACCTATTAGAATGGTCTGCCCCAGACGCCTGATGGATCCAGAAGGATTCCTGACTGCGCTTGGGGAATTGGAACCTGCTGAAGGCCGCTCGGTTGATACCCTGGTGTTGGAGTGGAATGAAGGGATCACCAGGGCTCTGGACCGGGTGGCACCGAAACGTCCTCTCCCCCTGAACAGAACTCAGCACCATGGTACACACCATGGTTGCGAAATCTGAGACAGGTGGTGAGACGACTAGAACGCCGGTGGCGGAAATCCCGTTCCGAAGATGTCCGGACACAGGTTAGAGCAGCAGTAACTGCCTACCAAGTGGCAATAAAGGCAGAAAAGAAGAGGTTCTTTGCTGCCTCTATTGCGTCAGCAGAGTGCTGTCCCAGGAGGTTGTTCCAAGTGGTCCAAAGCCTGGTCGGTCCAGTTGCTCAGGAACCCTTGGAACAGTCTAAGGCCTCCTGTGACAAATTAGCAAAGCACTTTGCTGACAAAATCGAACATTTACGGAGCTCGATCCCGTATGCCGTGGATGCAGTGAATGAATCTGAGTTGGCCAGTTGAAAGCCAGTCAAATGGGATCGATTTCAGCCTCTCCCTTCTGAGGATGTGGACAAGGTGCTCTCAACTGTGAAGCCTACCACCTGTCTAAATGATCCTTGTCCATCGTGGCTCCTCGTGAGCTGCAAAGAGAAATTGGGCGAGGGGATCAAGGCAGTGGTCAATGCATCCTTGAAGGAGGGTGTAATGCCATTAGCCCTCAAGGAGGCAATTGTAAAGCCCATCTTAAAGAAGTCCTCCTTGGATCCCCAGGTTTTGAATAACTTTCGCCCAATTTCGAATTTACCATTCTTGGGCAAGGTCATTGAGCGAGTGGTGGCTAATCAGTTGTCGACACACTTGGATGAAACGGATTATTTGGATCCATACCAATCGGGTTTCAGGACTGGACATGGAACTGAAACAGCCTTGGTCGCTCTGGTTGATGATATGAGGAGGGCATTAGATAGGGGAGAATTCACCTTTCTTGTCCTCCTCGATCTCTCAGCGGCTTTTGATACTGTTGACCACAGTATCCTTCTACATCGCCTGGAGGGATTGGGAATAGGAGGCACTGTATTGCAGTGGTTCCATTCCTTTCTCTCCGATAGGCATCAACAGGTAGCATTGGGGGAGGAGGTTTCAGACCCTTGGCCTCTCGATTGTGGTGTGCCACAGGGCTCTATCCTCTCTCCCATGCTATTTAATATCTATATGAAGCCGCTGGGGGCAATCATTAGGAGATTTGGGCTGCAGTGTCACCAATATGCGGACGACACTCAGCTCTATCTCTCGTTTAAATTTTCGCCAGAGTTGGCTGTGGAGACCATGTCCAAGTGTCTGGAATCCATGAGTGGATGGATGGGAAGGAACAGGTTGAAGTTAAATCCCGATAAGACTGAGGTGCTGCTTGTGGGAGACAGGGGAAGGTTGGGAAATGTTGACCTGATGTTCCACGGGGTGAGACTGCTCCTAAAGGACCAGGTCCGCAGCCTTGGGGTTGTTCTTGATTCCAAGCTGTCCATGGAGGCTCAGATTTCGGCAGTGAGCCGGGCAGTTTGGTATCAATTACACCTCATTCGTAGGCTGCAACCCTACCTCCCTGTTCATCAGCTCCCACTGGTAGTACATGCCCTGGTCACCTCTCGTTTAGACTACTGTAATGCGCTCTACGTGGGGTTACCCTTGAAAACGGTCCGGAAATTACAACTGATACAAAATGCTGCGGCTCGACTACTCACAAATTGTTGCCGCCGGGAACATATCACCCCAGTGTTGTTCGATCTTCACTGGCTTCCAGTTGTTTTCCGGGCTCAATTCAAGGTGTTGGTATTAACCTTTAAATCCCTACACGGTTTTGGCCCAGTTTACCTGATGGAGCGCCTCCAGCGCCACCAATTATGCCGCCCAACAAGATCAGCCACTCAGGGCCTTCTCTCAGTCCCACCAACTAAAACAGCTAGGTTGGTGGGGACTAGGGAGAGGGCATTTTCAGTGGCGGCCCCCACTCTCTGGAACTCCCTCCCGTATGATCTTCGGCATGCCCCTTCCCTGAATGTATTCCGCAAAGCCTTGAAGACCTGGCTCTTCAGACAGGCCTTTGGGACTTCCGGGGAGGGTTAATTTTTTAGGACTAATCGCCTATTACTCTG
This sequence comes from Rhineura floridana, assembly GCF_030035675.1. Taxonomy (NCBI): domain Eukaryota; kingdom Metazoa; phylum Chordata; class Lepidosauria; order Squamata; family Rhineuridae; genus Rhineura; species Rhineura floridana. Next base: position 46,852,925 of record NC_084483.1, read on the forward strand.
AACTGCTATTGTTCTTTATTTATAGTTTTACTGTTATATGTATTTTATGTGTATTTTATTATGATGCATTTATTGCAACTAAATTGTACGTCGCCTAGAGTGGCCATCGGCCAGATAGGCGGCTTATAAATTAAATTGTTATTATTATTATTATTAAAACCATTATTTGATAGTATGTTTTCACAGTACTAAACATAAAAGTAGAAATATATACACAATTATTGTATACATGCATAAAGTGCATTAACAGGGATATGTTTCCCCCTTCTTTGATGTATATTGTAAAAATGATCTTACTACTCTCTGGACATAGCACCACCATTTTAAGTGCACTGTCAGAGCTACTGCACAGCACATCAGTCACTCACATATCTTCACTCATCTGTCTCGAACATATAATATTATTTAGGTATTTAAATAAAATAACAGGTATTTAAATACAATAACAGGTACAATGACGAATACATGCAATGAAAAATGTTTCACAACAGCCAGCGTTCTTGCATCGTACAAATAGCTCTTGAGGCAGGCTCCACTCTGTTTCTGTAAATGAACATAAACATGCAATATGTAATGTGAGAGTTTAGGGACAGGGCCTACTCTGTCACAACCACCAAGGAAGCCAAATACAGTTCTCTTTCAATTCTATAGCTTTCTGCTGGGTTGGCACAAATACTATGTAGCTCGCAAAATAAGAATGCTGGCTATTCCAAAGATGTGAATAGGAGCTCAGTTCCTTGGATGCAAACCTAAATTTCAATGCTCGAGGATATGCACAGCAACCAAAGAGAGAACAAGGGTAACCTTGTGTTGGTCGCATAATAGTTCTAGAAAATTATAAACTCTAGATGGACACTTTATCTTATAAGACATTAGTTGATAATCCTTGTAATATGAGCTGATTTACACTTATTTCAAAGTATCCTTAGCTTAATTTATACTAGAAAATTTCCCCCTATTTTGAGCATTGTAATATGACTTAAAATAATGCTGTAACCATAGTTTATTCAATCTGAAGTTAAATTGTTATTTGTGTGTGTGTGGTGGTGTATTTCATTATTATAAATACAATGACAAGGATCCAAAGAACACCAGAATTGGTTTGATATGCCTTTGGGCTCCTCAAGCAGGAACCTCCATGTCACATGACAGTGTGGCACACCCAGCTTGTAGTGTGACATGTGGGTCCACTGTTAGAAGAAAAACAGGTCAGAGATTTCATGCCCAAGCCTTGAAGATTTCCTGAAGCATGTCTCACATGCTGGCCAGTCATATGACTTCTGTGGCATTATGACTTTCTCTTTCACTACAATGCCATAATAGTTTTCCCACCATGAAATCTGATGGGAATTTGGAGGTCTCTGCTTGGGCAAAATCTGAGAAGTTGTGAAGAGTTCTCTCAGCTAAATGTTCTGAGGCCATGGGAAAAAAACAAAGACAACCTTAACAGCTGCATGCATTGATAAACAGATTTATCCTCAGCATGTCAGAAAATCACAGATGCGTTCAAAGTAACTTGGAGTTTTCTATATTCATAAGAATGGTGGTAGTTGGTAAAATTTTTACTTGGTAGGGCTGCAGTCTTTAACCTTGCTGTTTTCATCACAATAGAACTAGTACAGCACTTATTTAGGAAAGTGATCCATTACACATGTGCAGAGTGCCACTGTCTCCTCACTAAAATATTTATCTGCACATCTGTGGACAATGGAAGAGCTTCCGTGTAAGACATCCAAGTATGATTTTCAGCCATGATTGATTCCATAGCTCTTATTTATTGATTTATTAAATTTATATCCAACTCTTTCTCCCAGAAGGAGGAAATTAAGCCATACCACATGACATGAGTTTAAATTCATGTATTAATTACACGTATACATTCATTGCCAAAAAACTAAACACACACAAACTTAAAATGTGAGGAATGCTTGCTTCCAGTTGTATGCAGTTTTCCTATCCTAAAAATTCAATTTAACTTTCATTATCCAAAAACACTTTTTCCTCTAAATTAAAAGAACAAAGCATTCCAAACAATAAACAAAAAAAGTTTCATTTGAATCTGGGCACATCAAGGCATAGCAGAACGTATTGCAATGCATGCCTCAGTCCTGAAAATATGAAGTAATACATGTGCAGAGTACATCACACCAGACTAATAATAATCCACCTCTGTTATGTGAGCTTAGGGATAATATTGTTGCCCGCCTCCCCGAATCTCCGAGCAGTGAGATTTCAGGGGTCCCTGCACTCATCCAGGGTTTGGTTTCCTTTGGGAAGAAGGTCAGCGGAGACTGTGATGTCTTTATGAAATATGGTTTATTTATTTACACACATTCCAACTTGAGCTCAAGGATGGAGGGGTTCAAGGCATCAGCAGTCCAATATCCAGCTTTTCCATCTGGGTTGCAGGAGGCACCCCAAAGGCCATGGTGCAGAGAGCCAGTCTCTCTACCTGCCTTTAGTCACCAGCATTCTCTAGACAAAGCTCAAAACTACAAGCCTCTGCTGGGCTCCAGGAAGGGGGGGATGCTCTCCAGAAGAGTTTCAATGACAAAAGTGTCTTCCTGGCCCATTCACCATTGCTAGGCAACTGATTGGCCCATTATCTTACATGGCCAATCTATTTGTTTAACAAAAGACTCATTTGACCAGCAGAGAGTTCCTCATTCCAAGGCACAGGATTCCAAATCAGAGGCTGGAAAGGGGACCCACAGGAATCATCCATCCCAACCCCCATAACAATATCTTCCAAGTTTGGGGAAAGATGTGGAGTCATATCCAGAGAGGCAGAGAGCCCAAACCTTTCCTTTCAGAAATCACTGACAAAATTCACAAAACTAGAAATAATAGCACTAGCATTTTTCTCCATTCCTCTGCACTGAAAATAGTCTGAACTTAAGCTACAGGAGGGACTTCTTGAAACTAGATCCACACAACTTTTCTGGAAACACTCTGGAAAATATTCTGGAATTGCAAGTGGCTCAGATCAACCTGACCTGCTCCACCCAGCTTTTAGGCTGCAATCCAGTATATGTCTACTCTGAAGTAAGTTCCATTGGGTTCAGTTGGACTTACTCCCAGTTTATTTATTTATTTATTTATTACATTTATATACCGCCCCATAGCCGAATCTATCTGGGCGGTTTACAGCAATTAAAAACATTAAAAACAAATATACAATTTTTAAAACACAAAAAACAATTTAAAAACAATTTAAAAAATTTAAAACACAATGTAAAAACACATGCTAAAACGCCTGGGAGAAGAGGAAAGTCTTGACCTGGCGCCGAAAAGATAACAGTGTTGGTGCCAGGCACACCTCGTCACCGAACTCATTCCATAATTTGGGGGCCACCACTGAGAAGGCCCTCTCCCTTGTTTCCAGACTCCCAGCTTCCCTCCAAGTAGGCACCCAGAGGAGGGCCTTGGATGTTGAGCGTAGTGTACGGGTGCATTTGTGTCGGGAGACGCGTTCCATCAGGTATCGTGGTCCCAAGCCATGTAAGGCTTTATAGGTCAACACCAGCACCATGATTTGAGTTCGGAAACATACAGGCAGCCAATGCAAGTGGGCCAGAATCAGTTTTATATGTTCGAACTGTCTGGTCCCTGTTACCAATCTGTGTGTGTGTGTTGGACTGCCTTCAAGTCGATTCCAACTTGAATAGGGTTTTCATGGTAAGTGGTATTCAGAGGGGGTTTACCATTGCATTCCTCTGAGGTTGAGAGGCAGTGACTGGCCCACGGTCACCCAGTGAGCTTCATGGCTGTGTGGGGATTCAAACCCTGGTCTCCCAGGTCATAGTCCAGCACCTTAACCACTACACCACACTGGCTCACACTACCAATCTAGTCACTGCATTTTGCACAAGCTGCAGCTTCCGAAATGTCTTCAAAGGCAGCCCCACGTAGAGTGCATTGCAGTGAACTGTTTATTGGATTACTGCCTTAATTAGTGAATGTGGGAAATGGTTAATACAGAGTTTGTTGCAACACATACAGAAGACATCCACTATTTCTCCTCGCATATCCCCAATTCACAAAAATAAATGCAAAATAATTAAGTAAACAAATGATATTTATTAAGAGGCTCGCTGTTTATTGCTTCCTTGCTTGCTCTCTCTCTCTTTCTCTCTCTCTCTCTCTCTCTCTCTCTCTGTGTGTGTGTGTGTCTAGCAAGGTTACAAAAAAAATGCTCCTCAAAGTAGAAAACATTCCCTGTTGCTTCTCCAGTTACCAATGAGATCTGGCCTTCAGGAAAACAGCTCTGAGCATGGTCAGAACCAATGTATGCTTCTGTTATAGGCTAAGACTACCACATAGGGCTGTTCTTGAAGCAAGCCTAGCTTCTCCTGACTCCTTCCTAATTTGCTATACTGGCTGGCCTCATAACAACAGATGAAGTGGGGATCTTTCTTAGAGAACAGGAGATGGACAGAAATGCCTTCACAAGCCTCTGTAAGTTCAAGAAATGATAACACTGTCGATGGGACAGGAAAGAGTGTGCAGCTTTGAAATGTGTGTGTGTGTGTGGGGGGTAAATATTGCTTGACATTCTCATTGGGAGGGCTGTGCCCTAGTAGCCGTTCTGGAGCAGCCACCACTGAATAAGAGCACAGTCTTGTATTTTGACTGAATATCTCTTGTGTTTTGTGTTGGATTATTCCCACATAGCCTAACTTTAAGCACCAGAATAAAACAATCCTGCAAGCAATACAGGAATGGAAGTCCAACACAGGATTACTGCCAGCTAACCTGACCCTACACAGTCAAGTTAATTGTAGTAGTGCGCTCTTTCGCGCACGCACACACACACACACACGTGATATCCTAGTTTAGATTGGTAAGTCAAAGCCCTATATCTCTGTCTGCATTGCCTTTAAACCTTCTAAAACCACTTTGCCACTCTATTCTGCTAGAACTAGGCAGAAAGAGCTGCTGCACAGCATCACCTCAGTGATCATGCTGGGATTCGATCATAGCATGAAAATGCTGGATTTCAGCACACTAGACAGCAATAGGTGATTTGTAATGGAATTTTCATCAGTGAAAAAAAGGCTGTGCCAATAATTTTGACTGAGTTTTTTTTAGCCATTCATGGGCAGGAGGCAAGGGAGAGAACCATTCCTTGAAAATTGGAGAATGGGTGAAATACTTCAGAGGGTTGTATCCAGAGTAGTGCTAAATAAGCATCCCGACAGTGCAAGGATTATGTGCAATGGGACTTCCCCCTCTCCTCCCCATACCTGTCATGAACCTGTATATGTTCATGAGTTATTAAAATCCATAAAGGGAACATCTTGGTTCAAGCAAAGAATTCTGGGAGTTTAAATGTTAAGAAAGACAGGCCTCTGATAGAATCCCACTTAGGTTTCGGTTTCCAGCTGAGGATGGTTAAGAAGAAGCCTAAACAGAAACACCTGGCTATCTGTGCTGATTAACAAGTGCCTGGCACCCAAGGTCATTCTTGGCCTGTACAGTGAAACACCGGTTGGGAGGGGGGCCTGGAAGGCGCGAAAGAGTGAGAAACATCTAGAAGGGGTTACATCAGACATTTTCTGATTGGTTCCTGAATCCTGGACCGTTAGGATTCTTTCCCTTACGTATAGGGCTGGGGACCCATAGCCTTTGTTCTCTGCTGCCTTGGTTCCAGAGTTCCATAGCTTTCTACCTTTTATGGTTCCATGGTGTTGCCTATGGGAGGTAACCTATACCTGGTTCCATTGCTTTGTGGTTAACATCATTCTCTCTTAGGAGAGATGCCACTTCAACCATCTACCTCATATGTAAGTATTAGGTTAGAAAAGGTTGTTATTTTCCTGTTGTGTGTATGAACTCTCTTGTATGTACCTAAACCCCTGTTTGGGTGTATGGTCTTAAAGGATTACTTGCTGCTATATTTTGATGTGCACTTATCTATTTTAATAAAGCTACTTCTATTTAACCTGGTGTGTTTATTGAGGGAAAGGGTGGTTCTGAATTCAGCACCTTGGCCATTCTCAGTCACATACTACCAAAGAGGGAAAAAGAAGTTAAAAGCTTAATTCTATTTTGTGGGTTTTACCAGAGGTTTCCTGACAAGGAGTGTAAGTTTAGCTCTTGTCTTTTTGGACCTTGGTTTACCTAGTGTCTGGGCTCAGAGATCCCCTGACTCTGAGTGGTACCAGTAAAAGGGGTGGTGGCAGCCTACTATTCTACCTTGCAGGGTTGGCGTTGGACACACAGCCTTGACAAGGGTGAATTGGTATATTTTGGTTCCAGATCAATTGCCCTAAGGGTGGGAATTGGGTCTGACGCATGATCCTAGTGCCTTGATGGCAGGGTTTCATGACAATACCTGCCCCTTAAATCTGTTCTAGGGGTTCCCCCAAGTCTCAGAAGCACATTTGGGGAGGATGCAGACCACGCATAGTAGGAGAAGGGGGGGAAGTCCCATTGTGAAAGTGGAAATCTTTATGCTGATTGGACACATAGATTGAATACCATCCAGATAAATTAAAGGGAGTATGGGGTTTTGTACTTACATTTAAAAGTGAATGAGGGGTGTGTGTGTTCACTTTTTAAAAAATAATCATTACATACCACTCTGTAATCTCCTCAGCTTCCTGGAACTCCTGGAATGTCCATAGGAGGTCATCACAGCACAGGCAGCCAGGGAGGTTGCCTGAGAGCACATGAGAGTATGAATGTGGGGAAAAATTGATTCAATTCACATTTAAAGGGGAATCTTCAATGCAAACTGAAACATAGCCATCCTTCAAAATTTGCACTTCCTCAAATTTTGCTATGCAGTTCTCCAGCCAAGTAATGTGTAACAAAATGCATATATTATGGTCAAAATGCATATATGATTGAAAATGACATACACAAATGCATTAAGGAAAACTAAAATATTGCTGAACTTTCGTGAGGTCTCTTTTTAAAATCAAAATTGCAAATTGATGTGGAAATATGGAGAAATTAAATTTAAGATTAGAAAAATTAGAAACTGAGAGAAACCAAAATTGACATATTCACCCATCCCTACCTGAGAGGCTGAGAGCAGCACAGTTTTACACACCTTGCACGAGGCACGGGCAGTCAAGGACGTTACAGAGCAGCACACAAAGATTGGTTTCTTTTTTAAAAAGTAAACAAAGGACACACATATCCCTCAACCACCTTATAACATTACTAAAGTAACTGCAAACCCCCCACAGCCCAGGTAATTATTCTGAATACCTTTCCCCCAACAAAAGAAGCAGAGTGGCCACTGGGAGGGGGGATATATTTAATATTTGAAGACTGGGGTATGGCCCAACTCTATTTTTCTATAGGGCTGTGAAGAATTGAGGGGCAATCTAGCTGTGATATTAAATGCATGAATGCATTTAACATGTCCTTTTTTTAAATAAAAACAACAGCTGGCAGGGCAGATTAGGGGAGTTCATCTCCTTTCCTCCACAAACACATCCCACACTATAGTCACACTGGTGAAAATCACTTGCTGAAGCTACTGTTTGCTTCTGGAGAGAACCTGTCACTGGTGCCAATGGCAGCTTTTCTCATGGAATGAATAACAGCTGTGTGGAAAGGAGGATTTTCGTACGGACCATAGAGCAGGGTAAAAGGGTTCAGACAACACCTACATGAAACACCAGAGTCCTGACTGCTCCTCCATAGCTATTTTGAAAGGGTTTTTTTAAAGTTATATTAAACACATTCACACAGGCTGCATTCAGATAGCACTTTTATTCAATTTTCCCAGGATGTCCATACCTTTTGATTTTCACATTGTATGTGATTGCTCATACAGCATAAAAGCCACTTCTGCAAATCGAGTACAATCAAGTGGAAGTTTAGCTCTCATTCCCTTGTTAATTGCTTCCAGAAGAAATCCGTTTGCAACCCCATTGACCCAGAAAATCATGAGAGTTTTGTGTTTGATTGTCCCTGCAGTTTTCTTGAGATCATGCCACCGCTGCTCACGTAATGAAATTTGGGGCATTATTCCAGCATACAGAAGTGTGCATGAGCATAATGTGTGGAGGGGTTGACATGTCTGATGGTCCACTGCTGTTGTGTCACCATTGGAGACCGGTGTCTCCAATGTAAGTGGGGTAGTGTATCTGCCCTGGGTTTTAGCTTGAACTTTCAAGGAGATGTCCAAAGTGCTGAACCTATTTTGGCAATATGTTTCAGCACCTTGGACAGCTCCTTGAAAGTTCAGACTAAAACCAGAGCTGATTCACTGCCCCACTGACATCAGAAACACCAGTCTCCAATGTCTGTCATACCACAGCCACTGGTGTGAATGAAATTTAGTCTGATATGGCAGTATATTGATGAAAGAAACAGTTTCATAATGAAACAGTTCTGCAATGTGAAAAGAACATTAAAAACTGGGGCAGAGGCTCTAGCATTATAGGGAAATATAACACAATAAACCCCACATCTGAATGTAGCCACAGTTAAAAGTTATGCCTGGCTTGGCCCCCAAGCATAGTTTTTCACCTTCCTGGTAAGATTGGCACCCATAGGATGAGGCCAGTTTGCAATTGGAGCAGTTGGTTAACATTGCAAAATTGCCAAGTTAGAGCTGAATTCATTCATTCCAGGAAGTTTATTTGGATCCAGTGAATTATAGACTCATTTCAATTACACACACACACATCTCTTCACACTCCAGCAGGCTTAATTATAACTGCAAAGTGGCTACTGAGGCCAACAGGCCAAGTAACCAGGAACAAGGCAGTAGTTACCTCATGCTCAGCACTATAATTCCCAGAAGCTGAGCTTCAGGCAAGCATGGGCCTTCATTAATATAAAAAGCAGCTATCCAGAATCCAAAATGCATAGCAGAGATCCATTTATACGGTGCTTCTTTTAGTGCTGAGGACATTCTCCATCTGTTTTTCTTAGTTTCTTCTATACAGGGTATGGAAAATGAAAGAACAATGGTCTTTTTCGAATGTAATATTAAAAGGGCAGATAAATAAAGAAGTAAGATGATTGTCAAGTGAAAGACCCATTACATTTGTAATGTTCCAAAAGGTGGCATTGTTTCAGAAAGTTCACTTTGTTGCCAAGAAATGCACATTGTTTTAGTTGATTCAAGTTCTGCCACAGATAAATTTGTAGTCAAAGAAGAGCCAGTTTAGAAGATTCAGTGGCCTGGTTCACACAACACAATAAGCCAAACTGTGGTTTGCTGGGACTGCATGAATGTGTAGGCTTCCAGACACAACCTCACCGGTGCTTTGCTCCTCCCTAGTCATTTTTACTCCTGTGCCACACTGAACTAAACCAAGGTTTGGCTTAGCATGTGGTACAAACTTGGACTTGGGGTTAAGCTTTCTCCTCATAAACCAAGAGCGACAGCCACCCCAAATTCAATGCACAGTGACAGTAAAGAGTTGAACACACTGTGTCATTCTTAAAGGTGAATGCAATTCATTATTCAAAGCACTTTATAATGCTTCTTCATATATTATCCTGCCACAGATTAGCAGAATTCTGAAAATCTTTCTGAATGCTTTGGTCAGAACAACTTGCTGCAGAAACTACTCTGGGCTGAGTTGTGATTACCAGTTTCATCCATGGTGGGTCCAGCAGCATAACTGAAGCTGCAGAGAGGTTTATGTGCTTATGGGAATGTAAAAATCTGAACCATGGATAAAGCACATACCTGTGTAGATTCCACATACAGCCCAAAACAATGTAAATGCACATACCATGTGGGTCAGCTATTCATACCTAGTCAGGAAACAGCAGTTAGTGGCCTGAGCAGCTGTACTACTGGTATATTACAGCTACATGCAATTAGACTGACCCAGATGGTAAGTACGTATATTTAAATGTGAGAAGGTATGTGTGGAATACTTATACAGGTAAGTGCTTATCTACTGCCTGTGTCACATCTGTTTCAGCCCAAAAGTGAATTCCAAAATGCACTGTCAGCATAATCAAGTGCATATATTTAGGTATTTCTGAAAAAATAAAGAGATTTGATGGAACTGCAGGTACTAAATAGACAAGATGTTTGGGGAGGAAATGCATTTCTGAACAATCCAGAGTTTGCTCTGTATACCATTTTACCAACTCAATATAGAGGGCTATTTATACAGCCACAAGAGTGGCTGTATACTATAGCCAGTGGGGATTTTTCACATTCCGCAATGTTAAATTGAAAATACCTCCCATGCCGTTCTGATGCTTCCCATAAGCTCATTTCAAAACAAAACCTTACATAACTTATAGTCCTGAACTCAGAAACGCTTGCTTAACAACCCTGTCAATTTTCATGGTGATACACAAAACAGTCAGAGAGAATAGACAGTTCAAAGTCTAAAAAGAGAGAAAAAAAACCCTAGAGCCCTTTTGGACTTTTTTCTCTGTTCTCATAATCTGTTGAAATTCATTAAAAATCAGCCATGTTCACAGAGTACCTGTAATCCTAATACGGACGTTGCCCCATACTCTGACCTTCATCTGCTGCAGTTTAAAAGTTTAAAAAATGCCTGGCTGATTTTTAATTAATTTAATAAATTTTGGCTGGGACCCAATGATAGTGCAGAGCATGCTCAGTAAGAACCAACTGTCAGAGTTCTAAAAGCCTCACAGATGCTGGACTTGGCTAATCAGGGGGCCACACCCACACCAGACTTTGATTTCATGTGAGACAGTCATGGCTTCCCTCAAAGAATCCTGGGAAGTGTAGTTTGTGAAGGGTGCTAAGAGACTCCTATTCCCCTGAGAGAATGGTTTAACAGTCAGCCACTCTGATTGAAGTCTGTGAGGGGAACAGGGCGTCTCCTAGCAACTCTCAGCACCCTTCACTAACTACACTTCCCAGGATTCTTTGAGAGAAGCCATGACTGTCCAAAGTGAAATAAAGGCCTGGTGTGGATGTGGCCAGGGAAAGCTTTGGTTTAAATTTGGGTGGGAGGCTACATGTGTCTGCTGTAGAATAAAAAGGTGGGGGAAAGCCTGAAAAAGAATGATTCTGTTTATAATGTTTTCCTTTTGGAAAGGAAAGGCGCTTCCCTTCTGCCCAGTGCCCACCCACTCAATCTCCTCCCCTCCCACTCCCTGCCCCTTCCCTGGGTCAGTGTTGGACTACGACCTGGGAGACTAGGGTTCGAATCCCCACACAGCCATGAAGCTGACTGGGTGACCTTGGGCCAGTCACTACCTCTCAGAGGAAGGCAATGATGAAATCACCTCTGAATACCGTTTACCATGAAAACCCTATTCAAAGGGTCACAATAGGTGGGGATTGACTTGAAGGCAGCCCATTTTCATTTTCAAACATGATTGCATAGAAATAAATCCCACTGAACTCAAAAACTATGCAAATGATCAAACCCACCCTCCCTTCTCTTTCCTCCTATCCCCTCCTCTTGCCCCTTCCCTCTCCCTTCCTTTGCCCCTCACTCCCCATCCCCTTCCAATCCCCTCTTTCCCCTTCCCCTTCCCCCTCCTCCCCTTCTTCCTCCCCATGGTCAGTTTTACCTATCTTAAACATGATTGCACGGAAGTAAATACCATTGACATCTATAAGCATGCAAATGATCAAACCTGCCCTCCCCTCCACCTTCCTTTGCCCCTCTCCAATAAGCTCCTTCCAACTCCCCCTCCTCCTCCCCCATGGCCAGTGTTTCCTATCCTAACCAAGATTGCATAGGAGTAAATCCCACTGAAAATAAACATGCAAATGATCAGACCTGCTTTTCCCCTCTCCTCTTCCTTCCTCCTCTCCTGCCCACTCCAGCCCTCCCTCCCTCCCTCAGTCAGTTTTACCTATCCTAAACATGATTGCACGGGAGTAAATCGCACTGAATTTAATAAACATGCAAATGATCAAACCTGTCCTTCTCCTCCCCTCTCCATCCTGCCTCCTCCCCTCCCAGTCCTCCCCTCCCTCCTCCTCCTTCCCCCCTCCCCATCCTCTGTGGTCAGTTTCACCTATCCTAAGCATGATTGCAGGGGAGTAAATCCCATTGAACTCAATAAGCATGCAAATGATCCATCCATTCTCAGCAAACTTGGACAGGATCCCATTTCTTACCTCCCGGATTAAAAAGCAGGGAATTCACTAATAGGCAAAAAACCTTGCAGTTTAAGAACATACCTGTAGCCCACAGATATTCTATCAAACTTTAAAAAGCAGGGAAATTGGGCAGCTATAGTGAATGCACCAGGGGAGCAGGAGACCTGAACTCCTCTCTGAGATATTGGACTGCCCTACAAATTGGTCAAAATGCAAACACCATTTGGGTTGGTCTTTCACAGTCCAATCCCCTTCCTGTGTAGCTTGGAAGAATTGGGTAACATGTGCCTCTGAGCATATGGTGAGTGGTGGCAACACCTGCAATCAGCCCAAATAATAGAAAGAAGACATGTGCTGTGCTGATCTTGTTTTAGCAGGGAGGAAGCAACATTATTAAGACAGTTGATATAGTTCAGATGGTCACTTTGAATATGTCTGATTTCCTTTGCAATTTTAGTGACGTTTCCTATAGGAAATCATTTCCTTTTGTTTCTATTTCTGTGAATATGTGAAGTACAGCAACTCTTTGCAAAATTTATACTAAAAAAACTCCAAACATAATTGTGGAATAATGGCACTGACTTCTGCAGAATAGTCTCCAGTGGACCTCAGGAGTGTCTCAATTTGCACAAGATAAAACAGTGGGAGGTGAAATATATTCTAGCAAAATGCTAGGTGTGCTCTATGTTTTTAATTGACTGTGCCCACCTTGCCTTAAATGAAGTGGTTTAAACATAGCAGGCTGAAAATATGCATCCTCTTTTTTCCAACAGCTAGAGTGATTGCTGAAGTAGCAACCTATTGGAATCAGTCTGATTTTTCATCAAACTGCAGGTCCAAATTCCACTGTTAATGCACCCAAAATAGAAATAGAACATAACCTCCAATTTGAAACACAAAAGGCTGTCTTCACCATCATATGACACTGACCAATAAAAAGGCTTTGAAATTAATGAAAATAAATTTGACACAGATTTCTGGGATGAATAATGAGGGAAATAAAATTTTCTAGTGTAGATTCTCTGTAGAAACATTAATAACACAGGAAAGAAGCAAAGTAAGAAGAACACCAGCAAATATACAAAAATATAATTCTCTATCTTTGGTGATGGCAAGTGTTGCCACCACTCACCATATGCTCAGAGGCACATGTCACCAAATTCTTCCAAGCTACACAGGAAGTGGATTGGACTGTGAAAGACCAACCCAAATGGTGTTTGCATTTTGACCAATTTGTAGGGCAGTCCAATATCTCAGAGAGGAGTTCAGGTCTCCTGCTCCCCTGGAGCATTCACTATAGCTGCCCAATTTCCCTGCTTTTTAAAGTTTGATAGAATAGCTGTGGGCTATAGGTATGTTCTTAAACTGTAAGGTTTTTTGCCTATTAGTGAATATATTTTATTTAGCCCCAGCAAATATGTGTCAGGGGCCAAATTCACGTGAGACCACAAGATTCATGATTGGCTCTTACGCATTTTTTTTTTTAAAGGCGAATAGATTGGGGCCCAGTTTGAATCAGCTGATGCGGGAAATGAGTTTAACGTTTTACACCCACACTGTTTTCCTGATCTGAATTACACCCTCCACCACTATCAGTTGCTATCTGAACATCAGTATTTCTCAGAAGGAAATGGGATCTTGTGAGACCCTACCCCTTCTGAACCCCCGAAATACTCTTACTTCTAACAACTTTTCGGCCCCAATTGTGAATATTCCTGAATCACAAGCACCACCTCTTTCGCAACCATCAACACTGAACGGCTGTATCGTACAGTCTTCTCTTTTTAATGAGATCACTTCTATATGACCCATTTCTTTCCTCTCCTGGAACGTCAGCGGTTGGGAAAATAAATACCAAGATGCTGACTTTACAGAATTCCTAAATAACTTCATGATTATCTGTCTTCAGGAAACCTGGGTCACCAACACAGACAAAATGACTTTACCAGGATATGTATCCTATTCAAACCCGGCGACCAAGCATTCCAGGATCAGCCGACTCAGTGGTGGCCTAACTATCTTTGCCTCCTCTGCCTTGGCAGCGGTAATTACCCAGCTCTCGCTAACACTTCCAAGCTTTATGCAGGCCCTAAGGCTACATGGACTATGGGTCGGTCCAGTGATATGTATCAATATCTATTTACCCCCCTCATATCACCTATCCAATCAATGGGTTAGGTTAGATGAGGCCCTCTCCCACATAGAGACACGGTTTCCAAATGATAAAATTCTCCTATGTGGAGACTTCAATGCCAGAATAGGTAACTCCTGGCCATTTAATACCAATACTTCCAATCAGGACCCTTTTACTTACTCCCTGTTTCCACATAAGCCCCTTCAAGACTCAAAATCGAATAAACAAGGCCCCTTCCTAATAGAATTTGCTTCAGCACATCTGTTGGAAATTTTAAATGGCTCTATATACGATCTATCTATGGGCTCATTTACTTTCCGGACATCACGCGGTGCAAGTCTGATTGACTACATTTTGGTCTCTCAGATGCTGCTGAAGGACATCATTGATTTTAATGTTAATCCCAGGATTGAGAGTGACCACTTTCCCCTCTTACTTAGAATTAGAGCTCCCACGACCAGAATTTACTATCCCTCTCCAATGGAGTCAGTGGATACTGAAAAAAGAATCTATTGGACAGATAGGAGGCATGCATCTCTCGCACTCCTATTCCAGAGCGACACATTCCAACTAATCCGCCTGGAGGTCCTGAATGAAACCCAGGACCTCATATCGGCATTTCAAACAGTCCTATCCTTACTTAGGCCCCATATGACCCACAAAAGCAATGGCATCCAAAAAAAACCCCACGTATGCGCCTGGTTTGATAAAGAATGCAGAGAAGCAAAAAAAAAAAGCTTAAGAAACTTCTACACTTGTCTCTCAACTTCCCGTCCCCTCAATCCCTTTTTGCCTTTAAATCAAATAAGGCCCTTTATAGATCCCTCCTGAGAAAAAAAAAATCAGCCTTTGCCGATTCTCATTGACAGCTATTAACAAAGATGATTACTGAAAACCAAGAACGCCAGTTTTGGTCTTTAGTACAGTCGGGACTTGGCCTTAGCAACACCTCCAACCAAGTTTTGATCCCAATCTCAACCTGGTATTCACATTTTTTACACCTCTATTCCTCAATTTTGTCTCCCCGTAGCATTTTACCCATGTCAGATATTACCAACTTGCCGTCATGGCCCCCAGTTTCACCCCAAGAAATTAAATCTCTAATTGATTCACTTAAAAATGGGAAATCCCCAGGAGAGGACTTCCTTTTACCAGAAGCTATTAAACAATTTCCCAAATGGTGGGTCCCTTTTTTGGCTTGTTTATTCACCAGAATAAATGACTCTGGCATTATCCCCGACGGTTGGAGATGTAACATAATCATCCCCATCTACAAAAAGGGTGACTCCTCCAACCCCGCTAACTTCCGTCCAATCAGCCTGTTGAACGTTGTATCCAAACTTTACGCTAAATTCCTTCTTAATAAACTAGAAGATTGGGTACAGACACAACAGATTTTATACCCTGAGCAAGTCGGCTTCCGTAAAGGCTCCTCTCCAATCGATCATTGCCTAACACTGGGCCTTTTCTGTGGTGGCCCCTGAGTTGTGGAACAGCCTCCCCGAAGAGGTACGCCTGGCGCCTACACTTCCATCTTTTCGGCGCCAGGTAAAGACCTTTTTATGCCCCCAGGCATTTTAATCTTCTTAACTTTTTAAATCTTTTAATCTGTATTTTAATTTTTATAGTATTTATTTTGTTTTTGCTGTGCTTTTTGTTGTTTGTTTGTATATGTTTTTGTATTTTTATTATGATATATTGTATTTTATTTTGTTTGTTCACCGCCCTGAGAGCTATTTCGCTAAGGGCGGTATATAAATTGAAATAATAAATAAATAAATAAATAAATAAACACTCCATTTCCTGGCGAAACAGTCCATCGCCGGTCCTACCCGACATCTGTATGTAGCATTTGTAGATTTGGCCGCAGCGTTCGACTCGATCGATAGGAATGCTTTATGGCACAAACTGTATCATCTGAACATCGACCCCCGCTTGCTATACCTTATTCGTATTTTATACACTAACACCTTTGCTATAGTTAGAGCTCCCCATTCTGGAGTCCTATCTGATCCGATACCTGTGGACAGAGGCGTCAAACAAGGATGCCTCTTAGCTCCCCTGCTCTTTAATTTGTTTCTAAATGATATCATTGCTTTTTTATCCGGACCTCAATTTTTCTCCCCCTCTATCGGCCAAAGGAAAATACCGGCACTTCTCTATGCCGATGATATGGTCCTTCTTTCCCTAGTTCCAATTGGACTTAGAAAGATGTTGAGATCCCTACAGTCCTATTGTTATAAGGAAAAACTCAACATTAATTATGATAAAACCAAAGTTTTCGTTTTTGGGAAAAGATTCAAAGGACATCGCTGGCATATAGCTGATCATCAGTTAGAACAACCTCGAGAATTTAAGTACCTGGGTATTTATTTTTCAGATACCCTTTGCTGGCAATATCACCGACAATATATTAAATCACACGCAGTTAAGACAATAGGGACAATTTTAAAATTTTCTCGTTCTGTCAGGGGCGGTCAGATTCACCCTACTTTAAAGATCTTTAAAGCAAAGGTGATCCCACAAATCCTATATGGAGTAGCCGTATGGGGCTGGGATTATAATATCGTAACAGCCCTGGAAACTATACAAAATAGTTTTCTCAGGCGCTTGTTATCTCTCCCTGTGGGAACCTCTGCAGCGATGACTCGAATTGAGACGGGCTCCCCCCCACTGATGGCTCTCATACATTTTACCCTTCTGAAATTTTTGAGAACACTCAATGGGCCCCAGCCCGGGACATTATTACAATTATGTTTTGACCACCCATTCGCTTCTATCTTATGGTGCTCTAAATTAACTAAACTGCTATCAACTTACCACCTTTTAGAGCAGGATTTCAACGCAATGCCAAATAATAAATCTCTACGTGAATACATACTCCTCCACTCTATGAACCAGGATAGGCTATCCTCCATCAACTCAAAGGTATCTCCCTGGTACTGGCGATTTAAGCTTGACCCCCACTGCTCTACTTATCTCCTTCAACCAATACCCCTTGTCCTTAGACAGGCATTTACAGCCCTACGTTTTTTCTCCTTACCAAATGCAGACAGGGAAGGTCGACTAGCCGGTGTCCCTAAGGACCAAAGGAATTGTGTCTGTGGCTCACCCTCAGCGGAAGACCTTCCCCACGTTTTGCTCTACTGCCCAATTTATACTAAGCCCAGAAATAGATTTCTTAGTAAATGGTTAGAAATCCCTCAGCTTGATTCACTTGATGGAAAAATCATTTTTTTAATGTCAGATCATAACTTGGAAGTAACCCACAAAGTAGCTCTTTTTGTAATAGCAGCAAGAAAACTTAGGGTCAATTACATTGCCCTTCGAGATATTACATAGGCAAGTTCTCTTACATGAGATCCCCGCTTAAATGCTTCCTTTTTAAATGTCTCCATTTGATTTTAAAGTATTGTATATGTATTGTTTTAATTTGCGTTGGCCTTTGGTCCTGCAAACAAATCAATAAAGGAAAGGAAAGGAAAGGAAAGGAAAGTATTTCTCAGAAGAGGTTGACAGATGCTGCTTCAGGTTCATGGGTCTTCAAATGCAGAGAACTTTGTTGTCATTATCAAGCTTTTTAACTCACCACATCTAATATGCAATGCAGGGTTCATACCTGCAGTTCCCACTAGATGGTGCAAAGGGAGTCAAAAATTAATCTAAACTCTGCACTTTTGTATTTGAATATAAATGTATTTTAGGTTGTTATTTTTTGTTCACTTCTGCTATTTATGTACACTTCTAATTTCAGTTTTGGGGTAAAAATATTGTGTTTTTTAAAAAGGACAGATGAAGATCATGAGCCGCAGTTCTTTTGAAACCTCTAAAGAATTTTATCTAACAGCTGTTTGACGCACTGGGCTGCTGTGTTACAACATTTTTGTTTATTGTTTTCAAATTGTGAGCTGGGACATAATTCTTAATTTCAATCAATATTTCTATGTGAATAAATAATGGAAATGCACAGTGTAGTAGCATTTGCTGTGGTTTGAACCATGAATACTTTATCCATGTTCATTGCTGGCACATGCTACTAAGCAGAATGCTGAGTACTACTAATGAGATTTGTCACAAGCACACCTTTTTAGGAAACCAAAGTGTTGATTCCACTTTCAACTTGCTTGCTATGGCTTGGATCCATAAACAGAAAGAGAAAGTGCATCAGAGCTGTTCTATAAACCCTTGTGAAAGAGCTAGCAGAAGAGTTCTTCAGGGCAGTGCCACAGTCTGTCTTTAGGGGTGACATTGCAATATAAGAAACAGTAGGTAAGGAAAATAAAAGCTATTGTATATTATGGGGACTGCCAGCCTGGCCCCCATGGGTGTTGTGGCATCTACAGTGGCCTTCATTGGAGCCCCTGGGCAGGGCCCCAAGAGTCTGGGCTTTTCTTTTCTTTTTAAAGGAAGTCTCTAGCCCTCCGAGAAAGAAAGTTATGGAGAAAAATGTGCAGGTACTTTTCTAAGTGATTTATGTGAAATAAGCCAGCCTGCCTGCTCCTGCCCCCCAGTGTATAACCAATGAGTGAAGTCAGAGTTGTGAATAATAACTGAGTTGCTTGAACACCAGACAATAGGGATCCCTCAGATCCTAAAGGGCTGCTATTTCCCCTTCCCCTTCAGTGCACTTTTCTTGGTTCTGTCTTATTTTCTAGTCCTTGGAATCTCTGCCGTTTGCCTTTCCTTTTCCCCTAGCAACTAGGATGCATTTTTCCTGTGGTGGGTTTGTCTGAGATCAAGTAGTCCCTAGAAAATTCTGTAAATACTTCTACACAATAAGTGTGCATGGATGTTATAGAATTGACCTCTCACCAAGAGGCAAATGTGAAAATGTTGCAAAGAGGCTTAGGCATGCCTTCCGTGCAGCAGCTAAAGACCAGGCATCTCTCACATTAGCCCTTTTTGGCTTGGTTCTCCATATGAAATTCTAGTTCATGCAATATCCATTTAGCTTTCTTTCTTCCTTCTTTTCTTTCTTCCTCAAGTTTCTGAAGACTTCTCTCTCTCTCTCTCTCTCTCTATTTTTCTTCTTGATCTTACTTTCAGTTCTCATGTTCTAATTGTTTATAGTACAGCTAATGAAAATCTGTACCTACCTTTTGCATCTTTCTCTTGACTCCCTGCTGCTTCTCCTCCTTTCCAAGGCAATCTTTTCCTCCCCTTACATGTGGATTCACCATATCTCCTTTTCATAGCTTTTTCGAGAGCATCTCCTTCTGCCCTTACAACCATGACATTCAGTGCTCACTGCACAGTGCTCACTTATGCCCCACCATATATACAATTTCACATTTCCATGGCTTTCCAACCCTTTTCAGGTATTCTGCTGCCTCACAGCCATTCATCCAGTAGCTTGGAGAGAGCTCCCCACCTGCCAGGTAGTAGTCAAAATATATGCTACCCTAAGCAGTAAAACACAGTTCAATACAATATGTTGGCACACACAGGGAGAAAAAGCTGTCTTTAGATATCATGCTGCCTCGGAAGAGAATCTGGAGTCTGGATCTTGAGATTAGAGGCTTGGAAGAACCTAGTGGTCAAATGAGGTTGGAAACTGGAAACTGTAGATATAGTTATCTAATTTCCTCCGCTCCAAAGTAGGAAAGGGACATTTACTTCTGTGGCTGGAACTTAGGCTCCATAGACGTTAGAGCTTCAGCAACTGGATTGGGAAATGTTTGGGGGAGGATATTTATTGAGTGTGGCTGCCAGTTTGCCCCTCATATAAGAGGGATTGGGGGGGTAAATGTTTGAACTTTGAGCTTTCAAACAGCATAGGAACCAAGTGAGTTACAGTTGGGAACGGCCTTGATATGGTATCTGAACAGGATATATTGTGAAGGTTGGCATTATGATATGTGTATGTGTATATATCTGCTTTTTCTGAGGCAGAGATTGACTGTGCCACATATAAGGAGTTATCCTTAGTAAATATAGACTGTATAAATTTATTTAAATACCTCTGTGTACTGTGTTCAGTGCTGATAGGCCTGTTGAAATGTCCATATCAGCCACCCACTCTCCTGCAATCAAAACTCAAGAGCAAATTTAAATGTTGGCCAATATTAATTTTGTTCTTTGGAAGATTTTATTCTGTTTCAGGATCATAGGCATTGTCTGTGTGGGAAAGCCAGAATTTATCTGTGGGAAATGATATTCTGAAGTCATATTTACAACATCCAAATATCAGGTCCTTGTGGGACAAGATATTTAATAGGAGAATTGTAAATGTGCATGTTAAACATTACTACTTAATCAGACACTGCTCCTTTAGTTTGGCAGCTGCCATTATGATGTCTTCACTGTGCCAAAAAGAATGGGCCAACACTTCTTCTCAGAGCCAGTATCAGGTTTGCCAAATCAACTGTTAGGAAAAGCAACCAAGCACAGTCTGTAATGCACATCTTGGCCAACAAAAATTACCTGCATGACTCCTGCAATTGCAATTTTTCTTAGAACCCATGTTTCTCTTAATTAAAAACATTCACAAATATCCTCCCTCTTTACAATGCACCTAACAAATAGGTACATAATTGGGCTAAACTGAATTCTTTCCACTGGAAATTTTCAATTTTAATAATACCCTTCAGTACTTTAAAAGTCAGCTGAGGAGGGTTGGCAGTTAGATACAACATGACGCAAATGCTAATTGTATATTTAAAAATCAGCTATCAGATCAGATAAAATGAATGGGAGCTGCTCTACTTACGTTAATACATGTGAAGATTCTATGTATAAAGATGGAAGTTTTCTATATAAACACAAAATTACTTGTTTACCCTGCAGAACCTTTTTTTTTAATCCTGAAAAGGACAACGTATTAATGGCTTACTTCTGAATAAACTTGCCTAGGATTGTGCTGTAAATTCTACTAGGTTCAAAGGGGCTTATTCCTAGGTAAATAGGTATAAGATTACACATCCTTAATCTCATTGCTATTTTGTTTGCCTCTGATACCACTTGAACAATGCCAGATTACTCTAATTGTGATATGTGGTTTTTATTAAATTGTTTTTATTGTATATTGATGCTTTTAAAAAAGCTTTATTGTATTGAATGGTTTTATCATACACTGCCTTGGTGTTATTTTAATGAGAGGTAGTATATGAATCAATCTATACATATAATAAAAATGTAAGGCTGTCATCACAGTGCAGTGATGTTTTCAGCCTGGAGGGGGTGCTGTCACCTCATCTCCCTCCTCCCATTGAACAGTCCATTCTGTTGGTAGGCAGCAGGGAAGGGCAAGCAAGGCTGCTGCGGTTGGGGATGGGATGGGGAGTTTCTTTGCTGACTTATTCCTGCATGTTGACTTGGAGGGAGATGAGGCGAGGTAGCCTCCTGCTTGTCCCACCTGGGCAGGCACTCCTGTTGCCAGGCCTGCCAATCTCCCCCACCACTAAAGCTGTAGCAC
This sequence comes from Rhineura floridana, assembly GCF_030035675.1. Taxonomy (NCBI): domain Eukaryota; kingdom Metazoa; phylum Chordata; class Lepidosauria; order Squamata; family Rhineuridae; genus Rhineura; species Rhineura floridana. Next base: position 46,874,504 of record NC_084483.1, read on the forward strand.
CTAAGACATTGTTGAAGCTCAGGTGACACAGGCAGCCCCATCTGTCTCTCCTTCCGGTCTTCCAAGCATTTCCCTGCCTTCAGGTAAGAATGCTCTGTTAATGCTCAGAGGCACCTGATTTAGAGGCTGGCCCAAGTAGTGCTGGAGCAGCCTGAGGCGGGAAGTGGGAGATGCTCAGGCCAGCCCACAAATCAGGTGATTCTTAGCATTAACAGAGCGCTCTTACCTGGAGGGAGGGAAAGGTGGGACACAGAGTCAGATGGGGCCTCCTCCTCCTCTTTCTCCACTTCTCTTGTCCACTACGTCTTCAATGTCAGTCTCCAGAGCCAGTGACTGCCACCGCTGAAAGGCTTCACCCAGATGGTGAAGAAGGAGGAGACCAATGACAAAACAGTGGCAGCGGAAAAGCTGCTGTTGAACCTGAGAGGACAGTCCCAATTGTCATGTGAGTGTGGATGGTGAGAAGTGTGTGCTTGTGTGCACGGCGCACACACAGCAATTTAAGTTCTCTGGTGATGGGGAGTTAAGGGAAAGTCAGGGGAAAGAAGTGTGCATGCGTGCAGCGACTTCAGTTCTCTGGTGATGGAAGAAGGGAAAGAGGAGGATTTGTGGAGGAGCCAGGTGAAACTGGCTGGAGCTAAAGGAGGCATTTGGAGGAAAGAGATATGAGAAGGCATGAGGTAGGTGTGTGAGAGATGGTCTTACGCCTCCGAGGGAGGGGGTAGGGAGAGAAAGCTAGAAAGTAGGAGGAGGAATTGGGGCAGGTGGAAATGATTTGGGATAAAAGGGGCATTTGCAGGGCTGGGGAAAAGCAAGGGGGGCATTTGGAGAAATGAGGAGCAATATGGGAGGGAGAGAAGGAGGGAGGAAGAGGCATGGAAATGGAGGTGAAGGTGAAAATGGGGTGTAAAAGGAGGTCTCTGAGGAATATCTTCATATGCTGTCTTTCTTTTTCTCCCCCCTTGGTTATTAAACCAGTCCTGAAAAAGACAGATACTGAGTTTGCTAGATTCAAAATCCTGAAAGACTGGTTTGTTTTTAAATGTATTGTTATGAGCATGGGGGTTGGAACGGATGATCCCTGTGGGTCGCCTTACCAGCCTCTGATTTGGAATCCTGTGCCTTGGAATGAGGAACTCGCTCTGCTGGTCAGATGAGTCTCTTTTGTTAAGATAATAGAGTGGCCAGGTAGGATAATTGGTCTATTGGTTTCCCAGCAACTGCTGAATGGGCCAGGAAGATCCTTTTGCCATTGAAACTCTTCAGGAGAGCCTCCCCCCCCTTCCTGGCTGCTAGGAGAAGTTTGTGTTTGGAGCGTGTGTAGGAAATTGTCTAGAGAAAGGCTGGTGACTGGAGGCAGGCAGAGAGACTGGCTCTCTGCACCATGGCATTTGGGGTGCGTCCTGTAATACAGATGGAAAAGCTGGATGTTGGACTGCTGATGCCTTGAACCCCCTCCATCCTAAGCTCAGGTTGGAATGTGTGTAAATAAATAAACCATATTTCATAAAGACACCACAGTCTCCGCTGACCTTCTTCCCAAAGGAAACCAAACCCTGGATGAGCGCAGGGACCCTGAAAATCTCACCGCTCGGAGATTGGGGGAGGCGTGCAACAGTATTATCTGTTCAGGTGGTCTCAAATCAAAGGATTTAACATTTTATTTAACTGTGTGGTCCAAAATAATGGGATTAATGTATACATTTTTTTAAAAAAAATCGATGGAACATTTTGTTTCATTAGATAAAAACATAGTTATTTCTCTCTATATTAACACATGCCCATACTTTTTCAGATAAGGTGATTGTGTGCATTTAATCATGGTACTTCCACACATAGTGAGATGCAGATGGCCCCTTTAAAACACGATGCTTTAAGAGGCAGGGATAGGCTGTAATTTGGACTGTTCCCTAAGACCATAAAAGAACAGTATGCTCTTACTGTGGAATCACACTTTAATGTTACTTCTCCTCCTCTACCAACCAATGCATCAATTTGTGCTGCATTATGCTGCCTCTCTGCGTGTGGTACAGGAATTAAGACCAAAAGCCAGGTATGGGTGAAACAGGCCACAACTCTATTGATTACAATGGGTAAGCAGGGACAGCATGGCACTGGGCATTGGATCAATTTCCCTTCAAACAACACAACTGTTGTCTGCCTCAGCACACCTGAGAAGCACCCATGGGAGTTGGTAAGTGCAAATGAACCCAGTATGCTGGGTGCCAGGCATCTGGAGTCCTGCTGGCAACCGGAGACAAGTGGCCTCAGATCTGGCTCCCCAAGTTCAGGACATACACCTAAAGCCTCAGTGGGAGCTCCTAACCTGAGTGTGGGGTGGATTGGGCAAGCTAGGCGATGGAGAGGAAGAATAAAGGGAGGTGGCATGGCAACAGGTCTTTTATAAGGCTGTAGTGCTGCCCCCTCATGAGATCCTGTGTGACCTTGCGAGAGCCAAAGCTATCCTGCAAGATCAGACAGAAGCCAGCCCCTTCCTTGCCATGCCAGTTACGTGATCCAACAATCTGGTTCCAGTGTGTGGCTGTGCCCAGAACTTGTTAGTCCTAAAGTGATGATTTAAGAAGAAAAATGTACTATCCTGTTTTCTTTCTCCTTCCCAGATTCAAAGATGTCTCTACTGTCAGAGTTTTGCTTCTCCCACCATTCTTGTTTTTGCATTTTATATTCACTGGATATTCAGAATATTTCTATATATATTAGATCATCTCAAATGTTATTGTTGTCAAGATCTTTGTCATCAAAGCATCCACAGGAGGAGGAAAATGACAATTGGTATAGGTTTGTCTGTCTCTTAAAAGCATACGTTAATTAAAAAGGAAAATGAATTATGTCTTGAACTTTCTTGTTTGGGAATAATCAGAGTATTGGACAACTGTTATAAACATTTGTCAGTCCAGCTCTGCAGTTTACCACTTACATTTCCCAGTAATATTTGGAAACTCATCATTTATCTGTTTTTATACCTCTTATATTCAAGGATACAGTGTGCAAAAATTTCTTGTATAACTAATACCCAATCACACTCCACATAAATTCAGACATCACTTCCTTGTCTGCAATACATGTAAACAAAGTAATTGTATCCCTTGCAAACCAGCTAAACTGATGTTAAATGTCCCCCAGTATATATTGGAGAATCAAAACCTCAAGCTGAAATGTACCCCATTACTCAAGTCTTCTTTCAATCATAGCTGAAGGCAGCAATCCTATGCATACTTACCCTGGAAGTAAGCATCATAGTGGAATTTAATGTGAGAAAATATGCACACCCTTCCACTGAACATGATTTTTTTTATTAATTACGCAGTGTATTGTATTTAATAAAATTGGTAAATTCAATAGATGGAAAATATTACATGAGAACAACTGGAGTGTGAAGAATTCAAGAGTAATAAAACAGGGCAATTTAATTCAATCATGCAATAGATCTAATCAAGCTTTTGGCTTCTGCTAATGCAACCCACTCTTTCTTCTAGTATTCTATACAATAACTGTTTTCTACTGATTATAATCTTTTGAATCTTTGCGTTGCAGTATAGTGTATAGCTTCTATTTCTGCTAGACTTCCCATGTCCTGCCTACCCAATTGTGTTTGACAGACCTGCAAGTACTTTATGGGCTTTGAGGGTCCAAGTGATGAGGTAGAGGTGGAAACTTTGGGAATTTCTATATATTATTATTAAAACACTTTTAGTATAATAATGTGGAACAAGCTGATGGCTAGCTAGCCATCAAGTTACTTGATTGTCCTAAGCAATCAGAGCCCAAGGACCAAAGATAAGTAATTTTGAAGAAAAAGAAGGAAGGTGACAGAAGTGGTGTTTTAAAAAATGCTTGGACATGGATAATTATAATGTCATCAGCAACCTTTAGCAACAACAACAATGTTACTAAGAAGATCAACATCCCAGTCCAAACCATGCTTACTCAGATGTTAGTATCACTGATGGAAATGAGACAATGGTACCTGCTTTTGCATGAAGAAGGTTCTTGATTCAGTCCCTTACATCAACACATAAAATGATAATGTAGATGTTTCAGTTTCCATTTATTGCACAATAGCCAACCAGGCTTTTTTGCATACACACATACAAAACAGGCAAACAGCAAATTAAAACAATAATTAAAAGAAAATTGGATAAATCAATTAAATAAAGCATACTAAAATACTGCAGTTAATTATTTAATTAAGTAGCTATTACTTAAATAGCTCTAATAGCATATAAGAGCACATATATATGAGAGAGCCAGTGTGGTCTAGTGGTTAAGGTGCTGGACTACGACCTAGGAGACCAGGGTTTGAATCCCCACAGAGCCATGAAGCTCACTGGGTGACCTTGGACCAGTCACTGCCTCTCAGCCTCAGAGGAAGGCAATGGTAAACCTCTTCTTAATAACATTTACCATGAAAACCCTATTCATAGGATCGCCATAAGTCGGAATTGACTTGAAGGCAGTCCATTTCCCATTTTAAGAACATAAGAACATAAGAACATAAGAAGAGCCTGCTGGATCAGGCCAGTGGCCCATCTAGTCCACCATCCTGTTCTCACAGTGGCCACCCAGGTGCCTGAGGGAAGCCCGCAAGCAGGACCCGAGTGCAAGAACACTCTCCCCCCCTCCTGAGGCTTCCGGCAACTGGTTTTCAGAAGCATGCTGCCTCTGACTAGGGTGGCAGAGCACAGCCATCACGGCTAGTAGCCATTGATAGCCCTGTCCTCCATGAATTTTCCAAGAGCATATACAATCACAGGGGAAATAAAAAACTTTCCTCTTTAAGGCTAGTTATAACATATTTGGCAGCCCGGTATGTCACATAGAAATCTGTTCCTGCCAATAAAAATATAGTTTTATTTTTTAAAAGCATTATCTCCAGTACCAGCAATAAGGAAGTCAAGATATCAAAATCTTAAGACTAAATATAAAGGACATTCTAGAAAGTAGTGAACCAAGTCCTCTAATTTCCGGCAGTTAGCAGGACAGAGTCTGCTCATCTTACATTGGCCATTGTAGCACTCCTTAATCTCCATAGATAACCAGATGTTCCTGTCCTGGTCTCATCCACATAAGATGTTTGGCAACTGACCTGAAGCCCCTAACCCCCTGGGTGTACCCCTCATTCTCTCTCTCTGGCATTAACCTTAGCCCATAAACCCTTCCAGAGGGTCTCCTGACATCCTGCATTCCTATACAGCCTTAACCCCTTAAAGGATGCAGCCTAAAAAGAAGGCTAATATTGCCATGGCACAGCTACATATAAAATGATATTATTAAGCAGATTCAGGCTCCTACATAGGCCTCAGATGGGCCATTAAAGGGGCAATTGCTGGTCTCCATCTGCATCTTCAAAATACAATATTCTTGTGCATATTTTCCAATATAGATTACCAAATAATGTTCTTAGCAAACCAATTATATTTTCTTACTTTTGCATATAAATAAGGTTGGATCCAGTCTGAATCATGCTTAAGTTAGTCTTAAGTTCCATTTGACTTCAGTATGTCTACTCTAAGTATGACTAAGTCTGGATCCATTCCAGTCTATACAGGGAGGTGAGAAATAACTACCCAGAAAGGTACATACACCAAGACTGCATAGCATAAATTGTACTTTCCCCTGTTCAGGCACAACCTTACACAAAGTCTAACACGCATAAGCCAGGTTAGAAAGCACGCTTCTGGTTTTCAAAAACAGCTTACAGCTGCAAGTATTTATATCTCCTTCCTGTGATCAAGTTAAAAACTGGGAGTGGGGGAAGGACTTGCACTTTGTACAAATAGACAAGAAAACAGATTCCATTTTGCCACCTTTAATTGTCATGGTCTTGGCATTGCTTTAAGTGGCAATCGAATAGCGCTGCTGTCAGAAGGACCATCAACAGAGGTAGGTATAGCAGGTTAAAAATCCTTAACATGATGTATTATCAGACAGTTTATGTGTTTGGACCTTTGTCAGGACTTCCTATAAATTATACACACAGATTCAGTGTTTGTTCAATATTTCAACACCACAATAAATTATTGGATGGATTCTAAAGCATTTTCACAGTTCCATAGCTCCACTGATTTATTCTTCATTTGCAAATACTTGGGGCTCATTACCAGACCAATAATAAGGGCAAAATTAAGCACTTACAATATCATAAGTCTACTCTAAGTATTCTGATAGGTGCAAATGAAATATCTTGTAATTTCATAGCTATAATGATTCTTGCCATCATCAGATTTGAATAGCATACAAAGTAAGCATGTGGACAGTTTAAAGCTACAAATTAATGTTATATTACCCTAAAGGACTTCAAATTACTGCATTTCCTTTAATTATAAATAGCTGTTGGCTACATTAATGCAGTTAACATGATTTTGTTTTAAAAGAACATTTTCTGAGATGGAAAATGCCTATGGGATATGGTTTACAGTTCCCTAAGAAACTAGTTATTCAGTAATGACTTGACTTGAATTCAAAGATGGGTCTCCATTAAGAGATCACATGGATGTGTGAAACAGCCAGAACAGAGCATATGCTATAGAAAGATTTCATCTTGACATTACTTCAAGTTTAAATGCAGTTATTTTCAATGGGAGTACCCCAGCTGTTTCACCAAGTGAAGTGAAAAGATGTCAAGTCATGGCTTAACTTACATACATGCATGTGGTGAATCAGCTCTATATGAAACTAGTTCCATTCAAATTGAGAGGACTTATTTTTAGGTAACTTTGTTATTTATTTACTTCTTTATTTGTGTTCTGCTTTTCTTCCAAGGAGCTTGAGGCAGTGTACATAGGGCACACCCTATTTTATTTTATTTGTTTATTTTCACAACAACTTTGTGAGTAGGTCATTCTGAAAGTGTGTGACTGGTCCAAGGTCTCCCAATGAGCTTCATGGCTGAGTGGGGATCTAAAACTTGGTCTCCCCAGTCTAAGACCAACACTCTAACCACTACACCATGCTGGATCTACTTTGGGATCAGTGTGTAAGTCTGTAATTTTATTTTGCTTCTCAGAAAACAAAGCTAACTGAAAGAGGTAATATATTTTATTTAGGATCTATGACAACTGTCTCATAGCTGCCATACCTAAGTATGCAACTGAAAGGGAAATCTTCCACCACAATAGATTTCCAAATCACAAACATCTGATCTCCTGCAGTGAAAACATGTAATATTTCAGCATCTGGGGCTGACAGTTGCCAACTAACCTCCATGTGTTTCTCACAGCTGGTGTATCTGCTTTCCAAAAGGGTAAAATCATATGCAGGGTTATGGCAGCAGGAATGCTAATAGCTGCTTGATGACATGGCACTCAATCAGTATACAGATTGCATGCTGATACCACAGACACAATTTCTTTAAGTCCAAGACATGCTAGCAAGCAGATGAGGCCTATGCATTCCAAAAGAAAAGCAAGCTTGAAACCTTTGTAAGGTTAATGTAGTCACAAACTGTGTACATTCCATAAAAGCTTTGATCTGTTACCTGTAAAACCTAGTACGGATGACCTTCTATATATTACATACATACACATATACTATTCTATATCATTTCCAGTATTACTACACTCGTGTTTTTGAATCCTGGGCTTGCAGCTTGGCCCACTGAACAACAGGATTGCAAGGCTCAGGGCCTGAGAATGATTCTGTATCTTTAAGAGAAGAGAAAATTCAGCCAAGTGCAGGTTTTCTTGCAACACTGTAATGGGAAAAACCACAAAGTGAAATTCTCCCTTCCCCCTGCACAACGTTTAAAGATACAGAAGACCTCTTGGAGGCAACCAAGAGGTCTTCTGTATCTTTAAACGTTGTGCATTTCAATATCTGAATGTATTAAGAACAGGTTCATACGATATAAGCTCTGATGTGCATGCAAATCATATTTCCTCCTGTTAGTTAACATTCCAATACCTTAGCTGTTACCAGCTGCAAAGAACTCTTGCAAGGACCTCTTTCTTAATGTTGCAACGTAGATCTCACCAAGTTTACCTTAGTACATGAAACACCAAAAATATTATTTAGGAAATGAAAACTTGATATTTAAAATTACCTAAGCAAAAGCAAATTGCATGGTATCCCTAAATGGTACACTAATGTAAAAGGGACAGTGGGAGAAAAAGTTCTACACAGCAACAGCATGTTGGGGGGGGGCAGAGTGGTAGTGGCATCCTCCCAGTGGCAGCATCACTGCAGTTCCTGGAACAGAGATGAGGCAGGGCAATTTCAGGGGAGCTCTGGTTTGGCAGTGGTCCCATGGGTGTATACACACCCTTCAGGGTCTGCTACTGCCTATCCAGAACCCCCGTCTCCCCAACCTTACCACTACCTTGTCCCGCCACATCCCAGTGAGCACAGCAGTGCTGCTGGGAGGGCATTGCTGCCCCTCCACCCCCTTACACACTACTGCTGATTCAACATATTTGATTATTTTTTGATACATTATCTTGAAAAATGGAAATGGACTGCCTTCAAGTTGATTCCGACTTATGGCGACCCTATGAATAGGGTTTTCATGGTAAGCGGTATTCAGAGGTGGTTTACCATTGCCTTCCTTTGAGGCTAAGAGGCAGTGACTGGCCCAAGGTCACTCAGTGAGCTTCATGGCTCTGTGGGGATTCAAACCCTGGTCTCTCAGGCCATAGTCCAACACTCTAACCACCACGCCAACCAGTGTTTTATTGCTACTACAATATTTTACATTTTTTCCTTTTGAAGAAACCGACCTTTTCCTATAACAAAGTTTAATGTTTTAACACAATGTTTCAAAACTTTTAGCCTCTTTCTCAGATCTTCTCTCTCTTTCTGTGCCCAAGAAGGAAGTTGTATTTTGAGGGTGAAGTCCCAGAAGGAACAGCATATGCTCAGGGCACATTCCCAGCTTTCTCTCTTTATTCTAAAGTTGAAACACCACCTCTTGTTAGTCTGTTCTCCCACTGGCTGCCTTGCTCTTTCTGTGACAGAGGGTGACTATGCCTTACAAGCTATTTAAACTGGACATAAGGAACCTGTAGCTCTCCAGATTTTAGACTACAATTCTCATCATCTCAGACCATTAGCTTTGCCAGCTGAGACTGGTGGCTTTCAACATAAGGCCACAGCTTCTCCATCCCCAATTTAAAATACATGAGAAAGAAGATAATAATTCAATTAAAGGATAGGCTTTTAATCTTTGTTTAAAGAATCAAGTGCATCCAGCTACCATCCCTTCTCCAACATGCACTGTTCTTGAATTCTTAGTCTACACCAAAAGTTGCCAGTATGGTGCTTGTGGGAGCAAGGATCCATTGAGGTTTTCCCCTGGTGCCTGCAACGCCTCTAGCCCCCCCATCCCCATGCCCATTTGGTCATGAGGTAGTGAAGGTGGTTACTTTTATCTCCCTTGAAATAATAGTGTTGGTGCTGCTGGACCTTTCGTCAGCCTTTGATACCATCGATCATGGTATCCTTCTGAGCCATCTTGCTGGGATGGGCCTAGGGGACACTGTTCTACAGTGGCTCCATTCCTACCTAATGGACAGGACCCAGAAAGTGGTGCTGGGAGACTACTGCTCGACCCCCTGGCTGTTGGCCTACAGGGTACCTCAGGGTTCCATTCTGTCCCCCATGCTCTTTAACATTTATATGAAACCATTGGGAGAAGTCATCCGGAGATTTGGAGTGCAATGTCATCAATATGCTGATGACACTCAGCTCTGTCTCTCCCTTCCATCTCACAGCAAGGTAGGACTGCTCGTCCTAAACTGGTGCCTGGAGGCTGTGAAGGGCTGGATGTGGGCAAACAAACTGAAACTTAATCCAGACAAGACGGAAGTGTTGCTGGCCAAGGGAAAAACTGCCCCAGGGATAGGGTTGCAACCTATTCTGGATGGGATTGCACTCCCCTTGAAAGAGCAGGTCCGCAGTCTGGGAGTTCTTCTGGATCCTGCCCTGCTGCTGGAATATCAGGTGGCTATGGTAGCCAGGAGTGCTTTTGGCCATCTCAAAATGGTTTACCAGCTGTGTCCGTTCCTGGAAGCAGCTGACTTGGCCACGGTGACACATGCATTGGTGACATCAAGGCTTGATTACTGTAATGCACTCTGCGTGAGGCTGCCTTTGAAAACGATTCGGAAACTACAGTTGGTCCAAAATGCAGTAGCCAGAATGTTAACTGGAGCACGGTGCAGGGAGCATATCACCCCTGTGCTTTATCAACTCCACTGGCTCCCAATTTGTTTCTGAGCCCAGTTCAAAGTGCTGGTTTTGACCTTTAAAGCCCTAAATGGCCTTGGACCACTGTACTTAAGGGACCACTTACGTCCATGTGTTCCTAGCCTGGATTTAAGATCATCTACCTCTGGTCTCCTTTGCGTGCCTGGAATGAAAGAAGTCAGATTGACAGGCACGCAGGAGAGAGCCTTTTCAATTGTGGCTCCCAGACTTTGGAATTCCCTGCCCCAAGAAGCCTCCCTGATGGTCTTCCGGCAACTTGTAAAAACTATTTTGTTCCGGAGAGCCTTTGCTTGGGACTGTTTTAAGTTTTTTATATTTTATTTTTATCTTTTAGTTTTTTTATTCTCACTTTCTTATATGTGCATGCACATATATACATGTTTGTATGGGTATGAATAATGCATTTTATGTATGTATGTGCATAATGCATTTTATGTATTTTAATAGTATTTTATTTTATACATTTTAATTTACTGTAATGTTTTATGTTTTATTATGTATTTTATTGTGTATTTTATTATATATGTGTGTGATTTTATTGTAGCCGCCCTAATTGCCCTATTGTAGGGTAGAAGGGTGGGTAGAAATATTTTAAATAAATAAATAAAAGAAAGAAAGAATGTTAAAAGAGTGACACACTTTTTCACTTCCTCCTTCAGTGCTCTGGGCTTTTCAAAGCTCAGATTGATTCTACTGGATCTTTTACTCACATCATTTGGAAAAGTGTGTGTGTGTGTGTGTGCGCGCGCGCGCGCATTTCTACTTTCTGTGTCTTGGGGTGGAGGGAGATAAGTGCTCATGGCACTCAATCAAAAATCTAAATGTGCCCATGGTCCTAATAAGGTTGGTGACCTCTGGTCTACACCCCCTGAGTTTCAAAAGACCTGACAACTCTGATTTCTTATCATTCAGCAATATATTCCCCTGTGGGCTCATCCAAACGGAGCGGGATAATCCATGTTTTCCATATCCGGTTTGTCATCTGACAGTCCTCACTTTGCCTGTTTGTTCGCTCTTCCTTGATTTAAAAAAAATGCTTTTTTTGCGCCTGCACACGCAGCGGGAGGACCCATACTTCTTCTCGCTTTTTCCCAGCTCCGCCCATAACACTCCCCCATCAGCCAATTGGTCCACAAAATATGATGTATACTCCTCTCCCCCTTTGCAACGACGCACAATAAGAGCGCGAAAGTTTGAATTTCCTGTGGCTGTAATGCAGTTCCTTGCCGCTCGTCACTCTGGAGCAGGGCCGGCAGGGGTGTGTGTGTCTCCAGGTGCTTATATGCCAATAATTGCTGTATATATATTTTTTGCTTGTATTTGCGATATTATGCAAAAATGAATATACGTGTTTTTGCCTTTAAGCATAGTAAACATTCTGGAGATACACACGGCTGGCAATTCTACCTATTTCTCCAGAACTGCATGTCATGTCTAGGAAGGTAGACCACCAGTCTCTATGGTTGTTGGTGCCCAAGACGCTGTAGCAAAAACGTTTGAATGTAAGAGCGCAAAAGTGTGAAGTTCCTGTTGATTTGGTAATAGTGGCTGTAATGGAGTTCACCGAGTTTTGGGCCCTTTTACAGCTCCACTTACAGCTATTACATTTCTGCCTTGTGCAGTTGAGGGCAGTCGGAGCACAACGGGCGCCTGGATGGGGTCCTGTGCCACCCTGGAGCCCAGGAACAGCAGGAGCCCAAGCAGCACCCAAGCCATGCCGAGCTTCCTCGGCTTCTGCGGGGTGGTGGTGGAGGAGGCCACTTCACAGCAGCTGCACTGGGGAAGGTTTGGGATAGGAAGTGCCGTGAAGTAGCAAGCTCAGCGTGGCAGGAGGTGGTGGTGGCTACATTTCCCCCCCTTCTGGCAACACTGTTAACAAGCCAGGGCTTGGGGAGGGGGATCTCCCCCTCCCCCTCGCACCCCCTCCCACCCAGCCCCCAAAAGCCTTTCCTACCTAAGGAACCCTGTGCGGCTGCTGGATCCCTCAATTCTTGGGGGCTGCTGGTGGTGGTGCCTAGTCCAGGGCCTCCCCTCCCCCCTTTTGCGCGCACGCACACACGCACATTGGACACATCCGTTCCCCTTTCTCCGCTTTGAAGTGTTCCTTCTGATAAAAGAGACCTGCAAACCACTTATCTGACAATAATTGCTGTATTATTGCTTTCATTTGCGATAATGTGCTAAAGTGAATGTATGTATTTTACTGGGGGTAAACACGCCCGGCAATTCCCCTTATTTCTCATGGAACTGCAAGCAAGTAAGGACGTGTCATGTTAATGGGGAGCACCCCCTTCTAACAGCACCAATTTTTAATGGGGACCTTCCAAAACTCTGGAAAGGGAGGGGACACGGAGGAGGAGGAGGAGGGGAAAGAGGCAATCGCTGCAGCCTTTCCCGCCTCTGCCCTTGTCTTGCGCCCACTCACTGGCTTGTAAATTCAAATTTCGTGCTCTTGCATCCAAGCACAAAGGCCCAAGCGAGCAATAGGTTCCGGAGGGAAGGCCCGGCAGAAACGGCAGCAGCGGGAGGAGAGGGAAATGTGTGTGTGTGTGTGTGTGTGTGCAAAAGGGGGGAGGGGAGGCCCTGGACTTGCACCACCACCACCAGCCCCCAAGAATCAAGGGATCCAGCAGCCTCACAGGGTTCCTTAGCTAGGAAAGGCTGCTGGGGGCTGGATGGGAGGGGGTGCGAGGGGGGAGGCAGAGATCCCCCTCCCCAAGCCCTGGCTTGTTAACAATGTTGCCAGAGGGGGGAAATGTAGCCACTGCCACCTCCCGCTGCGCTGAGCTTCCTACATCGCAACGCTTCCTATCCCAAACCTTCCCCAGTGCACTGCAGTACCTGCTTGTGTGCAAATGCGGAAATGCACATTTCCACATCTAGGAAGTACATGGCTCTGATTGGTTCAGTTTCCCGGGCTTTTCCAAGCACATTTGCGCACATGTGCACAAGTGAAAATCCATTATTGGATGGTAATGATGGAAGGGGTACTGGGACACGCCCAACGTCCGCCCATGGACTGCCTACATCTCTATAAACTGCAGTATTGCACCCAAGCCCCTAAAGTTGCAGCGGATGATTACCGGTTTAAAAAAGCAAATCGCATTTTTCGCGGTAATGCCAAAGCGGATTTAACCACGTGAAAATGCGCAAAAGCGCACAGCATCATATGGACAACCGAAAAATAATGAATACACAAAGCGATCATGTCACACATTATACAGTCATCTGGATGAGCCCTGTGACTGAACTGACCCCACATTTGTTATGCAAACCTTATAGATATGAATGGGTACAGTGACTGGTAGATTAAAGTGGATTTAATCCTTGAGTTTTTTTCTTTGAAGGAAAGACTGAACATAAATTTTGGGAATCAATGTAACAGTGAATACATAATCAAGAGAGCAGAGAAAGCATTAATAACATCTAATAAAAAAAAACTCTGAAGGGATATTGGGGTTATTATTAAGATTGTATAATAGCACTTGTTGAAGCAGATGTGGTCTCCTCCTGGCACACTCCATTATACATTTAGTAATCTTCCAAATAATAGCAACAAATGAGAGCAAAAGATGCTAGGGCAGATTAACATTTGGGCTGCTTTGGGCTGTAAATCCCCCTCTCCCTCAGCAAATGGTTCATTTTGAAAGAGCACACAAGGAAGAAGCCAGCACCGTGTCGGTATTTACTGGGTGCACTCGCCTCTCCCTGCATTAATGGCTCTTGCACAATGCAGTCTTAATCACTGCTAAGCATTTTCCTTAGATGTCTTCCTTTAGCCAAATGTTGCAGACTGCACTGATTAGACAGTGATAGCTCTTAAATCACTGCTAATGACAAGTGTAATTTTAGCACTGGGGGGGGGATGCAAATCATACCATGGATTGCAGGTGGTTCTGAAATGCAGTACTAACAAGCTTTTTGCCAAATTTCCTGTGGCTAAAAATGTAGCATTAATAACTTTGGTTATAAAAGCCTATAGAGATTTTCATAGATAGATTTGGCATTATATTGTAATAAAGCTGTATACCTAATGCTTTAAAATATTAAACATGTTTGATTTGTAATCCTTTGATGTCAGTTAGCATGCTTTTATTCTGCTTTCATACATACATTGTTGCAAGCATAAAGGAAAGAAACAGCACTTTCCAATTACTCCCATCAATTGTAAGAGTAGTGTTGGCAATGATTTTTGGAATGGAGGATCTGGGAATATGAACTCTCCCAGTTTAGAAATCCCTGCACCATTATGAGCTGAGCAATCTCCACCTTTTGGCTCTGCTTGGAGCAGCCACTGCCATTACCAGCAATTCCAGCTTCTATATCTCCCCACTCCACTTTTTCTACATTTTTCTAAAGTTTCCATATTGCAAGGCGATAGGAGAGAAAAGCAGCAGCGGGCAAGGCTGATGAAAGCTGTAGAATGATCCCACAAAAATCCCACTTTTCCTCTCTCCCTTGTAACTGTAAATTTGGAAAAGAGGGGAAAGGAAACGAACTGGCAATTGAGGCCTAGCAATGGTAAAAAAGCTTCCCTGGGATGAGTCTTTCTGAGTGCAGGAGAACCCCCAGCAGAGGTGGGAATGGGGAATCTCAAAGAAACTTGCACCACCATATAAAGAAAGGGATAACTCAAAATGCTCCCTTCCAAATGTACAATCCTATTCCCAAGCAGAAAAAAAAATGGGGGGGAAGGTTTTGGTGATTGGAAGGGAGGGGATGAAACTGAAGTCAGAGGGGACAAAGTGTGGGCTGTACTGCATCCTCTGGATGGTGGATGGGCGGGTTTTTCTTCCCACAAGTCTCAAGGGAACAGTACTCCATCATTACATTGGGTTGGTTTCATGATACTTGTGGGAAATAAAAAATGGTGGCTGCCGTCCACCCCACCCCGCAAGAACATTGTCAGCAGTGAGAGGAACAAAACTAACAAGAGTGGCCTCTTTTTGTGCTCATCCTTTTAAGTGGGGTGGACAGGATTTGTTTCTTTTACGTATATTCTTGGATTAATACTGTAGATTTTGCTTTATTACTGTTTCTATATAAGGTTTTAATATATTTTGTTATTTCTATTTTTATTATGTAAATCACTTTGAGACACTGCAGTGTAAAAAGCAAAAGGGGGAGGGAAATAAACAAACACTGGCAAAAATATTTGCTGGCAGTAGTTTCAGGGCAACTTGCATCCCACCTTCCCCATTTTTGAGCTGAAGATTCTTGCTAGATAACTTGGCTCAGCTTTAATATAAATATGATAAAACTAGCATTGTTTTCTTATGCTGCTGTTTTTGGTCTTTCAGAGTCTATCAACACTGCGGTATTTTGTTTTGACTAGTTTGTCTATTTTATTACATCCTGCTCTTCTTTCAGACTACTCCAAGTAGCTTAGATGTGGGTTTCAAGCAGACTCTGAAGCAGCTTGGTAGACCTGCATTTTTTTGGCTGTACAGCTGTGTCATGTGACTTAAGACTATTCTCTGGGCCTATTGCTTTTTATTTATTATTCATTTATTATTGCATTTATATCCTGCCTTTCCTCAATGTATGTTCAAGGTGGAGTACATGTGTCTTCCCCTCTCCATTTTAACCTCCCAACAACCCTGTGAGGTAGGTTAGGCTGAGAAGCAATGACTGACTGAAGGTCATCCATTGAGTTTCACGGTTGACTGGGGATTTGAACCCTGGTCTGCCAGATCATAGTCCAACCCTCTAACCACTTCACCACACTGCATCCTAGCTTCCAGATCTTATTGTGCATTGTCCACAGAAATCGCCTTACCTATCTGCATGGCTATATGAGAAACACTGCTGTGTACAAGTGAAACAATGCTTAAGAGCAGGTGTGGGGAACTTTTGGCCCTACAGATGTTGCTGAATTACAACTTCTATTATAATTGACCATGCTTGCTGGGACTGATGGCAGTTGTAGGTCAGTAACATCTGCATGGCCAAATATTCCCCATATCTGTTTACAAATAATAGACAATACTGACATGAGAAACACCTGCCATGTCATAGCTTCTTTCCCTTAGATGGCTTCCATGCACTTTCCAGTTAAGCAATAAATCATGCAAAACTTCTGTATGGAGGTAGCGGTGATCCTATATGATTTTATGCTCCTTTTAAAATTAATTTTGTGCTGGTGTTGCTGTTATATATATTGCTTGTTTTTAGTACTGTTGATTGTATTTGTATTTTATTGATTTCTGGATCGTGAACTCAGGAGACATGATTGGGTGGTATAGGAATGCACAAATAAATGAATAAATAAATAACATCCTTATCTTCTAATTTCTCAATTTCTTCCATTCATAATGTTAAGCACATGGCAACATACCCATCAATTTTCTGGGAGCGGAAGCCTGTGTTTATTCTGAATCCTCAAGCAATTCATGAAGCTCTCCAGTAAGGGCTGTGTTTTGGGGAA
The DNA here is from genome assembly GCF_030035675.1 of Rhineura floridana. Classification (NCBI taxonomy): domain Eukaryota; kingdom Metazoa; phylum Chordata; class Lepidosauria; order Squamata; family Rhineuridae; genus Rhineura; species Rhineura floridana. Next base: position 46,891,155 of record NC_084483.1, read on the forward strand.
ACCTTTGTATAAATGACAAGAAATCTCATGCCCTTTCTTCTCCTACTTGTTATTCAAGGTTACAATACAGACAATTGTACTATCACCACTAGTAGTATAAGTTTCTAGTTTGTCCTGTCAGGGTTCTTGCAGAGTCCTATTGGCTCAGTCCAGAACATGTTGAAAGGTATGCGAAATGAAACCTCTCTTTTTTCTGCATTCCTGTGTTCATATCATAACTGCTATAATTGTGTTGTTGCTTACATTTGAAGAAAATTGCTTAAATTTAAAGGAAATTGCGTAAAAAGAAATGCAACTATTCATTACTTACAATACACTGTAAAAACTGATGAAAGCTTGAGGGAGCATTTTACAATACTAAAATTCAGGCCCGCTATAAGCGGGCGGCCAGGTTGGGCCCTGGCTGAGTGCCCTCACAGCCCAGAGGGGCCTGTGAGAGGCCCCTCTTCAGGTTGGGAGGGTGAAACTTCTGCTCCACAATGCGTGCCAGGGTCAGGTGGCGGGACCCAGCAACCTGATGCTGCCATGAATTGCAGAGCAGGGGGTCCCAGGCACACCACCCCTGATACAAGCAATGTGAGCTTAAATAAGCTTTCCACCCCACCTACCTGCCTTGTCAGTATGCACACCCTGCGCACTGCACACACATGCCTACCATCACCCAAGATGGCAGCATGGGCATACCTAAGGGTTGATACCCCCACTGCCATCTTGGGTGACAGCAGGTGTGTGCACAGCATGTGAGGCGTGTGCACTGATGCAGGATTTAAGTGGGGTGGGCAGGTGTATTTAAGCCCCATGCCGCCTGCATCAGAAGGTAGTGTTGGAGAGCATGTCACCAAGGGCCCAATCATGCCTGGGGTGTCAGCCCTGCTAAAATTGCACTAAAGTGTGCATTGTCAGGGCTACTCCCTTACTTTCCCTAACCAGCAGGTGGTTTTTTTCCCTAGCAGGCATAAGAATTATTTCTCCTGGTCATCTCTCTCTCCCACCCCCCTTGCTATTTCCTTAAATCAAAACATCCTGCCAGTATTTCACTTCTATATCATTTTAGAGTAAGTCATCTTTCTTGCATTTAATGCCTGATGTTTTGTTTGATCTTTCCATGCTCAAGTTAGTAACTTTTCTAGAAATCATCAAGGCTGTACTATTGTTTCTGTTTTGTAGACGGCTTAATCAGATTAAAGTGATAATAGCAATGTATCCTGGATGCAGATAAAGACACGCTGGGCTTTGTTGTACAGATGGAGGACCCCACATACACACACATTTGTTTAGATGTTATTCTCCAAGAGTCTTGACAGACCTTGCCTCATTCCAAAGCACTTCTTTGTTCATTAGCCTTTCCATATTTTTATGAGTCAGTATGTTTGAGGATTTTAAGCACTTCTTGTCAACACTTCAGAGTTAACACATAACACCTGTACTCAAATTATTTTGCTTTCCATTACTTTGTCTGACACACTGTTTAAACAGACAAAAAAATTAGATGTTTCTTAATGCCATTGTTAAGGTAGAAAAGAATTTGAGGAAATGCTATACAACCATCTATCAGTAGGGTACATTGTGCTAGAGTAGTGAATAAGAAAAGCTGGTGCATTGATCTATAATGTGCAATTGCTAATACATCCTTATCAGAAGACCATTTCTGTCCTTTGGGCCAACAAACACTCCGGAATATAATTATCATACCATAAGAAATCCATTACAATAATCTAGTATTTGATTTATATTCCACCCTTTCTCCCAAGAAGAGCCCAGGGCAGCAATCTAGTAAAAGAGTTATGGCAGCCTTTCCCAGTCGGTGTGCCTCCAGATGTTGTTGGACCACAACTCCCACCAGCCTCAGCCACCATTTCCAATGGCTGAAGCTGATGGGAGTTGTGGTCCAGCAATATCTAGAGGCACACCGACTGGGAAAGGCTGAGTTATGGGATACTTAGGGCCTTTTCACATATTAGTTTGGTTTGGATGTAATGCTAAACTATCGTTTAGTATAGGGATAGCCAATGTGGTCCCCTCCAAATGCTGCTGGACTACAATTCCCATCACCCTTGGTTCCTAGCCATGATGCCTAGGGCTAATGGGAGTTCTACAACAACGCAAGGGCACCATGTAGGCTTCCCCAGGGTTAGCGCATGGTAGATGAGCCTGTTCCTCCTTCCTTCTCATGCACGGATTGAGGAGAAATATGAAGCATTTGCTTACATTTTAAAATAGACAAACTTTGTTGCTGTGTGTAAACTGTAGTTCATTTTATTTTAAAAAAACCAGGATTGTAACTATGGTTTGAAGTTCTCTTGCTCAGCCAAACCATAGTAAATAGCAACCACAGTTTGTCCTGATTCAGACAAACCATAGTTAGTTACTGCAAATGAAAGGAAACACTTCCAATTTCTTCCTTGTGAGAAGCACACAACCTAAGACTCACTTACATAGCCTAAACTATAGTTTAGTATTACATTCAAACGGAGACATATTTTTAGGTTTACCCCTGTGATATTTTCAGAGTTCACCTAACAATGTAAAGACTGAGTGAAAATGCCAAATGTTTGAATCATGCATTTCATATAGGAGTGCTCCTTATGGAAAGAGACTTGGCTGCAGCTCTGTTTTGAGTGTACGCTCAGTGGCAAGCTCAGTTTTGCCTTGCGAAATATTTGAATCATTTCCTAAGAATCATGGTAGAGAAAAAGAAATATATCAAGATTTGTTGCTGGCCACCAACTTAGATGGCTTTAAAAGGGGATTTGTGCTGCTATTCAAGGGAAATCACATTGTTGTTCTGGCTTGATGAAACCTTGTAAATAGATCTATAAATCTGAAGTGGTGAGTTTAATGCCATGACATTTTCACAAAGCTATGCTAGAGGGCCTGGAATGTGATGAAGAAAATGCAGAAATGTGTGTCATTGTTCACAGTTGCTTCCGATGCTTCACCACTGTCTGATGCTTGTGAAATATTTAAAGTTGTTACCTGCAATGCCACATCATAGCAGCATACTTTTGCCTAACATATGAACAAAATACAGTGAGATTGTTCTTAAACCTGGGTTTGTTCATGGGCTTGTTTTGCTTAGTACACACACAGTGTATATGGATTTAAGTCAGGGATGGGTAATGTGAAGCCCTCCAGATATCGCTGGGCTACAACTCCCATAATCCCTGACCACTAGCTAGCCATGAGGCTGGCAGGAGTTGGAGTACAAAGCAGCTGGAGGGCCACAGGTTCCTCCATCTGTGATTTAAGTACGCTGCTATTCAGACCATTGCTGCCAGATTGATTTCAACATAATTGGCCAAAATTACCATGATCACCAAGTGTGAGAAGACTGCGATAAAATGGTGGCTAGACAACAGATATGAAGTAATCAGCAACACTAGCAGTCCCATAAATCAACAATTTTAATCCAGAACTTGATACTAAGGGTGTTGTTACACATGTCTCTGGGACCTTGTGTGTGTGTGTGCGCACTTCACTTGTGATCAGTAGTGTAGTGGCAAATTCAGAAGTGCAGGGTCCCTTCATGATAGTCTTGCCACGCCCCCTCACAGCCACTCCTCCTTCAAATATTATATAATAAAATGACTTCCCAGGAGGATCGCTCCGCCTGTGCTTACCTCTAGACGAGCTCTCGTCTCAGAGGAAGTTTTTCAGTTTTAAAACCAGTCAGAAGAGTTTTTTTTTTACTGGGAAATTTTTCTCCCAGGCAAGGGAGAAACTTAGAGATTACCCACAGAAGTTCCGTGGTGTTTGTTGGACTGGAATTCATTGGAATCGCCTATGAAGGAAGGTAGCCAACAGCGTCGGACGGAGCCAGGGATTACAAACAGGCTCTAACTGATTAAGCGAGACTTTTTTTTCTTCAAAGAAAAGCGGAAATTAACAGGCAAGCATCCTCCTGTCTATTATCATCATTTTGTTATCGTTACTGCAAAAGAGATTTGTCAAAGAGTCAGCAACAAAGAAGCCCTGGGTGAGTTATGACTTTCTCTTTTACGTACGGAATTAAGGAGGAAGAAAATCGAAATAGCCTATCTTTGTTTTTTATTGCAAAAAGCTGGCATGGAATTGAGCATTTTAAAGATATAAACGGATGAGAGGCATCTGATTTGAAGAGAAAATTTGATTTATCTGATATTTGAGTATTATATGTCTGGGACTATTTTTTCTGGTCTACTTTTTTTTTTTTTTGCGAATCTGCTTATTCCTTATGCCACTAATCATTTCGACGCTGTGAACTAAATTTGTTTTGGACATATAAGAGATAAGGCAGTTCGTGCTGTCTAGAGGGTGATGTCATCTGGCTTGGAAGATTAACTCATTTGTGACTGGAAAAAGAAATAAACTGTTCTTTGCTTGACAATAGTGACTATATTGGAATTGAAGGGGTTTTGTTCTTTTGGTTTTAAGAATGACAATCAAGAAGGTGGCTGAGACCCTGGATGTTCAGGAAGGGGTTCTCTCTCTAAATATATTTCAGAAAATAATGAATGAGATTAAGCTAACGAAACAAGAGCTGGGACAGAACAGACAAGAGATGAAAATTGGATTTGGCAAAATGAGACAGGAGCTGAAAGAAATACAGGATTCTATAACTGGACAAGAAAAAGAAAGATCAAAGGGAAGGTTCAAGCCCTGGAGATTGGAATAGATTTATCAAATATGGACCTGGAAAAAGATTTGGATTTTATGGTTGTGATGGATCCTAAAGACAAATATTACTGTTTGGAATTCAGCGCTGCCCCTGAAGGAATTGGTGAAGAGATTAGAGATAAAGATATCAACGACTCGAAAAAAATCCTGGATTGGAAGGATTTGATGGAACTTGAAATAGAGAAAGTTTATAGAATAAATTCCAGATATGTGACAATGGAAAAACTCTCCAGAGATGTGTTAGTGCATTCTGTAAAAAAGAGGAACAGAGATACAACTTTACAACAACATTTCAGTAATACATTCAGAATTGATGGCAAGAAAATATCTGTGTTGAAAGAAATCCCTATCAGACTCTTATTATATGACTATGGCAGCAAGACCAAGATTATTGGGTGTGCAAAGATGGAAGATGGAATCAATACTGATAATGGGAGAATGGGAGAAGAGCTATTGAAATTACTGGACTTAGTAGACCTGAAGAGATGGATTAATTGACATGTCTATTTGGAGAAAAAATGATGGATATGTATCTCAAGGATTAGAAACTTCTCTTTGACTTTTTGTGGAAAGAATAAAATGATGTTAATGAGATTTGATACCAATTAAGATAACCACTGGAGGAAGGTGATTGTATAATTTTATTAAGAGACAGGTTTGTTATATATTATAGACTTATAGCTAATCTACAACAAATCAGAAGTCAATAGTTTTTATTGTAATAGTTATTAATTTGTTTTGTTTGTTTTGTTTTGTTTTTGAAAATTTGAATAAAAATTAATGATAAAAATTTATATATATATATAATAAAATGAGCTCTCAGTCTCTTACTTTGTTTGGAGTAGCTTCCCTTAGCAATGCATCGCAATTATCAATGCAGATCTCCATATGTTGCCTTTCAGCTACATCTACTATTTTTTGTGCATGTACATGGGCAAATGTACTAAGCTGTTGTAAGGTAAGGAACTGCCTTTTCTGGGTTTCCCTTGCTTTCTTGGTTGCCAAACTAAGACTAAATGGGAGTGTGTTAGAAGAGTCTTCTCAGTGGCTGACTTACCTCCTTTCACTTTGATTCATGGAAAGACACTGAAAACATAGGGACTCTGCAGGAACCTTGCTCCCCCCAAAATAAGGGGGTCTTAGACCCCCTGGGACCCCGGACAACTACACCCCTGCTTCTGATACTTTAACATGTTTGTGAGGAGGGGGAGCTTTTATGTAGATTGACTGTGCACTGCTCCAGGGCATGAGTCTAAGAGAGTTCAGGATCCAGAAATTCATAGCAACACCAAGATCTCCAGCTGAACTCTGAAGCATCAAATTTATTAATGTGGGGTAGGGAAAGCCAATTCAATTATACACTAAACAATGTGGAACAGTATATAGCACACAAATCTACTTATGTCTCTTTCCTAGTGCCCTACCACATTCACCACCTTCAAATGGAGAATAAATTCTCGGAAGAGAAAGTGAGTGAGAGAGAAGACTTTGCTAACATGAATAAAGAAACAGAGATAGGAGCATGCCCATTTACCACGGGACTCCAGAACACAGGAACAGATTGATAGTTTACCTATCCAGTGCTCAGACAACCTCTCACATCAGTAAAAGAGCTGTGTGTGTGAAGGTGTGCGGTGATGCCAGTAGCAGGCACCAGGACCAAGGATTCTAAGCCTCAGTTTCCCACATGATTTCAGCTCTTGAGACGCACAAGCTCTGACATTCAATTCCTCAGAGTAAGATCACAGCAGGAGAGAGAACCAACAGAATACCCCTAACCACAGAGCTTCCTGGTTCAGTGTACTGTGTTGAAGATTGTGTGTCGTATGTGTTACCCTTGTGTGGTATGGGAAGAATCAGCCGTGTGATGTGTGGGGTGGGAAGACTCCAGTTCTGTGCTAGAGTATGATTCTTTTTCTAGGAATTTGCTCTCATAGGAATGCATAGCAAAAAGTGATAGGGTGGGTTCCCCCAGTGGGTGTCCCCCACCCCAATCAGTCAAAATTCCTTTGGAAGTCCAGGCTTCAGATTACTATCATGTCTCAGGTGGGGTCTCCAGTTCTCCAGGAAGTATTGCTTTGGAGAAAAATGGTATTATGTCATTTGCCCAGGTGTATCCTAACTCAAGGACTGGTGTCCATCTTGATTTGCATGATAGGTAGATCCTGTCTTTGATAAGAAGAATTGGATCTCCCTTCTGAATCAACCTTTTGTTTTGTCAGTTTTTGTCTTGTTGCAGCATACCAAAGTAGAGAGCCAGAGCCTGACTGCCTTGCCCTGGTGCTCATGTCAATGTGTATGGTGAGGGTGATTCAAAGGATGCCTGCCTGGTCTCCCAAGACTCCTAGTTCAGTGTCTGGATATTAAGAGTGGGCTGTGAGGGGCTGCCATGTTACAGTGTGCAAAAGATTTGGATTAATCCCCAATCAAGAAATGGGGCCATTTCAGAAGATTTTGGGCTTGTCTGGGCTGGAGCAGGATGTCTCTGAGGCGCTCCAAACTGATGTAGGGACCTCCGAAGCACTTTGGGGTGCTCTGGAGATTCAGATGTTTAAACACCCTGCAAACAGTGTGTCTCTGCAAAAATGTAACATTTCTCCCCAATCTTGCCATATCAGGAAAATGCTAGGAGTGGGAGAAAGGGAGGGAGAACTCTTTTGTGGTTGACAGTGATTCAGAAGGAAACATTTTACCAGGTCTCATCAATCACATTGTTTTTATTCTTTAACTTTTTATATATCTTTTTAATCTTTTACTTTTTTCTTTTACTTTTTTATTAACTGTAAGTTGCTTTGAGTGCACATACATATGTAGAAAAGCAACTAACAAATTGAATAAATAATAATAATAAAATAATCATAGTGCTTTGGGAAATTGATGCTTATGTAATATTATCACCTCGTTCTTATCTGTTCTGTGCCCTTTACTGGTTCTGCTAGTGATGCTTGCTTGAAAAATGCTGGACATTCAAATCCTTCTGCCTCTGTGCCATATTTTCGTACATCTCCTGGTAAATCAGGTTTGCACTTAGTTTCTGTGATGTAAAAAGAAAAGACTGGAGACTTTTGTTCATAATAAACCAAGAAAGTAACACAAAGTCATGGCACTGCATGTAATGGGTGGTTATACTGATGAGCTTTTCTGTAGATGCAATCAAGCAGACTGTTGCCAATAGAAGCTAGAATCTCATACCACGAGAAAAGATATAGTCATTACCTGTGTAGTTTCCTGTCTCTATTCACTAATAGAGAACTGTTCATAGAAGCCAGTTTGCACATGTGCAGCTGCTAGAAGTTCTTCTGAGGAAGAATCCCCTAATGTATTTTGAATTTCACTGTAGGTGAAATGACAGTGGCAATCCAAGAACTTAGAGATCTGAAGGCAAATAAACTCATGAAGGGGTGAAAGAAATAGGATGACAACAAATCAGCGCAAGAGAGTTTGCCTCTCCCTTGATTGGGTAAGCTGCCCATGACCACAGAGACAAGTCTTGGATTTGTGCAGATTTACACCTTAAACAGATTATGTGTACAGCCAAATGACCATCTACACTAATGAACAACGATAATTATCAAATGACACAAATACAAACATTACTGCAGAGGGGACTTTCTATCGAGGTAATTTATACACTGCAATCTGATTTTTTATAGTTCTACCCTTACACACATCTGGATAATAACATTTCTGTTCTGTGCATCACTGCTCTAAGTTGTTACCTATTTCTTTTGAATTTCAGTATGACAATTGGGGTAGAGAAAATGCCCAAGGGGTCTAATTACTGAAGGATTCTGTACTTGACAGATACTTAAGAGGAAATAATATTTTATTCAAAGATGCTGATAGTTATTTGGGTTGGAAACAGGCTGAAGCAAAATAGTCTTCTAATCTCCATAAAAATGCAGTTCATGTTGGATCATAATGATGTTACTCTCTTTAAAAAGAAACTTTTCCCCACTTTTGGTGCTAAAATGTAATTTAATTTAGATGCTTGTATTTCATGATGCAACATCTTCAGAATTGCTTATGACAGTAGCTGAAATTATTCAGGTTTTATACTTGGATGGATGAATCCCATAAGAATAAACTCCATCCACGGCTCTACCTGGTCCTAGTCTGGCTACTTATTTCCATCTTTAGAAGACTTGTACCCTAGTTACAAAAGATTTAATTCTTTCTAGGACATCCTTAGAGTCAAAAGGCTGCTGTCAATAGATTTTTGCTTAGCTGTATATATTTTGCTGCATGGTTTTATGGCATTTTAATACAGAATGTTATTGTTAACCTCCTTGGAAGCTTAATCTGAGAGGCCCGTTATGAATTTGGGAGATAAATAAATAGATTTCCTCTAATTCTATTATTTGTGCAAGAGTTTGAGTGAGAGAGATATTACACACATCCTTAATGTCAGATTTCTTAAGAGTGGTTTCCTGAATTTCATTTTTCTTCAGATTTGGTGTACAATATAATTGAAAGCACAAACATTTTTCTTAAAAATATATTTCCATCAATTATAATTTATTTTTGAAGATTATCAAAACCGGGTCTTCCAAAATATCTTGGACATAGTAGACTTTCTTATATTGAAACCTAACTTTTATTCCACTGCATTCCTAGAAAAATTATAGCCAGATTTAAAGTCTAGTTGCATCCCGTTCTTTTCAAGGACACCACCATGTCAAAAGGGAACAACAGTGTGGCCCCACCCATCAGTCAGGAAAGGATCAGCATCAGGGAGCTTGCTTTCCCTCAACCCAAAACAGCATTTTGCTCCAACTACCTGGGACTGTATAACTGTTTTCCACGGATGGGCTGGGAAGATTGTGCATGGTGAAAGTGAGGGATATTCAGAGATCAGAGAGGGAGATAAGGTGTTGAATACATTCTGGGAGAAGGAGAGTGTGGGGGGGGGAACTATGGTTGTGGCTGTTTTAAGCAACATATATTCATTAATGTGGACATAGGTGAAGAGGGATAGAACCCACCAATTTCAAACCAAAGAATTGTAACACCTGCCACTGTGGGATGTTGTAGTACTGTAGTTAAGAACATGCGCTGGGGGTCCTAGGGTTCCCAGTTTGTTTGTTTGATTTGTTTGATTTATTAGTCGCCCATCTCACCTCATTCATGAGCTCACTAGGTGCCATAGGCAAGCTGCTGTTCTCTCAGCTCAGGCCCACATTTGCAATGCGGGGAAAAATGAATGACATAGACTTTTCTTTACCATGTTAAGGCAAGATATAATGAGAAAATATTTGTGAAATGCACTGAGCACTTGAAATCCTCTATAGAAGTGCAAGATAATATAAGTACCAATGGACAAATAAGTCATTTTCACTTTGAAGGGATAGCTGTGTTTTGGTTTGCATATTAGTTCAAGAAGTGCAAAATGGAAATGGACTGCCTTCAAGTTGATCCCAATTTATGGTGACCCTATGAATAGGGATTTCATGGTAAGCGGTATTCAGAGGGGGTTTACCATTGCCTCCCTCTGAGGCTAGTCCTCCCCAGCTGGCTAGGGCCTGCTCAGCTTGCCACAGCTGCACAAGCCAGCCCCTGCCTTGTCCGCACCTGCCAGCTGGGGGCAACTGGGCTCCTTGGGACTATGCACCTTGCCCACAGCTGCACAGGTGGCAGGGCACGTAACCCCTGAGCCAGTCACTGCGGGGATGATCTTTACTTGGCCCTTTACACCCAGGAGACATGAGCAAGGATTTGAACTCACAGACTCTGGAATCCCAGCCAGTCTCTCCTCCCCACGGTGCTATACCAGCTGCTACAAGAACTGCAAAGCTGGTCATATTAAAATATGAATCAAACAAATTTCTCCTCCATCCCTAGTATCATCATCATTTTAACATTTGTATAACACTTCTACTGCAGTTGGGAGTTTACCATCCTTTACCATTATTTGTAATTGAACTTTATAAGATCTACACACAATTATCTTACCTATCTTCACAACAAACCAATAGAAGGAGGGCCCCTACAGGTAGGATTAAGTGTGGAAATGGAGAGGGAAAGAACATTAAAAAAGAAAAACAGTTGTAGAAAGGAAAGTGTGTATGTGCATGTTAAACCAGCTAGCTAAAGTTGGATTAGTGGATTTGTTCACCTAGGAGTACAGTATAAAGGTATTAGATGAAAGGATTTGATGAGAGAGATCAGTTGACTTTCTAGATAAAGGGAGAAGGTTCCATTGAAGGAGATGCTGATGATACAATAATAGCTTGATTCTCACTTCACTGGAGTCCCTGGAAATGGGAATGTACATCTCAATATGTGAGCCATTGTGCTAACACCACCTTGAGCCCTATACCTTTCCCTGCTTATTGCTGCGAAGAAAATAATAGCAGATAATTGTGGTATTGTTCCAAATTGCCCCTAGTCAAGTAGACAGCTGAGGTAAAGCCAGCCTTTTTCATGTGTGGATCTGGGGGAAAATACAGCTTGCTGCGAGTGCTAAGCAGAGAGAAAGGAGCTGTTTACTATGGCATTTTCCACCTTGCAAGCCAATTATTTCCCTTTGTAAGGTTACAATTGTGTTACAAGGCTCAAGCTCCGTGCTGTCAGATATTTCCCAAATGTGGTTGGACACGTTGTAGCTGGCAGTCTCCCTTTCATCAAAGTTAATGGGGAAAGCATGGAAGAAGCAACTTCAAATACTTTGCTGTGGAAATCCATTAAAAATAATTCCACCTCTTCAGATCTTGCAGTATGAGCCTTTAGCATGGGATGTGTTTTCCAAAAGGCAAATATATTTATTAACTTTAAAACATTGTTATTCCAACTATAAGGTGCCAAAGATGGCTTAGAAAATAAAATATTCAAATGAACTGGAAATAGAGCTGGAAGCATTTAATTGTAGAAAGCCCTACTGAAAACAGGCACTCATGAATTTTTTTGATAATCCTTCTTTAATGTTTGATTTCTTTTAAAAAATTAGATTTTAAAATGTAAGTAACATTATTCAATTTTCTCGATACATACAGGACAATATATGTTTAAATAATCGAGCCTTGAGGAATTTGCCTCAACTGTCTGAAGGCATCCAGTGCAATAATGGATTGGTGTCTCACCACATTAGAAACCTCACAGCACATGAGGCAAGTCTTAGAACTCCATGCTTGGTCTGCCTTGCATACTTAAGGGCTAACAGTGTGCCAAGGGTTCAGTGTTGTTACCAACTCCTCAGTGTGTGGTAGATCTTCAAGCACATGTTGAGAACCTAACTGTCTTTGGGCATTTCTCTGTGCATAGTGTAGATTGTATAACTCTGGATTCCACAGTTCAGGGTTTGGGCAAAGCACAATACTTTACTCAACAAAATGTACTGAAATAGAATTCTTTGTTTCCACTCACTGCTAGTCAAGCTGGATTTAGAAAGGGAAGAGGCACCAGAGATCATATCGCAAACATATGTTGGATAATGGAATGGAGCAAGGAATTTCAGAAGGAAATCACCCTGTGCTTTATAGATTACAGCAAAGCCTTTCACTGTGTAGATCATGGAAAACTATAGAATGCTTTAAAAGAAATAGGGGTGCCACAGCATCTGATTGTCCTGACGTGCAACCTATACTCTGCACAAGAGGCTACTGTAAGGACAGAATATGGAGAAACCGATTGGTTCCCCATCGGAAAGGGTGTGAGATAGGGGTGTATTTTATCACCCTATTTGTTTAATCTGTATGCATAACATATCATACGGAAAGCGGGATTGGACCAAGATGAAGGAGGTGTGAAAATTGAATGGAGAAATATCAATAATTTAAGATATGCAGACGATACCATACTCTGAGCAGAAACCAGTAATGATTTGAAACGAATGCTGATGAAAGTTAAAGAGGAAAGCACAAAAGCAGGACTACAGCTGAACGTCAAAAAGACAAAAGTAATGACAACAGAAGATTTATGTAACTTTACAGTTGACAATGAGGACATTGAACTTGTCAAGGATTATCAATACCTTGGCACAATCATTAACCAAAATGGAGACAATAGTCAAGAAATCAGAAGAAGGTTAGGACTGGGTAGGGTAGCTGTGAGAGAAGTAGAAAAGGTCCTCAAATGCAAAGATGTATCACTGAACACCAAAGTCAGGATCATTCAGACCATGGTATTCCCAATCTCCATGTATGGATGTGAAAGTTGGACAGTGAAAAAAGCAGATAAAAGAAAAATCAACTCATTTGAAATGTGGTGTTGGAGGAGAGCTTTGCGCATACCATGGACTGCGAAAAAGACAAATAATTGGGTGTTAGAACAAATTAAACCAGAACTATCACTAGAAGCTAAAATGATGAAACTGAGGTTATTATACTTTGGACACATCATGAGAAGACATGATTCACTAGAAAATACAATAATGCTGGGAAAAACAGAAGGGAGTAGAAAAAGAGGAAGGCCAAACAAGAGATGGATTGATTCCATAAAGGAAGCCACAGACCTGAACGTACACGATCTGAACAGGGTGGTTCATGACAGATGCTCTTGGAGGTCGCTGATTCATAGGGTCGCCATAAGTCGTAATCGACTTGAAGGCACATAACAACAACAACTAGTCAAACCAGCACAGGAAATCTCTCTAGGAAGTTTATATCAAATCAAATTAATTGTAAACAGGCTTGAACTTCTGAGAATAAGAATAAGGGATTGGAGCTTGCTGGCACTCAATCATAAATCTGTTCTGTTCCCACCTCATTTCATGAATCACATTGCATGCATTTTGTGCATACTTTTCATATAGCATATGGACTTTTTACATGAAACACACGCTTTTCAGTGTACTCACATTTTGTACATATCTTTTATGTATTTTTGTGTGCTTTTTTTGCACACTAAAAATGCATTGCAAAATCTGGAGAACTGCATAATCCAATGGGGAGTTGCTTTCCAATTTGCAAGCAAGCTAGGGAGCATTGGATCAGGTTGGTGAACAGCAGACCAAACAAATTCTTTCCCCATCTCTAGTGAGAATTTTATCATCTTCTGAAGTTAACAATAACAGGTGGTATTCAATGATAGACCCATCGAAGTTAATAGACACGGCTAACTGAGGTTCATTAATTTCAGCAGGTTTACTCTGAGTAGGACTTAATCAAATACAACCCATAGTCTTTTAGCAGGAAGTATTTGGTGCTATTCAGTGTGCATCTGTGTACTTGAGACCTGATGCAGAGTAATGGCAAGACAGAATCACAAGCAAGGAAGTTTTCAGGTCAAATCTCACATATGCTATTTTTTTTATTCTATTCTATTTTATTTATTATTGCATTTATATCCCATCTTTCTTCCAAGGAGCTCACAGTGGCATACTTGGTTATCCTCCTCTCCTCTCCATTTTTTCCTCACAACAACCCTGTGAGGTAGGTTAGACTAAGAGGCAGTGACTAAGGTCTAAGGCCTAAGGTCACCAAGTGAGTTTCATGGCTGAGTAGAGATTTGAATCCTGGTCTCCCAGGTCCTAGTCCAACACTCAAACCACTACAGCACATTAGCTCTATGAGCTCACAAGATAGCTTCCAACAAGCCATTCTCTTCTAGCCACAACTCCCCACCTACAATGGTGATGATAAAACCATCCTATCTGTATGATTGCAAAATAATTTGAGTCAAGAGCTTTGAAAACATCCACATATATGCAAAGTCGTTATTTGTTTTAGGAACTTCCCAGTAAATTCTAGCATAGCTTAGTAATTATACTTAAACAACTTCAAATACTATACATATTGTACAATGCTTGTTATCCATTGCAGATTTTATTGTACCGTACTCAGTGTGGGAAAAAGCTCGAGTGCAGAATAAAGTGCAGTGCCAGGAGTGGCAGTGTGTGTATTTTTGATGATAAAAAGGCTGAGTGCTTGCCAGCAGCAGCTTGCTGTCAGTAAGAATGAATCTGAAGCAGATGCCAATTGCGTCAACAGCTTGAGCCCTATAAATTTTTTATTAGTCAGACACAAATCATGACAAAGGTACATAGGTGCAAGCACATCAAAGAATGCCATGGTTATATTCAAATTCAATGTATCAAACGATACATATCCCAGTCAGACTGTTACATCTCTTAGCTAACATACCAAAATAAGCTGCTTCTTTTTTTTTTTAAAAAAGGAAAGGTTATTTGCTGTTTACTATAATTCATTACTTCAGGGGAAGGCAGAAGGTAGACTGCACTCCACCAGCAGACCACTAGCCAATATCTACTACAGAGCTTGGAAAGTTACTTTTTGGGACTACAACTCCCATTAGTCCACTCCAGTGGCCATGCTGGCTGGGGCTGATGGGAGGTGTAGTTTAAAAAAGTAACTTTTCCAAGCTCTGATCTACCAGGAGTGGGGCATCCAGTAGGGCAACAGTCTCTCAGCATAAAATAAAAGATACCGAAGTTGCATGAAAATGACATTTTGAATCAGCGTTTTTGTATCTACCAATTTATACAGTGTCTTGTTTGGGATATATATCTCTGAACCTATTTCCCTGTTTAGGGGGGAAAACCAATCAACAGATGAGTGGGCAATTTAATCCAGTGGTAAGAAAACCTGTTCCCTTGGCAGCCCTGATGTGATTGCTGTCGAACTATGGAATACCCTTCCTGATGAGGTACGCCTGGCGCCAACACTACTATCTTTTCGGCGTCAGGTAAAAACCTTCCTCTTCTCCCAGGCATTTTAAACATTTTTAAACATTTTAAACATCTTAACAGTTAAACATCTAAATTATTTAATTTGTTGACATTTTAATTATCTTAACGTTTTAACATTCTTACCAATTTCACATCTTAACATCTTTATATTTTAGTATTGAGTTTTGCAGTTAGTTATGTGTTTCATCATGTTTACATTTTTTGTTTAATTAATACATTTTTAACTTGTGTTATATATTTGTGTTTTTACTTGTACTTCAGATGTTTATTTGTTGTGAACCGCCCAGAGAGCTTCGGCTATGGGGTGGTATACAAATTTAATAAATAAATAAATAAATAAATAAATAAATAAATAGTAAGATAGGCTTGTTGTCAGTCCAGTATAGCTGGGCCAGAAATACACAAGTTGTCATATTAACAGTATTACAATGTGGCTTAAACTTGATCTGGATAGTGGAGCATCTCCTTAAGGTTCCCAGTATGGAAAACAGAGTCAAGGCTGCAGGGCATAACCCAGAAAACAGTTTTTGTGAAAGGGAATGAAACACAAAAAATCACAGTCAAATTACTGAAGGATATCTGAGAAGGAAAACAAGGTCAAACGTCAGAACTAGATATTACAGGAGTCCGATGATGACCACTGTTGGGCAGTGGCAGAGCCAGTGGCACAACGAAAGCCATTTTATATGTTGCTGCTGCTGCTGCTGCTGCTTGATCCCCATCATTGTAATGGGTATGTAATACTTCACACTAAGTTCATATGTGATTTTGTGTTAGAAGGAAGCAGTTGACCATTATATTTACTGAAATACATGCCAGAATCTAGCATCCAGATTAGCTACTATAATTCTCAGAAGCAGAGAGAGGTCAGTCCTCATTGAGAAGTCAAAGCTATCACTGAAATAAAATCCAAAGGCAACCTCTGATCCAAGTTCTTTTGCCAAGTTGCAAAGCAGATGCATTTTAGCTGCTCTGTGTTCTTGGAAAACCAGAAATGTGATATTCATATACATTTGGTTGGCCTTCTTAAGTTTTTTTAAGTAAGAGTGTCCCAGAAAGAAAATGTGTATTTTGTGACAACATTTATCCAAGGTATGTTCTAAGAAAGACAAGTGGAAATAAAGGACTGAACAAAGGAATGCAGAAGTTACTTCTCAAACATGAGGAGGGCAATGAACCCAAATGTTGGGAATGCTATCAGAGGCTGGGGCCATGGAGGGCACCCCCACATGCATGGAAGTGAACATGTCTGCATCTATTGTCTGCGTCTATTCATCAAGGGTATGACTGAGAAGAGGCTGAGATACAGAGTGCTTGTGTGTTATTTATGTGTTATTTGTGTGATAAGATGGAATCTGCAGGAGGCCCTCACCTGCAGAGTGCAGTGATCGACTGGGTATATAAGGGATAAGACAGTCTTTCAGGTATCCTGGTCCCAAGCTGTATAGGGCTTTGTAGACCAAAACTAGAACCTTGAACTTGGCCCAGAAGCTAACGGGCAGCCAGTGCAATTCTTTCAGCAGCAGCAGCATAACATGTTGGCGATACTCTGCCCCAATGAGCAGTTGTGCCACAGCACTGTGCACCAGTTGCAGCCTCCGGACCAACCTCAAGGGCAGCCCCACATAGAGCGCATTACAGTAATCCAGCCTGGAGGTTATCAGTGCATGGACACCAGTGGTCAGGCTCCTGGTCCAGAAACAGCCTTACCAGCTGCCTTACCAGCTGCATTTGGTAAAAGGCACTGGGCCTCTAGTGAAAAAGGATGGATCCAGGAGCAACCCTAGGCTGTGAAGTAGTATGACCCCATCCAAAACAGGCAATTGACCAATTATCCAAGCTCGGGAACCAGCAACCTACAGCACCTCCATCTTGCTAGGATTGAGACTCTGTTTATTGGTCCTCATCCAGCCCACTACCAAGTCGAGGCTTGCATAGCTTCTTCCGATTCAGATCTCACAGAGAAATAGAGCTGGGTATTATCTGTGTACTGCTGACACCTCACCCCAAATCTCCTGATGATGGCTTCATATAGATGTTAAAGACTGGGGACAAGATGATACCCTGCAGCACTCCACAGCATAACTGCTAGGGGACCAAAAGA
This sequence comes from Rhineura floridana, assembly GCF_030035675.1. Taxonomy (NCBI): domain Eukaryota; kingdom Metazoa; phylum Chordata; class Lepidosauria; order Squamata; family Rhineuridae; genus Rhineura; species Rhineura floridana. Next base: position 46,908,560 of record NC_084483.1, read on the forward strand.
CAATCACCCAATGCTATTCTCTGAAAATGACCCTGGAGATAGGATTGGAACCACTGTAAAACAGTGCCACTGATACCCATCTCACCAAGTCAGCTCAGAGGGATACCATAGTCAATGGTATCAAAAGCCGATGAGAGATCAAGTAAGAATAACAGGGTCGCACTCCCCCCAACCTTCTTCCAATAAAGGTCATCCATCAGGGCTGATTCAGTCCCATAACCAGGCCTGAACCCAGACTGGGAATGGGTCAAGATAATCTGTTTCATTGAAGAGCACTTGTAATTGCTGTGCCAGAACCCTCTTGATCACCTTCCCTAAAAGGGGAGTATTTGTGACCAGGCAGGGGTTGTCACAAGCCAGTGGGTCCAGGGTGGGCTTTTTCAGGAATGGTCAGATCATTACCTCTTTCAGGACAGCTGGGACCAGTCCCTCTCACAAAGTCACATTGATCGTACCCTGGATCCATTTGGTCATATCCCCTCAGCAAGCTTTAATAAGCCAAGAAGGGGAAGGGTCAAGGTGGCACATTGCTGGTCACAAGCACTGTGTCAATATCATCAGGCCACATCAACTGAAACTGATTCCAAGAAGTTGCAGCAGATGTTGCACTGGACACCTCACTAGAGACTACAGTAGATGTAGATGGGGCATCAAGATTGTTACGGAGACGAGCAACTTTACCTTCAAAGTGCCTTGCAAACAATGCACAGTGGGCTTCTGAAGGGTCTAAAACTCCATTTCCTGGAGTTGATATTAATCCTTGTTGGGTGGAGGAGGTTACTAGGGTTGTGGGGAGGGAGATGTCTTTCTCATTTCCAGAACTGCGTGTCTCCCTGCTATATATTTATTCCATAGTTTTGGATCCGACAGTCTTCTGGTTCTGTATAGCACATCAATGGAAGACCAGGGTCGAGGGATGGGGAGGAAGGGGATAATATACATCCATTTCCCATTCATGAAGGCAGGACCTGAACAGCATTAGAAGGCTTTTGATCCAGGCAGTCTAGAGGAGCCATGAACAGAAACACTCTTTTGGGGGCTAAGGGTGGGGCTAGGATATGAGAAATGCCTGGCATCATCTCTACCCATTTTTAGATGCCAGACAAAGACCTTTCTCTTCACTCAGGCCTTTGGCCTTTGATATGTGCTGTCCCAATTTTTCTTTTTTTTATTTGGTGGGTTTCTAAGTGTGTGTTTTTGCTATTATGTATGCCTGTGTTTGGTATTGAAGAGTTTTAGATTTCATTGATTGCATGTGATTGTGTGTATCTATGATTCTTATTTTAGATTTCAGTATGTTCTTTAAATCTGTTGTAAGTCACCTAGAGACCACTTAGCATTAGGTGACCAAGAAATGAGATAAAGACATAAACAATATACACCACAACACTTTGTTGCACATCCCATTTGAATAACAAAAACAATTATCATAATAATGACCTGACAATATTTCCAGCATAACACAGAATCTCTTGGTAAATGACAGACCTGGTAGAAAAAGACCTTTGCTTCCTGGTCTTTTTCTTGGTCTGTTCTAGTCCACATCTTTCTGGAATTCTTCCAACTATTTATAACATTCAGTGTTTTTATACCCGTATATCACACAGCTGTATTGACTTCAAAAAACCCAAGAGCTGCTTATCTAGAACTGTGCTATTCCAAGTCCCCGATTAAATTACTCAGTGACCTTGCTAGCCAACTTGCCCTATTCAAATGAGAACAAAAAACAATGAATAGCTGGGTGTGAAAATACAATCTTTTTTCAGTCTCTCTTAATAATAGCAACCGATATTTATGAATCACCTTTTATCCCAAAGGATTTCAAAACATTCTGTAAACACACACACACACACACACACAGAGAGAGAGAGAGAGAGAGAGAGAGAGACTAGACAGAACTTGACTCACCAGTGGAGCACATCTACCATTTAACGTCATAAGCATATTCAGGTTGTCACCCTAATTAAGAATTTTAGTTGATTCCTCATCTGCCTTTGAACTGATGAAGAGTGCAATCCAAATCCCCACCTGCCCAGCAGCACCACTTTGCAGAGCCACCCCCACATTCACAGCCCAGCTGTTCACTGAGGCTATAGGGGAAGGTAGGGATGGAAAAGATCTTTCCGTTTTGGTTCTCTCGGTTTCTCATTTTTCCAATCTTAAATACAGTGCTCCACATTTCTGCAGCAATTTGCTTTTTTAAAAAAAATGAAAATTCTCCAGCATTTTAGTGTGAATTTCTTCTAAAAAAAACACATTTTGGTAAGAGGTTTTGACTAATGTACACATGTTTGCAAGCAATTCCTCCTAATATAATGCATTTTTGTATATTATTTTCACTCATATGTTCATTTTATGCATGCTGTCCCCTAACATATGCATTTTTGTAAACATTGGTGGGTTGGCAACCTGCATAGCAAAATTTGATTAAGAACAAATTTTTGAAGGACGGCTGTGTTTTGCTTCTCATATTGTTCTGGAAAGTGCAGGTTTGACAGATTCAGCTTGAAATGCAGAATGAATCAAATTTCTCACCCATCCCTAGTGGAAGGTGGTGGTGGGGAAGTACAATTGGGCCCAGTCTCTGCACCAACTGGTGCAGCAATTGAGTTTGGCTCAGGCCCAATGCGGGCTAGTGCTGGCTGTGAGATAAGCTTGAGATCTAGCAGTCGCAGAGTCAGCTCAGCTCTGCCCCCTCGCCACTCACAGAATGCCCCTTTTTGGAATTTTCTGCTGCGTTCTGCTACTGGGGTACAGACAGCAGGTCTTCTGCCTACCTTGCCTGTCTGCTCACCTGTTTGGTGACCAGTGGGAGGCCAGCTCAGCCAGGAGAGCCGAGCGAAGGGATGTCTCTGCTCCATCCAATCTCCCCCTAGCCCAAAGTAAGCTCTACAAATTAGTTAAGTTTAAATTGCTTTAAATCATATTACAAAACCCTCCTTGATTTAGAGAAGGAAGCAAAATAACTTAAAACAATTTAATTTGCAAAAGAAACACTATCACTTACAGTTAGAAGGAAAGTGTGGGTGGTATTCAGCGTAAGCCATATTCAGAGGAGACCCACTGAAGTTAAGAGACATGACTAGTTTAGGTTTATTAATTTCAATGGATTTACTCTGAGTTGAATATAACCCTGTATTTTTAATGTTCCAAGCTAACATACCAGAATTAAGAAACTTCTTAAATCAGAGGTGAGGAACCTTTTTCAACGTGAGGGCTTCATTCCCTCATGGACAAGGTTCCAATGGCCATATGTCAGTGGTGGGAATGGCCAGAGCAATAGATCTGACTCTTACTTTTGTACAATAGGTGACATTTCAGCCATGCAAAAGATATGGACACATCTCACCATTCATGCAAGCAAGAGGCATTATCTTAGTTCAAGGACACATTCCAGCAGACAAAAGCAAAAAAAGTGTGGAGCAGAGCTGAAGAGGGATCAGAGCTTGGAAAAGTTACTTTTTTGAACTACAACTCCCATCAGCCCCAGCCAGCATGGCCACTGGATTGGGCTGATGGGAGTTGTAGTTCAAAAAAGTAACTTTTCCAAGTTCTGAGAGAGATTGTAGTCTGGTGAAGTGGAATGGCCTGAGGAAAATCACATGGGTTAGAGAGAAAAGCCTGGAGAGCTCATTTGGCCCCGAGGCCTGAGGTTTCTACCTTTTTTGAGTTTTTTTAGTGTTCTCAGCCTCAGTTAGGAAAATCAGCCTCCACCACTTAAACAACTGATGTTTTAGTTGATTAATCTACTGACTAAATCTTCAAGGCCTAATAAAAATATTAGTTGGGTCAAGAAATTATGGAAAGATAATATAATGAAAGATGCAGAAGTGGCTGTCAGAGAGGTACAGCACTGCAGACCTGGCCTCCCAGCAACGGTGTCACTCCCACATTCCAGGACAGGTGGGGAGAGATGGGTGGTGAGGTCGGGGCAGTTCAGCCACATCAGCAGGACCACTAGATTGGCTCCAGTGGTGGACCCACCCCACCCCAACTGCACCTCTCCCCCCATTGTCCTGACTGATGTGCAGCAGTGATACTGCTGTTGGCAGGCCAGGTCTATGGCAGTTCTGGTCCCCTCTGTCTTCTCCTGAAAGAAGAAATAATAGGGCTTCATGCGCTTTCTTATGTATGAAGGCTCAATTCATAAATGTAAGAGTTGGAATGTAACTGCTGTTGATGCCCCGTCTCTGCCCATTCAGCAACATATATCTAGAGATATGCACAGAGCTGTTTTCAGCAATGCCTGAAACAGCCACTCTGGCTCATTATGTGAATCACTCCCTACCTCCACTGTCCCTACCCATCATCACATCCAGGAACCAACCATGTGATTTTGGCCTACCAGTATAGGAATTTATGCCCATATGGTTGTATTCAGAGATAGGCCATTCCCATGTGGATGGCTGAGGACTGACTGCTGGCTTCATGGGATGGACCTGCTGGCCTTTTAAGATATACAACAAACTGGTCCACATGTACAACTGTGTATGCATATGTTCTTCTACACGACTGGGAAATCTGCAAAAGGCAGGGCTTCTAACACATTTACAGCTCAGTTCAGATCTTCTTCTAAAACTGTTAGCTTTGGGGGTGGAACAACAGAAAAAAAACTTGTTCCCCCTCCATGCATTGAGCATACACACTTTTGAAGGCCTAGATTCTACTGTAAACGCTATAACTGACATCTGGAAGGTCTGGATTCAGCATTGCTTTTCCTTGAAAGAAGACTCAAGAAGGCTTTACATGTGCACTCCAGACATGACAACTACATGTTTGGCTTCTCCTTCTATGTGGTTTGTCTTCTGCTGCCGTTATTATTCAGAACTCTGATGTCCTGTACTATTCAGAAGAAAAACTGCAGCTCTCACCTCTGGAAAGCATATCTGGAAAGATCCTTAAAAGAGTTAATTTCTAGCTTCATACTACATTGAATCTTTTGTTCTGTACCAGATCAAAAGACCAAAGTGGTCACTCAGCTTAGCCTGAGAACTCTAATAGGATGAGGAAAACACACTGCTAACTCAACCACTTGGTTTACAGGTGTAGGTCAATATCACACTTTCCCTATAATTGAAAGTTTTACTGGATTTCTCAGGACTCAATAAGAGTACTGAATAAAATTATTAACAAATTAAGGTGTGTTGTTTTTTAAAAAGTCATATTTAATAGCAATCTATATATTATGTGTGGAGGGTTGCTGTCTTAGTCACAGCCTATGAGAAAGAGAAAACAGTATGCTTTTATTTTTAGAAGCCAGAAGGTGAAACACATATGCACAAAACTCTGGAGTGCTTATTTTGTACAATTCTAGGTCATATTAATATTGCCTACTATGGTCATAGCCAGAGGAGGGTGCTTCCCCAACCTTCTGCTCAAGTCCTTCATCCACTTCAAGCCTCATAGGTGACTTGTGAGAAAAGTTGATTTTGTTGATAGGGCAGTGAGATCCCTGACAAGATCCTAAGCTTGGTAATCTGAATCATAGAATAGTAGAGTTGGAAAGAGTCTATAAGGCCACTGAGTCCAACCCCCTGCTCAATACAGGAATCCAAATTAAAGCATACCCTATAGGTGGCTGTCCAGCTGCCTCTTGAACGCCTCCAGACCACCACGTCTCCAGACCACCACCTCCCTAGGTAATTGGTTCCATTGTCATACTGCTCTAACAGTTAAGATGTTTTTCCTGATGTTTAGCTGAAATCTGGCACAGAAAGACTTGCAACTGCCAGGAGGTGCGGCACCTTGTTACAATCAATAGGTTTTGTAAGAGTGACATGCAGTGAAGGCTGAACAAGATGGTCCACCACTGCTCTTACTTATACAATTAAATGACTTAATTAAGGTGTCAAGTCTGGAGTTGTTCACCACGGTCACTAGAGTATTGTCAAATTGTTCTCACGTATATGTGCAGTATGGATTCAGGTGATCTCAAGGAGAATATGGCAATGGATTGGAAACCTCTCAACAATCAACACATTCCAGCCATGTAATAAATCACGTGGATTGTGTCCTATTACAGAGAGAAATGTATGTATCTAGAGACATTGCCTTAAAGTGATACAAGATGGGACTCATAACAATGTAGATTGCCCTAAATTGAACTAAATTAATCAATACTTCATTGATCAGTGGAAAACACATTGTGATTTTCCATTAATGCAAAGGTTTAATATTTGATATTTCATTGATTTTGAGGAATATCCATAAAAATAAACACTCTGAACAACTCAGTTGATAGCAATTTTGGGTTCCTAAAATACGGTCATAAAAATTATAAACATGACATCTCTAATTACAAGTCCTCTCCCATCAGCCACACAATGCTGCATCTGGGAGTGTTATTGTGGCTGGCCAGAACAGGGATGAAGCAAGGCTGTCATGCATACATGCACATGCATGCCAACACCTGTGTCTGGGAGCATGGCCACAGGCTTTTCAGGCCTAGGCTGTACCTCTATGTGGCCTTTTTGGCTATTTTTTGCACCCCACCCTCTGTTCCAGTATAAGATTTCCAGTCGCTTTGGAGCGGAGTAGGAATTTTTTGTCCCACCCACAAATTGGCTAAGCTGGGCAGGGGTTGTTGTTTTTTTGACCTGCTCTGCACTGGATTTGGGGGCCTAGGGGTCTAGGTGTGGCTGCAGTTAAATAGGTGAAGTTGGTTGCATGGTTAATTTGGTCATGCTGTTTGGCAGGTGCAGGAAAGGTCAATGTTATATAAAGGGAACAGGTGAGCACCATTAGGGACCTGAGAAGGTGAAGGGCATTTCTGGAGGCCATCTGTTCTGGGTTGTGGGGCCCTTTGCCTGGATATGGAACAGCCCTTGAGGCTCATCTGCTCTACCTGACCAGAGTTGTGGGGATGCGGGAGGAGGTTGGGCAGGAAGGTCTCCCTACTCACCATAAGGTGGGGCCCAGACTTTGGAGCTATGCTTTGTCATGCCCCTTTGAATGGGCAGGGTTCACCCAAGGATGAGGTTAAAGTTAACTTCCTGCACTTCTCATTTTCTCCAGAGAGGTTATTAATAAAATGTGGCTCTAGTTCAACCTATCACTCGCGTCTCACATCTTTATTGCCAGGTCCAGTCACAAGTGATTTGTACTCTCATGAATCCAAGAAATGTACTGAGGTTTGAGGGCCTAGAATGAACAGTTTACACATTTGTACGTGTGACCCTATCATGAGAACTTTGCTAACTGATGAATCAGATGCTTGTTTCAGAGCTCCCTCTGCACCTAATCACCTAAATAAAACTACATACTTAAAGAATCCAGTGCTACTTTCTGAAAACTCACAGGCCTGCTATCTTTTTATTGAAATACAATTATCTGAAATTTACTTTCAAGAACATTAAAGTTGCATCTAAATTGCACCAAAACATAATTACACTTAATTGATTCAACAGCAAAGAAGAGTGAAGTGCCAATAAAGGAACTGAAAGTACATGAAAGGAAAATACACACCGTGAAATGTTTGAAACATCTCATGAAGTGGAAACTCATAATGACAGTATCTCTGCTACCATATCCCAATCATGATACAGGTATAGGGCACAAAACATCACAAGGGCATTAGCAGGAACACCAGGGAGCAATATTGATTCCATTCTGAGGCTGCTTACAATGGTTCAGGAATGGAGTGTTACCCAGAAATGTGATTTGATCACATGGAGTTTGCACAAATACCTGTGGCAATTAAGGTGAATGGAGATTTAAGTGACTTAAAGCTATTTGGCACAATCCAGCTAAGGTAATGGGTCCTTCCAGATGGGTGTTTATTGTGGGATCAGTTCAGTACTGAACATGTATGCAAGTCTTTTGCCGCCCTTGGCTCCTACTGGGAGGAAGGGTGGGATATAAATCTAATAAAAAAATAAAATGCCAGACAGTATTTTTCCCCTCACATTTAATCCAGTTTTACCCTTTCCATGGAAAATATGAAAAGTTTATAAACACTGTTGCCATCAACTCATTTGCAGTATCCGAATGGCCCATCTGCAGTATTAAGCCTCCATCTGGAAGCACCCTATATGCCCAATGAAGTAAACTTCACTGGTGTATACTAGCTGAATGAGGAACTGCACAAGAAAAAGGCTGAAAAATGTGATCTAGCAACAGGGGCTGCATGTGGCTCCAAGTTCTCGGCCACAGCACTGGTATCTGTTTACAGGGTGAGGAGCATGGGGAGGACTGATTCTAGCCCTCTGCTCTTCTCCTCTGAAGACCTGATTGGCCCTATTACAGAAATTCTGACTGAGTCTGTATCGATTTTCCTGACCATTGGGCTGGGATTTTTTAAGCTATGGAACAGCAACCCATTGCCATTCATGATTTAGACATAAGAAGAGCCTGCTGGATCAAACCAAAGTCCTTTCTAGTCCAGCCCTCTGTTATCAGAATGGCCAACCAGTCAGATGTCCATTGGGACCCTGCAAGCAGAACCTCCACACTATTCCTGAGTAATTGTGGATTGAGACAATTCCTTTTTCCCCTTTTTGCTAGAGTGTGCTAAACAGATTACCTGAAGCAGACATTCTTTCTTTTTGTGTAAACTTTATTTTGGCAAAGTAACTAGTTATGTTTTGAAAGGAAATACCATGCCAACAGGATGACTACAGAATAAGCAACTAGTAGATCATTTGAAAAAGCTGGTGTTGGGTGCGTGGGTGGGGGGAAAGGTATTTTGCTGAGATAAATATAGCTGTCACTGAGCATGTTCACTCTTCAGATTCCCAGATTGTTAATTAGAAGAGGAGTTTGCTGACTGGATACTTTAATTATGAAAGATTGCAAAGTCCTGTTTTCCAAGCACCTGAAGCCTGGTATGAGTTTTAGCCACACAGGTAAAAAATAAAGATGAAACAAAATCAGAATTAGAATCTTATGTCACAAGGGAGAGGAGACCCAAGTTTTGTTTTTTCAAGGGTCTCTCCGAAACTGTAAAGACAGACTACCTGGCCATCCTCTACACCTCCATCCCTGAAACAATGTCTCCCACTCTGTACCTTCTCTATTCTGGTTTGCTGCTTAGTTGTTTCTCTAATGTTCCTCTTCCCACTCTCAGCTGGGGATGGCAGTGCAGTAAGGCTCCAGATTTTGGCTTACATACCAACATTTCCCATCAATTCCCACACTGACCAGTTGTGTGGGTGGCCTTGGGAGCTGGGACAAGGAAGGAGAACCTGCCACAGTGCTTCATTGTTGCTTACTTTTGGAAAGGGAAGGGCTTAACCATTGCACCTAGGAAATGAAAGTAGTCTGAAAGATCCAAAGAGGATCTCACAGGATCTTAGGTACAAGAACTAAATAAGCTAATCATTCTAGCATTATAAGAACTATGCATTAAAATACCTAACTGCTAGCTTTTACTATACATATCCATATTTGAATTTTCATCTTTGTTACTAGCCTGTATTTTGCATAGTCCCCTGATAATATAATAATAAAAGAAAAGAAAAAACCACAATGCAAAGAAGAGAAATAACAGCAAATAAAATAAGGCAAGTGAGTGCCATTTTTCTTACAATTGCCTCAAGATAGCTCAGGCAGACCACTCTATGTGCACACTGTAGTCCAGTAATGAAAGGACTGTGAGCAGTTTTGCCAATATATACCACATTAACCAAGCTGTGCTACTTTATTAGTCTCATCCTATTTTACTTCTTTAGTGTTTGAAACTAATTTTAGTACAGTGGTTGGAGTGTTACGCTTGGATGTAGGGTTCACATCCCTACTCACCTATGAAATTCACTGGGTAGCCATCATTCTCTAAACTTAACATACTTCAAAAGGATTTTTATGAATATAAAATCAGTTAATTCCATGTAAGACATTCTAAGCAAACATGTGTATTTATTATTATTATTATTATTATTATTATCCAGAAAACCCTGAGTCAATTTGCTCAGAGCCTTGCAGTGACATAAAAATAGGGCAAAAGGACTGAGTCGAGAATTTCAAATTCATGTTGGCTTGGAATGGAAGTGGCACACATACCACATTCTAAATTAGTTCAGGCCTCTTCCAAAATAGTATGTCAGGCAGTTCTGCCACAGCCTAGAAACCAACTCAGGCCATGCTAAACTAGACAACTACTTCACATGTCTGTAGGATTCCAAAGTGTCAAGGGATGACTGTTGCTCTTAAATTGGAGATCTTTGAACATCAGAGATAAGGCATAATGTGGCCTGGCATCTCCAGTCTTGGGCTAATCAGAGGGGAGGGAGAGCTCCAGACCATACTAAGCTCCATCTTCAGTGCTTGAAGTTGTTTGGCATAGTGAGAGGAAGGTGATGTCACATGTCTTTGCATCATGCCAAGGAGCATGCACAAGGAGACCTAGCTGTGCTGCACCTGCCTTAGTGTAGATTGTGAAATTCTATACTCCACTAAAGTGTGCTGCTCAAACCCTACAGTGAGATCTCTGTTTAAAGCTTGATAATTTAAACATATTCTGTACTAAAGCTTTTGTAAATTATTCTGCATAATTGTGTGCCCTTCTAATGTATCAGATATTATGATGAGAATCAATGGGGCATTACATAGGTTTAATCAAAGCATTTTAAACTAATACTGTCAGATTGAACTGGGAGGTTGAAATTACTGTTTCCTTTCATCAACATGTAATTGTTCATTTTGGATCTTACCCCACCCTCATCAACTGAAAGATTTCCATGGGATTTGGTTAACTGAAATACTCCTTTAAATCAGTCAACATTTTGCAGCTGACAACTTCCATAGTCTTCTGACTATTATAGCAACATTAGTGCTGAGGAAAACAAATTTAGTTTTACATGTAAGTGAAAATCCAAACCACAACATGGAACTTAAATATCTGAATTTAAGTCGGTGAGTTTTCAGTGTTATTTTCACTACTGTCAGTGTTACTTTTAAACCTTTTATCAGGAAATGATCAGAAATGTACACTTCAGAAATGCATTTTTATTACCCCCTCCTGCCAATCTGCCTGCATGCACACGCACGCGCACACGCTGCTTTGGATGTTTCACAGTTTGGAATACTTATAATGCTTATAGTGGGTATATAAATTGTATATAGTATTATCAATTTTCTCAAACATGTCTTCATGATAAAGAGACTTTCCCCCAGATGAAAAATCTCCTGCTCTTCTCCTTTCCTGCTGTTCTTATGTTGGACAATGCTGTCCTCATATAATGGGTGGTGGACAGAACTGCAAGAAGTTCTGTCACCTGACCATCAGGTCCTTTCACAACTGATGCACTACTTTGGAGCTATGGGGGGGGGACTTCTCCAGCAAACAATTTTTTCAGGCTGGAAAAATGTAACAGCTCTGTAATAGAACATTGCCTTGGAGAAAGTGGATTCCAGTGGCAAATTACTAATGACTGACTGTGCAAAATAAACTTTATCTGGAAAAGGCCCTATAATGTGAAATTGATGGATTCCTCCAAGTGATTTTTAGCCAAACTTAAAAACAGAAATCAAAATATTGCTTAAGTTGTATTCTTTTTCTTACTTAGAAAGTGAAATGTATATTAGAGACTAGGAAGATGCTCTGGGGGTCAACTGTTTGAAATCATCACTGGCAGATGTCTATGCAGTCTTTCCCTAAAAGTCTTATGGAAGGGGGACTTCACAGCCTAGCTATGGGACATTATTCCATGACCAAATGTTATTAGAATCCATTACTAATAGTTTCACTCTAAATGCAACTTCCTGTAATTTAACCCTTTCATTACTTACTATGTCCACACAATTAATTGGATGAACAAGCATGCCCTGTTTTCTTTCGGGTATTCATTAGTTGTACATTGTTAATATTTTTAACACTCTTTAATTTTCATTACACTAAACTGGTGACTCCCAATCTTTTTTTCTCCATGGACCACTTGAAATTTGCTGATGGTATTGGTGGACTACTTCATTATTTTTCTGCCTGCTGCAGCAATTGTAATGCTATATGATGCTACATTATTTTTAATGGTATTTTTATTGCTACTTTAATTTCTTATATTGTATGTTATTGTATTACAATTTGCATTCCATAGAGTGCCTGGAGCTGATGTCTGAATTTACAGAGTTGGCTGAGCATTTGGGGGTGCCATTAGCTGAGGAGAAAACAGAGGGACCTGTGTCGATACTTACTTTTCTGGATATCGAACTAGATTCCATTGCTCAATCCTGTAGGTTAACTTTGGAGAAAGTGAATGGGCTTTGGTCTAGGATTAACACTTTACTGGGAGTTAGGAAGGTTAACTTGTGGCAGCTGCAGGAGATCTTAGGTCACCTTAAGTTTGCCTGTCGGGTTGTGGCCCTGGGGAGGGCTTTTATGCACAAACTATGCAATCTTACCAGGGGCCTTACTAAGCCATATCAGAGGGTTAGGATTACAAGGGAGATTAGGGAAGACCTTTTGGTGTGGTCTAATTTCTTGGGCCATTTCAATGGTGTTTCATTTTGGAGGGATGACATCCTTCTGGAAGCTGAGCTTCAGGTTAGTTCAGATGCTTCTGGGACCATTGGTTTTGGTGTAGTTTTTGCAGAGCTTGGAAAAGTTACTTTTTTGAACTACAGCTCCCATCAGCCTAATCCAGTAGCCATGTTGCCTAGGGCTGATGGGAGTTGTAGTTCAAAAAAGTAACTTTTCCAAGCTCTGAGTTTTTGGGGGTAGATGATGTGCAGCTACTTGGACTGCAGATTGGACTGAGGCAAGTATTACCAGGGATCTGACATTCCTGGAATTTTTCCCAATAGCGGTCATGGTTCATCTATGGGCAGAGGAGTTTGCCAACTCCGTGGTTCACTTTTGGTGTGATAATCAAGCCACGGTGCAGGTTATCAGCTCCTTGTTGTCTAAAAACACACGGTTCTGGTCATAGTTCATGGTTTTGGTATGAGCATTTATGCCCAATGTCTTCGTTTCAACATGCTTTTTCTTGTCCTGGTTTGGACAATGGCATTGCTGATGCCCTTTCATGCCAGCAGATGGCACATTTTGGAGAATTGGTCCCTGCAGATCAGGGTGCTCATCTGTGGGTACCGTATGGTATTTTGGGCCAACAACAGAGCGTCACAGACCACCTACGTAACACAGTTGGGGCTCAGTCACTATGCCGTGGTTCAGTGGCTGGGTAGGCGGGGCATGCAATGGGACCAGCTCTTGCCTATGCTGTTTGACCCTGGGTTGGTGCAGCACCCTCCACATGTTTTAGTTATACATTTGGGGGTAACAACTTGGGGCTATTGAAGGGTAAGGTCCTCATTGACAGGCCTGTTTGGACTTGGGGTTATTCAACAGAGTTGGCCGCAAACTTTAATTGTTTGGTTAGACGTGCTTCCCAGGTGGGTTTGGAGGGGTGAGGGAGACCCTAGGTGTTTAACTAAGCACATAAAAAAGTAAATAGGGAAATCCACCTTGCCCTTGCAGGCTTGCATGGGGAAGTTGTTCATCACCCTGAGGTGAAGTGTTCAAGGGTGGAATTCTATCGGTCAGATGGAGTTTATTTGTCAGACAATTTCTTTCTGAAGGATCTGCAGTGTGCCCTGAACAACATTATTCATCACAGGTAGGGGAAAGAGGACTAAGCAGAGGCTTGTCTTTTTCTGTGGTGGTTATGTGTAGGAGGTTTACAGGTTAGGGTGTAGGCTAGCACCCTTAAGCACCTTTAAGGTGGCTTTCAAAACTGGCTTTTGGGTTTGTGGGGAACTATTGGCCAGATAGGGATCTCCTTTGGGGATAACCTGTGCTATCCATTTGGAGTTGTGTGGCACCAGGAGGGGGTGAGTCAGGAAGGCCTCCCTACCCACCTTTAGGGTGGAGCCAATGAAAATGGGGTAGAAGTTAGGCACACATACACCCCCTTTTGTGTGGCAGGGTGGGTCTCACCTGTGGGATTGAATATCAAGTTTCTCACACATGCACACTGCAGACAGTTGGTTCATTAAATAAATTTATTAAAGTTGGTAAGTTTAATAAGTTTAATAAACTTGGCCCAAGTTTTCACCCAACTTTACCTGTGTCTCGACTCTTTATTTCATGGTTATGGTTGCAATTCATTTTTACATGCAGTTGTTCACCAAGCACTAAATATAAAACTGTTTTATTTGTTTAGCTATATATTTCAGTTGTGCAATATGTTTAATCCAAATAAAAATGAAACAGTGTTTCAGTTTTTAATAAAAATAAGAAACTCGTTTATGGGTGGTTAATGGTAAACCCAGGAGTGAGTGATTAATTTCCTGGCTGCACAGTCAAATATTTCCAAGCAGGCAAACTACTAGTAATAATTCAGAAATAATAAGCACTGGCACACCACATATCAGCATAAATAATATTTTCACCCTGATCCAGAGAGTCATGCACTCTCAAATGCAAATACAGAGCTCCTGAACCTGTAGGTTTTCCCATTGTTTCTAGCTTATCAGGGATTAAAAACAACTCTAACCAAGTACTGTGTGTGTGATTAGAGAGTCAGGATGCATCTTGTAGATAACAGGTAAAACAGATATACCTTCAACTGCATACTTAGGGATGCACAGACCTGGGGGTTGAATGTAACCCTCCAGACCTCTCAATCTGTCCCTCTGAGTGTTCCCCAGGCCACAGTATTTCTTCCCAGGTCACACCCCTCACAAGCCTTGCTCCTCACCCTTGAAAGCTTTTGTCTGGATTGAATGTGTCCTTCAATTGTCATAACTACCTCTTGCTTGCTACATGAAGGGGGGGGAGTGTACAGAAACCTCTGATTTTTGCATAGCTGGAATATAGCCTGCTGTGCAAAGATAAGAGTTCCATCCATTGCTCTAGCCACATTTGCTCCTGACCCACTGGTATCGGGCCTCCAGAAGGTTCCCCACAAGACTGAAACATGATCGCCACTACCTTTCTACTCTCTCCCCACCTCAAAGGGGGGCAGGTTTTCTTTCATTTCCTGTTAATAAAAACAAATGAATACAGGAAGAAATGCAGGCATTCCTCACCTCCTGCTGAGATTGTTCTGTGTGTATATCATAATCAGGGTGCTTTTTTAGATCCATATTTGTTCTGACTGAGGAATGCTGGACCTTCCTAACAGATTCAGATAGATTGCAAAAGGGCCCATATAGTAACCCTTCAAAGGTAAATGTTGACTGAGGGAATATTACAGATGTTCTAGTTTCTAAATTCCGTAAGACAGCCCCTGAATCAGTGCACACAAGCCTACAAAACCCTGCCCAGAAGAACCCTAAAAATATCATAAGTGCATCATATATGCTACAAAATGGCACATGAATGTAGAGTAAAGGCAGGTAGAATGCCAGGCTGGAGTTCCAAAATGGAACTCCATTTCTTGGGTAGGAAGCCCTTTAACAGTTCCCCATCCAGCCTATACTGCTATATGTGGGCCAATAAAGTACAGAGGATTCAACATCAATAGATAGCACAAGCAGGAAGCATATCTAACAATCTGCTTTTGAACTTAGGAATCACAAATGAGTCATTTCAGGGTAGCAAGAGAAAAAAAAGTTCTCCTTGTAGTTGTTTTATTTAGTTTGAAGCCCTGCAAATTATACTTCGCATTCAAAAGAAGTGGTATGTGTTCATTCAGAGAGATCATTTTGTACAGGTTTTAAAGTGGCTAGAAGGTGAGCTCGGAAAAGTTACTTTTTTGAACGACAACTCCCATCAGCCCAATCCAGTGGCCATGCTGGCTGGGGCTGATGGGAGTTGTAGTTCAAAAAAGTAACTTTTCCAAGCTCTCACACCGCACATTCAATTCACTTATTTAGAGTAATATAAATGGCAAGATGATTAAATCCACTGCCTCTCTCCTTCGTGAGGCCCGTTTAATTATGGCTCATCTGCTTTACAGTATTACTGCTGGGGAAAAAGGGCATGTTCAGCAAGCTGTTTCTAGGCAATGCTCATATTGGGTAAATAAGGGCATTTCAGCAACGTGATCTGATAATATATTGCCCTCCTTCCCTACCACCTGGGCTACCGCTGAGAACATTCATTAGGAACTTTTGTCTTATTAGCAGTTATCTGTAACATCAAACAAAGCTAATTATCAGTACAACTCACCTCTACTGAGGGCCCTTTCTTCACTGTGCTATTATTTTTCCTCAGCCTATTCAATCCTAAGCATGTTTACTCAGAAGTAAGTCCAATTATGTTCAGTGGTTCTTACTCCCAGGCAAATATGCACAAGAGTACAGCCTAAGTCATTTTAGATGAGCTTGTGTGATATTGAATCATTCCACATATATTTTCCCCATTACCCTTATCTCATCCTCCTCTTCTCCCTCTTTTCCGAAATTTAGATTGAAAGTTCATTATGATAGCGATCTTTCTGCCTTCCCAGGTTTACTCAGTCAAGTACACTGAATAGAGTTGTCAGGTCAGAAACTTCCCAAATTCTGAGATTTCAGGGGTGGGCCCTAGTGATGTAATGGGGGCAGATACTAGTGATGTCATGGGGTGGGTCCTAGTGATGTCACAGGGTGGGCCCAAGTGATGTCATTAAGCATGATCCATTAAGCATTAACCACAGTTGCTTGGAGCATACCACCCAAACAAAAAAAAAAACCCTGATTGGAAATTAAGATAGAAAACTTAGCTAAATGAGGGTATTTCCAGGTCCAGCTGAAGTGACAGGTTCATTCCTTCTCACATGCTTAGGGACCCTGGGTAGGGAACATTTAATCTAGCCTACTTGCTTCTGGCAAGAAGGGCTTAAGTGCCCTCAGGCCAGGCCAGTCACCAGAAAGCCATTATAAGAAGAAGGGAGCCTAGTGTTGTGGAGATGTTAGACGGGAGCACTCAGGACTAAAGATGGATGTTCCTGAAGGCTGCAATTCTAAGCACACTTACTAAGGATCTAAAACAGAACTTATTTCTGAGTAGATATAGTTACGATTGTGTGGTTGGTAAGGCTTGACTAGGGATCTTCTGCAAAGATGTTGATATCAAAGCAGAGTTGGCAACCCCCTGCCTGGAATGCCCTCCCTGCCTTTTAATATGGCTGCTTCAAACTTCTTTTCAGACTTGATCCTCCACTATAAAGAGAGGTTTGAGAAATGAGTAAGAGTTAAGAAGATTCTCTACCCTTTCCTGCCTACCCTGTGGGCTGCTATAAACTCACTTTAACATCCAACCCCATTCCAGTGAGTAATAATTGACAAACAGAAAACACACGTGGTTTGGTCTACCTTCGTAGGCAGTAGCGAGAACAACAGCAGCTGAAGCTACACTTGCCAGTATGTGAATTCTCTTTTACCACTATTGGGCAAGAAATAAACTATCATGCAAATAACAAGATGCATCATCAGTGGGTTTAAGGGGGTTGAACTGACCACATGGAACCACTGTTGTTGCTTCTATGGATGTAAGGGAGTAAGGTCAGAAGTAAATGAAATGCAAATAGAAAAAGAAAAAGAAAAGACAGTGATGATTTCCTAAGTGCAATACCATACCAACCACAACAAGATTTCTGTAAGACAGAAAACTCAGCATCCCACAACCAGTCAGCATTCCTAACCAAAATTAAAAAGTCCTGGCAGCCAGTCAGTCAAGGTCACAGAAATCCCCATGCAGCACAACCTGACCCGGGGGCTGCAGGTAGTGCAGAATTCTGTGCCACGATTACTGACATGAGTGAGACCTTATCAGCATATAATCTCTCTGCTCTGAAATCTGCACTGGTTTTTGATTTGCCACCAGGCCAAATTCAAGGTGTGTTTCCATCTTACGGGTCCCATATAGTACTTGTTCTGCTCTTGTAAGAAATCAATCATTTAGTGTGGTAGTAGCTACACTTTGGAACTCCCTGCCTATTGACATTAGGCAGGTGTTTTCATTGTACTCTTTTTGGTACCTGCTAAACACATTTTTGTTTAGGCAAGTCTACCCAGGCGTGTAGAAGCTATTGTGTTTTTCATCTGTTTTTAACTCATGGTTGGTTTTATTATATTGAATGTTTTTAAATACCCTTCTTAAACTGTTTTTGCCAATAATTTTATTGTTTTAATTTCTTCTGTAAACCACTTTGAGGTTTTTTATAATAAAGTGGTATATAAATGTTGAAAATAAAATACATAAATAAATTTCAGAGTCATTGTGGCCCTTTGGTCTTTCCTCTTTAGGAACAAAGGAATCTACCTTATACCAACACAGGCCATTTGGTACCATCCAGCTCAGTACTAATGACATGGACTAACACTGGCTCTCCAGGATTCCAGGCAATAGTCTTTTCCAGAGATTGAATTTTCAACCTTTACATGCAAAGTAAGTGCCCTACCACTGAGCTGTAGCCCTTCCCCTGTTCAAAAAATTATATTTTATAATTGTTCTTTTCAATTCACTAATGAATGCACATCACACCTAGGGAAAATCAACACCATTCATTTAAAGTACATTCAACACACATTTGAAGCACCTCCATAGAATCATGGGAACTGTAGTTTGTTAAGAGCGGTGGCAACTATAACTGTGAGGGGGAAACTACACTTTCCAGAATTCTTTGGGGGAAGGTATGCACTTTAAATGCAAGTTAGATGTGCTTAAAATGTATTATGTGGATCTGCATTACTTCATAAACTTTGCTTGCATATACATTATTTAAATTATTTTTTAAAATGGAAATCAGCTACAAAATTTACTTAGTGACCATGGGCTACTCACCATCTCTCAGCCTAATCTTCCTCTCAATTTATGAGATTTTTCAGACAAACAGGAAAATACAACAGTTTTCTGAACTTGCAATGGGTTCTAGCTATTGCCTAGAGGTCAACAAATCCCTTGTCAATCACAACCCTGACTTCACTTATTGTCTACAAACCTGAAAGGGCAGGGTTAGAGCAGCCAGCTACAAGCTCATTTAATAGAAGGGGATGGCTAATGTTTTGATGTATATCTCTTTAATCAGATCACATAGAAACTTATTTTTTTTGTAAAAAAAATGAAAGCTGAGAGTCCAGAGATTGGGGTGACTCACCCAGAGATCTGGAGAGGACCCAAAGAAAGAGAATCTTTGGGCAAAAACTGGACATCTGACAACCCTAACACTGACAGTACAATGATGGTACTATATAAATAAATAATAAAAAGAATACATATGTAGATTAACTGTTATGAGCAGAACGCCGGTGAATTAGAGAATCATACATCTGTGATTCTCAGCTGGGATGATGCAGATGCCTGTGTTTCCCATTAATCTAATATAATGGCCTTATTTTTAAACATTAAAAATCTGCCTGCTGGTAGGTACTAAGAAGATCATGTATTTCCATAGCTTGCCTTCTATTCATATCTGACAAATCTGTCCCTATGTCTAGTAAGCTTCACATAGTTTGGCTATAGATAAATAGAGCTTCAGAGGCTAATATCTTAGGCTGCACTGCACTGGAGAAAACATTGTAATGGCTTTCTAATGTGGCTTTGAATATTAACAAATTAGATATATGTAATGTTCTCTCATTAAGCTATTCAGGAAAGTGATTATGCACTAAAACATTTGTCATATTCTCCAACAAGCCAGCAACTGGCAAACTAGACAAGATTTCTAGCTTCAGCTTCGGTGCTACCACTTTCTAATCTTTTTTAGTCTTGTTTAGGTATGCATTCTAAGTATCCATGGAGGTAATTTCCATGAACCTGATGGCCAATTTCCACATTAGTTGAAAACAAAAAATTGGGCAAAGTAATATACCAACTCAGTCATTAAAATATGTATGTGTGTGAAATGTGCAATAATGATCACAATAAAACATAATTAAAATAAAATAAAATGTCTTCATCACATAACGTGTGTCAAAGTGTGTGAAGATGAAAGGTTTACATAACAGCTACAACTATTTGTGTGCATATATACCAGCCTCACCAAAAATACTTATAACAAAACCAAAACTGAAGACAACTGAAGACCTGGCATGGCTGCAAACCCCATATTGGCGCGACGTGGCCACGCATGCCTGTTGCGTAAGGGGAGGAGCTGGAAGGCTATTTAAGCCCAGGGAGGCAAACAAAAGCACTAAAACACTTTAAAACATCATAAAAACAGACTTTAAAATACTTTAAAACAAAACATCTTTAAAAACATTTCTTTAAAAAGCTTTCAAGACATTTTTTTAAAGGTTAAGGTATAGTTGACTGTGTGCATTGCAGACACATACAAAAATGCAGTATGAAACTCAAACCTGGAGATTTCATGGAACTCAAAGTTTACCAGACACAAACACAGTCTGTTGTTTCCAGGCAGATACCAAGAAAAAGAGTTTCAAATTTCCCGCTGTTCTCCCTTGTCTTTTACAACTTGCAGGCAGGAAAAAGAGAATGTAGAAATTAGAGATGGGGGTGAATTTCAGCATTTTTGGATTTGTTACTGAATTCTGTCAGAATCCGTAAATCCTGTTAAGTCTTCGGATCAGGTTTGACTAATACTTGCAACTGTCAGAGACACCTGCTTTTTAAAAAAACAAATCTGTGGCTAATTTGACATTGCTATTAACGTAAACAGCTTTGCTTTGAAGTGCTGCAATGTATATTCCTTTGAAGTTCTGTCTCAATGAGGTGATAACAATCACCATTAACATCTTTGGTCAGCACTGCAGTAACCTGAGGCAAGAGGCAAAATTGACAGGCAATGATCTGCCTAATTTAAATTTAAATAGAAAACCCAATAGACCATTGGTAGAAAGATTGCCAACAGCATTAGCAATTTCATTAGCTATTCCAAGTGGATTGGAAATAGCAAAAAAATAAATAAATCAGGGGGAAAATGTTGTGGATCGGCACCACAAGCCAGTTCCGAAAACCAAAACATGGACCAGAAACAAAGAGTGAACCCAATCCCTAGTAGAAATGAACCATTTTACTGCTGTACACTTTGCATAGTTCATACTTGAAGTCAGTAAGAATTGTTTTCGTCACTATTTCTTAAGACAGGTAGCACCTTTGATGGAATTTTGAATTCTGCCTCAAAAGTACTGAGGCAACTCAAACTGAATTTGCACAAGCTGAACTGGTGAACACTTTGGTTTGCAGAACAGGAATTTATTGTATTATATGATATGCCCAGTGAGTCTCTCTCTCTCTCTCTCTCTCTCTCTCTCTCTCTCTCTCTCTCTCTCTCTCTCAGAAGGGACCATTTTAATACTACATAAGTCATGTACTCATGGGCTTCTGGGTGCCACCTGTCTTTTTATTCTTCTTGTGCATGCGATCAGACACATGTCCAAATCACCAGTCATTTCCAGAGCAATCAGCTCAACACTGGCATTCTGTTTTCAGGCTGTGTCACCTCACCTGTTTTTATCCATACTTCTACTGTTTCTGCATTAGTCTGGCTTTTAAAAAATGGTCTCAGAATACATATTTATGAATTTTGCTCTGCCCAGACCTTGAACTGGAGTTCTTCTCAGATGAGGAGCAAGGGGCAAAGGACCCTCCAGCAGATCACCACGTTGCCAATGGCCCTGAGGAGCCATCAGATCTGGACCCCCAGGACAGGGGTGTCCCAGCCCAGCTGCTTGAGTTCCTGATCAGCTCCCCCCATCTCACCCGAGGCCACAGGAGCAGAGGAGACGGCAAGTCAGGAAGCAACTTCAGAGTTGCCACAATACTACTCAGGAGGAGAGGAAAACACATGAAAAGACTGCTCAGATCAAGGCCAGATTGAAAGCCAGGAAGAGGCATAACCTCCAGTATCTTTATAAGCTGCCAGTCTGAGCTGCTTCACTGCTAAAGCAACAGCTTTCATCTCAGCTCCAGTCTTCCTGACTTCAGGAAATTAATAATGTAAATGTGCATTTTGATACATTTTAATGGAACTGTGGGATTCAGATAACATTGGAAGCTGTCTTACACTGAACCAGATCATTGGTCCATCTGGCCCAACTGTATGAAATACTCATCTAAAGTCAGAGATAGAATTTGGGACTCTGTTCTATGAGTAGAAAGATCTATTTTAAGCTGTACTTCAGTACTGAGCCATTTAATAAAGTCAGGCTGATGCCCTAGCTGTAATTTCACTAGCTTTAGGCCAAGATCCAAAGAAATCCACGTGCACATATGGAAACATAGGAAGCCACCTTATGCTGAGTCAGACCATTGGTCAATCCAGCTCAGTTGTCTGCACTGACTGGCAGTGGCTCTCCAGGGTTTTAGGCAGGAATCTCTCCCAGTCCTACCTTCTGCATGCAAAGCAGGTGCTCTATTACGTCCATCATGCATGGCATCTATATGCCCAATTTTCTGTTTCAGCTGCAACTCTTTATGCTACATCTAGACAATAACCCAACCATTAGAGCAGTTTTTTGAATGTTTAAAAAGCTGCGGGAGGAGAGTTTGAGAATCCTAGAGCATGTAAAGAAGCCACACACGACAGAAAAAGTAACACTGAAGCATTTAATACCACAGAGAATCATACTAATGCAGGTATTAGTTACATGCCTACTAATTACCATTACAACTGTCTATAGGCAAGCCCCGCTTATACGGCAGGTTCCATTCCAGACTGCTGCCAAAAAGTGGAACCCATTGAAAATAATGGTGCGCGTCATGAGAAAATGATGCAAAAATGGCATGCGATGAAAAAAACTCCATAAAAGGGGAACAAGCGCGTTAAAGCGGGGACTTTCTGGAACTGAAAGCCAATGCATTAGCGCAACGCTGAAAGGTGAAACGCCGTAAAGCAGGGCCCGCCTGCATTTATAATTCCTATAAATGTATTTTTTTTTCTATCCATAAAGTACTGATTAAAATTAAATTGCCATTCTAAACAAAGTACTGTCAGCAAAAAAATAATAAAAATCAGTGGGACTCTGCTGGAGAAAGTAAATTTAGGAGCAAAACCTTAACATTGCACTGTTTTTCTCTTTGGATCCCTTCACTTCAGTAATTAACTATGTGATTAAATCTATTTTACACTTTAAATGAGCACCACCTATTAACCGTGCATCCATAATGTTTGTCATTATTCAGAATTCAAAACAATTAACATGGAATCATTTTCTCTACATAATCTACAAGATTTAAAATGATTATGGCAGCACCTGCCTCCTCTTACAGTTTCGAGTATTAACATTTTTTTTAGTGCCGTCAGTGTGAAGTTAATGGCAACTAGAGTTGCTACTGAAATTTCACATAAAATCAAATTTCAATTTTTGGGGTGGAGGGGGTGGTGAGGACATCATCTTGAGTGAAACATCAGAAGAATGCCAAGGGAACTGGAATTTCAGTAAGACTTATGAACTTTCTCATGAGGGTTCTATAAATCCCTAAATTGTGAGTCTGAAGCATGACGATTGTTTATTTGCATGCCAGTAAAAGCCCTTTTTGCACATCCATGAATAGCTAGAAGAACTGGAATAATCTCTGCTGTCCCTGCTCCCTATCTGCACATGTTTACAGAGCAAGCATACACGCATATGCTCCATATACCCACTCAGGGTCAGGGACCTTTTTTTTTTTGCAAGGTTTCTATGTGGGGAACTGTGGGAGCAGTACAAGCTTGTCCTTCCCCCTTTCAACAATGCACCATTTGGCATGTGTGACAAGGGGCTCTATGCATGTATAGAGCAATTTGGTCAGGATCATACCTCATGAAGAGGAGTTCTACATGGCTATATCAGTGTACGCACAGAGCCCCTTCTCATGCATGGACAGGAGGATGTGGCTGATGGGTGTATCAGTGGCAAGACTAGCCAATGCAGACCCCTTGAGCCCTAATGCATTCTGGGAATGTGTGGAAGGTTGTCAGAACCCCAGTAGACTTTCAAATTATTCTTTGGAGGCTGGAAGCAGGAATTGAATGCATTGAATTTAATGGATTTTTGCCTTTTAGATGGCCAATTTCTGTGTTACTGTGTGATGACTGACTGAGGTACATGGTAAACTAATATTTCAGAATTATAGTAATGCATTGCTAGTTCATAATGCTTTGCTTTTAACACAATGTGGCCTCAATAAAGCTTCCCCAGTACTGTGCGTTATGACTCAAGTTTTTCTACCTTTTACTCTTGCTAAGTCACATTTTTCTCCAAAAACTGGTTGTCTGATTAAAGATATTTTTAAATCATAATCCAAAAGGATTTAATAATGTAATAGTTAAGAGGAGCAAAATAGCATACGTTTTAAAGCAAGAAAAAGCAACATAATATTTTTTAGCAAGTCCAAATGCTAGAAATACTAATGCTGTGTGTGCAGAAGTGAGAATGAGTTGATTTTGTTCTATAAATGTATTCTATTCCCACCATATGTAATCTGACCAATTGTACATATTTAGTTTGATGTTCTGCCAAAAAATCTACTCAATTACATTCTAGAATTATTCACAGCTTGAAATTCTTTTTTCCATGATGTTTATGAGTTTTAAATAGTAATTAGAGATAAGAAACCTCTCTGTAATCAGGGATGAGGAAACTGTGATTCTCCAGTCTCCAGATGTTCTTGAACTACAGTTCCCATCATTCCAGACCACTGACTATGCTGGCAGGGGCTGGCTGGAGCTGGAGTCCAACAACATCTGGAGATCCACAGGTTCCCATCCCTGCCGTAAATATCTTTTTAAAAAGACCATTCTCTGAATTATGTTCCATTTTACCTAAATTAGAAGTTATTAGTCTCAAACAGAATGCAAAATCATGGACTATGGTTGGGGAATATAGAAGTAAATTTGGCACAATTTAAAAAGCAGTGATTTTATGACTAAGAAAAACAAGCCTAAATTCATTCAAAAAGATGTAGCAGTATACATTTGCATGAAACTGCCAATCTTACACCGAAATTAATTTGCTGACAAATTGATAAATATAATGTACTGGAAATGGAATCACAGAATAGCAGAGTTGGAAGGAGCCTATAAGGCCATCAAGCCCAACCCCCTGCTCAAGGCAGGAATCCAAATGAAAGAATACCTAACAGGTGGCTGTCCAGCTGCCTCTTGAATGCCTCCAGTGCTGGAGATAAGTCATAGAGATACAATATTGGACCTTTCTGTGCCTCTCAAACGCATCTAGCACACAGGAAAAAGTATTTTGTTGTCCTAGTAATCTTATCACACATGATACGGAAATAAAAAGTTGGTTTCTCGTCTAGTGCTTGCAGCTGAGCCTCTATGCAGCACAATTAGATGGACAGTGTGTTTGGAAATGAAACATGAAATGAAATTTTGAATTTGTGTAAAACAGATTGAATGTCCCTATAACAACTTCATAGGTACAGCATATCTAATAAGAATGTTAAAAAAGGAATATACAATTTCCTCATAATAAAAACAGAAAAGGTTGAAAATTCATTCACAAAGAAAGCTCTAGCATGATTGCGTCTTAGAGCATAAACATGTTTGGCATATGACAGGTAATTTCACACATAGCAGTAGTATCATAATGGCATTTGTTTCCCATTGCATATATATGCATTGGATTTTAACTAAATGAGATAGTTTCAATGCAGTTTTTAAATACTCAAGAGCAGTATCTTTTATGGCTACAAAACATGAAGGGCAACTCAGTTCACTATTATTTTTGAATAGCAATAAAATAGTGGTTTTAAGCTGTCAGGACAAAATGAAGGCAAAGTCTCAGCTCTTATTAACAGATCCATTTGTTCAAACCATCTATATCCTGATCCAGTCCAGTCATTTTCTTCTGCAAATTACAGAGATGTAATGCACACAGTGTGCTGAAAAAGAGAGATCTACTGATTTTTCTTTCAGCACACAGAAATGTACATAGTGTTGCAGTAATCCATCACATGGATGCATTTCCACATGCATGTGAACATACTGTAAAGGCCAAATCACATATAGCAAGGGAGAGCAGTCCTCACACTCCAAGTTTTAACTTAAATTCAAATGTACCATGTACCATAGGTATGTCTGCATGAAGATCCTGTTTGTTTTTCCTCTTCCTCCTCATACATTCCATTTACATGTGAAAACTAAGCACATAAAATGCTTTCCTCTCTTTGCCCTTGATACATGAAGACTAGGCGACTTGGTTCTTACCCGATCTGCTAAACTCTTACCCACCTGGGGCAAAATGTTGTTTGTGTTAACACACTTAGGTGTTGTTGTTTTTTGCCTGAATCCTCATCATCTTCATTGCTGATTGATTGCCATGATCCTTGCATGTAACCATTTACTGTTGCTGCTTGTGGAGCAGATGTGATACAGATCCTCAGGCTGTCTCTCACTGATAGCTAAAAATGTCTCTGAATACAGTCTCATTACAATTAATTTCTGTTTCAGTAATTTTGTGATTATTTTGTGATGTTAATTGGCATCCAGCATAAGTATTTTTGTTATGCCTTGATTAGAGTCTTCTGTGTCTTCTGCATGTCAACTTAGATATTCTACATTATGTTCCAAAGTGCTATCCCTACAGAGGCTGTAAATCACTTTCATATACATTTGACTCTGCACCTCCTCCCTACCTATTGACAGCAGGATGTGAATTGCACAGCTATTTGAAGTTAGTGGGGGGGAATTCCCAGTGATTCAAATGGATCTGGAAGTGATGTAAATATTCAAAAGCCTGCAAGTTACTATAGATTTGAAATGCTTCTCAAATTTGTATGGGGAATGAAAAGCAAACTCATGGTGATAATGACTTTCAAAGAATTTGAATAATGTGTGTTTCTTCCTGCAGATTTATGCAATTCCAGACAACTTATGTAGCTAAATCATTTTTACAGTGTTACTAATCCTGTCCCAATTTATATGCCTGTTTGTTGTACAAATGATCACCTTAGTTCAGTAAAATGTAATATGGAGGACATAGAGCATGTTGGCATAAGTGAAGCTGTGCAAAAATTCACTCACTCATGGAAAGGAGAGGATGTAATTTTTATCCAAATTTTATTTCTCCAGCCCCAGCAGCATCCTGTGCCATGTTCTATACTGTTTTGGAGGGTCCTCAACTTCATTAATAAACAGACGTATTCCATGAGCAGTATGCTGATGACACCCAGCTCTATTTCTCCATAACATCTGAATAGGGAGAGGCCGTGCAAGCCCTGGACCGGTGCTTGGACTCGGTGGTGGGCTGGATGAGGGCCAATAAACTGAGTCTGAATCCTAACAAGACAGAGGCACTGTGGGTTGGTGGTTCCCGAGTTCAGATAATTGGTCAGTTGCCTGCTTTGGATGGGGTTATACTCCCTCTGAAAGAGCAAGTCCGTAGTCTGGGGGTGCTCCTGGATCCATCTTTCTCGCTAGAGGCCCAGGTGACCTCTATGGCTAGGAGTGCCTTTTACCAGCTTTGGCTGATAAGACAGCTGCGGCCGTTTCTGGACCGGGATAGCCTGACCACTGTTGTCCACGCACTGGTAACCTCTAGGCTGGATTACTGTAATGCACTCTATGTGGGGCTGCCCTTGAGGTTGGTCCGGAAGCTGCAGCTGGTGCAAAATGCAGCAGTGAGACTGCCCACTGGGGCAGGGTATCACCAACATGTCACCCCGCTGCTGAAAGAACTGCACTGGCTGCCCATTTGCTACCGGGCCAAGTTCAAGGTTCTAGTTTTGGTGAACAGCTTGGGACCAGGATACCTGAAAGACCGTCTTACCCCTTATATACCCAGCGATCACTGTGCTCTGCAGGTGAGGGCCTCCTGCAGATACCATCTTATCAGGAGGTTTGTTCTGTACAATATAGGAAATGGACCTTTAGTGTGGCGGCACCTACCCTGTGGAATTCCCTCCCCTTAAATATTAGGCAGGTGCCATCTCTGCTATCTTTTCGGCGACATTTGAAGACTTTCCTCTTCCAACAAGCCTTTTAAGTTGAGACCTGTCGCAGTCTGCGTCTGTGTTAGAATTGCTTTTAATATGTCTTTTAATATCTTTAACCCTTTTTTTAAAGATGTTCTTTTCTTTTTTTTAATGTTTTTAACATTTTGTTTTAATGTATTTTACGGTCTTTTTATGATGTTTTAAAGTGTTTTTAATGTTTCTGTTTGCCATCCTGGGCTCCTGCTGGAAGGAAGGGCGGGGTATAAATAAAATAATAAATAAATCATAAATAAATAAAATGAGCAGAACAGAGTTCATGGAGTCTTTGGATCCAAGCTTCCATTAACATGGACAGTGGTAAAGAAAACTGGATATTTTCCTAACAATGTGTGTGCCCCCCTCTCTCACACACACAGAGAAGCAGAGAGAGAGAGAGAGAGAGAGAGAGACCTTCCTCAACAAATGAATTAGTCTCAATAGCTGTTCAAAGAGAAATCGGAGCAAAAATACCATATGTGTAATGTTCCTCACTGAGCAACTCTGCTGTTTTATGAATTCAGGGGAGTTTAAAGAGCAGTTTATGCATTCTGCAAGGGACAGTTTGGGTATTCTCTAAGAAGGAAACAGAAAGACAATCCATCTTCTTGTTTCCTTTCAAATATACCTGCAACCTAAGTGGTATATGAACTTAAATACACTGCTTTGAGATACAATAAATAGCCTTACCTCTCTGCACTACAGATGATTAGAAGGCTTTGAGGAGATTAAAATGTTTAGCAACAAAATACATGATTTGATGCCATTGCTAGTGTATGATTACTAAAGTATGGAGGAAAAGGGTGCAATGAGAAGGAATGTTTATTTATTTATTTATTAGATTTATTAGTCACCCATCTGGCTGGTTGTCCAGCCACTCTGGGCGACGTACAGAATAAAAACATACAAATACATTAAAACATTCAAATCTCAAACAGTAGTAATAAAACCTAACCCACCCCAAAAGCCTGCCTGAAGAGCCAGGTCTTCAAGGCCAGTGGAAGCTCATCATAGCAGGGGCATGGCGGAGATCGTTTGGGAGGGAATTCCACAGAGTGGGAGCCACAATTGAAAAAGCCCTCTCCCTAGTCCTCACCAGTCTAGCTGTTTTAACTGGTGGGATAGAGAGAAGGCCTTTTGAGGCTAATCTTGTTGCGCATGCCAGCATCCCTGATGAAGCTGATAGACTGGACCGAGACCGTATAGGGTTTTAAAGGTCAAAACCAACACCTTGAATTGGGCCCAGAAAACAACTGGCAACCAGTGCAACTCCTTCAGCACTGGAGTGATGTGATCTCGCCGGCGGCTGCCTTTGATCAGGTGAGCTGCCGCATTCTGTACCAGTTGCAGCTTCTGGACCGTTTTCAAGGGTAACCCCACGTAGAGCGCATTACAGTAATCTAGGCGAGAGGAGACGAGGGCATGTACCACAGATGGGAGCAGATGGTTGGGAAGGTAGGGGAGCAGTATCCATATCAAATGGAGTTGATGCAGCACTGCCCAGCTCACAGCCGAGACCTGAGCCTCCATGGACAGCTGGGAGTTGAGAATGACCCCCAAGCTGCGGACCTGGTCTTTCAGGAGCAATTGTACCTCATTGACCACCAGGTCAACATCCCCCAACCTTCCCTTGTCTCCCACAAACAGTACCTCGGTTTTGTCAGGGTTCAGCCTCAGCTTATTCCTTCCCATCCAGCCACTCACCGACTCCAGGCACTTGGACAGGATTTCTATAGCCAACCTCGGTGCGGACTTGAATGAGAGATAGAGCTGCGTGTCATCCACATACTGGTGACGCTGCAGCCCAAATCCTCTGATGATAGCCCCCAGCGGCTTTATATAGATGTTGAACAGCATCGGGGAGAGGATAGAACCCTGCAGCACCCCACAAGTGAGAGGCCAAGGATCCGAAACCTCGTCCCCCAATGCCACTCTCTGGTACCTACCAGAGAGGAAGGAATGGAACCACTGCAATACAGTGCCCCCTATGCCTAACCTCTTCAGGAGGTCCAGAAGGATACCGTGGTCAATGGTATCAAAAGCCGCTGAGAGATCAAGGAGGACAAGGAAGGTGCATTCGCCCCATCCAACGCCCTCCTCATGTCATCCACCAAGGCGACCAAGGCCGTTTCAGTCCCATGTCCAGGCCTGAAGCCTGATTGAAATGGATCCAGATAATCCGCTTCCTCCAAGTGCACTTGCAACTGCTGCGCCACTGGGGCTTGCAGGTGTGAGTATGTTGACCACTGCTTTGAGCCAGCCCTGTAGCCAACCTTCCTGGTTAGGTGAGGCAGCCACATTTCCATGTGTGGCAGTTTGGGAGGAGAGGCACTTAGCACCAGCCAATCCTGCCTTTTATTGGTGGAGAGGACATGAGGGCCAGGTCAGGGGAAGGAAAAGTCAGTGACCTTCCCTCTCCTCCTCCATCCAGAGTGTGTGTAAATGTACATGAATGACGTTTAATCTGTTGCATTATCTCACCCTTTTTTGAGATCCCCAGGAATACCAGATTCAAAAGCTTGCCCTTGCCTATAACTACAGTACTCTTTCATCTGTGGTGTGCCCCTGTGTTCCGATTCCTCATGAACTGAACTACTTTAGTAATGACAGTGAGCTTCTGAGCTTGGCTGTCTCAGTTTTAGAGTCCACACGGAAAACAAAATTGTCCAAACGACATGTTTAGGGAAGGGCAGACAGAAAATAAATACTTTGGGCTGTGTTTATTAACTCCTCCTTGAGAGTCCCTCCTTCCAGTCTTCTTCCTGACCTTTAGATTTTCCTTCCTGTTGGACTAGGGTTACCAGGTGTCCCATTTTCAGCCAGATTCTCCAGTTTCTGGGGGTCCCCTCTGGGGCTCCTGGCAACTCAGCCTAATCTCCAGACTCTCAGCTTCAGGGTTTTTTTTTTTAAGTTTCTAGGTGGTCTGGTTCCCAAGATATACACCAAAACATCAACTGCCCCCCCATGACTGTTAAATCAAACAGATCTGTTATAGCAGCTCCTAGCTCTAACCCCACCCTTTCAGGATTGCAGCCAATAAGTGAAGCCAGGGTTGTGATTTGTTGACCCAGACAGTGCCTAGACTTCATTACAATGTCAGAAAATGGTGGTTTTGCGATTTTCAGTTTGAATAAGTAAGAATATGGCTTAAATTTTTTTCCTCTTGCGTGAAAGAGTCAGACCCTGGGCTGTTGAAGAGGGCAGTACTTTGAAAACCTTCACAATATTAAAGTATTTAATCCAATACTTGCTTTTCTGGGAGTAAAGCAATGCTAATCCCATGTACCTGGAGTAAACCACATTGAATTCATTAGGACTTACTTTTGAGTAGACATGGTTAGGACTGTGCTGTAAATCAATGGGACTTTGAGTAAACATAACAAAGAATTGTGTTTGTGTTGTAAATCTTTTTCTCCCCCTCTAATCCTACTTTTAAAGCAATTAGGCAGGGTTTACCTAGGTATCACAGTTTTTATAATGTAGGAAACTAATACTGATTTTTTAAAAATGTTCTGCAATGACCAACTGGTTTGACAATAAACTATTGTATGGGGTGTATTTTTACACCTGCAAGTAAGTGTGTGTGTGTGTGTGTGTGTGTGTGGAGTCTTTACAACAACCCTGTGAGGTAGGGTTGGTGATTGGAAACCAAGGCAGCTCACAATAAGAAATAAATCCCTTTAAAAACCAATAACCATAAAGCAAGTATTAACAGTTGCAAAGCAGCTTAAAGTGGCATGATTCTGAATTTTGGGTTGCATGAATGAAGTTTATTTATTTTTATTTATTTATTATTTGATTTATATTCATCCTTTCTCCCAGTAGGAGCTCAGGGCTGCAAAAAAAAAGCACTAAAAACACTTAAAGAAATAAAAACAGACTTTAAAATATATTAAAACAAAACATGTTTAAAAACATTTTTTAAAAGCTTTAAAAACATTTTTTTAAAAGAAATGTTTAAAAACATATTAAAAAGCAATTCCAACACAGACACAGACTGGGTGGATAAGGTCTCAACTTAAAAGCCTTGTTAAAAGAACAAGTTCCTTATCACTTGAGGCTGCAGTTTTCCCTTGTTGGGTAAGCCCCATTGGGACTTGCTTCTGAGTAAACAAACATAGGATTGCACTACAAATATCTTTACAGGTTGTGTAAATAATAAACATATTTGATAGTCACGCTTATATAAATATTTCTTCATGCTATGTCCCAATACTTATCTGATTTCACACTATGGTGGCACAATACTTCCTTTACAATGTAAAGAAGTATGCCCTTCTTCCTTGGGGTGGTCATAGTTCTCCATTGTTTTCATCCTGAGGGGCAGATAGGCTGAGAGATGATGAGTAGCCCATGGTCACCCACTACACTTTATATCTCATTTCCATTTTGAAAAATTAATTAAATTAAAAATTAATTAAAACAATTTACATGCAGGCAAAATTTATTAAGTGGATTCACACAGTACATTTAAAGCACATCAGCTCGCATTTAAAGCACTTGACTTCCCCTAAAGAATCCTAGGAAGTGTCGTTTCCCCCTCACAGTTGTAATTCTCACCACTCTTAACAAACAGCAGTTCCCATGATTCTGTGGTGGGATTCATGTGCTTCAAATGGGTGTTGAATGTTAAAATGAATGGTGTGGATCTGCCCTAGGTATGATGTGCATTCAAGAGTGAATTGAAAAGAACAATTTTAAAAGATACTTTTTTTAAAAAAGGGGAAGGGTTGTAGCTCATTGGTAGGGCATATGTTTTGCATGGAAAAGTCCAGAATTCAATTTCTGGAAAAGACTATTACCTGGAATTCTGGAGAGCCAATGCTAGTCCATGTCATCAGTACTGAGCTATGTGGTACCAAATGGCCTGAGTCAATAGTATAAGGCAGATTCCTTTGTTCCTAAAAGTGGCAAGAGACTCAAGGGCCACAGTGACTCCAAAATTTATTTATGTATTTTATTTACAACAGTTACATACTGCTTTATTGTAAAAAATCTCAAAGCGGTTTACAGAAAGAATTAAAACAATAAAATTATTGGCAAAAACAGTTAAAGACATGTATTTAAAAACATTCAAAATAATAAAACCAACAATGAGTTAAAAACAGATTTAAAAACATAATAGTTTCTACATGCCTGGACAGGCTTGCCTAAACAAAAATGATTTTAGCAGGTGCTGAAAAGAGCTGCCTAATGTCAATAGGCAAGGAGTTCCAAAGCATAGGTGCTGTCACTTTGTTGCTGTTATGTGCCTTCAAGTCAATTTTGACTTATGGCGACCCTATGAATCAGTGACCTCCAAGAGCATCTGTCATGCACCACCCTGTTCAGATCTTGTAAGTTCAGCTCTGTGGCTTCCTTTATGGAATCAATCCATCTCTTGTTTGGTCTTGCTCTTTTTCTACTCCCTTCTGTTTTTCTCAGCATTATTGTCTTTTCCAATGAATCGTGTCTTCTCATTATGTGTCCAAAGTATGATATGTGTCCAAAGTCAGAGGAAGGCAATGGTAAACCACTTATGAATACCTCTTACCATGAAAACCCTATGAACAGAGTATCCAAAATGCTGCCACTTTACAGAACTGATTTCTTACAAGAGCAGAACAAGTACTATGTGCCCCCCGTAACATGAAAAGCACAGCTTGAACTTGGCCTGGTAGCAAATCATCAACCAATGCAGATTTCAGAGCAGAGGTATTATGTGCTGATAGGATCTCACTCTCGAGAGAGAGCCAGTGTGGTGTAGTGGTTAGAGTTTTGGACTACGACCTGGGAGACCACGGTTCGAATACCCACATAGTCATGAAGCTCACTGGGTGACCTTGGGCCAGTCATTGCCTCTCAGCCTCAGAGGAAGGCAATGGTAAACCACCTCTGAAAAAGTCGGAATTGACTTGAAGGCAGTACATTTACATTTAGAATCTCACTTATGTCAACAATCATGCTGCAGCATTCTGCATTAATTGACTGGCTGCCAGGATTTTTTTAGTTTTGGTTTTCGATTATGAATCCTGACTGGCTGTGGGATGCTAAGTTGTCTGCCTTACTCATAGGAATCTTGTTGTAGTTAATATGGTATTACATTTAGGAATGCATCACTGTCTTTTGTTTTCATTTTCTGTTTGCATTTCATTTACCTGTAACCTCACTTCCTTACATCCATAGAAGCAACAGCAGTGGTTGCATGTGCTCAGCTCAACCCCGTTAAACCCACTGATGATGCACCTTGTTGGTTGCGTGGCAGTTTGTTTCTTGCCCAATAGTGATAAAAGAGAATTCACATATTTGAAAATATGGCTGCAATTGTTGTTCACAAGCTGCTGCCTGTGAAGGTAGACCAAACCATGTGTGTTTTCTCTCTGTCAATTACTCACTGGAATTGGGTTGGCTGTCAAAGTGAGTTTATAGCAGCCCACAGGGTAGACAGAAAAGGTAAGAATCTTCTTACTCTCACTCATTTCTCAGACCTCTTTCTGAAGTGAAGGGTCAAATCTGTAAAGAAGTTTGGAGCAGCCACATTAAAAGATAAGGGCAGGGCATTCCAGGCAGGGGGTTGCCAACCCTGCTTGGATATGGATGTCTTTGCAGAGGATCCCTAGTCAAGCTTTACCAACAGCACAATCCAAACTATATCTACTCAGAAGGAAGTCCTGTTGAGTTGTGTGGAGCTTAGTCCCTTAGTAAGTGTGTTTAGAATTGCAGCCTTCAGGAGCATCCATCTTTACTCCTGAATGCTCCCATCTAACAATCTCCACAACACTAGGTTCCTTTCTTCCTACAGTGGCCTTCTGGTAACTGGCCTGGCCTGAAGGCACCTAAACCTTTCTTGCTGAAAGTAAGTAGGCTAGATTAAATGTTCCCTACCCAGACTCCATCTTTTAGCTAAGATTTCTATCTTAATTTCCAATCAGATTTTTTTTTATTGTATGCTCTAAGCAACTGTGATTGATGCTTAATGTATCATGCTTAATGGCGTCACTTGGGCCCAACCCGTGACATCACTCAGGCCAGCCCCTGAAATCTCAGGTTTTGGGATGCTTCTGACCTGGCAACCCTATGTTGGACAATCAAGGGAAAACTTTTTTAACTGGTTGCTATAAGGATTAACTAAGCAATTGGAAACTAATTGTGGAAAGCAATTGGAATGTTCTATTAACCAGGTTTCTGAGTTGATTTTTCTGTACAAAAACCTGAAAAGGCCTCGCACTTAGCTGCACATATTGGGAAAATCAGAAATTAGCCCTCAATTACAGCCTAGATGGCCAGCCAGTTAGCTAACTGTAGTGTACACAACAATGCTTCTATTCCTCTAGTGCTGTTTTCATTCTTTGCCAACAAGTACTCAAGAAAACTCAAGACTTTCCTCTTCTCTCAGACATTTTAGCATGTGTTTTTAAATTGCTTTTTTAAAGGTGTGTTTTTTAAATTTGTATATTTGTTTTTAATGTTTCTAATTGTTGTAAACCCCCAGAGAGCTTTGGCTATGGGGCGGTATACAAATGTAATAAATAAATACCTTTTAATATGGCTGCTCCAAACATCTCTACAGATTTGACCCTTCACTTCAGAAAGAGGTTTGAGAAATGAGTAAGAGTAAGAAAATTCTCTACCCTTTTCTGTCTACCCTGTGGGCTGCTATAAACTCACTTTGACAGCCAGCCCAATTCCATTGAGTAATAATTGACAGAGAGAAAACACTCGTGGTTTGGTCTACCTTCACAAACAGCGGCTTTGAGAACAACAGCAATTGCAGCCACACTTCCCAGTATGAGAATTCTCTTTTACCGCTATTGGACAAGAAACAAACCAACATGCAACCAACAAGGTGCATCATCAGTGGGTTTAAGGGGGTTGAGCTGAGCGCATGGAACCACTGTTATTGCTTCTATGGATATGAGGTTAAAGGTAAATGAAATGCAAACAGAAAAAGAAAAGAGTTATGATTTCCTAAATGCAATGCAATACCAACCACAACAAAATTCCTATGAGTAAGGCAGAAAACTTAGCATCCCACAACTAATCAGGATTCATAACCAAAAACTGAAACTAAAAAAATCCTGGCAGCCAGTCAGCCAGTCACAGAAATCCCTATGCAGCACAACCTGAGGATGCAATTAGTGCAGAATGCTGTGGCACAACTGCTGACATGAGAGAGACCCCATCAGCACATAATACCTCTGCTCTGAAATCTGCACTGGTGTGTTTTTTAAATTTGTATATTTGTTTTTAATGTTTCTAATTGTTGTAAACCCCCAGAGAGCTTTGGCTATGGGGCGGTATACAAATGCAATAAATAAATAAATAAATAAAAAAAAGAAAAAATAGCCACTATGATTGTGAGTACAATGAGTGCTTTAAAAGAGTAAACTTAGGTTGCTTTCAGAAATGGGGCTTCTTTCATTAGTTTAATGGATTTAAATGGCAGCATTTCTATCCCGATTTTGAAAATGCCTTTCACACTGCAGTACCTGTTGCGTTAAAGAACAGTAGCTTTTTCAGCTGATATACCAGCATTTCACACAACTGTCTTTCACACAGCTGCAATTAACATCTTGTTTTCAAGAATAATCCAGCCATGCACACTGTTCCCCACTGTGTAGGAGGTCTAAGGTCTCGCCTTGTCGCCATGCAACCCCTCTCCTTTTAGCATCTAACTTTTTTATTATTTTAGTTGTATAGACACAGGGTGGGAAATGCTGCTGTTAACTGCACCTATGCCAGAATACCAGTAAAATTTTCATGAGGCAAAAGAAAAGCAAACTTGCACTATATTCTACTAGAATTCCAGAAGTAGCTTGTAGGTCATGTGAAAGATCAAATATAATGCACAAATTACCAGGTAAGAAATTGTCAGAATAATGGAATAACGTGCAGTGTGAAAGCAGCCTTAAGGTAGCCATTTTTCAGATTGTTATTTCTGTATTTCACCCTTTAGAAATAAGTACCCAGTCTTGCTCTACTCATTGTAATAACTGCAGAATAAACAAACTCTTACTTTTTCCTGCCGACAAACAAACATGCTTCTTTATTGCTGGATGGATGGAGAACACAACTGAAACTGAAGAGCAAAGCAAAGTCTAAGGGATGGAGGTTAACTCTACCCATAATACAAAGTTATAATATTTAACTCTTCAAGGGTCATACAGGCTATTTTTTTCAGGATCGGTTAAGTAATTAGGGTGACTGTGATCGTGAAAAATCTACTCTTAGTCAGGGAAAGTCTTGACTGAGCAGACTTTGAGGGGCTCTTCCAGATGATGTGCACTCACCCTAACTTATTCACTGAATTTTTCAGAGGGTCCTATTCTTAATGTGTTCCTGTTCTTAAAACAAGCTATTGTTTGTTAAATGGTCGTTGACATTGTCTGTCATGTCACAAATTAAAAAGACAATTTCCCCAAAAAATCTGGGGGGAGGGAAGCACAGCTCGGGGGGGGTATCTCCATCAGGCCTGCTTTGAGCTGATAGTTGGTGCAGGCTATCAGAGAAGTGTTTCTGAGTTTAAGGTCTGCTCCTTGGCACAGACCAAACAACTTAAGAGATCTGAAGCTTCAGCATCCTGGAAAGACCTTCAAGTGCCTCAAAAGACAAGGAGCAACTATGGCTTCATGCCAAGGGTCCAAACTGATTGTCGATGATAATTAAAGTAGGTGGAAACAAACACATTAAAAATAAGTCAAATTAAATTTGAATTCATCTCTCAGATATCAGTTGGGCAGGACCAGGAAGTGAATCCCAACGAGGCAGCCAAGAAAAGGCTGTTCAGTGGAAGAGCAGGAAATGAATGTTACCAGCTGCTATAAAGCCATGAATAAAGCTATGGCATTTCCTACCCAGGAACAACATCTGTTTTTCCCTTCTTGTTGCTCCTGACAAGGATCTTATACCACTTTGGAAAGTGCTCTGTTCATGTGGAAAAGCCCACACAGTGCTACACCAACAAGGTTGGCCCAACAACAACAACAACAAGTGGCTCATTTTGTATCTCACATTATTTTGAACGAACACAGCAACCATTTTTTATTTGTGAGGTGTAGCACAGCACATAGAAATGATAATGGATGGGGAAATCTCAGTTGATTCAACCCACACAAACACAAACAAAACTAATAAAGCTTAATAAAATAAACTCAGCCCACACAACTCCCCTGAGCCTATTCTTCACAGCTCTGGCACACAAATAATTATATTTTCTTTAGCATTCCTCATAGCAGGTGCACCACAAAACACACTGCAGCTAAGCAACACTGACTATATTCCAAGAGTGTATTAAAATACAAATCTGGAATCTAAAAGACTAAGCTTCACATATGTTTAGGGCTGGCATTTAAAAAAAACAAACCCAAACCCCTGTATAACTATTAAAGCCCCAGACCTAAGCACCTCTTATTTTCCTGCAGTTTCTGAATCATACATGGACACACTTATGTGTTATAATTTTAATAGTAAAATTTGGAGTTACTCATAGAATGCAAACAAACAAACCTCCCACAGTAAAGCAAATAGGATGCTGCCTTATACAAAGTCAGATTAATTGGCCATCTTGCCCAGGTCTCAGGCAGGGGTCTTTTCCGTTGCTTGCTACCTGTCCCTTTAAAATTCAATATATGGTCTTCCTTGACCTATGGTCCCTCCTCACTCATTACCACTTTGCTGTGATTGTAAGAACCAACTTGGTTATGGGCATGGTCTGAGGGCACATGATCAGCTTGAAGCCAAACAGGTCTAAGATCTGGTCAGTGGCTGAATAATAATAACAAAAGTCCCGCTCCGCTCGTCCGCACAAAGCCTGGGCAGGCAGGGTGTAGTTGAGGCTAGGGAGTGATGCCGCAGCTGCCATTTTGGAAATAGGCAGCACTGAGCGTCGCACATGACATGCATGTGTGATGTGCTGCGTGGAGGAGCAGAGCACCAGGGGCTTATTTAAACCCACGCCGCTCCTTCTCTCCTCCTCTTCACTCGTGACGCCCACCCTCCCTCTTTTATGTGTGATCTGGGTCATTTCGGGGCCGAGTAAGAATTTTTATCCTGCCCACCCTGGTTGGCAGGCAGGTTTTTTGCCTGCTCCACACTGTGAGGGTGGGAGGGAATTGGGTTAGGGGATGTCGTGCTTAATAGGTTGCTTTGGCTAATTTGGTAAAGTCTGAAATGTAATGTCCTGAGGGGGCAGGTTTTTGAGGCACGGGTGAGGGAAGGTGCAGGAAGGGAACTAGGTAAGGACTAGGTGGCCCCCTTAGGCACCTTTGGAGGTGATTAGTGGTTCCGGAGGCCTGTCTCTCAGGACTTTACGGCTCGAGGGCAGGATATGGGCTGCTTTTGGGGCCAACTTATCCTCATCCACCCAGAGTTGTATGCCCCTGGGGGGGGATGTGGGAAGGGCCCCCTGCTCACCTACAGGGTGTGGCCAGGGTAAGGGGTAAGCAGATGGACTTGCCCTTGCCCCAGCAGGGGCTGGTCGCCCGAGAGCTGAATGGCAAGCTGCTTGCTTATAGACAGTTCCTGCACCTAGATTTCCCCTCTGCAGGTCACTTTAATTGGTTTGTTATAGTTTAACCCAAAAACTGCTGTGTCTGTGTTTTATTGCACCCCTCAGCTGCAATGTATATCCTGCCCTTCCTCCTGAAGTAGCCCAGGGCAGCAAACATAACAAGTTTAACAGCAACAAAAAGAACATTGTAAAAACAGTTTCAAAACATGATCTCCAGGTTGCCAAGAACAGTCCCCTTCAGCCATCAAGCAGTAGCTTAGTGGCAAATTCAGAAGTGCAAGTTCCCTTCATGATAGCCACAGCCATGCCCCCTCACATTATGCCCACTTCTAAGATTATACAACCTTCTAAGATTATAGAATAATCTGACCAGTCTTGAATACTGCTTTAGAAGACTCTTCTCATTGGCCAACACACTCCCCTTTCATGCTGATTGGCTCACAGGACACTCCTGCTATCAAATGCCTGGATAAATGCCTGTATGTTATGCCTATATGCCACCTTGGGTTCCACAAAGAAAGGTACTAAATAATATTGTTGTGCGCCTTCCCCAAATCTCGGAGTGGTGAGATTTCCAGGGACCCTGCGCTCCTCCAGGGTTTGGTTTCCTTTGGGAAGAAGTTCAGTGGACACTGCGGTGTCTTTATGAAATATGGTTTATTTATTTACACACATTCCAACCTGAGGTCAAGGATGGAGGGGTTCAAGGCATCAGCAGTCCAATATCCAGCTTTTCCATCTGGGTTGCAGGAGGCACCCCAAAGGCCATGGTGCAGAGAGCCAGTCTCTCTACCTGCCTTTCA
This sequence comes from Rhineura floridana, assembly GCF_030035675.1. Classification (NCBI taxonomy): domain Eukaryota; kingdom Metazoa; phylum Chordata; class Lepidosauria; order Squamata; family Rhineuridae; genus Rhineura; species Rhineura floridana. The sequence goes on from NC_084483.1 coordinate 46,948,581, forward strand.
GTTCTCAGCAATTCTCTAGACACACTAAAACAACAAGCACAACTTCTGCTAGCTGCCAGGAGTGGGAGGGAGGCTCTCCTGCAGAGTTTAAATGACAAAAGGGGTCTTCCTGGCCCATTCTCCGTTGCTGGGCAACTGATAGAGCCCATTATCTTACCTGGCCACTCTATTTGATTAACATAGGAGATTCATCTGGCTAGCAGAGCCAGCCCCCAGGCATAGGATTCCAAATCAGAGGCTGGAAAGGGGACTCACAGGAATCATCCATCCCAACCCCCATGCTCATAACAATATTTTTGAAAACTTGAAAGGAGAACTGTTGAAGCCATACAAAATCTATTTGTACAAGTAAGAAATCCCTGTTCAGCCACAAAGCTTATTAGGTCTGTTTTGCTCTAGCATGTACTGGGCATGAATACTTTGAGGAGGCTATTAGGGGCTCTTTTATTCCAGGCTTTTAACACTTCTGTATGAATTAGAATATGGGACAATCATACTAATTCAGTGGTTCCCAATCTTTTCTACTTGAAAATTGCTGAGGGTCTTGGCGAACCCCTTAATGATTTTTCTGCTTCTTGTGGAAATTGTAATGTACTGTGCTAGATGCTGTATAATCTTGCATTTTTACCAACACACAATGGACCACGTGAATGAAGCTCATGGTTCACAATTTAGGAACTCTGTACTAATTTCTACATATCCATCTGTGACAACTTGAGATGAATAATTCAAATAGAAAGATACTCTCCCACTAATGCATAGGTGTTACTTCTGTTCCTGGCTTTTTCTTTCCAAATAAGCTTAGCAGCAAAACACTGAATTAACATTTTTCTTTGCTGAGCTATCTGGGGCTAACGTTAGTGCAGTAGTATCAGTTTCAAATTGTCTTGAGTGATACTTGGCCCTAACAGTGCAAGTAGCCCTAATTGAGATAATTGCTCAGCAAATCAACGTAGTGTAGTGAAGCAAGTAATTATGTGTCACAAATTGCTGGGCTAAACTATTTATTTTTTCAACCTGAATAAGTAACAAGTAGCAGCATTGCCCAAGTTTTCCTCTTGTGAATGAAACACAGAGAGAAAAGTGACAAACCCTTCTTCTTTCTAAGCGACTGCTCTAGACAATGATTCATATTTCCTTTCTGAATCTTTTCAGACATGAAATTGTTTTAGATCTGCAGGCTATGAACCCTAACAAACATTAGAGAGAAACAATTTTCTTCAAGACAAATTTAAACCCAGAATCAGAAGCAGAAGAGTGTAGTTTTGCTTTCTGCACCAATATTAATTTAAAAACTGACCACTGGGCAACCCCTCCATTCAACTGTTGTCAAGAATCTGCCAAGAAAAGAGTGACACTGAATAGCTTTCTCCACCTGGGTGTATATCTTGTTGTGACACTTCGGAGACTAAAAAAAGGCAAAGGTACTTGGTATATGATAGATATGGTTTCAGACAACTCTGGGTATTTTGCAATACCAGTCAAGACGCCTCAAAGACTGAAAAGACAATTACAGAAGTTTCTATGTTACCACTGACTATTTTCTTGCTTTTTTAATTCTCTAAGAGATCTTCTTGCATGAGCACTGTGCAGTATAAACTGGGAACTGATGATTACCCATAAATTATTGCAGCAGTCTGTGAAACTAAAAATAAAAAATGAAGCAGCCATTTAAACTGAAGAACATGAAAAGAGCTATGCTGGATCAGTCTAAAGGCCCATCTAATCCAGCAAACATACTTTCTCACAAGTGGATCCCTATGGGAGCCCGCAAACATGACCTGAGAGCAACAGCACTCGTCCCACTTGTCATGTACAGCACCTCATATTCAGAGGCATACTGCTGCTGACCGAGGAGGCAGGGCATGGCCGTTGTGGCAGTGGCCATTGCTGGCCTTACAGTCATGGCCAGTTCACCCACCCACAATTGTCTGGGAACATGCAAGGCTGTAATCATGTTCAGGGCTGGACACACACACATACAGCATGTGAAAATGCCAGCCATTTTTATTAACTCATAGCTCTACATGAGGGCCATACATCCACCTTGAGCTGTATCTAGCACTGGGGAGAATAGCAATTTTTGGAGTCTCTTCCTTTAGAGTAATGTGGCAGCCAGGGAAAGTAGATCATACTCATGATGCTTGTGTAACACACATACAGATAACCTTAAAAAACATAAATTGATGTTTCAAGTTAAAAGCTTGGATCTGCTCACACAAGGCAACCCCACCCAATTCTTCCGATTCCCCAGTGTGCTGCAGTCCCCCCTCCCATGCTATTCTAGAGGATCCTTTCAAGTTCAGGAACTGCGTGGGAAGAGGTGCAGCAGCAGAGAGCTGGACTGAGCATAGGAGGCAGAACAGCCCCAATGTGCAAGTGGAGTTTCACTCTGTATCCCACCCATCATCCCTTGTATTTTCCATCTATGTGGAAAAGTGCCTTACCAATGTAGGCCAAAATACCTTGAGGAAATATAGATGCCAATTAGAAGAATATTTGTGGTCATAATATTTCACTCTTACATTAAAATTAACCTTACATTACAACAGGAACAGACTAAGATACTACAAGTGTGTTTATAATGTAGGGGTTAAAGATAAATGTTTTTGTTTATTCTTTTAAATTAAGACACTAGTAATAACGTTTAAACATGGATTTCACAGTTAATTGTAGAAAAATGGTACCTAGTAATTATGTTATTACGCATTACCAACATGCTCTTAAAACTGGCTTGTTTTTGCTGCTGCTACTATAACTTTTCCAAAATAGCAAAGCTATATAATGGCTAATTTGAATCAGTTAAGGAGGAGGAAAAGCCTAAATTAGGATAATGTTGTGGATTGCTTTCCTTATGTATTTTTTTGTTTAGTTTTTAATTCCCAAGGAGCATGTAGGGAGAGAATAGGGAATTGGTAGCATGCACTGGAAAATTTCAGACAATATGGCACTACCACTGGGGATTTTAAAAGGTCTGTGTGGAAGCAGTGCCAACTGTGTACTGGCACTAAGAGGAGAGAATGGGTAAAACAAACACATTGTCAAAGGATGAGCAACTTATTTTTTTATCACAAGTTGGTTATTTTGCCATCCTTATCTCATGCAAGTTTTTCTTTTCTTATAATCTGTGTCTCGGGGGGGGGGGTGGAGGAATGCTGCAAGATACTTCATTTATTCACACAAAAAGGTTTGGGGACAAAATCCGTGCAGACTTTGCAAATGTTAAGTCCCCATCTGATGTATTTCTAGTTTTAGAGAAGCTGCTTCTTTGGTGGAATCCATGTGACTACCAACCACTTATGAATGAGACAACCATGTTGGCAGAGCTGATCATATAGTTCATTATGACATCATTACACACTCCTTTCCACAGAATGCTAGTCACGTAGGAAAGACCCATGCCATCAGCCAGCCATGCCTATGCAGTTGCCTCATGCACAGGGCCGGCACCAGAGGGTGGCCAAGTTGGGCCCTAGCCGAGGGCTCCTCGTTATGGTGGGTGGGTAGCACTCTCATTCCACAATCCACGGCAGCATCAGCTCCCAACCCTGCCACGGATCACAGAGAGAGAGCTCCCAGGCACCCCCTATAACCATGCACGCTCACAATGCCTGCCTGCACTCCCCACCTACCTCTCCTGTTGGGATGAATGCTAGCCACGCTGTGTGCATGGCTGCCATCAGGTGGTGGAGGCATTAGCCCCTTAGGGAAGCCTCAGCCACCACATTGGTTGATGGTAGGCATGCACGCGCAGTGCGGCCAGCATTTATTGCAGCGGGAGAGGTAGGTGCAGGTGGGTGCTGTGAGCCCAGGGCAGGCTGGTGCCCAATGGCCCAGTTATGTCTGGCACTGGCCCTGCTCATTCACAAGCAATCTGGAGCCATATGGGGTTGTACCTCCCAAGAATGCTGTGGCTTTGTATAATGACAGCCTTATTCACATTATACAAAAAATGTAGAATTGAGCCTACCGGAATATTTCAAGGCTTCCCAGCCACATCCAGACATGTGGAATGATTGAGCAATAACTAAATCATGGTCTTGAACTATTCCAGTTTCTGCCTACTACCTACTACAAAACACGGAATCAGGCCCTTTGAAAAACAGATTCTAAAACATCACAGATGCCTACTTATGCACTATGCTTGCAGTAAGATTTATGAAATGAACAAACTGTGTTCCTTGCATTTCCAAGTTGTTCAATTGTTTCCCCCTGCCAAGTTTCATTTAGGGCCTAGAATGGCACAGAGTACTCAATACTTTCAAAGATTATAGCCCAGGAGCTTATTGGTAGTGAAGTTCATCTCATGAGCTGGTGTTAGCATACCAAGTATTGCAGCTATCAGCATACTAACAATAGTGGCAAATGCAAAGTAAACATCACTCCACAGCTAGAATGACAGATTTGTGTTAAGCATTTTTTGTAAACTTAATCTGCTGTTTTAATAATCCTAAAGAGAATTCATAATGCATTTAAATACTTGCTTTTACCAACTTTTTGCAAATGTGTACAGTAAGCAGCTTTACCACTTTATTTTATATCATTGATTTCCATGACAGCAGAACCATGAAGAAGTGAATTGTTGGAGGAAAAGTTCTCATTTCTTTTTAATGTAGTCATACATTTGTACATTTTATAAAGGCTGTGGATGCTTAAAGCAGAAAATAGGTTTTGAGGCCTAAACTGAGGCAAGGTATGAGTTTAATAAAAGCAACATACCAAAGATAATTTCTCTCTATTATAGCACCATAGAATACACAAAATGAAAGGCCTTATGCCCATGCAAAATGTATTAAAGTGAATGACAATTGCAGGAAAATCACTCTTCCTTTTTGAGGCTTTGCAGCCAAAACATGCTGAAATCATAAATGCCAATATTGACAAAGGAAAACTCCAAGATGCTAGTAGTAGTATCTCCTAATGGGAGGAAGGGCGGGATATAAATCAAATAATAAATAAATAGTAGTAGTGAAGTGATTTTTGAACTTATTTACTAGATGTTTTGCTAACCTCATCTTTCTAGTCCAACTCTCTTTGCTCAAAATAAATATGGAAATTGAATCAAATGGATGAGCTCAATTCCATGAGTCTTCCAGAATGAGTGTTAAGTCAGGTGGAAAGATCTTATGATTGGCTCCATGCGCATGCATGTGTGTGTGTTTGAGTATGTAAGTAACAGAAGGAATGGGGCCGTATATACCCTCAGCAGTATGATAAATGCTGTAAAGAATTCAGATGTGGCAAATCTGTGTGTCTTTTGTCTATGTGTGGGGAACCTTTGGCCTTCCAGAGGTTACTGACCATGTTGCAACATCTGGAGGGCCAAAGGTTCCCCACACCTGGTATATTTGTTGTGTGTTGCCTTTAAGATAGGTAGCACATCTCATGAACAAAAGCCTTCTAGTTGTTTGTACTTTATCAATTTATTATTTGGATTTTACTCAACAACATTATTATCTGTAAGACTACTACAGCATAAATATATGGGCTCCCTGAAATTCTCCACATCAGCATCTGCTATGGAATACCTGAGCAATGCAAAGAATCTCTGGGTATGTTCTTGGGCACTGTTCTTCAACCTTGGGTCCATAGCCAGCTTAGCCAATGGCCAAGCTTGATGGGAATTGTAGTCCAACAACATCTGGGGACCCAAGGTTGGAGAACAGTGTTCTAGAGCTCACCTCAGTGAAGATTTGAATGAGAGATAGAGCTGCGTGTCATCAGCATACTGATGACACTGCAGCCCAAATCTTCTGATGATAGCCCCCAGTGGCTTTATATAGATGTTGAACAGTATTGGGGAGAGGATGGAACCCTGTGGTACCCCACAAGTTAGAGTCCAAGGATCCAAAACCTCATCCCCCAATGCCACTCTCTCGTACCTACCAGAGAGGAAGGAACGGAACCACTGCAATGAGTGAGCAAGGAGGAGTCAGTCTTTCTCAGCTTTGCCCACCCGGGTACTTGGTTCAGCATCATGGTAGATCCGAGGGTCGGGGAGGTGGGGTCGCCGTGGTCTATAAGAGTTCCATCTCACTCATCAAGCACCATGTCCATGTAGTTACTGGTCTGGAGTGTTTGCTCCTTGTGTTGAGCCAGAGGGACAGACTGGGAATCTTGTTGGTGTACCGCCCACCTTGCTGCCCAACGGCTTCCCTAACTGAGCTGGCGGAGGTGGTCTCGGAGGTGCTGCTGAGGTCCCCCAGATTATTGGTACTGGGGGATGTTAACATTCACGCCGAGGCTACTCTATCCGGGGCGGCTCAGGACTTCATGGCCTCCATGACAACCATGGGGCTGTCCCAATATGTTAGTGGCCCAACGCATGTGTCGGGGCATACTCTAGATCTTATTTTTGCTACTGGACATGGAGATGGTGATCTGGATGTAGGGAGTTTTACATCTCTCCCTTTGTCATGGACAGATCACCGCTTGTTGAAGTTTAGACTTACAGCGGCTTTTCCCTTCTGCAAGGGTGGGGGACCTATTAAATTGGTCCGCCCCCGGAGACTAATGAATCCTGATGGTTTTCAGAGGGCTCTGGGGGATTTTCCGGCTGGGAAGACTGGCGCTCCTGTCGATGCCCTGGTCAAACTATGGAATGCGGAGATGACTCGGGCTGTTGACACGATTGCTCCTGCGCGTCCTCTCCTGTGTAGAGCTCATGCAGCTCCATGGTATACCCCGGAGCTGAGAGCGATGAAACAAAATAGGAGACGGCTTGAGCGGAAGTGGAGGCGAACTCCCGACGGATGCAATTATGCGCTGGTAAGTGGTTCCACTAAGCTGTACCTAGAAGTGGTGAGGGTGGCGAAAAAACAATACTTTGCTGCCACCATCAAGTCATCTCTTTCCCGCCCAGCGGAGCATTTTAGAGTTGTCCGAGGGCTACTTCATTCTGGCTCTCAGGACATGGTAGAGTCATCGGTAGCCCGCTGTAATGAGTTTGCTGGACACTTCCAGAATAAGATCCTACGCATTCGCCGGGACTTAGACTCCCAGTTTATAGCAGTTGATCCTATTGAGGCGTCCAGAGCGCAGTCTTGTCATGTTTTATTGGATGAGTTTCAGTTGGTTCAGCTCGAGGACATGGACAAGGTACTTGGACAGGTACGTGCAACCACTTCGGTACTAGATCCTTGCCCCTCTTGGCTTATAAAAGCTAGCAGGGATGGAACAGTTGGCTGGGCCAGGGAAGTGATAAATGCCTCTTTACGAGAGGGAGTGGTCCCTGGTTGTCTGAAGGAGGCGGCAGTAAGACCACTCCTGAAAAAACCTTCCTTGGACCCAGAAAATTTCAACAGCTACAGACCAGTAGCGAATGTTCCATTCCTGGGCAAGATCTTGGAACGAGTGGTTGCTAGCCAACTCCAGGCGCTATTGGATGAAACTGATTATCTGGATCCATTTCAATCGGGTTTCAGGCCCGGTTTCGGCACTGAGACAGCCTTGGTCGCCCTGTATGATGACCTATGTCGGGAGAGGGACAGAGGGAGTGTAACTCTGCTGATTCTCCTTGATCTCTCAGTGGCTTTTGATACCATCGACCATGGTATCCTTCTGGAGAGGCTCGCGGAGTTGGGAATTGGAGGCACTGCTTGGCAGTGGTTCCACTCCTACTTGGCGGGTCGTCTCCAGAAGGTAGTGCTTGGGGAACATTGCTCGACACCGTGGGATCTCCAATGTGAAGTCCCGCAGGGGTCGGTTCTGTCTCCCATGCTTTTTAACATCTACATGAAGCTGTTGGGTGCCGTCATCAGGAGTTTTGGAGTGCGTTGTCATCAGTACGCTGATGACACGCAGCTCTACTTCTCCTTTTCATCCTCTTCAGGTGAGGCTGTCAATGTGCTGAACCGTTGCCTGGCCGCGATAATGGACTGGATGGGAGCTAACAAACTGAGGCTCAATCCAGACAAGACTGAGATGCTGCTTGTGGATGGTTTCTCTGACCAGGTGGTGGATACCTACCCTGTCCTGGATGGGGTTACACTCCCCCTAAAGGAGCGGGTTCGTAGTCTGGGAGTTTTTTTGGATTCTTCCCTGTCACTTGAGGCTCAAGTAGCCTCAGTGGCTCAGAACGCGTTCTACCAACTTCGGTTGGTAGCCCAGCTACATCCCTACCTGAGCAGAGAGGACCTTACATCAGTTGTACATGCTCTGGTAACCTCGCGATTAGACTACTGCAATGCGCTCTACGTTGGGCTGCCTTTGAAGACAGTTCGGAAGCTACAGCTTGTCCAAAATGCGGCGGCCAGAGTAATAACGAGGACCAAGCGGTCGGAACACATAACACCTGTTCTGGCTCGCTTACATTGGCTGCCAATATGCTTCCGGGCCAGATTCAAAGTGTTGGTTTTAACCTATAAAGCCCTATACGGCACGGGACCACAATACCTGTCGGAACGCCTCTCCCGATATGAACCTGCCCGGACACTGTGCTCTGCATCGAAGGCCCTCCTCCGAGTCCCGACTCATAGAGAGGCTCGGAGGGTGGTGACGAGAACTAGGGCCTTCTCAATGGTGGCCCCTGAACTCTGGAATAGTCTCCCCGTTGAGGTGCATACGGCGCCAACGCTGCTGTCTTTTCGGCGCCAGCTTAAGACCTGCCTCTTTTCTATGGTGTTTTAATTTCAATTTTAAAATATTATGTAATCTGATTTTTTGCACTTTACACGTTTTTGTAATATTTATTATGCACTTTTTATGAGATGTATTTTGTATTTTCTCTTGTACACCACCCAGAGAGCTATTGCTAGTTGGGCGGTATAAAAATTTAATAAATAAATTAATTAATTAAATAAATAAATAATACAGTGCCCCCTATGCCTAACCTCTTCAGGAGGTCCAGAAGGTATCAAAAGTCGCTGAGAGATCCAGGAGGACAAGGAAGGTGCATTCGCCCCTATCCAACGCCCTCCTCATATCATCCACCAAGGCTACCAAGGCCGTTTCAGTCCCATGTCCAGGCCTGAAGCCTGATTGAAATGGATCCAGATAATCTGCTTCCTCCAAATGCACTTGCAACTGCTTCGCCACCACCTGTTCAACCGCCTTGCCCAGGAATGGCAGATTTGAGACTGGGCAAATATCTGAGGCAAAATTTTAAAAAACCTGGTAACTCTCATCTGGAATTTACTGCCCACAATAACTGTTTCATTTTACTTCACAGCACTGCCAGGCTCCCTATGAACACTACCTAAAGGGGCTCCAAATGACTCCAGTTTTGATCCCATCCAAACCAAGGCAAATATAAAACTATAAGAAATCTCTTCTATGATCGGATCGTGAATTGTCCTTCCATGGACGTAAGAGGTCCTTCAGTTCACAAAAGTGACTCTGGTCCATCAGATTGCCCTGTTCCCAGTGGAAATTGGGGGGTGACTTTCACCAATCTCCCTTCAGCCACCCACAATACTTGCCATTCTCATCTAGAAGGTGTCCCAATCTGCCAAAGCAGATTCACAGGTGGCACAAGGAGCATCCTGTGAGCGGAGTTCCACCACAAGAACTTAGAATCCAAGCCTATCTGTTTGAATCATGTCAGCAAGGGAGTTCAGAAGATCCTTATCCAATGCATGCAAGAAGAAAGGGGACTGCATCTTCTGATTTTGCCCCAACATCCATTGGCATCCTGACCTTATCCAGGCAACTGTGGATTTGGCATGACTGAGAATAGAGATGGGATCCATTGGCAAGTGCCAGTACAAAAGCATTCTGTTGACCTAACAGGCCATATCAGTTCAAGTTTGTTCTTTGTCCTCTAGCCGCTGCTTTTACCAATTGGTTTTTTCCCTAATAAATATTGATATTAATATTGGAATTGTTAAGAAAATATCAATGTTTTGAAAGGTAATGCTGATAAATGAAAGGAAATATCAGTTATATTGGCACAGCAATAATTGCTAATCATTGGTGGGGCTAAGGGGGAGGACACTTTCTAATGTCCATAATCTGTTCTAGATAATTTTACACAGGCAGTTCATAAATCAGTGCCTTGTAACTTGTGAGCATTTTCTTTATCACATTGTATTAAAGGTAGTGTATTGCTATTCTTTTTAATCTTGTCCCTATGAAAATCAGTAATCTCCTTTTAATACTTCCTAAAGCTCAGTAGGTACTACCCTAGTACTTCTGGATTGTGTGGATGCAGATATTGTGTGGGGGAAATTATCATAATCTCACCCCTCACCCTGATTTTATTTTTGTCTCGCTTACATGAATAGTCATATTAATTCTATTAAAACATACATGACTATAATGTCTATTTCCTATCTTAGATTTTGGACTTGGTAATGGATCATCCATCATCCACACACCTCACATCAGAATGTAATAAAACCTGCACATTGCAAATATGTATAAGCAGTCCTGACACCCACTTTCCTGGAGTAGATCCAGACCACTTCCATGGTATGCACTCCTAGAACATGGGCAGAGAGACAATTTTTACTGTTTCCTTTCCCCCCTGCTTCCCAGGATAATGTTCTGTTACAGTGGGGGAGGTTATGCAAAACTGCAGGGGGGATCAATGAAAATCTCTTCTTCCTCCCTGAAGGAGAACATGACCAGAATGTTGCTGGAAAAAGCAAGTGTGTGTGTGCCATTCTCTAATAGAGTTGGAAGGAGCCTATAAGGCCATCAAGGCTAAACCCTCTGCTCAATGCAGAAATCCAAACCAAAGCATTCCCGACAGATGGCTGTCCAGCTGCCTCTTGAATGTCTCCAGTGTCGGAGAGCCCACTACCTCTCTAGGTAATTGATTCCATTGTCATATGGCTCTAACAGTTAGGAGGTTTTCCTGGAGTTCAGTCGAAATCTGGCTTCCTGCAACTTGAGCCCATTATTCCGTGTCCTGCACTCTGAGATGATCAAGAAGAGATCCAGGCGCTCCTGTGTGTGACAACCTTTCATGTACTTGAAGAGTGTTATCATATCTCCCCTCACTCTTCTCCAGGCTAAACATGCCCAGTTCTTTCAGTCTCTCCTCATAGGGCTTTGTTTCTAGTCCCCTGATCATCCCTGTTGCCCTCCTCTGAACCTGTTCCTGTTTGTCTGCATCCTTCTTAAAGTGCGGAGACCAGAACTGGACGCAGTACTCAAGATGAGGCCTAACCAGTGCTGAATAGAGGAGAACTAATACTTCATGCAATTTGGAAAGCATACTTCTGTTAATGCAGCCTAATATAGCATTTGCCTTTTTTGCAGCCACATCGCACTGTTGGCTCATATTCAGCTTGTGATCAACGAGAATTCCAAGATCCTTCTCACATGTCGTATTGCTGAGCCAATTATCCCCCATCTTATAACTCTGCATTTGGTGTCTTTTTCCTAAGTGTAGAACTTTGCATTTATCCCTGTTGAATTTCATTCTGTTGTTATCAGCCTCCAGCCTATCAAAGTCCATTTGCATTTTGTTTCTGTCTTCCACGGTATTAGCTGTGCCCCCCAATTTTGTATCATCTGCAAATTTGATAAGCATGCTCTGTACCTCCTCATCCAAGTTGTTAATAAAAATGTTGAAGAGCACTGGGCCCAGGACCAAGCCCTTGGGACCCCACTCATTACTTCCGCCCAGTTTGAGAAGGAACCATTGATAAGCACTCTTTGAGCACAATTCTGGAGCTAACTGTGGATCCACCTGATAGTCCCATCCAGCCCACATTTAGCTAGCTTGCTAATCAGAATATCATGGGGCACTTTGTCAAAAGCTTTGCTGAAGTCAAGGTATATTATGTCCACAGCATTCCCACAGTCTACCAGGGAGGTTACCTGATCAAAAAATGAGATAAGATTAGTTTGGCAGGATTTGTTCTTCGTAAATCCATGTTGGCTCCTAGTAATCACTGCATTGTTTTCAAGGTGCTTACAGATTGACTGCTTTATAATCTGCTCCAGAGTTTTTCCAGGGATTGATGTTAGGCTGACTGGTCTGTAGTTTCCCAGGTCCCTCCTTTTTGCCCTTTTTGAAGATAGGGACATTAGCTCTCCTCCAGTCATCCGGCACTTCACCAGTCCTCCATGATTTCACAAAGATAATAGGCAGCAGTTCTGAGAGTACTTCAGCCAGTTCCTTCAATACTCTAGGATGCAGTTTATTGGGCTCTGGAGATTTGAACTTGTTCAAAGTGATTAGGTATTCCTTGACCATTTGTCTATAAATCTCAAGCTCCAATCCTGCCCCTTCTACTTCATGTTTCCCGGGAGGGTCACAGACCCTTTTTTGGGAGAAGACTGAGTCAAAGTAGGAATTGAGCACTTCTGCCTTTTCTCTGTCATCTGTTATCATTTTGCCATCCTCATTGAGTAGCTGTGCCACCATTTCTTTTCTCTGTCTTTTACAATGGACATACCTGAAGAAAGCTTTTTTGTTGAGCATCCCTCGCTAACCTCAGCTCATTCTCAGCTTTAGCCTTCCTGACGCCATCCCTCCCATTCCGTGATACCTCTCTATAGTCTTCCTTTGTGGCCTGGCCTTCTTTCCACTTCCTGTATGTGTCCTTTTTTGTTTTCAGGTCATCTCTGTGAAGCCACATTGGCTTCTTCTATTGTTTTCCCCCTTTTTTCCTTGTTGGAATTGCTTGCCATTGCGCTTTTAGAATTTCCTTTTTTAGAAACTCCCACCTTGGACTCCTTTTCTCATTAGGGTCACTTGCCATGGAACAGTACTTACAATTGTTCTGAGTTTATTAAAATCAGCTTTCCTGAAGTCTAGGGTGCTCGTATGGCTAGTCTCAGCTTTTGCTTCTGTAAAAATCAAGAAGTCAAGAATGGTGTGGTCGCTTTCCCCCAGAGTTCCCGTAACTGCCACGTCATCCACCAAATCATCTCTATTGGTTAGAATCAAGTCAAGGATAGCTGTTCCTCTGGTTGGTTCCTCCACTTTCTATAGGAGAAAGTTATCTCCAACATAAGTCAGAAATTTCTTGGAGGGGCCGTGTTTGGCAGAGTTTATCTCCCAGCAGATATGGGGATAATTGAAGTCCCCCATTACTACCAAATCATGCCTCCTTGAAACATTTGCTTTTCAAAAGTTACATTCTTGTCTTCTCCTTGATTGGGTGGTCGGTAGTATACTCCAAGTACCACATTTGTTTTATTACTTGCCCCATTAATTTTAATCCAGATACTCTCAGTGGAGCTATCAAGCTCATCTTCCTGTATTTCTGTGCAGGGATATATGTATATTAGCATATATCGCAACTCCACCTCCCTTTTTATTCCTTCTCTTCTTTTTGAACACGTTTGAACAATCCTTTAATTGCTGTATTCCAGTCATGGGAGTCATCCTACCAAGTTTCAGTTATACCTATCATGTTGCAATTACCCTCCTGTATTAAGAGTTCAAGTTCGTCCTGCTTGTTTCCCATGCTCTATGTGTTAGTATACAGACATCGAAGACCATGTGATTTATGGCTTGGCTTCCTTACTACAATTTTCTGAGGACTGTTACTGGCTCTATTAGAGCTGATATCTCTGTTCCCATTGCTGTGCACAAGCCTTCCTCAGTCATTACCACCAAGTTTACATCTCCCTCCCCCTAAATAAATTTTTTTGTTTATTTTATTTCATTTATTGTTACATATATATTCAACCTTTTCTGCAAGGAGCTCAGGAGTACAAACATGGTTTTCCTGTCCCCATTTTATCCTCACACCAACCCTGTGAGGTAAATTAGGCTGAGAGACAATGACTGACCCAAGGTCACCCAGCAAGTTTCATGGGTGAGTAGGGATTTGAACCCTAGTCTTCCAGGTCTTCGTCCAACACTCTTACCACTGCATCACACTGGCTCTCTTTGCAGTGTATGCTATTTTTTCTGGGTTTTTTTTAAATTATATTCATTTATAGCCAGCCTTTTCCCCAGAACTGGGATTCAAGGCAGCTTGAGTCTGAGACTACAAGATGTTACTTGTGAGGGAGCTATAAATGGAAAGCTCAAGTTTCCTCTTATACACACTTCCTAAACCTCTTGATCAAAATACAGTAAAAGCAAGTGGCAGGGTAGCTAGTTCAATAGAACCTGGATGGACACCACCATGCAGTTTGTTTTGTCCAAGCAGACACCTCCACAACAACTAGTTAACGTTGATGGGTGAAAACAGACCAGAACTTTATTGATTAAAGCAAGCAAACGAGGCTGGCATGGCATAACAAATACAATCTTCCCCCTCCCTATCACCAGAAAATGCCTGTCCTTGCACTTGTCAATCCTTATTCAATATTATTTACTTTGATGTTGGCCTGTATATGGTTGTAACTATAATCAGTAGCAACATCACACAAAGACCATTGGAGGGTATTAGCTCACTTCTGAATGTTAACCTACAAATTTCTGGTGCCACTTCAAAATGTTTGCAAGTAATAAGTAGCCCTGACCCCTGCAAGATTTAATAAGATCATAGCCCAAGAGGTTATTGCCAAAAGCATGCCAATATGCTACTAATTAATAAAGTATGAGACAAAGCATGTTCACTGAACCTTAATAGTATATTATTGCCTTGTACTGCATAATGCATAAAATGTTTTCTATACTTTTACAGTATGTATAACAGCTTGGCCTATTTATATCTTTCTGCCACCTAAGCTATAGTTATTCATGACATTGTAGAGACCACTGATGTCCCCATCGTTGAGATTAGTAAGCATACTTACTTGGAAATAAAGTCCACTGAAATAAATGGGAATGTCCTTAGGATCAAGATGCAAAAGCCACGAAAATCAGTTAATTAAGAACCAACAACAACTTTGTGTTGTTGTTAGCTACCTTGGGCCACTTCCCACACATGACATTATTCTCAGGGGTTTTCCAATTGGTAATAAATAACCCAAGTTCAGAAGGTTCTGCTTTGTTCCAAGCTCAGGAGACTGTAAACACCCTGCAAATTAAGTCTGCTCTTATGCTTAAAACAATTGCAGTGGGGCTTTCATTGGTTTTTAGAACTTCAGACTCATTCTGAGTTACCCAATGACCATATCATAGAACTGTTTAGGTAGCATGGTGTATTTAGCATAGCAAATCCAAAGAGAGCTCACATGCAGCAAAGTTGTATGTAACATTGCATCATGGCAGACATGGAACAGCAAACAGATCCCTCCGTCTTGTCACAAGCTGGGTTAGGTTCAGCCAAGTAGCATGCAGTCCTGTAACAATGATCTCCTCAATATTTATATGTACTTTTCCTTACAGCTGTGATCCAAAAAACCCCAAGACCATCCGAGGGGGTATGGGTTAGTTGCATGACCCCAATTACTTCTTCAATTACTTCAGTTTCAAGGGTTGCTCTACACATGAAGTGATGAAGTGCTGCCTCTTCCATCAAGCTAAACGGGGAAGTACCTGTGTAAATGAGATCTCCATGTGTGCATTGAAGTTTCTGTGTACACATGGACCTGCTCAATCAAAGTCACAACCTTCATGGTAGAGAACTCGACCTGCGAGGGATACATAATAGTTTCATTCCCATGTCTGCATTTGCATACCAAGCTCATAATCTGAGAATAAACGTCTCTTCCAACATAGAAATGGCTTACTTTGTATTCACTGAAACTAGAAATTCTGTCCTTATCTAAACCATTGTTAAGGCTAAAACAATTTTAGAAAAGACTAAAAAAAAAGAAAAAGAAAAAGAGAAGGCAGTTGAAATGACAGGCTGGTTTTGAAATGCTGGAGCAGAGCACAATCACAGTGTTATATAAAGCACTGCTGCTATAGCTTTTGAAAAGGTGATGATGACATTTAATTCAGCAATACACAGTGTACAGCATTGTACAGTACAGAAACATAATGCAGCTGCTTCCCCCCCAACAAACATGTATCAAGTGCAAAAAAAAGAAAATAAAAATAAGCTATACTTTAAAACATATCTACAAGTTAATGAATTTAAATTATTTGTTTTCTGTTAGAGCTGACATTGTAATCATAGCATCTGTTCTAAGCTGTGATACATTTGAGCTCCTAGAATCAATCTTTTCCCAATAAAAATATCTCTCTGATAAATAAGTCATTCACCCCCCTTCCACCTTTGTCTTTTGCTAAGTATGTCAGCAACAAGGCTGCGTGGGTAACATATGTGCTTTAGGAGGACTTAAAAACAAAACAAACCCCGAGAGCTGTGAGATAATTTCCTTGATTGCCAACATAAAGCCTAGTAATAAGTCTAGGACCAAAACTATGCGCAGCACTGTGTTAATTGATTTTTTTACCTCAACGATGCCACCATTTGCAAAACTCCTACAGCAGAGCTGTGTGCCAGCATCAAAACATGTCCAACATCCTACACATAGCAGCTGTCCATTCACCCACCTCTTTTTCCCCATAGTTTTCCTTAAGGATCTGGCCTAAACATATTTTTTAACAAGAAGAAAGTGCACTAGAAATGTCATCTGTTCTGCAGGGTCAATTGTAACGAAACTCAGCAGGGTGTGAGGAGACAGCGGGATGTATGCAGTCTTGTTGTTAGGTTATTTACTGTCACAGTTGTTACAAATCCACATGGTGTGCCCTACTGGAGCTCTACAGGTGTCACGAGAAGTCACCTTCTCTCTTACCACCTCCACCTGCACCCATTGTCAACATAATTAAAGCTATTTAAAACTATTTTAAAAACAGTATCATAAAAAATTACCACAAAAGTTCCATGTGGGGCAGCCAAAGACACTGTGACACCTGAAGTGGACCAGAAAATGCTGCCCTTCTGGCTGTTGTGCCATCCCCTTCTCCAAACTGCTAGCCTGGGATCACATGTGCTGCTTCTTGCCCTTTTTGCTGCTGTGACAAGTGCTCCTTTCACACTGCACTTCATTCCGTAATTCTGACAATTTATTTCCTGTTAATTTGCGCATAAAATTTGAGCTTTCACACGACATAACGGGTAGCTCCGGAATTCACTGAAGCCATTTTCTTTTCCTGGCAGCAAATGTGTATATAATGGAGACTGTACACTCATTTAATGTTACATGTGAATAACTGTACAAGTGTACAGCTCAACTACTTGTGTACCCAGATTCACAGACTGTACACTCATTGAATGTAACATGTGAATAGGGCTCCAGAGGTGTTATGTGTCCAGAGTTCTCATGGTCAGGAGGTAGGAAGATGGCCTGTTCTGGATGGGGTTGCTCTTTTGTTGAAGGAGCAGCTCCACAGCCTGGAAGTACTCCTTGATTCAACACTTACTGGAGATTCAGGTGGCCTCAGTGGCTAAGAGTGCTTTCTCCAGCTCTGGCCTAGAAAAAAGTGGATGTCATTCAATATAACAAGTAGTTGGAGGGAGGTTCACCAGTTCTGGCCCCTTTTGGACAGAGAAGACTTGACTACAGTGCTCCATGCTCTGATAACTTCCAGACTGGATTACTGCAATGCACTCCACATGAGGCTGTCCTTGAAGACAACTCAGAAACTTCAGCTGGTCCAAAATGCAGCAGCCAGATTACTGGTGAGAGTTCCTTTTAGAACTCATATAACTCCTGTTTTAAAACTGCTACATTGGTTGCCAGTTCATTTCCAGGCTCAATTCAAGGCTCAGTTTAAGCTCAATTTCCAGGCTCAATTTAAGCATGTTAGTGTTTAAAGCCCCAAACGACTTAGGTCCCAAATATCTGAAAGACTGCCACCTTCTCTACAGACCATTTTTTGTGTTGAAATCAGCAGAGGGGGCCCTTTTGGTAATTCTGCCACACTCGGAAGCTCAGGGTGGTAGTGGCCTGGAAGAGGGTATTCTCTGTGGCAGCCCCTAAGCTGTGGAACTCCCCACCATGGTGCATCTGGCAACTTCACTGTATGACTTCCAGCAAATGCTGAAGACATACCTCTTTACCCTGGCCTTCAACACCTGAGATGTATATTTTTAGGAACCACCCTATTTTCTGTGATGTTGTTTAGCTTGTTTTAACTGTTTTAATTATGTGTTTTAAAATGGTTGTAACCTGCCCTGGGACCTCTGGGTGAAGGACGGGTAATACATAATAATAATAATAATAATAATAATAATAATAATAATAATAATAATAATAATAATGTCATGGGATCTCTTAACTACCTTGTTTATAATATAAAATGAATTTGGGAAACTCAGATGAAATACAAATCTAAAGTTATTTCAATCAAAGATCTACAAAGGGGTCCTCACACATGTAGGGTATTCTTTAATTTAAACAATTTTGTCATAGAATCATAGAATAGTAGAGTTGGAAGGGGCCTATAAGGCCATCGAGTCCAACCCCCTGCTTAATGCAGGAATCCAAATCAAAGAATTCCTGACAGATGGCTGTCCAGCTGCCTCTTGAATGCCTTCAGTGTCGAAGAGCCCACTACCTCTCTAGGTAATTGATTCCATTGTCGTATGGCTCTAACAGTCAGGAAGTGTTTCCTGATAGTCAGTTGAAATCTGGCTTCCTGCAACTTGAGCCCATTATTCTGTGTCCTGCACTCTGGGATGATCAAAAAGAGATCCCGGCCCTCCTCTATGTGACAACCTTTCATGTACTTGAAGAGTGCTATCATTTGCAGTTAAGGGACGAAATAAAACACAGAGACATCAGCTTGGGTTGAACAAGGGCCACTTTATTAAATTACAGCAAGAAAAAAACCAATTTAAAGTGACCTGCAGAGGGAAGCCTAGGTGCGGGAACTGACTATGAGCAAGTAGCTTGCCAAACAGTTCTCGGGCGACCAGCCCCTGTTGGGGTAAGGGCAAGCCCATCTGCTTACCCCTTACCCTGACCACACCTTGTAGGTGAGTAGGGGGGCCTTCCCACGTCATCCCCACCTGGGGCCGAATAACCCCTGGGTAGATGAGATGAGTTGGCCCCAAAGGCAGCCCATATCCTGTCCTCGAGCCGCATAGCCGTGACAGACAGGCCTCCGGAACCGCCAATCACCTCCAAAGGTGCCTAAGGGGGCCACCTAGCTGTCCTTAACTATTCCCTTCCCGCACCTTTCCGCTACCAGTGCTATAACGAACTGCCCTGAGAGGGCATTAACCTTTCTTAATGTCAAGTAGCCAATTAGCCAACACCACCTATTAATAACAACGCCCCATAACCTGATTCCCTCCTCCTCCCATAGTGTGGAGCAGGCAAAAAACCTGCCCGCCAACAACGGTGGGCAGGATAAAAATTCCTACTCGGCCCCGAAGCGACCCCTAGGCACACCATAAAAGAGGGAGGGCAGGGTGGGCGTCGCA
The DNA here is from genome assembly GCF_030035675.1 of Rhineura floridana. Lineage (NCBI taxonomy): Eukaryota > Metazoa > Chordata > Lepidosauria > Squamata > Rhineuridae > Rhineura > Rhineura floridana. The sequence continues at coordinate 46,967,765 of NC_084483.1, forward strand.
GCTGCAAGAGGAAGGTAGGAGGGGCGGCTGGGCTTAAATAAGCACAGCCGCTCTGCCCCTAAGGTCTGCTGCATCACGCTCGCATCATAGATGCGACGTGCGACTTTGCCTTCATTCAAGATGGAGGCTGCAGCTTCGTCCCAACCTGCAATTGTGCCCAGCCTGCCAGCTACGCGGCAAGCAGGGAGTTATATCTCCCCTCAGTCTTCTCTTCTCTAGGCTAAACATGCCCAGTTCTTTCAGTCTCTCCTCATAGGGCTTTGTTTCAAGTCCCCTGATCATCTTTGTTGCCCTCCTCTGAACCTGTTCCAGTTTGTCTGCATCCTTCTTGAAATGCAGAGACCAGAACTGGACGCAGTATTCAAGATGAGGCCTAACCAGTGCTGAATAGAGGGGAACTAGTACTTCACGCGATTTGGAAACTATACTTCTGTTAATGCAGCCTAATATAGCATTTGCCTTTTTTGCAGCCACATCACACTGTTGGCTCATATTCAGCTTGTGTCAAAAATCAATGAAAGCTTAAGGCAATATCTTGTTCAGCCAGCATTACAAGTCAACCTAGAACTCTTGTTCAGTGAAGATTGCTCCCTCTGAGTGTTCTCCAAAGATGCTCATATTTGCTGACCCATTTTCAAATTGAGCTGAAGAGTTTGCCCATCACTAATGCTAACCTCACAGATAGGATAAACTCAGCAATTTTCAGATGTCCGACAGTCCAGGTAACCCACATGAGTTATGTCTGTGAGGAGGGCTCATTATCACTATAAGATGCATCACCACAAGCAGGGGAAAATGTCATGGAGGGTCAAAATCAAGTTGGAAGCCAGGGATTGGAAGCAGGATTCCAGGAACTGTACATAGAGCAGATCTTCGACCTAGGGGGCACTCCACTTGAAACTTCTCCCCAAACTAAGGACCAAGTTTTGCAGCAACTCTGACACAAATATCTCCACATAGCAGAAGAAAATATGATTTAAAGAGAATCTGTTTTGCTTTGATCTTCTATTTGATTCTGCTAAACTATTCCTGAAAGTGTTTAAGAGGGGCTACTTTATAAGCTGCAGAAGCATCTGAGATAACAAAAGGACTAATGCTACTAACAGAAAGGATTAAAGTCTGAATAGAGGTAGGGTTACCTCCATTTCTCTCTCAAAATGTTTAACTGATCATGGGACAAGTTTTTCAACCCAGTGTGCACTTCATTTTGCAACACTTAATTCAGGTTCAGATTAGGTGATCACTGCAGTGGAAAACAGAAATCAGGATGGATACTGAATAAGATACTGAGCTCAAGGACAATAGCTTTTTCTAGCTTCTTTCAAAATACAAATCCTAACATTTCATGCACAGAGTGTGGTGCTATAGCTAGGTGAAGGGAACACATACTGTGACATAACATGAATAGAAACTGTATGACAAGCCTGCCAAAACTAAAGTCAGCAATGGAGGCCACCAAGACTATCTACAGCTGAAAATGGGCAGACAGAGGTGGAGGAGGAATCTGTTTTAAATGGCTTTAAACCTGGAAACTAGTGGTTCTGATTTCATTAACCTTTGCTGGCATTGGACTGCCTTTTGGATCAAGCACCCACTTATGTCCAAGCTGTTCATGCCTTGTCTTTTTTTTAAGGTTGACTAATTACATGCAAAATTATACACAAATAATACATATGTACATACAGTAGGTATAAAAGAGTCAAGTCACATACAATACTATATTTCTGTCACATAATTTTATAAGTATCAATACATCAGAATTTTATACAGTTTATATGGATTATTATATCTTATATCTTATTAGATTTGTTTATGTGATGGCTCAGGAAACCTGGAGTGTATATTCATATAATATTATAATAATATTGCATATAATATGCATGATTTGTTCATATTTTTAGTGGAACTGGTAAAAAATTATTCGCTTCTTGTTGAGATCTAAGTGCAGGGTAAGAATTAGAAAACAGAGGTGCTGAAAAGTTTGACATTGAGATTTTCAAAAAAAATTATCCCTACAGACAAAGAGCAGCAAGGGTTTTCTAAACATGCAAAGTGAACAATAGGGTTTGCTTATTACAGAAGACAGAGGACCGGCGTAAACAACATGTACCTCTTTTCTGTTGCTACCAAAAAGCCTTTTCCCAAGCTGTGATCCACGCAGCAGAGTGTAGTGCACAACTACGTCTTCCACAGACATTGCTCTGTTCACAAAGTTACTATATAATTTTGGGAGTAGCTGATGGTTTCATGCAAGAGCTGCTCATGTTTAATACTGGAAAAGATAAAAATGCCACTCCCCTTTGCACAGGGAAGAAAAGATGCCCATATAGAAATGATTGCCATTAAATAAACATATAACACATCTCAGCATAGAGGGGAAGACTGCAACCAGGAGACCGCTGAGTGTGACTGCTCAGGCTGCTGTCCATCCAGGTGCTACTTGCTGATGGGCCAAGGCTCTTGCTCTCCCTTCTTATGGTTATTTAAACCGCACTTGGACTGGACAAACCTTCAAACAGAGGACTGCCCTCTGACAGCCCTTTAAAATAGATGACTGTCCTTTGTGAGAACATATGGCCACCCTAGGGCAGAGTGTACACCGAAGAATGTATAACAAGAGATGCCGCCTTAGTGCAATCTGGGACGAGCTTTCTCAAGCAGGGTCAGACAAATTCAGGAATGACCAGCAGAGGACAGTGTGGTAGGGCAGAGGTGCTTACCTGGCCTCTCAGCAGGGGAGTGGCTGCTGCTTACCGGGAGGGGGAGAGGCAAAGCAGCAATGAGGTCAGTGCAGTGCAAAGGTACCGGCTGAGCTATTTGCACCATACCACCCTCCCCACCGCCTCATCCCTATCCATATCCTTCCCAGTAAGCAGCAGTGACTAACCTGATGGAAGTCAGGTAAGTGCCCCCACCTTACACCACCACTATTGGAAATCACACAGATTTCACTTGAAGCAAAAACAGAGAAACATTTCATTTTCATTCACTTTCCTTAACTGTTTAATGGAAGGTTCTTCCTCATTGAGCATGTTCATTTTGTTACAAAACCTGAAACTTCATCTTAGCTCTAAGATTTACCCTATGCCAATACAGACAAAACAGCTACAAAAGACTCAGGGAGTCCAGAATTGCTATTCTTTTTCAACTAACTACCAAACTGGTTCTACTTTCACAGCTGGGGAACTGTTACAGTTTAATGAGCCCAGATGGTTCACATTTATAACCTCTATGAATTACTGAGGCCTGGTGAACATAATCAGCTCATCCAGAGCTTGGAAAAGTTAATTTTTTGAACTACACCTCCCATCAGCCCCAGCCAGCATGGCCTCTGGACTGGGCTGATGGGAGTTGTAGTTCAAAAAAGTAACTTTTCCAAGCTCTGAGCTCATCACATAATAAAACTGTCTCTGCAGCATACAGCATCAGGCAGTGGGTTATGGCAGGTCATGTGACTGAATATTCCCACATATAAAAAGCCAGTGCCACATAGAAACAAGATGTCAGGGAGAAGGGCTCTAGACTAGCCTTCTCCATGACATGATAGCTTTCCATTTCCAGGGAGGTTTTGCTATGGTCACTATCTGTAGCCATAAGCTGAATATTGACAGACTCACCCAGATACTGTGAATCATCTTAAGGCTGCATTCCTATGCACACTATCTGAGAGGAAGACCACTGAAGAGAATTAGGCTTACTTGTGCACAGGATCATGGTCTAAGAGTATTTCCCTGATCCTCTGTTTTTATTTATGAATGGGATTTGTTGGTAGGCCAACTCTCCCCTCCCCCCCCCAAGTTGCTTCTTGATGTTTCCTGAATTTTTCTCAGCCATCACCCAAGGCAAAGGAAGTTGGCTTACACTGGGATGTACATTCAGATAAATATCCCATTGAAAGTAAATAATGCAGTACAGATGAACTACATCTGCATTATCGGGCTGTACATCTAAATGTTGATATTTTCCTTCTGCACTGCATTACTTTCAATGAGATGTAGTTCTTCTGCATGACATTTCAATGGTATAACCATTTGGATGTGCATCCCATTGCAAGGGAGCATCAACTTGATTTCCTCAGTAATGAGAATGAGCAGTATTTTAAGCATGCCACACCGACAGACAGAAGAAATTATGTCTGGGATGGTGGTAGAAGAATATATAAATGAATGGAAGATGATGGGAAGGATTGTAGACAGTTTTACTCTCCTGAACATGTCAAGTTGTGCAACAAAAATATTTTGAAAAATAAGCTAAAGCAGATACTCATCAGCTAGCAAGGAAGCAGAAGCTGAATATAATTCCTCTAGTGAAGAAACCCTCTGGGAAATTAGCTAATAGTGTAGAAGATATAAAAATGATTATTTTGTTTTTCAGCCACTTATATCAAACTGAGAGACCTCAGGACGTGGACAAATTATTTTTGATCCCAAAAGTTTATATTTAAGATAATGAGAAACTACATGCTGCAGTCTCCCACAGGAAGCAATAAATTAGATTAAGACTTTTAAGAAAAAAACAAGGCACCTGATTTTGATTATTTCATACCAAAATTATGTGCTAGTATTGGCATTTATTTAGGTGAATTTATTTAATTATTACATTGACTACAGAGTCATTCTGAAATCTCAGCATGACACTAAAATGGTTTTGATGCAAAAAGATGGTAAAGCACCAATTCAGGTGGAGTTTTAATATTAATAGTTATTCTGGCTAATGGAGTCACTAATATTACAGAAAATAATTCATCCAGATCAACTGGATATTTATTAAACGTGGAATCTGGACAATAATCATCATAATAAACTGCTAAATTACTAAGACTTCATTATAACTTGCATTTTTGGATGCTACTAAAGCAGGGTTGGATAACTTGTGGCTTTCCAGATATTGGTGGACTACAACTCAGCCCCAGTTATCATGGCCAATGGTCACGGATGATGTGAACAAGCACAATGGAATGGCACATATTCCCCAATCCTTTGCTAAAGCCTATGATTGTGTTGAATGGGGCTTATCATTATCATCATCATCTATTGTTTATTATTTGAGGCATTTAGCTTACAGTCCACATTTAGGGTTCTGTTGATATATTCTATAGCAACTCTTAATATTTTAGTTAATTCATTATTATAGAGGGATGAATCTATGGCTCTTCTTGGGTTGGGATTTTTCTGAGTTTACCAGAAAAAAACACCAGGAAACCCCAGAAAAAGCTCCTAAATATTTTCAAGGGCTCAGAAAGATGTGACTTGCTGCCAGTGCTCAAGCACGTTGTTTCCTTTGGTTTCTGTGGAACAAGCAGCAAAGGCACACAGGGAGAGAGTGAAGGGTGCTTTCTCCACTCTTCCTCTCCTCTGTCACCCCACTGTACTTGCTAACAATGTAACAGAGGACAGAAGATCTTGTGAGATCTAGTTATCCCATAGGCTCCCACAATTCCTCTCCCTTTTATATAGTATTGAGAAGCTTATGGTAATAATATGAGGTTGTAAACACATCTTCTTCTATACTTTGACAATGGAAAAATAATATTTGTCCCCAGGGTTGAGCAAAAATGGCTTCCCAAAATCATCCACATTATTTGTGGGCAGCAAAATAGGGTGTGGAGGATATTGGGGGGTATGTGTGTGGGAAATCCTGCAGCTGTTTATCTTAGAAAATTCTCTTTTCAGACATTTCACTTCACTTAATGTTGAATGAAACTCTAACTTTAGTTTGTATTGGTGGAAGCAGAAAGCAGTAAAACAGCCTTTATCAACCTGGTGTGTTCCATATGTTTTGATCCACAGCTCCCATCAAACCGAGCCAGCACAACTGCACAGTACATATTGCTTCCTTAGGATGCAGTAATGCCATCAAATTAGACAGCTTTAACAAGGAATCATTTAGGATAAGACCATCAATGACTATTTATCATAAAGTCAACTACTACCTCCACAAGGCGATTACTATGTCTAAGATCAGAGAAACCATGCCTCTGAACATCAGTTTCTGAGAAGACAAGTAGGAACAGTATTATTGCCCTTATATCCTGCTTATGGGCTTCCCATAGACACCTGATTGGTCATTATGGAAAACAGGATCCTGGACTAGATAGTTATTTAGTTTAATCCAGTAGGGCTCTCATTATGTTCTTATGTAATTCCCCTAGCACAAATATTCTTGTGCAAACACTGCTTTGGATATAAACCACTGTCCACTACATGTTGCTGAATTGAATCTATGGCAGTGGCATACACACTGCAGAATCATCAGAGGCTAACATTGCTATAATCTGGCAAGGACTGATCTTTTATTTTGTAGCCGACGACACATATCAAGTTGGTTAGGAGAAAACTGCCATTTATTAGGAAGAAATGCACACAGACCTATGAGTTCTAAATAAGAATTATTACTGATCTTGAAGCCTAGAAGGATGATTTCAAGATAGATTTTTCTTCCAATGACCTTAGCACCAAGATACACCAAAAACTCAAGGCTTCAGAGTAAACAATGTAAATGTTTGGCTTCTAGGAAATAGTTCATGCCGTTAAAGGCTAGTTTTTGATTAATCTTATTAGAATGCACATTTTAAAAAAACAAAACAAAACAAAATACACGTTTTTAAGAATTAAAGTTCCTATTGTACACCTCTCCATGCCCAAGCCAACAGCAACCACCTAGGAAATGCAGACAGACCACAATTACCAAACTTTAGATTCAGTGGCCAACTACTACAGAGCAACAAAGAACAATGTCATCACAGCAAACTATATTTCCTGAATCAACTATGCTATTTTCTGAAACAAACAAAAAACTAATGACCACAAGTTTCACTCCATACTCATTTTGGAATAACTGCATTGATTTCAGTGGTAGTGTTCCTGCGCAAATGATAAAGGCCGTTAGATGTTTCCTTTGAAAAAAGACATTTATGAAAATTTGAGCTCAAACAAGAAACTGTGTATCATTGTAGTACTGCTTTTTTAAAAATCCAGACCACTCTCCCAGACCCACCACAAAAGCATATTAGTAAGTACTTAGACATGACACCAGGATTTGAATGCATATTCATGAGTCCATGCATATCCATCAAGTTTTCAAGCATTTGGAAAACAATATGTACAATAAAACAAATCTAGATAAAGAAAATACCAAAATCAACACACAAGGGTTTGAATAAATGCCAATCTAATCCACTCACAGGAAGTAGAATTTTAGCATGTTATTTCATTGTACTGTATTGCAAATATTACAAAAAAAGGTATCTACCACAATGAAAATACTATTTTTCAAGTTTCTTTTGGGATCCAAATCAATCCACAGGGAAAACAGACTCTCCAACCAAATTGTATACATCTTCAAACATTTTTTTCTCCCCAAGCCTCCAATGGATCTCTACATCATAAAAAACAGATATAGCACCCTACCTTCATATATAGCTTTGAATCCTTGAGCACTCACAGCAAAGTCAGTAGTGAAGCAGAGAGTCAGAATTGAACCTGTGCTCACGATAGATGATGGCAGCTGAAATCCAGAAAGTCTGCAGGATGTAAGGGACAAAAAGAAATCACAGTGTTTGTTATTAATTATAACAACAACAATGTAGCATCATTTAAATATTTATATTGGCAGCTTGTATAACTTCTCTCCTTTGATGAAAATTTTAAGGCTTGAAAAAATCTGAAGTTACTCCACTGATATTTCTAAATCCTTTGAATACTTTTTATAGTACAGTTTTAGACCAGTTCACATTTGAGAAAAGTCTTCTTCCTGACTGTAATTAAAAGTGGACTTAATCTCTGTGCTGTGCTCGTGCCATCAGGCAGGTATATTATACATGTGTGTGTAAATTAATGTTGCCCCAAATGTACTACAGGTTTGATACTAATATTGGAAGTTATTTGGGGGACAGGATTAACATCTCTCCCCAAACACGTAATTGTTTTTTTTCTTTTCACACCTGTCCACAACAATTTCTTGTTTGTTTGTTGGCTCTGCTGCTGTTTTGGAGAGTATTTTGACCATTTCACTCCCCCTTGAGTGATCCCAGGCAATAGAAGAACATATTCTAGAAGTTACAATGGCACGCAATTCTGTACCCAGTCAAATTTTTAGTCAAATTTTTAGCTATGCTGATGCTCCTAAGAGCATAAGAAATCCATTAGTCTGAAAGCAATGCTTCTTGTACTTATAATGTGCACTGAATATGACTTGCTGATGTAAAACAAAATGCTGCAAAAGAGTGATAAAAATGCTATACAGTGCAAAGGTGAAAAGACAGAGATCAAAATGCTTCATGAACAACAGAATTCAAAGCTGCAATCCTAAGCGTACTCAGTAGAATTTACTTCTGAGAAAACATGTTGAAGCTTGAGCTATCTTCCAAAATGAAGCAAAATATTGTTCAAAGTTTACAGAATTGATTCAATGAATATATAAATGGTATTGAAAGAAAGTTTGGATGAACATATATGTTGCTGGAAGTTTTTCACTGGTAGTTGATGCAAACACACCACTCAGTATGCAGAACAGCTGCCTTATCTAGAAAGTTTCAAGTACCTTCTTCACTTTGTTATATTGTGAAGACGTCCCTAATATAGGAGTTACATCTAGACAGCAGAAGCTAAGGAGGAAATCTATATCTATACTTAAGTACATGGTGCCAGCGCAAAGAAAAGTGACCATGGAATTAAATACTAGTGGTAGTAAATCAGAAGGCTATTAAATATTTTCAATGTTATTATGTTCAAATATTCAAAAAACCCAATGATTATTATGTTAGAAATATATGAGATGTGAAAACATAATTGGGATAATACAGGCCCAATTTTTAGATTATGCTGTTGGCAAGGTTGCTACCATGACTTTGAACCATAAAATTCTGGGTGATTCTGTGCATGGTTACCTGTTTTATGAAAAGATCCCTGTGTACTGAGACTAATTATAACTGGGGGGAATGTGCAAAATAATTGTCTGCTGATTATCATGGCAAGTCCATTAAATGGAAAGCAACATTACCAAATAAAAATGTATACAATCTCTAGCAAAAGAGTTAGGATTAATTCACAGAGATTGCAGTTCCATGTACATTTAGTTGGGAATAAATTCCATTGAACTTAATGGGCCTTACTTCTGAGTAGATAGCCTTCATTGTTTGGACTGCATGCCTAACGATGCACATTCCAGAACTCTTTGGGACTGTAATAGTCTGTTAGTAAATTCTTACAAAACTCTACCGTAGCCCTGCTTTAAGAAGGGTTGTATCCCATGCTGTTCATATATGAGCAGAATGGATTTTCAGTTGTCCAACAGGACTTCAGGATTTTTCATCCCCCCCCCCCCTGCAATCCTTCATGTGTCCTCAGAAACTGTACTAGAGAATGGGGGACTTTCCAGAATAGATCTGGCTGGTGCACAAGGGTTTGCTGGGAGGAAGAATGAAAAGGTGTAGTTGGCTTACCCATCATTGGATTCCACCCAGAAGGCTTGTCTCCACAAAAGTGTACACTGATGATAAGAAGAGCTCATGTAGATCAACTATACATGGAAATGGAATAATGACAGCAGTGTACACCTAACAAAACAGATACTTGTATGATTTTCTAACATAACTGGCAAACTGGCCTGTTACTGTACACCTGTGCAGAGAAAAGTCACATCACAAGTAGCATTAAAGACATGGCCCGAGGCAGATCTGTGGGCTGCTTTATAATAAGCAAACAACCAAGTGTTTGGGATTGTTTTGTTTTGTTTTGCTTTGCTTTAAATGGCATCCGAATAGTAGCTTCTACCATTTCCAAAGACTTCCTCCTTTTGACTTCTCTGTAGTAATATTAAGCCTTTTATAACCATCTGTTTTGTCTGTGCTCAAAGGCACATCCCAACAGACCTCAAAGTTCATTATCAGGAACATCACTGCATGTTCTCAGAATAGTGTAGCATTTTTCTACCTTGGTAACTTGATTATACTTCATGAAGAGACAGCAGCTGGCTATTGCTGAACGAACTATGTATATGTATTCTTGATATATTTCGTATACACACATGCTACAGATATATTTATGTGATGCCCTGGTAACTATAACTTGCACTTATGTTGTCTTAGTAAATATTTCCAGCTCTAGGATGAAATCTACTATTGGGACCTGTATTATTGACAAATGACTAATGATATGTCTACTTAATCTGATTTCAGGAAACACTCTTCAGCTGAAGCTGTTTTGACACATGCTACTTTTTCTGAAGTAGTGGGTCCAAGGTGTGTATACTTTAAATGCAATGTGACTGCTTGAAGGATGGTTTTTATACACTACTTTTTTAAAGGTGACAGTTTAAAAGGGAAAAAAAAGATGGGAACCAATGAAAATGAATAATAAAATGAATGCGTGTAAGACAATCTGCCAAATGTATTCAGCTTTAATGAATACAAAAATTAAAAATGGTGTTGTAGAATATAAAAAACAAAGGGAGTAACCATACAAAAAAAATGTTGCTGAACATTATTTCCTACCTATTACTATCCATGAAAATCCAAACTCCAGCTTTAGATTTCCATCCCTTCCTACTTTTTAGAGGTTTTTCATTTTATTTTATTTCAGTAACTATCTATTGGAAATGAAATTATTGTATTTAGAGTGTGATAGTTCAACAGAAAAGAAAGCTGATGTCATGTATATCCTGAAAAAATTTTTTTTCTTGTAAAGACTCCTCTGTCTTCTTAACATCGGTAATTATTCAATTATTTAACCTTATTAGAGAGGTGCATTTATTCATAAGGAGGGAAATATTAATTCCATCTTCCATTGTGCTAAAAGACATTTTATTCAAACCTTAATTTATATTGCCACCTAAAATTGTCAGGTCACCAAGCATAATTGAAGGATTGCATTTTTTAAATAGCTAAAATTCTGCATAGTATTTTATATCTCTGTTTCTTAGGAAGCCAGGGATCTATTATTCAGAAGAAGGAAATATTACAGTTACTATTACCTTACTTTCAAAAGCTCTCTGTTTCAATATACTTTTAAGCCACTTTGATTATTTCCTATTTAAGATTTCTTGAATATCACAAAGCAAATTTTTTGTAGATAATGGTCTACCTTCTCAAAGCTCCTCACAGAAAAAAACAGAAATTATCCAAACTTCGGGGGGGGGAGGCAAGGGGAGTAAGAACTCAGGTAATTTTTTCAAATGGCTCATTGCTTCCTATGAGAGCAGGAAACAAATGCTCCGGGGCAATATCAAAAGGAAGAGGTATTTCCCCCTCTTCCTAGGTACAGATCCAAAATTTTGTAATCAGTATTTGAACAGTTTCGTTTGTTTGTTTTATTCAATTATTTAGAGCGAGAGGCACCAACCTTTTCAGACCAGAGGAGACATTCTGAATTTTGAAAGTGTGCTGAAGGCACAAGTCAGAAAACAGCTGCCATAGAGGAGTGGCATATCACAAAATGTCAGCCATGGAGGACATGGCATAACACAAAATTAGAGAGAGTGCAGTCATTGGTGCTTCTCTTCCCTGACCCCAACAGCCTCATATTTACTATGAGAAGTCCGCTATGCCCTGATTGAGGAGATACAGTCATTAAAGGCACAAGCATCCTGTTTTCCCCAATACTAATTCTAAACAAAAGCTTAGACAGCTATCCAGTACCCACATACCTGAGAGTAAGGTTGATTAAACACAAAGGGACTTACTTCTGAACTAGACATGTATAGCATTGTACTGTAAGTTAACTATACAGTGAAGTTGTATTGTGCCTTAGTCTCGTCTAAGCCTCTTGGCAAAGTTTTCACATTTTGCATTTGACATGGGAGGAGGGGAGTTCCTTTAACATCCACCTGCACTTATTTTGTAGTAGTACTTGCAGAAAAATAACTTCTAGGGAGTACCAGATTTCAGATGAACCCAGCACAGGAAATATGTGTCCTGGTTGCTAGGGAAAAGGGGCAAACTATGAAACGTCCAAGGGCTACTAGAAAATAAGACAGAAGCAGGAAAAGTGCACAAAATGGGAGGGGGAAACAGACGCTCTTTAGGACTTCATGAATTCCTACTGCCTGGTATCCAAACAACTCACTTATTAATTGCACCTCTGACTTCACTCATTGGCTAAAAACACTGACAGACCAGAGCAGGCAGGCTGACTCATTTAACAGAAATTGCTTAGAAGGGCATCTGCACATTTTTCTTCATAACTTTCTCTTCCTAGGAGGTCTAGAGACTTACTTTTAAAAAAAATAAAGGTCTGAGTCTGAGGCCCTTCCTGGGGGCACCAATTAAGGCCTTCATGGGTGCTATGGCACCCGTAGGCTTGAGATTGGTGGTGCTCTGTTTATAGTGAAATATTGGTATACACTAAATATGGCACTATTGTACCACAAAGAAAAGAGTAAATGGACTGCCTTCAAGTCAATCCTGACTTATGGTCAGGGCCGGTTCTAAAGGGCAGCCAAGTGGGGCACTGGCCGAGGGCCCTGGCGCTCCCCTTCTGCAATCCGTGGCAGGATCGCTGCCACGGATAGCAGGACAGGAGCTTAAGAGCTGCCTGCCATTCCTCCACTTCACCTACCTTTCTCTCTGCTGTTTTTTGCGGCTGCGTGCATTGCGTGCACAGGTTTGGCATCAATTAAGATGGCAGCCAAGGTTTCCCTAAGGGGCTGAAGCCTCTGCCGCCATCCTGGTAGATGGCAGCAATGCACACGTGTAGCACACATGCATGCCATCCACCATGATGGCGGCAGAGGTTTCAGTCCCTTAGGGAAACCTCGGTCCGCCACCTTGATTGATGGCAAACCTGCGCATGCAGGCGCACCGCCAAAAACACAGCACAGAGAAAGGTAAGTAAAGCGGGGGAATGGGAGGCAGCTTGGGATCTCCCACCCTGCGATCCGTGGTACCAATCCTGCCATGAATCACAGAAGGGGAGTGCCGGGGCCTGGGGCAGGCTGGTGCCCAAGGGCCCCAGCATGCCTGGGGCTGGCCCTGCTTATGGCAACCCTATGAATAGGGTTTTCATGGTAAGCGATATTCAGAGGGGGTTTACCATTGCCTTCCTGTGCGGCTGAGAGGCAGTGACTGGCCCAAGGTCACCCAGTGAGCTTCATGGCTGTGTGGGGATTTAAATCCTGGTCTCCCAGGCTATATCCAACACTCTAACCGGCTCAAAACCTCAGAAAGAGCCAAAAGATAACTGCTGTTAAAGTAAAGATACAGTGAGGAACCTGAAATGACATGCAAGAAGAATCCAAACCCACCCTCTGCCTGAAAGAGTAGCTAGGGCTAGGACTGGGGGAATTTACAAGTATGTAGCGTTTTACATAAGTGCTTACAGACTGTAACACTACATACACAGTCACACAATAAAGAACACAGCAAGTTGCTGACAAAACCACAGGAAGAGGGCATCCAACAGAACTGAAACTTTAAAAGGCACCTGCCACCTATTTGTATGAAATTTTACATCCTTTATCCCCTTGAAAGGAGTTACTATGCCTACAAATTTACAAAAAATAAAATAAAAATAGAAACAAATGTTACATATGTAAAGTCCAAGTTCCACTATAGTCACTGTGGAAGACATGCAAAACTTCGGACACTGAGGCAAGGTGAGCCTCTACCTTGGGTCCATGGCAAAGTGTGATGTCTATTCAATCCTTGGAGTCAAGGCAGCCATTATCCAAGTAAAGAGCTGGGTCCTGAGAAGAATATTCTTTTCAGAGCTCTAGTTTGGACAGATATGGACAGATGCCTGACTACAAAACAGTTGCATGTCATTTTCTTAGCATTACATGCTTTATTAGCTTTAGATGTAATATTATGTAATTGAATACTTTGCCAAAAATATTTTATTAAGATAAAAAAGGAAATAAGGACAACAAAAACCAAGCCAGTATGCCATTCTTCAATCAATGTGCAATGAAAATGTGATCTACTGAAACGCTGAATGTAGGATGACCAAAGTATGGTATACAACTGATGTGAAAGCTATCCCAATAGGTCAAACCAGAAAACCTGTTTAAAACATGGTGCATACTTTTGAGAGAGTGTAATAATGCAGGCATAGCCAACATGGTGTCCTCCAGAAGTTTATGGACTACAACTTCAATAATCCCTGGGGCTCTTGGAGGTTGGAGCCCAAACATATCTGGAGGGCACCATGTGGCTACCTCTGGAATACTAAAAAGGATACTATATAATATAAAATAACCCTGTTTTTATACAGGTTGACACAATCCATGGGAGGGGATTGTGCATCTGAGCTGATCCATTACCTTTTCAGAATCTGACAATCTCTTTCATACAAAAGTTCAACAGTGAGCATGCTCCACCTTTTGACTGTTTCTTGTCAAGATGATGATGATGACAAGCTCTTTGTGAAACAAATCTTTATGTACACCATCAGATAACAATAGTAGATCTAATTCTGATTGGCTGTCATGTGTGCTGTCACTAATACAAGGGTTCTTTTATAACTTTTCCCAAAAACTTCCTACAATTTTACCATCACCACCAGTTTTGATTCCAGGAGCCCTTTTCTGAACAGGATCTCCAGCATCCAGATTTGGGCAATTCACACAATGCAGCCTCAAAGGTACCAGAGATGCAAGATTTCCAACATGTTTCCTAATCTGGGAAAACACAACTTCAGTGGCTTTTTCTGCCAAAAAGATGGCCATGCTGTTGGTTCTATTTCAGCTCCTAAATTCCTTTGCCACACTAGTCTCATTCATGCTCCCTACAGATACTTGTCAGCTACTTGGTTAAGCACTAGATGCTTGATTTTTTTATATAAAACAAGAACAGCTGGTAAGTAACAACATCACTTTTATTAGTGGTGGCTCCCAAGTGATCATTGCACATCTTTTCAGTAGAGTTGTATGAGCCATAGCATAAATTAAAATTGTTTATATGCCAAACACTTCGCTTAGGGATTTGTTGCTTGCTTCATGCACCTTTTCATTCCACTGTGTATTTTTTAGCATGGAGATTATCATATTTTGCCAAGTTTAAAGGCATGGTAGGAATTTCTTCAATGGTTAAACCTAGAATGTTAAGTAAAACAAGTGTCAAAAAGACAAAATCTGTTCAAATCCCAATAGTCTGCATGCTTCTGCTTTTTAGATCTCCAATAATTAGATAAACTTACAGTGCTTCTGGCAAATACCGTCATTTCCTTATTTGCAAAAACAAAGCTATATTCAGGGGTCATCTAACTGAATTCATTGAAAACTACTACATGGAAGCAAATGTGACTTGAAGTCTTCCTGTAGTTAAGTAACTTTAATTTCATATTGCTTAAATAAATTGAAGGAGATGACACAATGCTAAAAGAAGGATGTTGTATCTTCTAGTACAGGGGTCACCAATCTCTGTGGGCACAATGGAACCTTTGAGATCTTCCCCTGGTGCCCATAAAGTCTCTGACTTCACCTGTACCATCACTCGCTGCCCCTTGGTGGTGGTGAAGGGGCTGAAGAAGGAAAGCCCACTTCCTTTTTCAGCTCAATGTGCTTTTTAAGGCTCATATTGTAAAATCAAAGTTTGTGTGTGCATGCTGCTGTCTGTTTGTATATGTGGGGCTGTTTTTTGGGGGGGGGATGATCAAAGGAAGGGAGAGAAGTTGCCAGAGGGGGTGGCCCCACTGGCATTCCCTGAAAAATCCAAATATGCCCATGGACCTAAAAAGGTTGGCAAAACCTGTTCTACTATGAGGCTGGAGTCACTACATCTATTCCCCTCACTTGTTTGCCTCTACATTTACACTGGCATTAAAAAGTGTAGGAAACTGAGGTTTGTATTCAGTTAAGTCATACTGACTGAATGGGATGGCTAGTTTAAGTCCATTGATTTCATTGGGTCTCCCCTGACTCTGAATATGACTTAGCTGAATACAATTCTGACTATACTACATCACTTTATTAGTTTACCTATTTGAAGTATTTATCTACCACTTCTCATAATATCTATCACAGAGTAATTCCTGAACACAACATTGTCTGCTGCAGTTGGCAGTGGCTCCCCAGGGTCTCAGGAAGAGGTGGTACCCACCACCTGCTACCTGGACCTTTCTGGTGTTATTGACTCTTCATGCATGTTTAGTGCTAGAAGGGGAGAAAGACTTTATCACTACCTGTTAGTTCTGTTGGTACTGTGAAAAAATCCTCTTTGTTTAAAACTCTGCTTTAATGGGTATTATATAATATATTCTGTCATTTGTATTGTGATGTATATTGTAATGTGTTTGATGGGGAAAGTCTTCTGTCAGATCAAGTGAAAGTTGGTTTGTCATTAGGGGGCATTAACTGACAGCCAAGAAGGGGCTGGAGATCGAATTCTGTATGCAAAATAAGGATAGAAGGTATGCATATTCTGATTGGTGGTTGCAGGTTTAGAATTCTTAATTAGAGTTGATAGGCTGGGGGGTGAAGAATTAACTATACGGGTGGGTGCTAGTCCGAGATAGTTGACTGGTACTTGGTGTTTCCGGTGGACTGCCAGAAGAAGACGATGACCAGGGGTGTAGTCGTCCAGAGTCTTAGACACCTTACTTTTTGGGGAGCCAGGTCCCAGCAGAGTACTTATGTGTCAAGCATCCTATGAGCCAATCGGCATGAAAAGAGTGTGTTGGCCAATGAAAAGAGTCTTTTAACATGCTACCTTGTCCTTTCCTGCTGATTGGAGCCAATCAGAATGAAAGGTGGTGAATCAGCTACTGAGAAAATTATTCTCAGTAGCTAACATGCCTCCCCTTTCATGCTGATTAGTTCCTAGGGACGTGTGCTGTTGTGGGAGAAGACATTAACAAGGATAGAGAAACATAAAGCAGTATTCAAATCTGGCCAGATTATTCTATAATTTTAGAAGGTTGTATAATCATAGAAGGAGCATGGCTGTGAGGGGGCATGACTGTGACTATATGAAGGGACCCTGCACTTTTGAATTTGCCACTACACTATTGAAGATGACAGCAGGGGATTGAGGAAGAAGAAAGAAGACCTGAGAGGAAGGCAGAAGAATTTACTGGCCAAAACTTGCTGGGGTAACCAAATCACTTGGCTCAGTATGAAGAGATGAGAAGTGGACCTGTCAACAGTCCTGAGGGAGAAGTATTAAGAGGCAGTTTCAAATGTTGGGCTCTGGTAGGAGAGCTAGAGGAAGATTCTTGGACAGGACAGCAAATATGGATCTGCATTGTGTGTGTGTGTGTGTGTGTTGAAACAGAAGCTTCAGAGAAAGTTCTCAGCTATAGCGATGGTGAGGCTTAATTGACATGGAGTAAAGACAAGGGCACTCTGAAAAGAGTTTTAATCAGGTAACCAACTGCTTCCTCAAAAATGTCTTGGTTTAGTAATAGTGTAAAATAAGCTGTTGGTATTTAAAGTGACAGTGACAAGTTAGCAAAATGTATACTCATATAAAGATACAGCACTGTACTAAAGTAACTACAAAAGCTTGTGCACTACATAATCCTGTAATAAATAAATGTAAATATCTTTATTTAGTAACTATATCTGACTGTCTTTGTACCATGCCTATATTTCACAGTTACCAGAGCTATTGGTAAATTAAGTGTTCAAAGGGTTCAGTGATCCCAAACTTTTCCCCTACAGACTACCTGAAAATTGCTGAGGGTCTTGGTGGACCACTTAATGATTTTTCTGCCAGCTTTGTCATTTAAAATGTGCTGTGCTAGATGCTGTGTTATTTTTAATTGTATTTTAATTGTTTTTTATTTCTTATATTGTATTTTATTGTATTACGATATGAATTCCATAGGATTCCATAAAATTCAAATTGAAATACAATATAAGATACATAAAATAATGCTGTACACCAGATTTGGCTGAGTCTTGAGCCAAATCAGGCTTATTTGGAAGGTTTGGGGCCTCAGCCAAGTCGGGCTAGGACAGCCACAGTTCATTATAGGTCAGATTGGATGACCCAGAATGATCCAGAGCTGTAAGATGATGGGATATCAGACAAGAAGAAGAGCCAGCCATCAGGAAGAAAACCTACAAAAAAGGGCAAGACCAAGAAGGTAGCCCCGATGCTGCAGCTCTCCTTTCTGCCTGAGCAAAACTTCACACGATCGGTGCCTTCACTCTACAGAAGTTGAGCTGAGGGAGCAATCCTGCCCTGGGAGGGTGTTCACTCCCAAGCAGCTTTCATGCAGGAAGGCTGCTTGTAAAACAGTAGCCTGCAGAACTGACCCCTGCTCTAGGTCAGGAGGAAGGAGGGAGGAGGGAGATGTCGTAGGTTTAATTAGCATTCTTTTTTACCCTAATGCATGTGTTGGACACTGCATTTCCCCAGTTTCAAACTGCTGCCACAAAGGAGGTGCCCATCCCAAAGGAGATGCCCATCCCAACTTCTCAGTTTTTATTGGAGGGATCCCCTTTCCTGCTTCAACATGGTTCAAAATGGAAACTATATCTTATGGAAAACAGTTATCTTGAGAACATCATAGATGACCTTACTTCCACCAAGTTAAGTATGAGATTTCTTTGATACTGATGACCATGGATTATGACAGTTTTATTTTATGCTACCTGTGTCTTTTGCCTCTTCCTTTATATCTCCATCTCTGATCTCACCAAAGTTTCTTAATTTGGAACCTGAGACTTGATCCATACTTTAGACAATCCTATACGTTGAGAGGACTTGAGTGGAAACCAGGGATGGAAGATAATTTCATTTGGTCTGCATTTTAAGCAACCAGTCTAATTCACACCTCTCAGACTAATACACAAATCAGAATATCATTATCCTTTGCATTTTGCACTCCTCTGAATTGTGTGGTACCATTCGAAATAGTACCCAAGTATGCATTTTAGAATCAAATATATTTAAAAATGTGCACACTGAGTTAAAATATAATTTAAAAATGATTTTATGTGGATTAACTTTTTTTAAAAATCACACATTAATGCAGAAAGGGGATGGAACAGACTTATGAATGGACACATGCAAAACAGGCATGAACTGGAAATAGACTTATCTGTCCATCCATTGCAGAAATGAGGGATTGAGCTCAAAACTAGGTCAACAGAAGGGGCAGCATTTTTTTTTTTTGTAAAGTTCAGGGGCCGTTTACCATCTGTGGTCACAGTGGTGCTTTTTCTTTATGCTTCCCCTTTTTAACTCTTTGTAAACTTTGGTTTTTGCAGTAGGTTCTCAGTACCTGCTAGTGACAAAAATAGTTCCAACAGAAATAAACTGTTAAAAATAATAAGAAAAGAAAGCTGTTGGGTTACCCTCACCTTGCTAACACACTTTATTAGCAGCAGGGCTCACAGTCTCTACTTATACATACCACCAACTATAGCAATGCTGTGTTAGGGATTCCTTACTATTCCCCCAGGCCCTGTTGCTATAATGGCTCAGGCATCCAGGCAAGCCTCAACTCCCCTGTGACACTGTGTCTCTTTAAAGTTCACAGCTGTGCATTAAACCCCTGTAATCTGATACTGTTTTCTTCCTTCAGGTACTTGCTGCCACTACAGATAACATGTATCTGACTCCACCCTTAGCATAGTCAGTGATGAGGCTTGTGTGTGTGCAACAATACAATATTTATTTAAGAACAAATGTATTTTAAAATCACAGGTTTTCTTGGCTCATAAGCTTGTGGTTTCATTCATTCATTGTTTTTAGGTCTTTTATGTTATTTAGTGATTGTTCTTTTAACACATTAAATCCTACCTGTCATACCCACACTTATATTACTACACTAAAACAATGTTGAACCTACACTATCTACCACTGCCCCACACCGAACAATCCCAGTCAGTCTCACTCCAAATCAATCCAACTGCCAAACTGTCACACACTCAAATATAAACCTCTTGCTCTCAGTCACTCAACCAATCACCATTCAGCATACTCCAACATTATATTCACTCATTCCCCTCTCCCAACACTCACTATTTACCTTAATTATCCTAATAAAACCACTTACCAAATATATTAAAAGATTAAAACATGAAACATTAACATAACAACATGGAACATCACAAAATCCTTTAACAATGTGCAAACTTTCAGTACCCTGTCCTTAAAAACCGATAAAGTGGTATCACAAATTCAACACCTATAAATGGGATAGTGAATTTGGGGAGTCATTCTGCCTGGCTCCTGTTGTTTTCCTCACACAGACTTTCTTGGAAGTTAATCTCACTTGAATATATGGGACTTTGAGTATTTATTTATTTATTAAATTTATTAGTCGCCCATCTGGCTAGTTGTCCAGCCACTCTGGGCGACGTACAAGATAAAAAACAATACATTAAAATGTTAAAATTTAAAACCATAACAGTGAAAACCTAACCCACCCCAAAAGCCTGCCTGAAGAGCCAGGTCTTCAAGGCCCGGCGGAAGCTCATCATAGAAGGGGCATCAGTAAGTGGGGTATCAGGCCGCAGACCACCATTTTCCATTAGGCATTCTTTTCCCCCCTGATAATTCCTCTCCCCACACCCCCAAGTCAATAAATTTAATTTTCCATGTAAATTTGCTCTTATTGATATTGAAGAACTGTCATTATTGAACTTTTTTTGTACCATCCCCCCTTCATTCAGTTTATCCTGAACACCATATGAGTCCCTCCAATCCCTTCAAAAGGGTTGCCCATAATGATGCTTTGGATCTATTACTGTACAGTACAATCCCTATCCGTGTCTATTCAGAAGTCAGTCCCACTCCCAGGTAAGTGTCTAGGATTAAAGCCTAAAATTGTTATTGGCGGATAGCTAGAAAGATGAGGGCTGATGGTGCACTTCAGATGCAAATTGCTCTTTTATTTTTGCCTCAAGAGCAGCATTACAGAAATATAATGTAATGTCAGGAGAAAGGTTAGGCGTTAAATGTGCCACAAATGTATTCATTATTTTACCTTCTTCCTTTTGTAGGGACTATGTCAACTATTATACTGCTAAAAGGAGCTTTCAGACTATCAAACATATGCAATCTGTACTAAAAAAAATATTTGAGGCAATGGATAAATGAAATGATTACAAAGTTGCCAAAGGAAAATTGTTTCTGTCATATACCCTTTTTATGAAAAGCATCTTACATTTGACAATTACTGGTAAAATTCAATCATAAATGCTGCTTATATTGGTCACTTTTTAGATGGTAGATAATTAGTGTACATAAGTGTCTAGCAACAGATAGTTCTTAAAATATATTTATATATTTAGATTGTAGACCCATCTTTGATCAAATGAGAATGGCTAGACAGGTTCTTGGATATATACACAATACAAACATATTCAAGTTCTTCATTAACTTGGTATTCAGACTGATACCTCAAGATTTTGTCATCTTTTTAGAAACAACATAGGGATGGGATCCATTGGCTATTGCCGGTTCGGAAGCATTAAGTCGACTTAACAGGCTGGTATAGATTCAAGTTCATTCGTTGTCCTCAAGCCACTGCTTTAACCGATTCGGTTTTTTCCCTTGGAAAAATATGATATTAATATTGCTATTTTAAAGGAAATATCAGTATTAAAGGAAATATTGATAAACCAAAATATCAATATTTTAGATGCAGATTTTTTTATTTTATTTTTAAATGTTTCCAAAAATATCCATGGAAAATCACTACATAAAAATCCAATCCACAATGACAGGGAATAAGTGAATTAATTGAACATTTGGTATCAAATCCAAATCGGGGACTTCTAGCACATCCCTAGAAACAAGAGAAAACATGTGTGTTTTTCTTCTTCACACAACTATATAATTGATGCAGTTTTTATGTGCTATTTTTATTTTTCATTTATTTTATTAATGGTTGGGAGGTGTAGTGTAGTGTAGTGATGCAAATCTTGCCCTTCAAAAATGTCCAAAACTCTGCATTAACAAGCCTTCCAATATTCTTATCTTTATGATTAAACAAATGCAAGGTCTTTTTAACTATGGGTTCTAGTATGAAATGCTGAACAATGCATGAACATGGGGCTCTCTAGGAGACCAGAAGTACCTACTTGATGCATCAAATTCCTACAAGCCCAGCCCACAGTATCTTACTCAAGCCATGCAGATCTTCCCTGCTTTTAAATGGCAGAAGGGAATCATAGCAGGACAAGCATAGGATGCCTATCTGCATGGTGTGGAACCACTAGACTCTCCAATACCACTTCATACTTTTTCTTCCTGGAACTTTCCCTTCAAGTTTGGCACCAAACACTTACCTGTGTAGACATTCCCCTGCAGCACAACAAGGAGGTAGCAATTATGTTAAATTCTTTATGCCCATGTAAGTGGCAGTTATTGGGCCTTTTTCTGCCTTTTTTCATTAAGGCAGGATAATTTCAATGCAATGTATGATGTTCTAGAGTAGGATGCTTACTTTTAATTAGTTATTAAATTTATATCCCACCTTTCTTTCCAAAGGGGCCCTGGGTAGCAAACAAGAGATAAAGCTTCTTAAAAACATTTTTAAAACAGTTCCAATACAGTTCAGGCTGGGAAAGATTTCTGCTTAACGTCTGTTGGAAGAGGGAGGTCTTTAGTAGGTGCTGAAAAGACAACAGAGACAGTGCCTGTCTAACACTTAAGGGAAAGAAGTGCCAAAAAGGGTAGGTGACATCATACTAAAGAATCAATTCCTATATTGTGTAGAACAGACCTCCTGATAAGATGGCATCTACAGAAAGCCCTCTTTCAGGTATTCTAGTTTCAAACTGTATAGGGCTATATATACCCAAACCAGCACCTTGAACTTAACCCAGTAACTAATTGGCAGCCTTAATAATTTAACATTACAAAGTGGCTGAAGGGTGTTGGTATCCTTGTTTTAAATTTTTTAAACATAGGAGATACTTGGTTTCTGTCCCCCAGACTGTTGGAAGTGGGGCAAGAAAAACTCCTGTTTGGGTACTTGTGTTTGTATTCCAGAAGGAAGATAGAGTAAGGCTGCTTCCACACATGGGACTAATAGCGCTAGTTTAACAGATTAAAAAGGTAGCGCTTCATTCCGGATTTCAAAAATCCCTTTCACACTGCAGGACCTCTTGCAATAAGGAACAGTACTTTTTCAGCCGATATAGCGGCATTTCGCGCAACTGTCTTTCACACGCTGCAATGAACAGAGCCTCGTTTTCAACCCTCTCCTGTTATAGACATGCGCACTGTAGGTCAAGTATCTTGTCCCGTCGCCATGAAACCACTCTCCCTTTACCTTCTGCCATATAGTTGAAATGCTGCTATCTGCTATTTGTGTGACAGGGCCATGTGACAGAAGGGCGGGAACGCACTGCATGCTGGGATGGCTGTTGGTAAGGGTGGGAATGCACTGCATGCTGGGATACCTGTTACGTGAGCAGCGGCAGCTAGTGCAAAAATCCCACGATCTTCCATTTTCCCAGCCTTGCTATCGGAATTTTTCTGGTATCATTTATTGTGGAAATTAGCGCTAAACTTCCACTACATTCCACCAGAATTCCAGAGCAACCGTTATGTCATGTGAAAGCTCAAATTTTATGTGCAAATTAACAGGAAATAAATCATCAGAATAATGGAATAAAGTGCAGTGTGAAAGCACCCTTAGGGTCCTCCAGCTGGCTAGGCATGCCTACCTTTACCTGTGCTGTTGTCTACCTAACTTCCTTCTGTTGTAAAGTGATATGCTCAGGGAAGCTGACCTGCCCCTCCTCCCTTTGTCGTCTTCTTCGACTGTCTAAGGAGAGACGAGACATCTTTGTCTTTGCTGTCTCTCCTGAGGCATGAGGGCAATATCCAAGTCGGGGCATTGTGCCTCCAACTTAGTTAGAACTAGGTATGCCTTTCCTATTTACTATGTACTTCTATAAATAAAGTAGCTTTTCTTATTTCTAAGTCTTATGTATAAGTGATTTAAATGCAGGGTCAAAACCTGCTTCTTCGGTAAATACACACACTGGGCACACATAGCTCAGACTGCTGGGTTACTCTGCGTATGCATAACTGCAGCTTTTTGTCTTCTTCCACAACCCTCAGCCACTTTGTAATTATTGTAAGTAAGCACCCAAACCCAGAATACCAAATACCTCCCCCGTTTTAGGGATCATATCTTTTTTCCCTGAAAAATCTTGACCAAAATGATCAGAACAGCCTTAGTAGCTAGTATGCCATAGCTGTACTAGCAGAAGGGTCATAGCTCACGAAGAGCACATGCTTTGCATGCAAAAGGTCCCAGGTTCAATCCCTGCTGTCTCCAGATAAGGCTGGGGAAAAAGACTCCCATCTGAAATCTTGAGAGCTGCTACCAGTCAGGGTTGACAATATTAACCTAGTTGCACCAATGGTCTGACTTGGTATAATGCAGCATTCTATGTTCTGGGAGGGAAAGTTTTGAAAGGAATCTACAGTATAATCCTAAACATTTTTAATTGGAACTAATTCTCACTATAGTCAATCGAACTCTCTCACTACTGAATGTGTCTAGGATTGTATCCCTAGCCAGATATTGTCAGGATTGTCTATTCCTTGGGTACCTTATAAAAACAAAAGTTGCATTCAATTAGGTCCTACTCAGAGTAGACTCACTAAACGTGATAGACATGACTAACTTAGGTTCATGAATTTCAATATATACACTCTGAGTATGGAATACCACCCTATGTTTCTTAGCCAGCTATTCGAATCACAGTGAGTAACATTTTCACATATCACATTTTCTCAAATATATAGCTTTGCAGCCTACTCCAGCAGCTCATCCAGGCATATTTTTCCTCATAAGATGGCAGTGATCCAGTTTATTAAAATGTAAGTTTTATTTATCATTCAGGGATGACAAGAAGATACCAAGCCACTCTCTCTGCAACTCTAATCACAGGCCCTGTCTCTGTAATAGACTGTTCTACGTGCACATATAACAGGCCCTCAGGCTTCCAGAATCCTCTCTGGCTTTGGGAACAGGATTTTCACAAACATTTTCCCTTAAGGGCTCCCTCTGGAAATGGCAACTGACAGCAGAAAGGAGAGAAAATGTAGAGGGGCAAAATGGGAGACTCAGTAGGAGGAAAGGAAGAGGAACAATGTGGGGAGAGGGGAAGCAGGACATGGAGAAATGTGGGGTTATCGGGGGCAGTAATTAATGAACTGACACAACATTATGTTACACTTCTATACTCTTATTCTGTTACATACTGAATAATATCATGTTGGGATGGCTTTGCATTTCTTTTTTACATTAGTTACTTGAACATTTGATTCAATAGCACTTAGGGCATTAAGGCTGAAACCCCATTCACGCTTAACTGGAAGTAAGTCCCAATGAAATTTACTTCTGGACATGCATAGGATTGTCTTGTAAATGTTCAACAACATATCTATCAATAGCTTTGCCTTCCCTGAAAACATGTATTTTAAAATAATAGGTGTCTATAGTTAAATTGTGTTTTAGCTATTAACATTAAAAGAGTTCATTTGCACATGGTGATTATTTCCTGAGCTTGGAAGTAACTCGTTAGAGATAACGAGTTACTTGTAATTCACTGCTTTTTAAACTAACAAGTGGGTAATTCCATTACACTTTGCAAGTAATAGAACGACTAGTAATTTCCCTACTTTTCAGCCGCAACTTTAACGTTTCCACATTAGGTTTGGACGTTGCTTGGGGGTGGGATCAAGCAGAAGTCTTCAGCTCCTGTGACTGGTGGACACAAGACATGTGGCTCACACAGGACTTCTGCGCAGCCTCTCCCCTCGTGCTCTGTGTTAGGAAGCATGAGGGAAGAGGTGAATAGGCAGGGGATCGTGGAGCGCCTGAGAGAGAAAAAAATGGACGGTGGAAGAAAAAGCCAGGGCAAGGATGATGGAGAAGGCAGCAGCAGTATGGCAGTGAAGAGCTGTGGAGGTGAGTGATGATGGTGTGTGTGTGTGCTCCCCCGTGCATCCTGCCACCCCTAGCCGCTTGTCTCCCCTGCATCCCCTTCGCACCTCCTGCCACCCCCCTCGTGTGTCCTGCCGCCCCCCTGCCGCTTGTGCCCCCGCCATCCCCACAGTGTGTTCTGCTTTCCCCCGCCACCACCCTGCCTCTTGTTCTGCCACCGCCACCGCACCTCCTGCTGCCCCCCACCTAACCTCGCCTCTCATTCCCCCCCGCCACCACACTTCCTGCTGCCCCCCGCCTCACCTCACCTTTTCATGTCTCCACTTTGACAACACTAAAAAAAAAAGAGAGGGGGAAAGAGAATGAGAGTGTGTGCTGGAAAAAGTTACCATGGAGAATGTCCTGTCTGGCTTATCAACACCCACATATATTATGTAGTGGAGTTTGCAGAAACTAACTCATCAGGAGTACCTGATGATCAAATGAAGGACACAAAGCAACTAGCCAGACAGGAGAAAACAGCAGCTTTTAATTCGCTGGTGTCCCATCATCAGTCACAGCTCTGACTTTACTCATTGGCTAAAAAACCTGAAAGGGTGTGGACTTGGAAGAGTAGGAGAGCTCGTTTCACTGAAATTGTGGGGAGGTGTGGCTCACATTTTGGTGACTGGTTTCCTTTCTAGAGAAGTTAGAGTGTTCTTTTTTTAAAAAAAAAATGAAATATAGAAGTCAGGGCCCCCTGCTGGCCCCATGCCCAGGAGAAAACAACTCTTTTTACTTATCTGTCAGTGGTCCTGCAAGAAACAGAAACATCGCGGGTAGGGATGGGGGAGAAA
Organism: Rhineura floridana; assembly: GCF_030035675.1. NCBI lineage: Eukaryota > Metazoa > Chordata > Lepidosauria > Squamata > Rhineuridae > Rhineura > Rhineura floridana. The sequence goes on from NC_084483.1 coordinate 46,994,406, forward strand.
TTTGATTCAGTTTGCATCTAATGCTGAATCTATCAAAGTCCCACTTTCTGAAACAATATGAGAACTGAAACACAGCCATCCTTTGAAATTCGTACTTAGATGAATTTTTAGATGCAGTTATCCAACCAAACAATATTAACAAAATACATATATTAGGGAAAACTGGATATGTTCCTGAAACTGGATATATCCATGAAAATAACTTTCAAAAATACATTTTATTAGGAGAAAATGCTTGCAAAAATGTGTACATTAGTCAAAACTGCCTATAAAAATATGTTTAGTAGGATAAATTCACCTAAAAATACTGAAGAATTTTCATTAGATTTTTTTAAAATTGAATTTTTGCTGAAATGTGGAGAACTGAATTTAAGGTTGGAAAAATGAGAAACCGAGAGAACCAAAATGGACAGATCCTTCCATCCCTAATCATGGGGCATTTCTCTCTCCCAGCCCCCTCTCAAGATTCAGTCACATGAGCACCAGGGGTGCAGGACAAACCCTAGCCTGGAAGAACAGCTCAGGTCTCACATGCCTGAAGGTCCAGATTCAAATTCAAGCTGCAACCACACACTACAAAAGATGGGGAGACACTTCCACAGCCAGGCATGCCTTTATAGGTACTAGATCAGAAGAGTTGTGCCAGCACAGCATGAATGCTTGTTGTGTGTGTGGCGTGTCTCACACTTAGGGCTGCCAGAGCTCCGTTTTTCAGCCTGAGACTCCAGTTTATGGGGGTCCCCTCCGGCTGTCCGGCTGACTCACCTTAATCTCTGGACTTTCAGCTTTCATTTTTTTTAAAAAAGGTGCTAGGTGGTCTGGTTCCAGAGATACACACCAAAATGTCAGCCCCCCCAAACTTCTTAGTTGCTCTAAGTTCTGCTCTAATCCCTGCCCTTTCAGGTTTTTAGCCAATAAGAAATCAGAGTTGTGATTGACAAGGAATGATAAAGACAAAAATGTAGAGTAAAATTGAATTGTGTGCTCTCAAGTCAATTCTGACTTATGGCGACCCTATGAGCAGCGTCTTCATGGTAAGAGGTATTCAGAGGGGGTTTACCGTTGCCTCCCTCTGAGGCTGAGAGGAAGGGACTGGCCCAAGGCTCAGAAACATGCTTTTTCCTGCTTTTCTGAACATCTCACAGATGGAGTAAGTAAGCTTTCAGTCTTTTTCTCTCCTGTGTGTAGAAGTCAGACAGGTTTAAATTTTGAAGAGGGCAGTGTTTTGCAAACTTCCCAAATTGAAGCTTTAACCCTCTTTTCTCTTCTCCCAGGCATTTTAACAGCATTTGAATAACGTGTGTTTTTAACTTGCTTATCTGTTTTTATGGGTTTTAATGGTTTAAATTTGTATACTTGTTTTTAATGCTTTTAATTGTTCTAAACTGCCCAGAGAGCTTCGGCTATGGGGCGGTATAATAATAATAATAATAATAATAATAACAACAACAACAACAACAACAACAACAACAACAACAACAAAAACAACAACAACAACAACAATAATATCTAGTACTTGATTTTCCAGAGTAAACATACCCAGAGTAAACCCCATTGAATTCAATAGGACTTCATTTTGAGTAGACATAGTTAGGATTGCTGTAAATTGATGGGGCTTTTGAGTGTACACAAGAAAGAATTGTGTTTGTGTTGTATATATTTCTCTCCCTCTCCAATCCTATTTTTAAAGTAATTAAGCAGGGCTTACTTAGGTATCACTGTTTTTATTACATTGGAAACTAATACTGATTTTATTTTTTTAATGTTCTGCAATTATCAACTGGTTTTGACAATAAACTATTATATGGGGTGTATGTATTTTTACATCTCCAATATGTGTGTGTATATGGGAATCTTTCCAACAACGCTGTGAGCTAGGGTTGCAGTCTGGAAACCAAGGCAGCTAACAATAAGGAATAAATCCCTTTAAAATCCAATAACCATAAAAAAAGTATAAACAATTGCAAAACAGCTTAAAGTGGCATGATTCTGAATTGTAGGTTGCTTGAATGAAGTTGCTTATCACTTGAGGTTGCAATTCTGTCCCTGTTTGAGTAAGCCCCACTGAATACACTGGGACTTGCTTCTGAATAACTAAATGTAGGATTGCACTATAAATATCTTTACAGGTTGTGTAAATAATAAATATATTTGATAGTCATACTTATACAAATATTTCTTCATTTATCATATTTTTGGTTTTTGGTTAGGAATCCTGACTTGTTGTGAGATGCTTAGTTTTCTGCCTTACTCATAAGAATCTTGTTGTGGTTGGTATGGTATTGCATTTAAGAAATCATCACTGTCTTTTGTTCTTTTTCTATTTACATTTCATTTACCTTTATCATCACTCCCTTTCATCCATAGAAGCAACAACAGTGGTTCCATGAGCTCCACTCAACCTTCTTAAACCCACTGATGATTCACCTCGTTGTTTGTTTCTTGTCCAATAGTAGTAAAAGAGAATTCACATACTGAGCAGTGTGGCTGCAATTGTTGTTGTTCCTAAGCTACTGCCTGTGAAGGTAGACCAAATCATGTGTGCTTTCTCTCTGTCAATTATATTCACTGGAACTGGGTTGGTTGATAAAGTGAATTTATAGCAGCCCACAGGGGAGACAGAAAAGGGCAGAGAATCTTCTTACTCATTCCTCGTCCCCCTGATCAAAATGCTCAGGGAGACCTTGAGATGAGATATGAAATTGAGGAAGCATCCAAACTAGGAAATGTGGTAGTAATGGGTGACTTCAACTACCCGGACATAGACTGGCTGCATATGTGTTCCAGTCATGACAAAGAAGCAAAGTTTCTAGATATTCTAAATGACTATTCCCTAGACCAGTTGGTCATGGAACCGACCAGAGGGATGGCAACCCTGGACTTAATCCTCAGTGGGGACCGGGACCTGGTGCGAGATGTAAGTGTTGTTGAACTGATTGGGAGCAGTGACCACAGTGCTATTAAATTAAACATACATGTAACTGGCCAATTGCCAAGAAAATCCAACACGGTCACATTTGACTTCAAAAGAGGAAACTTCACAAAAATGAGGGGATTGGTAAAAAGAAAGCTGAAAAACAAAGTCCAGAGGGTCACATCACTCGAAAATGCTTGGAAGTTGTTTAAAAACACTATATTAGAAGCTCAACTGGAGTGCATACCGCAGATCAGAAAAGGTACCGCCAGGGCCAAGAAGATGCCAGCATGGTTAACGAGCAAAGTCAAGGAAGCTCTTAGAGGCAAAAAGTCTTCCTTCAAAAAATGGAAGTCTTGTCCGAATGAAGAAAATAAAAAAGAACACAAACTTTGGCAAAAGAAATGCAAGAAGACAATAAGGGATGCTAAAAAAGAATTTGAGGAGCACATTGCTAAGAACATAAAAACCAACAACAAAAAATTCTATAAATACATTCAAAGCTGGAGACCATCTAGGGAGACGATTGGACCCTTGGATGATAAGGGAGTCAAAGGTGTACACGGCGTGGGACCTCAATACCTTGTGGAACGCCTCTCTCGCTATGAACCTACCCGTTCACTTCGTTCAGAATCTAAGGCCCTCCTCCGGGTACCAGCTCATCGGGAAGCCCGGAGGGTGGTTACTAGATCTAGGGCCTTTTCTGTGGTGGCCCCTGAGTTGTGGAACAGCCTCCCCGAAGAGGTACGCCTGGCGCCTACACTTCTATCTTTCCGGTGCCAGGTAAAGACCTTTTCATGCTCCCACGCATTTTAATCTTTTAATTTTCTTAATCTTTCTACTTTTAACATGTATCCTTCTTAATTTGTGTTGTATTTCGTTTTTGTTGTGCTTTCTGTTGTTTGTACATGTTTTTGTGATTTTTTACTATGATATATTGTATTTTATCTTGTTTGTTCACCGCCCTGAGAGCTATTCTGCTAAGGGCGGTATATAAATTGAAATAATAAATAAATAAATAAAGAACGATAAGGAGATTGCAGAGAAGCTAAATGAATTCTTTGCATCTGTCTTCACAGTGGAAGATATAGGGCAGATCCCTGAACCTGAACTAACATTTGCAGGAAGGGATTCTGAGGAACTGAGACAAATAGTGGTAACGAGAGAGGAAGTTCTAAGCTTAATAGACAATATAAAAACTGACAAATCACCGGGCCCGGATGGCATCCACCCGAGAGTTCTCAAAGAACTCAAATGTGAAATTGCTGATCTGCTAACTAAAATATGTAACTTGTCCCTTGGGTCCTCCTCTGTGCCTGAGGACTGGAAAGTGGCAAATGTAACGCCAATCTTCAAAAAGGGATCCAGAGGGGATCCCAGAAATTACAGGCCAGTTAGCTTAACTTCTGTCCCTGGAAAACTGGTAGAAAGTATGATTAAAGCTAGATTAACTAAGCACATAGAAGAACAAGCCTTGCTGAAGCAGAGCCAGCATGGCTTCTGCAAGGGAAAGTCCTGTCTCAGTAACCTATTAGAATTCTTTGAGAGTGTCAACAAGCATATAGATAGAGGTGATCCAGTGGACATAGTGTACTTAGACTTTCAAAAAGCGTTTGACAAGGTACCTCACCAAAGGCTTCTGAGGAAGCTTAGCAGTCATGGAATAAGAGGAGAGGTCCTCTTGTGGATAAGGAATTGGTTAAGAAGCAGAAAGCAGAGAGTAGGAATAAATGGACAGTTCTCCCAATGGAGGGCTGTAGAAAGTGGAGTCCCTCAAGGATCGGTATTGGGACCTGTACTTTTCAACTTGTTCATTAATGACCTAGAATTAGGAGTGAGCAGTGAAGTGGCCAAGTTTGCTGATGACACTAAATTGTTCAGGGTTGTTAAAACAAAAAGGGATTGCGAAGAGCTCCAAAAAGACCTCTCCAAACTGAGTGAATGGGCAGAAAAATGGCAAATGCAATTCAATATAAACAAGTGTAAAATTATGCATATTGGAGCAAAAAATCTTAATTTCACATATACGCTCATGGGGTCTGAACTGGCGGTGACCGACCAGGAGAGAGACCTCGGGGTTGTAGTGGACAGCACGATGAAAATGTCGACCCAGTGTGCGGCAGCTGTGAAAAAGGCAAATTCCATGCTAGCGATAATTAGGAAAGGTATTGAAAATAAAACAGCCGATATCATAATGCCGTTGTATAAATCTATGGTGCGACCGCATTTGGAATACTGTGTACAGTTCTGGTCGCCTCATCTCAAAAAGGATATTCTAGAGTTGGAAAAGGTTCAGAAGAGGGCAACCAGAATGATCAAGAGGATGGAGCGACTCCCTTACGAGGAAAGGTTGCAGCATTTGGGGCTTTTTAGTTTAGAGAAAAGGCGGGTCAGAGGAGACATGATAGAAGTGTATAAAATTATGCATGGCATTGAGAAAGTGGATAGAGAAAAGTTCTTCTCCCTCTCTCATAATACTAGAACTTGTGGACATTCAAAGAAGCTGAATGTTGGAAGATTCAGGACAGACAAAAGGAAGTACTTCTTTACTTAGCGCATAGTTAAACTATGGAATTTGCTCCCACAAGATGCAGTAATGGCCACCAGCTTGGATGGCTTTAAAAGAAGATTAGACAAATTCATGGAGGACAGGGCTATCAATGGCTACTAGCTGTGATGGCTGTGCTCTGCCACCCTAGTCAGAGGCAGCATGCTTCTGAAAACCAGTTGCTGGAAGCCTCAGGAGGGGAGAGTGTTCTTGCACTCGGGTCCTGCTTGCAGGCTTCCCCCAGGCACCTGGTTGGCCACTGTGAGAACAGGATGCTGGACTAGATGGGCCACTGGCCTGATCCAGCAGGCTCTTCTTATGTTCTTATGTTCTTATGTTCTCAGACCTCTTTCTGAAGTGAAGGGTCAAATCTGTAAAGAAATTTGGATGTTAAAATGTAGGGACAGGGCATTACAGGCAGAGGGTTGCCAACCCTACTTGGATATGGATATCTTTGCAGCGGATCCCTTGGATCTGCCTCATGACATCACTCAGGCCCACCCCCAAAATCTCAGGGTTTGGGATGCAACTGACCTGGCAACCCTACTCACACTTGGTGAGCATGTATGTATGGGTGTGGTCCACCATATTCCATAGCCCCTCAGCTGGTGTAACTAAAGCATAGGATTGCTCCATAAAACTCCAAAATGCTAACAGTTCTAGTTTTGCACATGCATCCATTTATGTGCGTAATTATTGTATTTGGACTAGAAGTGCTGAGAAAGAAGGAAGAAATTAAGTATCAAAGCAAAATTTATAAAATTCTGATGTTCTGAACAAACTAAATCTATTGACTCCACACTTTTACTGAGCCTAAAAGAGCTTTCTCTAGAGAACAATTAGCTCTTGTTTGAATACAAATATTTTTAAATGCACCTCATTCATGTTTGTTTTGTCAATAAAAGAATGACATCTCAGTCTCCCTGAGCTTAATTGCTTGACTTATTAAAGATGCATGATTCTAGGATTTAAATACACATAGCTGACATTCCTTTCAGACATTCTTTTAGCCTCTTGTTAAAAACACCATTTCTTTTCTTCTTTTTCTTTTTTCTGCATATATGCGACAACTTCACAGACTTCTAATCTACAGGAGAATTTCTGTACCCTTGTGCTTCTTCCTTAAGGTGTTATATCTTTCCACAATGCACTGGAGTATGAGGGTGTAGGCATGAAATATTAGATGTAAAGTGTATATTTAAGCACTTCCTAAATGCTCCAGTGAATTAAGATAATTCTTGTAGAAAATGAGACCATGCTGCTGCGGTCAGAGTAACACATTAAGGGACTTGAAACCCTATTGTGGGAAGCTAGAAACCTAAGTCTTTCAACCTAGTAGATTAAACACTATACTAATCTGGCTAGTGCTGTCATGAAGAATGAAATCAAACTGAGGGATGGGCAAGCTAAAGAAGAAGAACAAGCTTAAATACTTGAAATAAGGTATTTTAACACATAGCCTTTGATCCACAGGACCAAAGAAGAAGAGAAAGAAAGTGAAGCAGTTTTTGCGAATTCTTCCTTTGCCCTGCAGCTCTCTATGCTCTGTGAAAAGGTGCATTGCAAGGTTGGAGAACCCTCCTCAACTGCATAAGGAGAGGTCACACACACACACTGGGAGGAAAGGAGGGATATAAATTTAATAAATTATATATATTACAATATAATTTTTATATGTCTGGTGTATAGCTAATTCTAAAGAAATTGGCAATATTGGCAATATTCTATTTCTGGAACCCCTGAAGAAGTCAAGAATCTCATGAATCCATAACAAGGTCAGAGCAATACCATCAATGCCTTGTGGCTTGTTCTTTTAGCAGAAGAACATATTCCAGCATCAGAGATGCTGTCAAACAACAGTCATACATTACACATTTTGGCAGGACTACCACAGTAATCTCAGTACACTTTTATTTAGCAAACATACGAAAGGCTATTTCTGCTTAGATAACCAGATGTCAATATTATCAGGCTGCCAGGATGCAGAATGATTTGAGAAATAAAGATGAGGGAGGAACAGAAAAGAGCAGCAAAGTGCATGCTGCCACAGCTAATGCATGATCTTCAATAATAAGAACACAATGCATTCGTGACGACTAGGTTTTATTGACAAAGAATGGAACTGAAGGGTACAATTGAATACTGAGGTTTGCTTTATTTCAGTGGGACTTAGGCTGCAATCAACACCCCATTTGTGATGAGCTGGGGGAGGGGGTGGGTTGGGCAGAGTTGTCGCTCCACCCATCCCTTCTGGCCTCCATCAGCTTCTGCCTGAAAATTGATGCCAGTATCACTCTGCCAGTATAGAACACCCAATTCTACTCACTGAATGAATCCCTGCCAGCAGCAGCCTGTGGAAAGCACCAGAATAAGGTATTCTGTGGGTGGGTGGACTGGGGGAGGAGTTCAATATGGGTCTGATTTAGGGTTGCCAGGTCAGAAGCATCCCAAACCTTGAGATTTCAAGGCTGGGTCCTAGTGATGTTATAGGAGGTGGGCCCTGGTTATGTCATAGGGGGTGAGGCCTAGTGATGTAATTAAGCATGATACATTAAACATCAACCACAGTTGGTTGGAGCATACCACTCAAAAAATTTTCTGATTGGAAATTAAGATAGAATCTTAACTAAAATAGGGTGCTTCCAGATCCGGCTGAAGTGATGGGATCATTCCTTTTCACCTGCTTAGAGAGCTTAGGTAAGGAACATTTAATCTAGCCTACTTGCTTCTGGCGAGAAGGATTTAAGTGCCCTCAGGCCAGGCCAGTCACCAGAAAGCAATTGTAGGAAGAAGGGAGCCTAATGTTGTGAAGATGTTAGATGAGAGCTGTGATGTCCTTACATGTTAAAACCTGCAAATGTGGTAAGCGGGTTTATTAAGGGATATATGGTAAGTGAACTGAATGAGAGGGGGAGAGCATGGGTTGGAAGGCTGGAGAATGCTGGATGATGATTGGCTGAGTGTTTGAATGGCCGAAGGTATAAATGGGAGAATGACAGTTGAGAGGAGGTCGGTTGATTAGAGTTGTTGGAGAGTCGTTATTGGAGAGTTATTTGGATGGGTTGGTTGGCAGAGTTCTGAGGGAGGGTTGGATTATATTTGGCTGATATTTAGACAGTATATATATGACCAGAATCATAAAGAGTGACACTATATGAAACCATATGCTTGTTAAACATTCCTAAATTAATCTTGTTATTTCCTGGTGTTATCAAATAAATACTTTTATTGGTTTACCAAAAGCCTGATCCTTGGCTGGGAATACATAGACCAGAAGGGAGGGCAGGGTAATTACCAAGGCTGAAGGGAAACTGTATCATATGGCGGCAGCGGTGAAGGGAGATATTGTAACAATGTCAAGTATCCAGAGCAACCCAGGATTGTATGCTTTATAGACAAAGATACAGGGGGGTTGTGGACAGCAAGGACACCCAGACACAAAGTAATAGGGAGACTAAGGCGAAGTCTCTAGCAGTATTGTTTACAGGCAGTGGCTGGTGGTGCTGCCTAGCAGTGGGATCTTGAGAGATCTGTGCTAGAGAGGAGTGAGAAAAAATAAAAACGACGATCCAGACTGGTGGTGTCCTGAGGTGGTGCCTAGTGAAAGGCGGTAGCCACAAGCATGTGGGAACCTGACAGGTGGAGCCAAAGGTGGGATTGTCACAGGAGCACTCAGGAATAAAGATGGATCCTGAAAAAAACCCTGCATATACACTTTTCTGCCTACCAAGATCCTGCTGTTATTTTCTCTTGTAGTGTAATCCATGTTTACTCAGAAGCAAGTCCCAATCCTGTACAGAGAAAGTGCTCTTTATGCTTCTGAAAGCTATATATATATATACTGAATTGCTGATGTCCGACAAGCAGGAAAAGGAAACTGTTCTCAGAACTTGAAATGGGGTTTAGCTATTGCTATTGTCAATCACAACCCTGACTTCACTTATTGGCTAAAAACCTTTAAGGGCAGGGATTAAAGCAGTTTGTACTAACAGAAGCTGGGGGTGGGGGGGAGGTTGCAGCTGATAATTTGGTTTATATCTTTTGAACCAGACCACCTAGAAACTTTTTTTTTTAATGAAAACAAAGAGTCTGGAGATTAAGGTGACTCACTAGGAGACCCAGAGGGAACCCAAAAAAACTGGAGACTCCATTCAAAAACTGGAGGCCTGGCAACCCAGTCCGATTGCTACACCAGTTCCAGGCCAGTGCAAATATTTGCCTGCCCTCTGCCATCCACCCCAGCCAGTATAAGCAGCAGGGCTAAGGATGCAGCAGTGGTCCAGATGCTCCATTAAGCCTGGTCATCACCTGCCCAGGGTTTAGAATGCAGTGTCATGACAACTCACTTTTACTGGACTGGACCAGGAATAGCTGTCTCCTTTGCTGTGTCTGATGTAGGGTTGCCAGGTCAGAAGTATCCCAAACCCTGAGATATTGGGGGCAGGCCCGAGTGATGTCATGGGGTGGGTCCAAGTGATGTCATGGGGTGGGTCCAAGTGATATCACATGGCAGGTCCAAGTGATGTCACAGGGTGGGTCCAAATGACATCATGAGGTGGGCCCAAGTGATGTCATTAAGCATGATACATTAAGTATCAACCACAGTTGCTTTGCGCATGCAATTCATACACAAACACTTATCTGATTGGAAATTAAGATAGAAACCTTAGCTAAAAGATGGAGCCTGGGTAGGGAACATTTAATCTAGTCAACTAGTTTCTGGCAAAAAGGGTTCAAGTGCCCTCAGGCCAGGCCAGTCACCAGAAGGCCAGTCACCATAGAAAGAACAAAGTCTAGTGTTGTGGAGATGTTAGATGGGAGCACTCAGGAGTAAAGATGGAGAGCTGCAATTCTAAACACACTTACTAAGGGACTAAGCCCCATAGAACTCAACAGGACTTACTTCTGAGTAGATATGGTTTGGACTGTGTTGTTGGTAAAGCTTGACTAGGGATCCACTGGAAAGATATCCATATCCAATCAGGGTTGGCAACCCTCTGCCTGGAATGCCCTGCCCCTACCTTTTAACATCCACATTTCTTTACAGATTTGACCCTTCACTTCAGAAAGAGGTCTGAGTAATGAGTAAGAAGACCCTTTTTTGTCTTGCTTGTGGGCTGCTATAAACTCACTTCAGCAGCCAACCCAATTCTAGTGAATATAATTGACAGAGAGAAAGCACACATGAGATAGGCAAGCAGCTTGGGAACAATAATTGCAACCATGAAGCCCAGTATGTGAATTCTCTTTTACCACTATTGGACAAGAAACAAACAACAAGGTGCATCATCAGTGAGTTTAAGAAGGTTGAGCAGACCACATGGAACCACTGTTGTTGCTTATATGGATGAAAGGGAGTGAGGATAAAGGTAAATGAAATGCAAATAGAAAAAGAAAAACAAAATACAGTGATGATTTCTTAAATGCAATACCATGCAAACCACAAGATTGCTACGAGTAAGGCAAAAAATCAGCATCCTACAACCAGTCAGGATTCATAACCAAAAACCAAAACCTAAAAAAATCTTGTCAGCCAGTCAGCCAAGGTCACAGAAATCCCCATGCAGCACAACCTGACCCAGGGGCTGCAGTTAGTACAGAATGCTGTGACACAACTGCTGACCTGAGTGAGACCCTATCAGCACATAATACCTCTGCTCTGATATCTGTACTGGTTGCTGATATGCTAGCAGGCCAAGTTCAAGGTGTGCTTTCCATGTTACTGGTGACATGTAGTATTTGTTCTGCTCTTGTAAGAAACTGATTCCTTAGAGTGGCAGCACCTACGCATTGGAACTCCCTGCCTATTGACATTATCAGATGCCTTCATTGTACTCTCCTTGGCACCTTCTATAAATATTTTTGTTTAGGCAAGCCTACCCAGGCATGTAGAAGCTATTGCTTTTTATCTATTTTAACTCATTGTTGGTTTTATTATTTTGAATATTTTAAAATACCTGTCTTTAACTGTTTTTGCCAAAATACTTTTCTTTTAGTTCTTTCTGTAAACTGCTTTAAGATTTTTTTTACAATACAGTGGTATATAAATGTAATTAAAATACATCAATAAATATTACAGTCACTGTGGCCATTGGGCCTGTTTCCATTTTTAAGAACAAAGGAATCTGCCTTATACTGATGAGGCCCTTTGGTGCCATCTAGCTGAGTACTGATGACATGGACTAGCATTGGCTCTCCAGGATTCCAGGCAATAGTCTTTTCCAGAAATTGAATTTTGGACCTTTGCATGCAAAGTGTATGCCTTACCACTGAGGTACGACCCTTCCCCAGTTTAAATTTTTTTTTTACAATTGTTCTTTTCAATTCACTAATAAATGCACATCATACCTTGTGCAGATAAACACCATTCATTTAAAGCACATTCAACACACATTTGAAGCATATGAATCACACCACAGAATCATGAGAACTGTAGTTTGTTAAGGGTGGTGGGAATTATAACGGTGAGGGGGAAACTACACTTCCCATGATTTTTTAGGGGAAGCCATGCACTTTACATGCAAGTTGGATGTGCTTTAAACATATTGTGTGGATCTAATCAACTTTGCCTGCATGTAAATTGTTTTAATTAATTTTTTAAAATGGAAATGAGCTACAAAGTTTACTGGGTGACCATGGGCTACTCACCATCTCTCAGCTTAATCTGCCCTTCAGGATGAAAACAACAGAGGGGAACCATGAACAACCCAAGGAAGAAGGGCACACTTAAAATGTAGGGGAAGTATTGTAAACCATAGTGTGAAATCAGATACAGATCGGAACATAGTATGAAGAAATATTTGTATAAGCATGAGTATCAAATATGTTTATTATTTACACAACCTGTAAAGATATTTATAGTGTAATCCTATGTTTATTTATTCAGAAGCAAGTCCCAATGTATTCAGTGGGGCTTACTCAAACAGGGACAGAACTGCAACCTCAAGTGATAAGCAACTTCATGCACGCAACCCAAAATTCAGAATCATGCCACTTTAAGCTGTTTTGCAAATGTTTACACTTGTTTTTTATGGTTATTGGATTTTAAAGGGATTTATTCCTTATTGTTAGCTGCCTTGGTTTCCAGACTGCAACCCTACCTCACAGGGTTGTTGGAAAGCTTCCCCCCCCACACACACTGGAGATGTAAAAATACATACACCCCATATAATAGTTTATTTTCAAAACCAGTTGATCATTGCAGAATATTAAAAAGAAATAAAATCAGTATTAGTTTCCTACATAATAAAAACAGATACCTAAGTAAGCCCTGCCTAATTGCTTTAAAAATAGAATGGGAGGGCAAGAGAAAGATATTCAACACAAGCACAATTCTTTCCTATGTTCACTCAAAAGTTCCATCAATTTACAGCACAACCCTAACCATGTCTACTCAAAAAGAAGTCCTATTGAATTCAATGGGGTTTACTCTGGGTATGTTTACTCTGGAAAAGCAAGTACTGGATTAAAGCTTCATATTGGGAAGTTTGCGAAACACTGCCCTGCTCAAAATTTAAATCTGTCTGACTCCTACACACTAGAGAGAAAAACACTGAAATGCTTACTTATTAAATCTGTGAGATGTTCATAAAAGCAGGAAAAAGCATGTTTTCTGAGGCTTGGGCCAGTCACTGCCTCTCAGCCTCAGAGGAAGGCAATGGTAAACCCCCTCTGAATACCGCTTACCATGAAAGCCATGTTCATAGGTCGCCATAAGTCGGAATCAACTTGAAGGCAGACAATTCAATTTTACTCTATAGTTTTTTGGCTCTATAATTCCTTGTCAATCACAATCCTGACTTCTTATTGGCTAAAAACCTGAAAGGGCAAGGATTAGAGCAGAACTAAGAAGTTGTGGGGGGGCAGCTGACGTTTTAGTGTATATCTCTGGAACCAGACCACCTAGAAACTTAATTTTTTAAAAAAATGAAAGCTGAAAGTCCAGAGATTAAGGTGGGTCGCCCGGAGACTCAGAGGGGACCCCCAAAGACCAGCTGAAACCAGTCTCCAGCTGAAAAATGGAGATCTGGTCTGATGCCATTTATTTGTTTGCTGAAATGTATATTCTGTTATCCTCAAAGGCTTATAGTTGGTAAGAATAACTTTAGGAAGACCTAGAAATAAGACTTAAACTGAAAGTTTATATTTAAATTGAGTTAAAATCATTAATAAAATAAAATACAGAATTAAAATAGTCATGATTCCCTGCAAAAGCCAAGCACATGCAGATATTAACATGTTGCTTCTTGAGAGTACTCAAGACCACTTCTAAAGCAGATTTTCAGCCACAGAATGATACACTTCCCCAAAGGTGCATGTGTGAACATGCTACATTTATAAACAGAGCTAGATTTGTTGACCATTGTGGTTCATGAGACAGTGATTTCTTTTTGTGGTTCCACAGTCATAAGAGCTACCCAGGAACCATCCTCTAGACAAAAAAAGATATTCAGAATTGGTTCATATTTTCTAAAAAAACAAAAACCCAGAACACTACAGTTATTTAATAATTTAATTAATTAATTTGTAACCCGCCCTTCCTCCCAGCAGGAGCCCAGGGCGCCAAACAAAGTGCTAAAAACACTTTAAAACATCATAAAAACAGATCTTAAAACACATTAAAACAAAACAGCGTTAAAAACATTTTAAAAAACAACTTTAAAAAAGGGTTAAAAACATTATTAAAAAAACATACTAAGGAATTCTAACACAGACGCAGACTGGGATAGGTCTCAACTTAAAAGACTTGTTGAAAGAGGAAAGTCTTCAAAAGGTGCCGAAAAGATAGCAGAGATGGCGCCTGCCTAATATTCAAAGGGAGGGAATTCCACAGGGTAGGTGCCGCCACACTAAAGGTCTGTTTCCTATATTGTGCAGAACGAACCTCCTGATAAGATGGTATATGCAGGAGGCCCTCACCTGCACAGCGCAGTGATCGACTCGGTATACAAGGGGTAAGACAATCTTTCAGGTAACCTGGTCCCGAGCTGTATACAAGAACCTAAGCAGAAGCAGTTTGCTGGGTGGAGGGGAGCCCTATGCCAGCTTCCCAGCGGGAAGGGAAAGGGGTAAGGAGGCAGTGAGATTGACAAATGTGCAGGGAGGAATGCAAAATTGGTTCCCCCAGTTCGTTTGTGCCGCACCAACTTTCCCTTTTCTGGTAAGCAACAGCGACTCTCCTTCAGAGAGGCCAGTGTAGCACCTCAGCTGCACCTGGCAAGCCACTTTTAGGCCTACATGCTTTCGATCTTCACACAGTACACTATTCAGTCTAGATGAAGCAGGAACATCCAGCCATACTGAGTATCGGATGGTAGAAAGGCATACGCTTTCCAGTGAGACAAAGGTGATGGAGATTACAGCTAGGGAGACCGTGGTAATTCAGCTACTCCATGTGAGAGCCAGTGTGGTGTAGTGGTTAAAGTATTGGACTGGGAAACCAGGGTTTAAATCCTTGCTTGGTCAGGATGCTGACTGGGTGACCTTGGGCCAGTCACTATCTCTCTGCCTAATCTACCTCATAGGGTTGTTGTGGGGATAAAATCAGGAGGGGAAGAACTATGTTTGTACACCCCCTTGAGCTCCTTGGAGGAAAGGAAGGATATTAATGTAATAATAATAAAAGAAAACAAAGTGTGGATGAAGTAAGGTGGAGCTTTTAATGCCCGACCATAAAGCCAGCACAACAGTAGGATACAATGAATCAAGTCCAACATCCTCTATGTCAGAGAAGGTAATAAACTAGAAAGATAGTTACAGACTATTGTTAACCACTGCATGCAAGGAGAAGACAAAGCCACCAACATTTCTGTTGAACACAATGGGCCAGAAGAGTCCCGATTCTAATTCCAGCCCATTGTGAAGTTCTTGAGATGGTACTCAACCCCTCTCCCCTCTGTCAGCCTGATTGCAAGACTACGGCAGGTGCCTATCTTGATTTGTATTTGTCTGCCAGCTGATCTGGGGACCTTTTTTGGCTGAAAAGCAGTTTTTTGTTTTTTTTAAAAAATGATCTACCTCATAAAAGAGTATTATTTGATCCATAATTTGCTTTAAATTTTTACAACATGAAATCAGTTCCTGTTTAAATGTATTCAGATGTCAGTCCCAAAGTGCTCAATGCAGCTTACTTCCAGGTAAGTGTACACAGAAACGCAGTCTTAGGTTGCAATCCTGTGCTTATTTCCCTAGAAGTAAATTTCATTGACCTTACCAGTAGGTGTGTATAGGATTGTTCTGTAAATCTCTTTTTCTCTTTCATGGATAAGATGACCAGCTGCATTCAGATATGGGGTTATTGCGTCAGTTTAATGGATTAACATGATAGTGCTTCTGTCCCAATTTTAAATTTCTTTTCACGCTGCAGTACCTGTTGCTTAAAGGAACTGTTTTTTTCAGCCACTATACTAACATTTCACGCAACTATCTTTCACACTGCTACAACAAACAGCACCATATTTTTGTTCCTCACCCATTATACACATGCACACTGTAGGTCTTACATAATACACTGCTTGATTTAGTGTCTGGACACGGGTATCTGTGGGAAAAGGAAGAAAGGAATGCTGCTACCCACACCTATGCAGAAATACCAGTACAATTTTCATCAGACAATAAAATTTGCATGCACCTAAAGAGTGGGAATGCATTCCATGCCACCTGTCACATGAGTGGCGGCAGCTAGTGCAAAGCTCCCATGATCCTCTGGGTTCCCAGGCTTTGCAAACAGATTGTTTCTGGTATTATTAACACAGAAATTAGCACTAAACTTCCACTAGATTCCACTAGATTTCTGGAACTAGCTTCTATGTAGGTGTGAACATTCAAATATATTGCGCAAATTACCAGGTAAGAAGTCATCGGAATAACAGAATAAAGTGCAGTGTGAAATCAGCCCAGCTAACTTACATGAGACACAGGACACCTTGTAAAAGTATTTGGATTTTGAAAAGGGACAGCAACAGAGTTCAGCTTCATGAAAACATTTCTGAATATGTTGGTAAATGAAATGGACTGCCTTCAAGTCGATCCCAACTTATGGCTACCCTATGGAACAGGGTTTTCATGGTAAGTGGTATTCAGAGGGGGTTTACCATTGCCTCCCTCTGAGGCTAGTCCTCCACAGCTGGCTAGGGCCTGCTCAGCTTGCCACAGCTGCACAAGCCAGCCCCTGCCTTGTCCGCAACTGCCAGCTGGGGGGCAACTGGGCTCCTTGGGACTATGCAACTTGTCCAATGCTTCACAGGTAGCAGGGCACGTAACCCCTGAGCCACTCACTGTGGGGTGATCTTTAGCTGGCCCTTTACACCCAGGAGACACAAGTGGGGATTTGAACTCACAGACTCTGGACTCCCAGCCAGGCTCTCCTCCCCACTGTGCTATATGTTGGTATTTAGACAAAAATAGCACACACAAAAAGAGATCACAACTTCTTGAACAAGAGTATTTTATCACATATAACTACATGTATCAAAATGTGATGCTTCATGTCTTCTAGAGAATTTAATATAACCTGCTATCCAGAATGGAGTTAGGATGCTTCCTGCCATGCCATCTCATTTATTTATTTATTTATTGCACTTGTATACCGCCCCATAGCTGAAGCTCTCTGGGCGGTTTACAGCAATCAAAAACATTAAAACAAATATACAATTTAAAACACATATCTTAAAAACAATTTAAAACACAATTTTAAAATTTAAAACAATATAAAAACAATTTGAAACACATGCTAAAATGCCTGGGAGAAGAGGAAAGCCTTGACCAGGAGCCAAAAAGATAACAGTGTTGGCGCCAGGCACACCTTGTCAGTAAGATCATTCCATAATTTGGGGGCCACCACTGAGAAGGCCCTCTCCCTTGTTGCCACCCTCCGAGCTTCCCTTGGAGTAGGCACCCAGAGGAGGGTATTTGATCTTGAACGTAGTGTAGAGGTGGGTTCATATCAGAAAAGGCGTTCCATCAGGTATTGTGGTCCCAAGCCGTGTAAGGCTTTATAGGTCAAAACCAGCACCTTGAATTGAGCTCGGAAACATATAGGCAGCCAATGCAAGCGGGCCAGAATCAGTTTTATATGTTCGGACTGTCAGGTCCCTGTTACCAATCTGGCCGCTGCATTTTGCACAAGCTGCAGTTTCCGAACTGTCTTCAAAGGCAGCCCCATGTAGAGTCCATTGCAGTTATCTAATTTGGAGGTTACTAGAGCATGGACAACTGAAGCCAGGTTATCCCTGTCCAGATAGGGATGTAGTTGGGCCACCAACCAAAGTTGGTAGAAGGCACTCCGTGCCACCGAGGCCACCTGAGCCTCAAGTGACAGAGATGGTTCTAGAAGAACCCCCAAGCTACAAACCTGCTCCTTCAGGGGGAGTGCAACCCCATCCAGGACAGGTTGGACATCCACCATCCGGTCAGAAGAACCACCCACTAGCAGCATCTCAGTCTTGTCTGGACTGAGCCTCAGTTTATTAGCCCTCATCCAGCCCATTGTCGCAGCCAGGCACCGGTTCAGCACATTGACAGACTCACCTGAAGAAGATGAAAAGGAGAAATAGAGCTGCGTGTCATCAGCATACTGATGGCAACGCACTCCAAAGCTCCGGATGACCGCACCCAATGGTTTCATGTAGATGTTGAACAGCATGGGGGACAGAACTGACCCCTGTGGAACTCTATACTGGAGAGTCCAGGGTGCCAAGTAATGTTCCCCAAGCACCACCTTCTGGAGACGACCTGCCAAGTAGGAGCGGAACCACTGCAATGCAGTACCTCCCACTCTCAACTCAGCCAGTCTTCCCGGAAGGATACCATGGCCGATGGTATCGAAAGCCGCTGAGAGATCAAGGAGAATCAACAGAGTCACACACCCCCTGTCCCTCTCCCGACAAAGGTCATCATACAGGGCGACCAAGGCTGTTTCTGTGCCAAAACCAGGCCTGAAACCCGACTGAAATGGATCCAGATAATCGGTCTCATCCAAGAGAGTCTGGAGCTGGCCTGCAACCACTCATTCCAGGACCTTGCCCAGGAATGGAACATTTGCTACCGGCCTATAGTTATTAAGATTTTCTGGGTCCAGGGAGGTCTCTTCAGGAGTGGTCTCACTACTGCCTCTTTCAGGCAGCCAGGGACCACCTTAATCACTTCCCTGGCCCAGCCGGCTGTTCCATCCCTGCTAGCTTTTATTAGCCAAGAAGGGCAAGGATCCAGCACAGAAGTGGTTGCACGAACCTGCCCAAGCACCTTGTCAATGTCCTTAAGCTGCACCATCACATTAGAGATAATTTTGTTTCCTTCAGTTATTGTCCTGATAACTACATTCAGGAGATTCAGATTTTGACAGTTGTTGAAAGCTGTGTACATCTTACTGTATTAATTAAGTATTCATTTAAATCTATTTAAACTATTTAGATTTAAACTATTCATTTAACTATTCATTAAACTATTTAAATTTGAACTATTCATTTAATTCATCAGGAAACCCTGACATGTTCTTTCTTTTTTTGCAACTCTTTGATGTCCCTCTCTCATTACCTCACATCATACTGGGGTTATAGTACAGACTGCACGTCATTTAATTCTTCTGTTACTCATATCAGAAATGATATCTTCCTGTATCCTTTTATTGTGACAATGGAATGTAAATGGCTATTGCTGGAGTCCCACTATCCATCAGCTCCAGCCAGCATGGCTAATTATCAGAAATTATGGGAGTCCAACAACATCTGGAGCTCCACAGGATCCCCACCTCTATGGTAGAGGCCTACAACAGCTCAGGACATTTTTGAAAAAACATACTATTTCTGACCCTATACCTTGGGGAGGAGGTGACCACATTGACTAAAACTGCAATTCTATTACGCCTTGAACTCAATGGGACTACTGAGCAGGAAAGTGTAAGAATGCACTTTATGAGAGTGGGTTGTGAAGCAGGAAATCCCTGGCTTACACTTTACCTATGGCATGAATTCAATAGGTGGTTTTAGACACACTATTATCTCTCAGCCCCTACCTCTGCAATATAAGTATAATAATAATGGCCACCTGCCTAACAGGATTGTTGTACAATTCCTGAATTAATGGATGTAAAGTACACGGGGCTTTGCAAGCACCTTAGATCAGTTAATTGTCAACGCCTGCAAAGCACTGTGCCTTTGCCCATGCGGTTTTATTTCAAACAAAGGAAAAGGGTCAGCTAATGTTACTGTGATGTCTGATGATAGATAGGTGGGCAGCCCAGCCCATCTGTCATATTTGGCCCATCGGGAGAGGTGGAGAGGTAAGGATCTGGCCCACTTACTGGATCAAGTTCCCCACCTCTGAACTAGAGCATATTTTTGAAAATATTGCATTAAATCATCAAAGTGAAGAGTCCGCTGTAGACATAACACCATTTTCTTTAGTCAAAAACATCTTTCAGGGTAATAGACTAATTTTGATCTCTTATTATACAGTTTGCTGCATGAAATACTGGTAAAATGCAGAAATGGATTAATGTTAATGCATGATACATCAAAAGGTAATAGTTCAGAAGGAAAGATGTGTCAGCAAAGAATGTCCTCTTTCACTTCTGTTTAACCACTTTTTCTGCTCTGAAAAATTAAAATACTTTTGTAACTAGGCAGAATGTTAAGGGATAACAAGGCCTGCAAGTAAGAGCAAAACTCGAAATCATTACTGCCATGCCTATCAGAAACCACTTAAATAATGTCAGCCTCTTTCTCCTTTCATGTTTTCTTATTTATAAGTAGCCCCACACTTAGGATAAAATTAAATATTCTCTCCCTAAACAAACACTTCAGTTGAGAGATGGGGAACCCATGACCCTCCAGATGTTGTTGGACTACAACTACAACCATCCCTGTCCATTAAACATTCTGGCTAGTGTTCATGAGAACAGGAATTTAAAAACATCTGGAGGGCCACAGATGTTGCTTGAGGACCATCCTTGCTTTAGTCAATTATTTTAAAGAATTTCTATACTACTGTGCATTAGCATGAGCTAAGAGCTCCATGTCAGTATATATAAGCCACTTTGATTTCCACAGTGGCAATGGCTTGTTTTGAGACAGTAGTTCACACATACATGGTGCCTTCTTGTGAGCCCAGCCTGTCAATACTTTCGCTATACTTTAACAGCAACTACGCATGGATCACCTCACCACTGCAACTGCTTTTAATTTTGGGTCAACAGAAATTGTATCTAATATTAGCAAATTTTTAGAAGTCCACTTGACATTGATGTATTGACCTTGATAACATCAAAACATTGTCTGTTTGTCAAGGTTGCTGACATTGCTATATGACTGACATTACTACCACATGATGATTTTTTTTTTAAAAAATCACATTTTTTTTGCATGCCTACTCAGAAGTAAGTCCCATTGTGTTAAATGGAGCCTACTCCCTAGTATGCTTAGAATAACAGCTTGAGATGTTTGCTCAGCAGACCTATTGAACTCATCCTTAGAAAGCAATTGCTTCCTGAATACACATGGATACCTTTATTTGCAGCTCTGTAGGCAACAATACCTTTCCTTTATAAAGATCAAGGTACTTATTTTAGGATGAATACAGATGTAATATAAAAAGAGGATTCAAAGCCCAGCTTCACAATTGAACTGCCAGATATTCCAAAGTGGTATGCATAAAAATTAAAACAATAAATAAGAATGCTGAATAATGGTAGCAAATTCCATCAAAGCTATAGGTAAACACATTACGAAGAGAACATTTAAGATAAACCTAACTAGAGTCAGAGATTAAGGTCTCACAAAGTGCAGTTGAGGTAAGCAGGCTACACCACTTCAGACTGCTGATTGTAAATACATATTTACAAACACATCCAGTATGTACACTCATAAAGTAGCCATCATTGGCTACAGGTCCTTGAAGTGTATGTACTCAATATGGCAAATCCAGGTTTGCTTCTGAGCGCTGTGTAAAATAGTCTTCACACATAAGCAACTCCAGTGGATATAACAAAATGTCTGTGAATGTATCTCAAAAATGTAGCTCTGCTTACCTGGAAGCCCTGGGAGGCGGCAGCGCAATTGCGGCCCAGGGTGAAGCCGCAGAAGCCATCGGGGGTAAGGGCAACGTCGCACGTCGCACCGAGATGATACGCGGCATGCTGCACGGAGGGGGCAGAGCCAATGGGCCTATTTAAGCCCGTGCCGCCCCCTCCGACCTCCTCTTGGCTTGCGACGCCCACCCCACCCTCCCTCTTTTACGGTGTGCCCATGGTCGCTTCGGGGCCGAGTAGGAATTTTTATCCTGACCACCCTTGTTGGCAGGCAGGTTTTTTGCCTACTCCACACTTTTGGGGATGGAGGGAAATGGGTTAGGGGGTGTCGTGATCAATAGGTTTATTTTGGCTAATTTGGCTAATTTGGTTCAAATCAAAATATTAATGGGGACATGTTTGGCATACGGGTTCAGTGAAGTGCGAGAGGGGAAATTAGTAACGACAGCTAGGCACCTTTGGAGGTGAAGGGTGGTTCCGGATGCCTGTCTCTCAGGGTTTTATGGCCCGAAGACAGGATATGGGCTGCTTTTGGGCCAACTTACCTCATCCACCCGAGGGTTGTACGGCCCCGGGGTGGTGGTGACGTGGGAAGACCGCCTTACTCACCTACAAGGTGTGGCTGGGGCAGGGGTAAGCAAAAGGGGCTTGCCCTTGGCTCCAGCAGGGGCTGGTCGCCCGAGAGCTGTAGGGCAAGATGATTGCCTATAGTTAGTTCCCACACTTAGGTTTCACCTCTGCAGGTCGCTTTAAAGTTTTGTTTGAATTTAATAAAGTGGCCCTTTATTCAACCATAGCTGCTGTTGTCTGCGTATTATTTCACCCACTGACCGCAACTGAAACTTCAGAGCCTCAAGTGAACACACTATTGCTATTTATTGGCATTTGAAGATACTCATGGTGCTTCTATTTTATTTGTATTTGCTTGGAAACTAATAATGTAAATGCCCTGAAAATGCAGTAACAAATGATTTAAGGAAATTAAGAGGGGAAAATTACTGCAGGGAGAGGAAAATGTTTTGACCAAATGAATTAATTTATCAAGATGATATCTAAATGGTCTGTGACAAGGAAAAAAAATTTTTTTCGTCCAAGTGTTACCTTTAGTCAAACTCACTTGGCTATTGATCATAAGAAAGAAAAAAATGAAATGTATAAAAATGCAGTATAAAATTAAAGGGAGCAGTGTTTACACATGAGGTCCTTCTGCTGTATATGTCAGAGTTTTGTCAAAATAGTTCTTTTCTATTACTTTAACCTAGATAGCATTTGAATTACTTACTGTAGTATGTGCATGTTTAAACTTGGTAGCAACAAGAAGTGAAGTCTGTCAGTAAACACATTTAGCCCTTATGATGGAGGAAAATGAAAATGGGAATGGTGTCTGTGTCGTTTGTTTTCATAATGCATGGGCTAGTCTGAAGCCTACAATGAACCCACTTTGCAAATGTGCTGCAGCAAGTACTTTTTAGCCCATTAGAATTAATAGAGCAATCTCTTCGGTTCAGCAAGTTTGAATTAGAACATTTAGTCCTTATGCACATTTTAAGTTCTGGTCATATTGCAGATTTCTAAATAAGCTTCTTAAGCATTTTCCACCATCTCTACATTTAGTATGATGTCCTTCTTCCTAAATAATATTGAAACACATGACTAATGGCTGACTGACAGAAAGAACGTGAATCCAATAACTATTAGTACTACTGCAGAGGAGGTAGATAACTGGAAATTTTATGAAATAGCATGAATTGCCAACAGGAAGAAGCAAACCAAAAAGAGAAGACACTGTATAGAACAAAGACAGAGATTCCCAAAAGTTCTTGAGTTTACCAAAGCCCAACACATTTCAGAAACACACTTTCCTTCATTCAGGAACAATCGAAAAACAATAATACAACCACATGTGAATATTCATTCATTATAAAGATAATTCTACAAAATGAAATACAAAACACATGTTTATAGAAAGATCGAACAACTTCTTAATGTCACCTACTATTAAAAAGTGTTTATATTGTTATATGCACTTCACTTCTCTGAGTAGTGAGACGTTTCAGGACTGCAGTACCTGCCCTGGCTTTAGTTTCGTTTGAATGAGGTTGCTGGAGGCTTACAGTGTTTTTGTACTATTTGCATTTATTTACAAACATACAGGCTAAATATAGTCAGCCTTTTCCCCATCTGCCTCAATCTGCCCCAGACTGCAGTGTCTCCTTATACAGAAACAGAATTAGCAGATTCCCTAGCAGGGTGGAAGAAGTGTCCTGTTCATCAAATATTTGTTAGCTATTAAGGGCCATCAAACTAATTCCCTATCAATGGATGTGTCTAGGTGAAACCCTAATGGAAGGCTTCAGCCGTGCTCTTGGAATCAAGACCTACAGAGTTGGAAGGGACCCTGAAAGGTCATTCAGACCAGCCTTGGGCTCCTTTGGGAGGAAGGGCAGGATACAAGTTAAATACATAAATAAATCTTGACTCACTCAGTCTTGACTCACTATTGACAAAGAGCTTTTAAAAATAATTATTCCACAATACTCCAAGAAAAAAAAAGAGGTTTTTTTCTGTGAGAATACTATAGGAAAGTGTATATGAATAGCCCAATGGGAATATGTGTTACTGGTCCTGAGCATCGCACTGTCTGCCAGTAAGCTACTGGGCCCAATTCAAGGTATTAGTACTAGTGATGTAGGGCCCTAAATGGTTTAAGACGCAACTACTTATAAGAGTGCCTTCTCCAATACCAATTATCTTGGGCCCTATGACCAGCAGGGGAGGTCTTGCTGTGGCTGGTTGTGCCACCACCAGGTATTGCCCAGTTGCCAGTGATTCACCACAAGAATTTCTCAGTGGTGGTCCCCCCATTTGTGAAATGCACTCCCTAAGGAGGTGTGTCATTCTCTCTCACTATTAAAGAAATTTAAATATATTCTTGCTTACCCAGGCATTTGATGACTGAAGTCCTGTTATCGGCCACCCTGAAATTATTAGTTTGAGCGTAGGTGATTGTTTTTAGGAGTTTTTAACTGTTGTTTTAAATTGTTTTTAGAAGGTTGTTTTTAACTATTTTTAGGTGTTTTGACTGTATTATGTTAGTATGGATACATTTGCCTGAGCTCCTTTGGAGGAAGGTGTGGGATATAAATTTAAATTTTGATAATAATAATAGAAAATTAATTCAAACCCTTCTTGGAAAGGCCCAGTGTCTAATTTCACCTTATAAAAAAATGCCATTACATTACATTAGTGACAGCTATTCTCGGTCTTCATTTAGACTAAGTTTTAATAGAGTTTTAATAGAGTTTTAATTTTGAGTTTTAATAGAGAAAACATTTTCCTCCTCAGCAAACGTTTTTCATCCAATTTTCCTTTTTTCCCCACTATTGATTGTAACATCACTAAAATTGAAGGGCAAATTGCCATGTTGTGTTGTCAAATTCTTCTCATTCATTAGCTCATCTTTCTTGCATGTCTTAGGTTTGTTTCCAGTTGTCTAATCTAAGCAGCTACTGACAGAGAAATATCCAAGAATTTGGCACATGACCATAGAACCATTGTAAACAGCTGTGCAGATTAGTTTCAAGAGGTAAACTCTTTCAACATCTCAATACATATTGCTTCTCTTTCTCCATTCAAACCAGTGATATATTGTATGTCCTCCAGCTTGAAAAGCCACAGAGGAAATGCACCAACCATAGATGCTGTTAAAGTCTGAGTGGGCAGGCGTCACTGGGGGACATTTTGAGGATGAAGGTTTTCAATTACTCAACTGAAGAGTAATGAATTTGTGATGAAATCTGTTAAACGTTTCACCAATGTTTTAACAATATTTTAGTCTATTTTATTGCAAGCTGTCTTACAAAAATAAAAAACCCGGCAATGAATATCCAGATAATCTTAATTATTTTATTGGGAAATATCAGTCCCTGTGGTCATTGTTGTGGCATTCACATACATAATGCCGCCTTTTAGGATAGCACTATACAGAAGTGGACCCCATCTGGGTCAGTGTGCATGAGCAATCCATGATGAAGGTCTTCAGGGCACAAAGATGGAGCTGTAATTAATTTCAGCAATAACTCTCATTGTGTACACATAGCTATTCCCTCCACTGAAAATAATGTGGAAATTTGCATGCACTTGGAACTCTATATGTGCTTCAGGATGCAAACAATTTGGGAAGAATTCAACGTTGCACAAGTGGACTTCCACTCATACAACAGGACTTGCCCTTCCTCTCCTCCCCTTTCAATCCCTATGTGCCCAAAAATCTGTTCCAGATGATTCCCCCAATTCAACTCATGTGCATACCTATCAGTGCAAGCCTTTGTATGCTTACTAGGGAACAAGTCTTGTTGAATTCATTGAAGCTTACTTCTGATTAAACATATGCAGCACTGCACTGTATATTGCTTCCTCTGTTAGGAAACTGTTTCTAGTAATCTTTACGTTTCTTTAAAAAGTATGGATTCTGTTATGAATATAATGCAACTTAGGGACACACACCTAGAAATTAAATTAAATGGCTTGAAAGTACTGTGATGAAGTGTCAGAATAGTAAAAGCTGGACAATTTATGAATTAATGCAAATTTTCACCTCATCTCAAAAAGGATATTATAGAGTTGGAAAAGGTTCAGAGGAGGGCAACCAGAATGATCAGGGGGATGGAGCGACTCCCTTACGAGGAAAGGTTGCAGCATTTGGGGCTTTTTAGTTTAGAGAAAAGGCGGGTCAGAGGAGACATGATAGAAGTGTATAAAATTATGCATGGCATTGAGAAAGTGGATAGAGAAAAGTTCTTCTCCCTTTCTCATAATACTAGAACTCGTGGACATTCAAAGAAGCTGAATGTTGGAAGATTCAGGACACACAAAAGGAAATTCCTATTTACTCAGAGCATAGTTAAACTATGGAATTTGCTCCCACAAGATGCAGTAATGGCCACCAGCTTGGATGGCTTTAAAAGAAGATTAGACAAATTCATGGAGGCCAGGGCTATCAATGGCTACTAGCCATGATGGCTGTGCTCTGCCACCCTAGTCAGAGGCAGCATGCTTCTGAAAACCAGTTGCTGGAAGCCTCAGGAGGGGAGAGTGTTCTTGCACTCGGGTCCTGCTTGCAGGCTTCCCCCAGGCACCTGTTTGGCCACTGTGAGAACAGGATGCTGGACTAGATGGGCCACTGGCCTGATCCAGCAGGCTCTTCTTATGTTCTTATGTTCGCTTAAAGTTGAAGTAAATGAACTGAATAATTTTGAACAGAAAGCTCATACTGTGGAAATACTCATCTTTTCTGCCCACCATTCTTTCCATTAATTTGCAAGACTGTTTATCAGGAAAATTAAATGTGTTTTTTAAAGGAATCATTACTATAAATATATTTTTCCTTAAAAAGAAATAAACATAAATTGTTTTATGAAGTATTATGTCTGTATCTTCCTGTAAAGAGAGAGTCATCTGCACTAAAATTCACACAAAACACCTATATTTACATCAGTGCTGCTACTTCAAATGACACCTTCCATTAAGAGTTTTAAATGGAGATATTGGAGTGCTGACAAAGTTCTTCAAGTTCAGTCTTGGAATCAGTCTTTGAATCAACCCCATAAAATTTGCCTCTAAAGGAGACACAAGTTAACCAAGACTAAATTCTTCTCGCACTAGAACAAAACCTGAGTGAGAGAAGAATTACATACTGTCAGAATTCTTAAGATCCAAACAATCCTCAGAACCCCAGACTATCTCTTTAATTCAGAGAGAGCCTGGTGGGAGAGTGGAAGGTGTAAAATATCCATTTTCACTTGTCCTGTCACCAACACTACTCTTATGCCATTGCCAATGATGCAAATGGAGAAGAGGAGAGTAGGGGTGGCAGAATACCTTTCTGATCCCTAAAATCCACACATAACATTTTCTAGGGTTTCCAGGACAACCTGGAAATATCCCAGATAACCTGCACGATGGCATCTCTTTCTCTTTCTTCAAATCACACCTTTTCTGTGACGCTTTTGGCACAGCCATCTAGTTGCCATTCCTTAATGTAACACAGCCCGTATTCAGCCTAAGCACATCCAACTGAAACAACCACATATTAATTTAATTTAATTTATTGGATTTCTTAGTCGCCCATCTGGCTGGCCATCCAGCTACTCTGGGCGACATACAAAATGAACAAAATAACACAAAATGACACACCAATACAATAACATTAAAATCTAAAAGCAATAATGATAAAATCTAACCCACCCCAAAGACCTGCCTGAAGAGCCAGGTTTTCACGGTCCGGCGGAAACTCATTGTAGATGGGGCTGGCAGAGATAATTTGGAAGGGAGTTCCATAGGGTGGGGGCCACAATTGAAAAAGCCCTCTCTCTAGTCCTCACCAGTCTGGCTGATTTGACTGGTGGGATAGAGAGAAGGTCTTTTGAGGCCGATCTTGTTAGGCGGCATAGCTGATGATGATATTGCTTTATTGCATTATTGGTGTGTGATGTTTCAATGGAGGGGATAAATGAATTCTGCCTTTGAACAGTTTACTTCCCCTTGTTTCCATTATCTCATAGGAACTCTGCCATCAAATACAAAAAAGAGTTATCACTTAGTTCACAAAAGCATGAAATTCACTTGGAATTCTTTTTAAAAAATAGAAATTAATATGGCACAAAGCTTTTGAGCTTACCAAGTCTGTCAAGTGTCAGCTATTGTCATAGAAATACTGCATACAAAGCCACACAGGACAAATTATAGGAGTACTCTGATATTATAACAGGGTCACTGTTGTACCTGTCAAGATGATTTCATCCACTTATTCAATCGAGGTTGTTTGAAATATTATGGATTAGCCCAAATGAATTCAAGGGCAATTCAATGTCTCCATAAATCCTCATAATAGACATTTCCTGTATATATATATATATATATATATATATATATATATATATATATATATTTAAAACAGAACTTGCTTTTAACTAGTTGCTAATATTTAGCCTTTGGATTACTCAGTTCCAGGTCACTATAGCAAAACATGACCATAATTAGATAAGCAAAGTACCCTATTGATGTCTTCAGGATACAATCCAGGATGCCTATCAGATTAGCTGAAATTAGGGCTGAAAAGAATATTTGTGAGCTTTGAATTTTTGCATCAAAATTCTGATGGGTGCACACATTTTAGCTCTAAATTCCAAAATAAACAATATGCAACTTTTTATATATTTTAGAAAAATAATGTAATATTACTTGTGTCCCTCAGCTACAGATGTGCAAATCTGTCAGGGTTGGTTTCTCTCAGTTTCTCATTTTTTTCAGACTTAAGTTCAGCTGTCTGCATTTCCACAGCAGTTTGAAATTAAAAAAAAAGTCTTCATGAAAATTCACCATCGTTTTAGTGCACATTTCTCCTAATATACACATTTTAGTATGAAATTTTGCCTAATATACACATTTTTGCAAAGCAATTTCCCCTAATATAATGCATTTAAAATTTATTTTTACCAATACATGCACACATTACCCTAGTATATGCATTTTTATGTGTTACTTGGTTAGAGAACTGCACTGTAAAATTCAGAGAATGATAGCTGTGTTTTGGTTCACACATTGTTTCAAATAGCAAATAAGGTAGGTTAACCTTTAAATGTGAACTGAACCAACTTTCCCCCCATTCCTGTCCATAGCAAATAGCATTTTTAATACACTAATTTTGACTGAAGTTGTTAAACTACTGGGTTTTGGATGCTGCACACTTTCCTATTAACTTCCTTAGAATGAAGTGGAGTAATAAATTAAACTACTTTTGGGAGAAGAGAGATGACTAAGAACTCCAAAGGGAAGGGAGAGTTCAGTTATTTCTTTGTGCTTAAAAAAAAAAAGGTGTAGAAGTTTGACTTTTTTTTAATGCAATTTAATATCTCTTGTGAAATGGAAGGTATTTTGTTTTAGTGTATTTTATAAAAGCTAGCCTGCCGTGCACCAGGTATTGAAAGGCTGCTTTTTAAATATACAACGTTGTCACATAAGTGGCTGGCACAAAGTGTTGGCATGAGAGGAGATCTGGTGAACTTCCGTTTGGGTTGAAAGCATGAATGAAGGGATTGAGTGGTCATGCCGGCTACTCCCAGCACCAATCCACTTTCCAGTCATGCCCTCATCAACCACACATATGGCAATTGTGTGAACTGACCCTACAGAAATGCCAACTTATGCATATAGGGCTCTTCCATGCAAGGGCACTCCTAGGCCAATTGGGATTCCACCTCACAGGGAGGAGCTCTGTATACCTAGGTAGGTATGCACAGAAGGCTGCTTCACATAGACAATGTGGCTGCATTGGTGGTAGATAAATAATGCCAGCTTGCATGACCCTACACCCCCTCATATATGCTTTTAATGCATGAGATTTTTGACTGACAGCTGCCTCTGCTACTATTTCTTGCAACGTCTTTTTCTATATTTATTTGTTTTGATATTTTACCAAAAAATTACATTTTTTGAAAATCTTCATACATTACAATTTGAACTACATGCAAATAATAAAAAGAAAACAGTCTAGGGACGGATGGAATTGTGAGTCTGATCTTTACTGGATCACATCTTACATGGAGGTTTATGGCCAAAAGGTTGGTTTTACTGATGTATGGCTTTAAATAAGACCTGAGAACACATTGTATTGATATTTTATACAACATATAGCTTATGTTAACAGCACAAAGTTATATGTGTTTACTCAAAAGTTGAGATGGGTGAGCCTGTCAATTCTGGATTCTCTCAGTTACTCATTTTTTTTAGCCTTAAGTTCAGTTCTTCACATTTCTGCATCAGTTTGATTTTAAAAAAAATCTTCATGAAAATTCATCAGTATTTTAGCATGAATTTCTCCTAACACTCTTATTTACATATCATTTTTGCTGAGCAATTCCCCCAAATATAATGCATTTAATGTTATTTTCATTAACATATGCATTTTACACCCTTTATCCTAGCATTTGCTTTTTAGTACACATTACTTGGCTGAGACCTGCACTGCAACATTCGGAGCACTGCCCATTTCAAAGGGTGGCTGCGTTTCACTTTGCATATTGTTTCAGAAAGTGTGAATTAGGTAGGTTTGCCTTTAAATGCAAATTTCTCCACCATCCCTACTCAAAGTAAATCCTACTATCTTCAATGGGACTTGCTGCAAGGTAAGTGTGCACAAGATTGCCACCTTAAACAATACATGGATGTAACTTGCATGTACAAGTAAAAATAAAAGAGAGATATGTTTATACATACAGGAAACAAATGATGCATACAGGCAACACTTTACGAACCTCATATATAATGGCATCTAAAGTACATCACATGCTTCTTATAACACTTACAAGCATGAAATTCTTCATGTGCATTCTTACAGAATCCTGAAAGATAATCATAATGAAAATAATACCTATGTCTGTAGCCTGGTTGCAGGGAGTAAAGAGAGGCATCTACAGTAGGCATCTGTTAACAAAGTAGATGCGCTCCTGGACATTACTTCTTTAACAGAAACGTTGGCACCAGAGGTAGGAATAACATGGAAAGAATAGGGATAGGTTCCCATACCCACTCATAGATGGTGGGGGCAGCTTCTACCTTTCATATTAGATGGGCAGGTAGCTTGTACTTATATGGAAGCCAAAATACGGCATATGGGCCTTGCATACAGTTTGAATATACTCAGTCTCTGTTTGTATTTATTTTAAAGAGGAAGACATTATTCATACATGCAAGTGTCCTTAATCACTGGTGTGATATAGACACATTTTATGCTTTGATACCTGCACCATAGACAAAAAATGTCTCACAAGCCTTATTCTTATGACAGCAAATGCTTAGGATTGTACATAACAGGCAAGGCTTGAGGTAGAGCATGTCCCATAAATCAGACAAGAGACTGCAAGCTGCTTGTACTTATTTGCATTCATCAGATGCTAGTAATAAGTTTATTCTGCAACTTGTATCTTTATTAAGATTAAAATATTTCCAAGGCTGCTTGCTAGCTATTCATATATGCCCTTTCTCTTATAAAACTAATTTTATCAAGTCATGTCACCACTGGTTTTGTTTTAATCAATTTCTCTCTGAGTAATATTGATGGCATTGTAGCACAGAAGCATTTCAAATGTCTCACACCAAACAATGAATGATCCTGAAGGGAACTTATATGTGCACATCCCTCAGGAAAAATAAGCAGTTAGGCATGTAATACCCTAGAATACATGTTGCTGTATTAATAAATTAGTCTTAATAAAAGATTAACATTGCATTGCCATCATAATGATGGGTCTTTTTTGGGGGGGTGGAATTTCACAAATCACAAAGTTTATTTTGAAATGTGAGCAAAAGAAATGAAGCTTAATTTTCCATTCAAACATCCCAAGGGGAGAATTTTATTTGAATATATTTTGCAATTTAAATATCATTAGCATTATATATAAGCATTTGCAACAATAAACACATAATTGGCAATTCAAACAGCCTGTTTGATTTCATTTTTGTACAACACAAAGGCAAATGTCATAAATCCTTCTTGGGTAAGCACAATTTTGGTTAGCACTATGGTACTAATGCAAAGCTGAAGATAATGAATGTGTGTGTATATTTGGATGTATGTTTGCACATACGTATTACACTGTTACCTGGGAGCACCAGACATGTGGAACATCAGCTCAGAATGACTCAGGCAAAAGTCCCCACATAGGAGCCAGAATGGGACATGCCAACAAAGAATTATTGCATGATGCCCAAGGGTAGTAGTCTGAACACGCAACCTTGCTCTAGTAACTGGACTAAAATACTTATTCATGGGGAGGGGGGATATTCATGCATGTAGATGCTGGAAAGAAGAACTGTAATTCAGCCCTCCGCTGACATGCTTGTTTTCTGTGTTAAACTAATGTGTGTATGTGTGTGTGTGTGTGTGTGTGTGACAGAGGTGTGTAAACACAAATGCTCTTGGAAGAGTTCCAACACATGAGCCCTCGATTGCAGTCTGAAGTGGTACACTCCAGGCAGTGGCTTACCACTACCCCATGTGCAGTTTGTGGTAGCTACACACGTTTGCTCTACACATTTAGTTGCCATTAGGCACATGGGCTTGGATCCTGAGAACTGCTAGTAAAAGGAAGCTTGTGGAAGGCAACTTTCCCATCCCATCTTCCCTGTGCCCATTAAAGCTCTGTTCATGCAAGATTCCTCTGCCTAATTTTGGTTGATTCCTCTCTCCTCTCAAAACCTCCTGACCCCCATTTAATACTGTTCAAAATTGTACCCCCTGCTGACCTCTCCAGAGAGGCTATTGGGAGGGTGTAGGCTGAGGAGGAGACAAGAAAATCCCCTTCTTGCGTTCCCTTCCACCCAGAATCTTAGCCATAGATCTCAATAGAACATTTCTAGCCTTGGTTGTTAAATGTACTAAGAAAATAGACATTTTCATCCACCCACATTTGTAAAGTTGTGGTTTATAGTTTCCCCCCCCAAAGGAGACTCTCATCTCATTTTCACAGGAAAATTAAAGTTTTTTTCCAGCAGGGCTCACAAGCTGTGTTAAGGACTGTATAGTGCCAGTGTAGATAGTGACATGATATCCGGCATCAACGCTTCTTTCTAATGTCATCATACCAGGCATTGACATGACACACAGGGGCTGACTGTCACAGTGAATTGCATCAATGAAACTTGCTATGGTGCTCTGAGGCAATGACAACATGCACTGAGATTTTCTGAACTTCAGTATCTCTTGAAGCAACCTAGCATTGTGAGTTTGTGACAGCGAGAGCTAAAAGCCTCATGAATTGAGTGGAACGGAATGTAATGAAAGAATCATTGTGCCTAATATGTTGTAAGGTCAATCAAACAAAACAAAACAAACATGATAAAATGCTGTAAAACACAAAAGGGAACAGAAAGGTGCACATTAAGTATGTATGTGCTCATAGTAAAGTACAACCTGCAGTATGTTCCTAACTATGTTCACTTGGATGTAATTTCCATGGAGTTTGGTGGGATGAATTCAGATGTAAGAAAAGTAATCACAGGCTGCAACCCTCTGCACAGTACATAGGAGTAAACCCAATTGAACTCAACAGGAGTTTCTTCTCAGTAAACACATGTCATGAATGCATACATGGTGATATTATAAAGGTTATATTAATATGTAAGGATTTTCACAAATCTTCAGAATCGTTTTGCAAAATAATATCTGACTTATTATGGTGCATGGCATACACTCTAGATGAAGCTATGGGGCAGCAATCCCAAACCCACTGTTAGAAAATAAGACTTATTGAACAAAAATAAGTCCTGTCTGATTACAGGAATGACCCATATGTCAGTGGCAGTACACATGATATGCTTACAGAAGCAGGACTGGAAAAAACTTTGATAACGCCAAAGAGCCACTGCCGCTCAGAGTAGGTGATACTGGGCTAGATAAATCAATTATCTGATTCAATTATCTGATTAAAAAAATTATTTATTTATTTATTATTTCAATTTATATACCGCCCTTAGCAGAATAGCTCTCAGGGCGGTGAACAAACAAGATAAAATACAATATATCATAGTAAAAAATCACAAAAACATGTACAAACAAACAACAGAAACCACAACAAAAATGAAATAGAACACAAATTAAGAAGGATACATGTTAAAAGTAGAAAGATTAAGAAAATTAAAAGATTAAAATGCCTGGGAGCATAAAAAGGTCTTTACCTGGCGCCGGAAAGATAGAAGTGTAGGCGCCAGGCGTACCTCTTTGGGGAGGCTGTTCCACAACTCAGGGGCCACCACAGAAAAGGCCCTAGATCTAGTAACCACCCTCCGGGCTTCCCGATGAGCTGGTACCCGGAGGAGGGCCTTAGATTCTGAACGAAGTGAACGGGTAGGTTCATAGCGAGAGAGGCGTTCCACAAGGTATTGAGGTCCCACGCCGTGTAAGGCTTTATAGGTCAAAACCAGCACCTTGAATCTCGCCCGGAAGCAAATAGGAAGCCAGTGCAGACGCGCCAGAATAGGTGTTATATGCGAAGACCAACTGGTCCTCGTGAATAGTCTGGCAGCCGCGTTCTGCACCAGCTGAAGCTTCTGAACTGTCTTCAAGGGCAGCCCTACGTAGAGCGCATTACAGTAATCCAATCTTGAAGTTACCAGAGCATGAACAACGGAGGCGAGGTCGTCCCTGTCCAGATAGGGGCGTAGTTGGGCTACCAGACGAAGATGGTAAAATGCATTCCGTGCCACCGAGGCCACTTGGGCCTCGAGAGACAAGGAAGAATTGAAAAGAACCCCCAAACTACGTACCTGTTCTTTCAGGGGGAGTGTAACCCCATCCAGAACAGGGTGAACATCCACCATCTGAGCAGGGAAGGCGTTCACCAGCAGTGTCTCGGTCTTGTCTGGATTGAGTCTCAGTTTATTAGCTCTCATCCAGTCCATTATCGCGGTCAGGCAATGGTTCAGCACATCAACAGACTCACCTGAAGAAGATGAAAAGGAGAAATAGAGCTGCGTGTCATCAGCATATTGATGGCAACGCACTCCAAAACTCCTGATGACCGCACCCAGCGGCTGCATGTAGATGTTGAAAAGCATGGGGGACAAGACCAACCCCTGAGGGACTCCACAATGGAGAGTCCATGGTGTCGAGTGATGTTCCCCAAGCACTACCTTCTGGTGACGGTCTGCGAAGTAGGAGCGGAACCACTGCCAAGCAGTGCCCCCGACACCCAACTCCGTGAGTCTCCCCAGAAGGATACCATGGTCGATGGTATCAAACGCCGCTGAGAGATCAAGGAGAATCAACAGAGTCACACTCCCCCTGTCCCTCTCCCGACAAAGGTCATCATACAGGGCGACCAAGGCTGTTTCGGTGCCAAAACCGGGCCTAAAACCGGATTGAAACGGATCTAGATAATCTAGATAAAAACACTATATTAGAAGCTCAACTGGAGTGCATACCGCAGACCAGAAAAGGTACCGCCAGGGCCAAGAAGATGCCAGCATGGTTAACGAGCAAAGTCAAGGAAGCTCTTAGAGGCAAAAAGTCTTCCTTCAAAAAATGGAAGTCTTGTCCGAATGAAGAAAATAAAAAAGAACACAAACTCTGGCAAAAGAAATGCAAGAAGACAATAAGGGATGCTAAAAAAGAATTTGAGGAGCACATTGCTAAGAACATAAAAACCAACAACAAAAATTTCTATAAATACATTCAAAGCAGGAGACCATCTAGGGAGGCGATTGGACCCTTGGATGATAAGGGAGTCAAAGGTGTACTAAAGAACGATAAGGAGATTGCAGAGAAGCTAAATGAATTCTTTGCATCTGTCTTCACAGTGGAAGATATAGGGCAGATCCCTGAACCTGAACTAACATTTGCAGGAAGGGATTCTGAGGAACTGAGACAAATAGTGGTAACGAGAGAGGAAGTTCTAAGCTTAATGGACAATATAAAAACTGACAAATCACCGGGCCCGGATGGCATCCACCCGAGAGTTCTCAAAGAACTCAAATGTGAAATTGCTGATCTGCTAACTAAAATATGTAACTTGTCCCCCAGGTCCTCCTCCGTGCCTGAGGACTGGAAAGTGGCAAATGTAACGCCAATCTTCAAAAAGGGATCCAGAGGGGATCCCGGAAATTACAGGCCAGTTAGCTTAACTTCTGTCCCTGGAAAACTGGTAGAAAGTATTATTAAAGCTAGATTAACTAAGCACATAGAAGAACAAGCCTTTCTGAAGCAGAGCCAGCATGGCTTCTGCAAGGGAAAGTCCTGTCTCAGTAACCTATTAGAATTCTTTGAGAGTGTCAACAAGCATATAGAGGTGATCCAGTGGACATAGTGTACTTAGACTTTCAAAAAGCGTTTGACAAGGTACCTCACCAAAGGCTTCTGAGGAAGCTTAGCAGTCATGGAATAAGAGGAGAGGTCCTCTTGTGGATAAGGAATTGGTTAAGAAGCAGAAAGCAGAGAGTAGGAATAAACGGACAGTTGGAGGGCTGTAGAAAGTGGAGTCCCTCAAGGATCGGTATTGGGACCTGTACTTTTCAACTTGTTCATTAATGACCTAGAATTAGGAGTGAGCAGTGAAGTGGCCAAGTTTGCTGATGACACTAAATTGTTCAGGGTTGTTAAAACAAAAAGGGATTGTGAAGAACTCCAAAAAGACCTCTCCAAACTGAGTGAATGGGCGGAAAAATGGCAAATGCAATTCAATATAAACAAGTGTAAAATTATGCATATTGGAGCAAAAAATCTTAATTTCACATATACGCTCATGGGGTCTGAACTGGCGGTGACCGACCAGGAGAGAGACCTCAGGGTTGTAGTGGACAGCACGATGAAAATGTCGACCCAGTGTGCGGCAGCTGTGAAAAAGGCAAATTCCATGCTAGCGATAATTAGGAAAGGTATTGAAAATAAAACAGCCGATATCATAATGCCATTGTATAAATCTATGGTGCGGCCGCATTTGGAATACTGTGTACAGTTCTGGTCGCCTCATCTCAAAAAGGATATTCTAGAGTTGGAAAAGGTTCAGAAGAGGGTAACCAGAATGATCAAGGGGATGGAGCGACTCCCTTACGAGGAACGGTTGCAGCATTTGGGGCTTTTTAGTTTAGAGAAAAGGCGGGTCAGAGGAGACATGATAGAAGTGTATAAAATTATGCATGGCATTGAGAAAGTGGATAGAGAAAAGTTCTTCTCCCTCTCTCATAATACTAGAACTTGTGGACATTCAAAGAAGCTGAATGTTGGAAGATTCAGGACACACAAAAGGAAGTACTTCTTTACTCAGCGCATAGTTAAACTATGGAATTTGCTCCCACAAGATGCAGTAATGGCCACCAGCTTGGACGGCTTTAAAAGAAGATTAGACAAATTCATGGAGGACAGGGCTATCAATGGCTACTAGCTGTGATGGCTGTGCTCTGCCACCCTAGTCAGAGGCAGCATGCTTCTGAAAACCAGTTGCCGGAAGCCTCAGGAGGGGAGAGTGTTCTTGCACTCGGGTCCTGCTTGCGGGCTTCCCCCAGGCACCTGGTTGGCCACTGTGAGAACAGGATGCTGGACTAGATGGGCCACTGGCCTGATCCAGCAGGCTCTTCTTATGTTCTTATGTTCTTAAGATAAACTTCAGTATAAAAAGCTTCATTTATTCATCTTTATTGCTAAATACTAGCATTGAAAGCAACAATGTAACACACACTTGTACTTGGTGAGAGTGCAGGTGCACACATGGGCAACACTCCCACAATGTTTTAGAAAACAGAACAAAGTGCTTGACACTACTTTTTTTCCATGCCAACTATACCTAATCCAGATTTTTCTACTTTAGGTCTATAAAATTTAGTTTTATGGATTGTAAAATAACAAATCATTATTTAAATCTGGGTTTTAAAACACAACCACACAGACACACACAATTTAAGGATCTGAAAGAAATCTAGCAGGTGGAAATTTCTCTTTAGGTCTGTCTACTGTCTATTATTACCTCAGGTGAATGCTGAGCAAAGATGATTTACATAAGGCTTTTCCACTGAAAACATCTGGACTCTGTTCAGATATCACCTGCCTTTGTTGTGTGTGTGTGTGTGTGCCATGCTGTGAAGAGACACATGCTTCTTCCAAAAGCTTACAACATGGTACAAATGTATGTAGACAGACATATACAAGTTAACTTCTAATCAGCCATCAGAGTTTGACCTTGCTGATCTGCTTGTATCTTCCCTTTCTGTCCTTCATTCAGTATATTCTCCCACATATCACAGTTGAAAATATGTAATCTTAGAACAGATCTGTTTGCATTTTTTGCAACTCAAACATTCAGCAGCATTTACAGTCTGGACAGACAGTTATAGAGGGGAAGCAGGATGGAAGGGAAACAGAGCACTGGCATAATATTTCCTAGTGTTTACATGGGAATACTTAACTTTACTCCAGCTTGAAGGGACGTGGGGAAAGGGCTCTGAAACCTGAAGAACTCTAGTGCATTTTTGTATACATTAACAATAACAACAAAAAATAAAATGCATCCCTAACATCTGCATCAAAGGCAGCCATAGGGACAGAATAAGAGCAGACTTTTCTCTTGAATAGGGGTTGTTCCTAGTAAATGGGAACAGTTGGAGCAACTGCATTCTTCCTGGCATAAAATATGAGCAGGTGTCCAGCAAAACTATTCTCCATATGTGTCACTGATTTTATTGGGTTCTTTTGTGTAATCGGATGGTTGTCTGTGTAATTCATCTGTGAGCTTTTCCTAATTGCACAATAATTCTCCTTGATATTTACAACAACAAAAAGCCAACAGTGAATCTATGAATCTGAATCATTAACAAAAACTCTACCATCAGGGCTTAGAAAGAAAATCACACGCTAAGGCCAGGAGACAGAAGCAGTGATAGTTCACTGCCATGTGGAACTGAGCACTGTATACAATTTGTCTGGGGGGCTGTGGTTGAAAAGTATCTGCTCGAAAAATCTCGCTTGGTGTCCCAATAAAAGAATGAAAGGAACTACCATGTGTTTCTACCAATTTGGTGGCAAGCAGAAGAATCAGAAATATAGGGAAAATCTTTGCATACCAACACTAGTGTGAATGTTTTTTATGATGGACTACAGTGTAATCAAGCGCTCAATCCTCAGTAAGAGAGCAGTATTTGTAATAATCATGATTCATAGCATACCCAGCAACTTCTAGTAACACACTGTGATGAAGATTAATCTAACACCTAATGTTTCACTGTATCATTGCAAGGT
Source organism: Rhineura floridana (assembly GCF_030035675.1). Lineage (NCBI taxonomy): Eukaryota > Metazoa > Chordata > Lepidosauria > Squamata > Rhineuridae > Rhineura > Rhineura floridana. The sequence continues at coordinate 47,033,674 of NC_084483.1, forward strand.
GGCAGAATGCTTTCTACTAGGAACTCTCTCTCTCTGACCTTATAGCTGTCGGACTCATGCTCAGAGTAAAGTCATTGAAATCAATTAACATGTCAGCCATGGATAACAAGTCCACTGATTTTAATGGGCTTATTCTGAGCAAGACTTAGTCAGCCATACCTCGTAATGTTTTAAGTTACATAAGACAACAGATGTATCTAGAAGCAGGTACTGAGACCTTCCAGTGCAGTCTGTTGATGATTCTCAACAACTGAAAGCAACAGAAATGTGAGGTTAAGAAAATTCAAAATTCAGTAGTGAACAGTGTAGTGAGGTCCTGTCACTCACTTGACTTCTGCTCAGTTGCATCACTGCTGCTTACCAAGAGGTAAGGGGGAGGGGGGAGGCGGGGAGAGATTGGCATAGTGCAAATGCACCAGTGGAACCAACCTGGCACTCCTGTTGGTGCATTTGCACCATGGTGACCTCATCACTGCCTCGCCCTTCCCCCTATACCTCCTGGTAAGTAGTAGTGATGCAACCAACTGGAGGTAAGTGACTATTGCCACTGCCCTAACACACTGTGCTTACTGTCCAAACTAGAGAGAGTGCAAACCAGCTACTCTACATATTAGAGTTTTAATTTTTAAAATATTATGATTAGAGTCCCTTTACCGTCTCTGAATTTATCTTGATTTAAGATACCAATTTGTTTTTCCTGAAACTGTTTTTCTAGGGCTGCAGTATCCTTAAGAGCATCATATATTTGGGTAGTTCTGTGCCGCTGCTGCTAGCTGAGAGAATTCACTGTGATTGCAGTGTGAGTGTATTTAACCATTATCACAATGAAAGTTCACCACAAGATGAGAAAACCCTAACTATTGTCACTGGTTACTTGTTCTTATCTTATAACTGTCTCTCCCTGTACTTCCACCTCCAATGCATCATGGTAAAACAGATATAAATGGGTAAAAACCTTTCAATAGACTAACTGCTTTTTCAGGAGTTATCAGGATTTTTCATCTCATGGGATGTACAAACATGCCTCAATCCATTTTGACATTCATTTGCACTTTTTCGGGGAATATTTTTCATTTTCTCCAATTGGTTTATTTTGCACAAGTCTTTCTTCTATTTCTTCATTAACAGATGTGGAATCATATGTATGTTTTCATGCATATCATAGAATGCAATAGACTTGCATATCTCAGCCATCAAATGATATTTGCCTTTCCTGTGTGTTCCCTTTCAAAGTTAATGCATTTCCAGAGGGGTAGCTGGTTAGTCTTTTGCAGCAAAATCAACAGAGTCTTGTTACACCTTAAAGACAAAATTAATAAAGGGGCTAATTGCCAGTCACCATTTATGTCTGCAATTCCAATCACGTCTGCTCAGAAGTAAGTCCCATTGAAATCAATGGGGCTTACTCCAGTAAGTGGAGTTAGGATTGCAGGCACTCTCAGTAACTTGATTTAACAGTTCACTATCATCTTGTCTTGTTTCTCTCACTTAGTTATCAGAGAGGGGCATGTAGCACACTGTTGATATTTTGCTCTTTGTGTCCTGGATTGTATGAATTACTCCATCATTCAGTGTAATGCCACAACCAAATATAAGTCATATTTAATTGCAACATTTTATGTTGTAAATGCATATGCATGCACTGAAACATAACACTCAACCTAATTTATGTTTTAAATGTTTGTAGTAAAACATGAATCTGTGTTTGAGGGCTTTAAATTATATTTTGTGCCAATGTATACTTGCCATGTGAAAAAGAACAATAATAATTTGGCCGAGAGTGAGGCAAGGACACCTTTAAAAAAACTATTTAGGGCAGCCTTTCCCAAGCAGTGTGCCTCCAGATGTTGTTGGACCACAACTCCCATCAGCCTCAGCCAGCATTGCCAATGGTCAGGAAAGATGGGAATTGTGGTCCAACAACATCTGGAGGCACACTGCTCGGGAAAGGCTGATTTAGGGGATGAATGGACTGTCAAAAATGACCAGTCAAATTCAGATGGTTCTTCCTGCTTTGAAGAAGAGACTTGGACTTTAACTGAGGAGCATAGATAAAGTCAACAGGCAACAAAAGAGATCAATTCTTTCTATGTGAAAAGAACAATAACAATGTATTAATTTTTAGAAAATTTACAATTGTTAATGGGAAACAGATTAAGGGTGCAATCTTAACCCTACTTACCTGACAGTAAGATCCTGTGAATTCAGTGAGACTTACTTCTGAGTAGACATGGTTAGTATTGCAGCCTTAATGTATATAGGCTGCCTCTACCAACAAACAACTTACACAAAGTCAATAAACAACTTTTCAGGAAAAAAGGAAAGCAATGAGGCACCTGTTGGGACAGGGACAATTATACACCACCTGCTTCTGCTTCTCAGGGGTACAGGATTCTATCCTCATTGTCCTCAGATTGGTTAACTGAACAGCATCACACAATGGATTAGTATTAGTATTTAAAAAAGAGAGGAACAAAAAGAGAAATTTCTCAGAAAAAAAAATATCAGACTTCCTTAAGGCCACTTCCAAACCTTTCATTCAGGTACAAAAAATGTATGAGGGAGTAGGGACTGGGATGAAAGCAGGATCTCAGTGGCAAGATCCATCCCTTCTTGCATGTCTGAAAAGGGTCTTCATGTGTACACAAGTATAGGCTGTCTTCAAGTGTTCAAAGATTGCAAACCAATCAGATGAAGATGCTGTCATGATTCCACCCCACATTTATTCCCCTAGATAATTGAATGGCTTCTCGCCTCCTCTTTTTAACAATAAGCAGAAGTTATCTGTATCTATCTATATATTGCAAGATTAATTGTAATTCAGCTGCACCATCAGACAAATCCCCTCAAGTACCAATATTTGATACACAGTATAATTTGTCTAAGCATCTTTAACTGCAAAGACTAGTAGGAATGTTGTTTTCATCAGTAAAGCAACTGCATGGAAATGTAAAAAAATGCTATGTAGTTTGACTTCTGTAAATGTTCTCTGTAAACTAAATGATCTCTGTGTAATTTGCTGTAATGTACCTTTCGAAAATCTAGGCATTTAAAACATGGATTTGGGAACTAATCTTACCAAGGTAGAGTATCTTCTAAATTTTAAACAGTGAAGGTTTCAACTTGCCTTTTAATTGATAACAAAATATTGTTTTTAGTGGTAGTGCTTTCTCTTGTAAAATGTACTATTTAAAATGTAGGGCTTGGACGTGAGAATTAAGTTTTTGTAAAAGGTTAATAAGGGGACTGCAGTATCGGTTAGCAGATCCAAGCTCAGTACATTATATTAAAACTTAAATTTTGTTTCAAACTACCAACCTGAAAAGTCACTGAGTTACCTTGGGTAATTCAACTGTTAAGTTTCTGAACTAAGCAGATGCTTATGAAAGCAACTGGCAGACATGCAGATCAGACAGTATTGTACCTTGTCCCAGTAAATGGAACAACTTTGGGAAGTGAGAAATCTTTTACTGAAGGAAAACAAACAAAACAGGTGCACCCAAGGGCATGGCAATGTCCACTGGAATTTTTAATTGTTTAATATATTTTGAAACCTTTAAAAATGTTTTAAAGGTTTTTAAAAAATGTTTTTAAAGATGTTTTGTTTTAATATGTTTTTAATGGTTATTGTGTTTTAATATATTTTGAAGACTGTTTTTATGATGTTTTAAAGTGTTTTTAGAGCTTTTGTTTGCCTCCCTGGCTCCCACTGGGAGAAAGAGCAGGATAAAAATCAAATAAATAAATACATAAATAAATAATATTGGTGCACTCATCTTTGATTATGATCTTGCAGCAGTGAGCTAAACATTCAAAGAAGCAAACTTTGAGCTTCTAAGACGGCTTCTCTCATTTTTTAAAAATGAGTATTTTCTATATATGTGTTTACATTGCAGTCCCATGGGCACTATTTTACAAAAAAAGTTCTAAAATGGAATGATGTGAATAATTCCAATGTCACACATTTAAAATTACACTTGTTAAATTGTATTTTAGCTGCCTCTGACAAAGAATGTTCTATATTCAAAACTGTTAGGCAAGACAAGAAGATGGAGCATTCTTGAAGCTAAATAAAACAACTTCTTTTAGCACCTTTTGAGGTTCATGCCTTTGCTTTGTGACCTGTGAAGATTGTCAGTGAGCAGAGTAAAAGAAGGGGACTCACTATTGCATGTCTATGCAGTTGGGGCTGGATTGTCCCCAACTGTTTGTGCTCTGTTTAATGGTCTCTTTCAAAAGTCAAACACAGCATACTCCCAACTTTGTGCAACACAATTCCCCTAGTCCTAGCAATCACTTAGCATTAACATTATGATAGCCATGGGTCTTGTGCTGTAGGAAAAAGATATAACCGTGGTGCTATGACATGACATAGAAGCAATAGCATATACAAAACACAAGCAAACTGGTCACTGTTCTGTTTAATCCAGCCTTTCCCAACTAGTGAGTCTCCAGATGTTGTTGGACCACAACTCCCATCAGCCTCAGCCAGCATTGCCAATGGTCAGGAAAGATGGGAATTGTGGTCCAACACCTGGTGGCCCACTAGTTGGGAAAGGCTGGTTAATCAGAAAGCTGATTAATTTCTTTCTCTATCTTGCTTTCTTTTCATGAGGTGACTTAAAACACAGTGATTATCACAATAATGACATGTGGCATCATGAGCCTGTTGGATGTTGTATCTGGCGCAAGCAGGTGCCCAGGATGCAGAACAGAATAGTGACAGGCTAGATTCCAGTTGATGCAATGAGCCAGACAAGTAATAAGTTTTAAGAGTCACTTTACTGACAATAGAATATATCACAAGCTCTCTCTCTGTACAAACTCCTCGACCCCCACACCAACTGGCCAGATCTGCCAAGTCTTATAGATAAGGCCAGCTGGTTGCCTTGGATACTTGTCCTTGAGATCTGCACGGACTCTGAGCGTCTTGGTCTTGTAACTCTGCCATGGAAAAAATACTCTCAGGAACCCTTTACTTGCCAACAGAGCCCACTCCTTAAAACCTTCAGGTTAAGGTTAAAAGGGAGGATGGTGGATTATTCAATTAACACATTGTTAACACTAAGGATCTATTCTTAGACAGGTTTCCTAACTATCTGTATTCACCCATGTTGTCCAAACCAAGAGCAAAAGCAAGCTGAATTTAAGGGCAGATGAGCTATATCAGAAAACATTTTAGAAGTGTGTGTCCCAGTACAAAACAAATAATCCTTTGTATAAATTTTTAAATTGTTTTTATATTTTTTGAATTTTAAAATTGTTTTAAATTGTTTTTAAAATATGTTTTTAAATTGTGTATTTGTTTTAATGTTTTTGATTGCTGTAAACTGCCCAGAGAGCTTCGGCTATGGGGCGGTATACAAGTGCAATAAATAAATAAATAAATATAAAGCCATTCATTACAACTATTTTAAGCAGTCCAGTACAGGAATTATCAACCATGTTGCAATTAAGATCAACACAATACTTGAAGTCAGTTTTAGACCTTTTTTTAAAAAAAGAATTGGGTCAAGTAAGCCTACTTATGTTATACTAGGGTTGCCTGGTGTCCGGTTTTCACCTGGATACTCCAGATTTTGGGGTTCCTCTCTGGGTCTCCAGGTGAGTTACCTTAATCTCCAGACTCTCAGCTTTAATTTTTTAAAAAAAGTTTGTAGGTGGTCTGGTTCATGAGATATTCACCAAAACATCAGCCCCCCCATGTAATTGTTAAATCTATTGAACAGACCTGTTAAATCAGCTCGTAGCTCTAACCCCATCCTGTCAGGATTGTACCCAATAAGTGAAGTCAAGGTTGTGATTTGTTGACCTCCAGGCAGTGCCTAGACCTCATTGCAATGCCAGAAAATGGTTGTTTTTTCCTGTTTATCTGAAAATCTCATAAATTGAGTAAATATATAGCTGTCAGTTTTTTTCTCTCTTGTGCGCAGGAGTCAAACTCTGGGCTGTTGAGGAGAGCAGTGTTTTGAAAACCTTCCCAATATGAAACTTTAATCCTATACTTGCTTTTCTGGGAGTAAAGCTGCAATGCTAATCCCATGCACCTGGAGTAACCCCATTAAATTCAATAGGACTTACTTTTGAGTAGACATGGTTAGGATTGTGTTGTAAATGAACGAGACTTTTGAGTAAACATAGCAAAGAATTGTGTTTGTGTTGTAAATCTTTCTCTCCCCCTCCAAGCCTATTTTTAAAGTATTTAGGGAGGGCTTACTTAGGTATCACAGTTTTTATTATGTAGGAAACTAATACTGATGTTTAAAAAATGTTCTGCAATGACTAACTGGTTTGACAATAAACTATTATATGGGGCCTATGTATTTTTACACCTCCTGTGTGTGTGTGTGTGTGCATGGAGTCTTTCCAACAACCCTGTGAGGTAGGATTGGTGATTGGAAACCAAGGCAGCTCACAATAAGAAATAAATCCCTTTAAAATCTAATAACCATAAAACAAGTATAAACAATTTCAAAACAGCTTGAAGTGGCATGATTCTGAATTTTAGGTTGGGTGAATGAAATTTATTTATTATTTGATTTATATCTCGCCCTCCCTCTCAGTAGGAGCCCAGGGTGGCAAACAAAAGCACTAAAAACACTATAAAACATCATAAAAACAGACTTTAAAATATATTAAAACAAAACATCTTTAAAAACATTTTTAAAAGCTTTAAAAACATATTTTTTTAAAAAGAAAATGTTTAAAAATATATTAAAAAGCAATTCCAATACTGACACAGACGGGGAAAAGGTCTCAACTTAAAAGGCTTGTTGAAAGTACAAGTTCCTCATCATTTGAGGTTGCAGTTCTCTGCACACTTCCCTGTTTGAGTAAGCCCCATTGAATAGATTGGGACTTGCTTCTGAGTAAACAAACATAGGATTGCACTATAAATATATTTACAGGTTGTGTACATAATAAACATATTTGATAGTCATGCTTTTATAAATATTTCTTCATACAGTGTCCCAATAAGTATTTGATTTCACACTATGGTTGTAGAATATTATTTCCTCTACATTTTAAGTGTGCCCTTCATCCCTGTGGTGGTCATGGTTCTCCGTTGTTTTCCTCCTGAGGGGCAGATAGGCAGAGAGATAGTGAGTAGCCCATGGTCACCCAGTACACTTTATAGCTCATTTCCATTTTGAAAAATTAATTAAAACAACTTACATGCAGGCAAAATTTATTAAGTAGATCCACAAAATATATTTAAAGCACATCCAACTCGCATTTAAAGTGCATGACTTCCCCTAAAGAATCCTGGAAAGAACAATGTTAAAAGATACTTTTTTAAACAGGGGAAGGGTTGTAGCTCATTGGTACGACACATGCTTTGCATGAAAAGGTCCAAAATTCAATTTCTGGAAAATACTATTGCCTGGAATCTTGGAGAGCCAATGCTAGCCCATGACATGGGTACTGAGCTAGATGGTACCAAATGGCCTTCAGGGGCATCCATGTTTATTCCTGAGTGCTCCCATCTAACATCTCCACAACACTAGGCACCTTTCTTCCTACCATGGCCTTCTGGTCACTGGCCTGGCCTGAGGGCACTTAAACCCTTCTTGCTGAAAGCAAGTATGCTAGATTAAATGTCCCTACTCAGGCTCCATCTTTTAGCTAAGATTTCTATCTTAATTTCCAACCAGAGAAATGTTTTTGTTTTAATTGTATGCTCCAAGCAACTGTGATTGATGCTTAATGTATCATGCTTAATGACCTCACTAGGACCCGCCCCTGTGACATAAGTTAGGCCCACCCCATGACATCACTGGGTCCTGCCCCTGAAATCTCAGAGTTTGGGATCCTTCTGACCTGGCAACCCTATGATATACTTGCAGCATGATTCTGTCCTCTTCATCCTTCTCTTAAGAAACTAAGAATTACCATGATAGAGTAAACTAAGATCTGCTTTCTTTCCAGCTATGGCCTGCTAGATGCCTCTGGTAAGCTGACAATCACAGATGCAACAAAGTCTCAGTACATCAGCCACCTATATACCAATAGTAACACAACCTAGATTCTAAAACATGGCTGATTAAGGGTGCAATCCTATACACATATCTGGGAGTATATCCTATTGAACTCAGTGGGGCTTACTTCTGAGTAGGTATGTAAAGGATTGCACTGTAACAGTCAAACAAAAAGAGACAAACCGAGAGAGATTCAGGAAGTAGGATTCTTAAAAATACACTCACACATATCAAACAACCTCAAACTTCAGGACACAAACCCCCTCTACGAACCCAACTACAGCTTTAAAATAGCATGCAAGGACGAAGGGGTAGGCAATTAAGGAACCCACTGTACTTTTCCCCATCAGTATCAGTAAGCACTTCCAGAACAGACCCAAAGGTGGTATTCTGGAACACCACAGTCCACAAAATATCTTTCATAAGGACATAGGAAATCTGGGTAAGTATAGATACAAATTGGTCTAAACTGCAGGCAGCAGCATTTAAAAAAAAAGACACATTTTAAACATGTACTGACCACAGTAGGAGACTGGAGATTTGTGGTATCTTTGTCAGATGTTTTATTTACAAATATACACAAAGAGAATTCTGGAGGTGAACAAACACTCCTTCACTGAAACCATGGCTTCAAACTCTTCTTTGTCTCTGACACTCTCAATTTAAAACTACAAAACTAGTTTCACACTGATTCTCATTGACCAGTCCTGTATGCTGAAACATCTTAGTGCATCCATTATGTTCTCTTAGGGTCCAGGAGATGGGAGTCACATTCCAGAACTGTTCTAAATAACTTGGCTTATTATTATTATGAATTCCCTTTCATGTGTGTCTCAAGGCAACTCATAAATATACCATAAAGCAGGTAATATAGTTTTAAAACCAGTATAAAACCCACTAAGAATAGTTTTAAAAACAATACAAAATGAACCTCCAAGGCAGAGATCTTTGCATCTAGCTGGAAGAAGCTTGTTGAAGAAAAAATGTCTTCACTTGTTTCTGAAAAGTACAGATATTGGTAGAATCTCAACAGCAATGGGTCAGCCACATCAAAAGCCCTGCTTTGAGTTACTGTGGAGCAGGCTTGTGCTATTTTAGGGACTTGAAGGAGAAACACCCATGCAAAATATACTGACCTAGAAGACATAAGGGATTTACTGAACTGCATAGCTCATTATGTGAGTAGCAAAACCTTGAACTTAGCCTAGTCATGGATTGGCAGCCTGTGCAAATCCTGCAAAGTGTTATATGCTGTTATTGGTTTACTCCCACAAGAAGCCCAGCCACCACATTCTGTACTAGCTGCAGCCTCTGGATCACTATGAATTGTAACCCCACATAGAGTTCATTGTAGTAATCCAACCTTGAGGTTACTAATGCATGGACCACTGTGGTCAAGCTATCCCAATCCAGGAACAGGCGTAGCTGAAGCTGGTAAAAGGCACCCCTAGTCACTGAGGACAGTGGCACATCCAGTGACTGAGCTGGATCTAGGACCACCCCTAGACTATGCACCTGCTCCTTCATGGAGAGTGCAACCTCATTCAGAGTGGGCAAGTAACAAACTTCCTAGACCCAAGAACTGTTCACACACAGAGCCTCTGTCTTGTCACAGTTCAGACTCAGTTTATTATCCCTCATCTAGCTCATCATTGCATTACAGAGACTAGTCCAGGGCCTGCACAGTCATCCCTAATTCAGATGTTACAGAGAAATAGAGTTGGGTATCATCAGTGTACTGACAACACCTCATTCCAAATCTCTGAATGACCACTCCCAGTGGCTTCATATAAATGTTAAATATAGTTGAAGACAATATAGTGCCCTCTGGTGCCCCATAGCTCAAGAGCCAGGGGGCTGAGAAACACTTATCCAATGCTCTAGTCTGAAACCTGCCTGAAAATAAGAGCGATACCATTGCAAAACAGAAGATACCCCTTTTCTGTGTCTTGGGGCCTCCCTTTTTGCCCTCCCTCAGGTTTGTTTCCAGACAACAGCTGTGCTCGCCTCAGTTCTTGACTCTTTGCTTCCAGGTTTATAATAAGCACAGCAGTGTGATATTTACTGGTTGCTAAGGCATGCAAATTGTGCAGAAATAGGTGTTAGGTCACAGAGACACTTTGTCTCCCTGAAGCAGAGAAAAACAATTTTGTTGTTTCGCCATACAGCTTCTCAGAGAATAGACATTCTTCCAGGTGAAAGGTAGCAGATTCTTCAGACACATTCTACTACCTTCCTGTCCCTCTTAGTTTCCAGACAATGCTATTTCATCTGCACTCTTGTAAAGCAGTTTACAAAGAGGAGGTAGACAAAATCACAGAAATGTGTGATACGTCATATAAGATCCCCCATACTTTTAAATAATGTAGAGACAACACAAGGGCTGTATGTATGTTTATTGTGATGAGAACAAACCAAACTCCCCCCAGACTTATGTGTTCCTCCCTTGCTCTTTTCTCTCTGACATGGCTGTGAGGAGGAGTTCAGAAGCATTCACTTCTGCTTTGATTAATTATGGCTTATTGTGTAGTTTATTGTGACATCCAAATTCAGCCAAAATTTGTTTTCCTCTCCAATATGTTCTTCCCATGGTTTCTTATTTTAAGTAGTTGCTTTCAAAGAAAATCTGCTTCTGCCACTAACATGCTTGTTACAGTGCTTATCACCAACTTCATATCTGCACAAATGTGATTGACACAAAAACTTGCAGGCATTTGTGTCAAAGATCTTTGCTATGGCTCCAAAGGAGGCATTGTGTTGTAAGCTGCTATAAATTTATTTTGGAGGAAAATATGACTATGCACAGATTTTCTGTGTGAAGGACTTTATGGTCCTTCAGAGATATTGTTTTCTCTTATTGAGCAAATAATTTACATTTTAAAAACTATGAAGTATTTCTACACATATGGAATAGAATAAGAACAAATTTATTTCTGACACTGAAAAATACAGGTTTGCAACCTGATTCTTAGAAAAGAAGATCAACGGTACTATTGACAATTCTCACAAATTGCACAAAGATGCCTGCTTCATAGTATACATATAAATTGTGCAATCCGTAGTTCCTCACTGGTGTTGCTTACATGCCTATAACATTCTGTTCCAGCATAACCAGCAACATCCTTTAACATTGTGGGAACATCAACTGAAAAGAGGGCTTGTGCTGAATCCTATTCATTTCTAAAGATTTAGGCTGCAATCCAGTACATGTCTACTAGAAGTAAGTTCCATTGGGTTCAATGGGACTTATTACCAGGTAAGTGAGCTTTAGTTTGCAGCCTTAATGGACACATACGCACACACACACACACACACTAGTACATTTTATTTTATTTATTTAAAGAACTTGATGGGTGTTACTTTTGAGTAGACATGTATAGGATTGCACTGTTACTCTTCCTCTGGGAGCCAATTTCTTTTTAAAGCTTAGGAATATGCATTTGTTTTGGAAAAAATGAAAACTGAAGAACATAGAGCCCAGCGAGTTCAATTTCCATGTGCTTCAAATCAAATTCAGAAGGAAAGAAACTGGGACTTCCATCCATACCTATGTATTCCTTCTTCATACTATGCATGTGTGCAGGGATACCTGTCTCCAGTGGTTCCCAGGGCTGTGGAGTCAGTACGCCAGACCTTCGACTCCGACTCCTCTATTTTTCTACTGTCTGACTCTGACTCCGACTCCTTCATAAGTGGCAAATGTAAATCAACTAGTAATAACACGAGCCCAATCCCTGGGGCTGATGGGAGTTGTAGTTTAAAAAGTAACTTTTCCAAGCTCTGGATTCACATGGTGATGATGAAATGCCTTGTGCTACCATTTTACTACGGTAAATTTGTTATTACTAGTTAATATACATTTGCCATTTATGAAGGAGTCGGAATCGGAGTCGGAGTCGGTACATTTCTACTGACTCTGACTCCAACTCCACCCAAAATTGCTCCCGACTCCGACTCCACGACTCCGACTCCACAGCCGTGATAATGCTTACTTTCCCCTAATATTTGTAAATTTGTTATTACTAGTTAATATATATTTGCCATTTATGAAGGAGTCGGAGTCGGTACATTTCTACCGACTCCGACTCCACCCAAAATTGCTCCCGACTCCGACTCCACAGCCCTTGTGGTTACTGCCACCCCACTCCCCCCACCCAAATGCTCTAGAACATTGCAATGTCTAGCATTTTTGGTGTAAATTGGTGGCTGCCAGGAGGGGCTGCCAAAAGTAGCTTTGCAGCTGAGTAAAAAAAGTAATAATAGATGGATGAAAGTACCCAAATTAATGGAATTGGAATGAATAACTACCAAAAAAGTCTGTTTTTATTGATGAAAATGAATGGAGCCACAAAAGAACAGTAACATTTCATGCATTATACTACTAAAACATTTCCTCCCATTCCCAAATGCTTCTTTTATGTACATGGAAATGCAGACCCAGGTTTGCAAGATGAAAATGGATCCGAAGCACTGGCAGAGGAAAAGGGAGCTGAAGGGAAAAGCTAAGCACTGCTTTTCCTCCCCTGATACAAATTGTCCCACTCAGAGTGTGCTTAGCTCTTGGGGTTTAATGATATACAGGTGCAGAGAAACATGTAGTTTGTATTTGGGTATGATTTTTTCATAGGTGATCACTGATAGGTACCTAAAAGCTGGAATTTCTTGTTAATAGCAAATCTTTTCAGTTACTGGATAAATTCACTTTCTAAGTTTGTCTATATTATTCATGACTTTATAAAAATGCATTCATACCTGTATTTTTACTTGACTGCTCCTACTCCTCTATTGGCTCAGACCAGCTACCATTTTGTTCCTTCTTTCCCTGAATTATCATCTATTAGTTCCACCTGGCTGTAGCAGAAAAAAATTATCTTTGAGGCTCACTCTTCAGCTTGGTTGAAACCAGCTGCCATTTGGCTCTTCTCCACTCCAAAATCATGCCTGGGTATTAGGATCTGCTGGGGATGCCCTGCTTCAGGGATAGCCAATGTGGTGCACTCCAGATGTTGTATACTAAAAATCCCTGATGATTGGTCATGTGGCTAGGGCTAATGGGAGTTGTAGTCCAAATATCAGGAGGGCAACATGTTGGCGAAGGCTGTTTTCTGTGTTAGTCCATCTCTGTGGCATTTGTCCTCTACAAGTGGTAAAAGGAACTTCTCAACAGCAGCTGCTTTGCTTTGGAATGCCTACTCTCTTGAAATTTGGCTGACATAAACACTGTTTGGTTTGCAGTGCCATCTAAAAAACTTACCTCTTTAGGCAGGCTCTTAATGATGCATTATACCACTGTTTCTTGAGAAAATGTTATTCTGATTAATTCTATATTGATTTTATAATGATTTTAGTGGAATTGTATAGTTAGCTTGATTTACATTTCATAAATTTAAAAATTAAAATAATTCAGTAATTGCCATGCCACTACACATCAGTGCAGACACCTGGTGATTCATACAGTGATGCAGGAAGCAAGTCCTGCTCTGCCCGCCTGAGCGAATGCCTGGGCAGGCGGTGCATATTTGCGGCTGGGGTTGAAGCCCCAGTCACCATTGGAGGTAAGGGCAGCTGTTGCGCGTCATGCAATTAGCGCATTGCACGACGTGCTGCGTGATGGGGCAGGGCGCAGCGGGGCCTATTTAAGCCTGTGCCGCCCTCCCTACCTTCCTCTTGGCGCATGACACCCACCCCACCCTCCCATTACTATGGTGTGTTCGTGGTCGCTTCGGGGCCAAGTAGGAATTTTTATCCTGCCTACCCAGGTTGGTGGGCAGGTTTTTTGCCTGCTCCACACTGTGGTGGTGGGATAGACTCGGATTAGGGGGCGCTGCATTTATAATAGGTTTATTTCAGCTAATTTGGCTAATTTGACAAGGTTAAAATTAATTCCCTGAATGGTTTATTATAGGCTGGTCACTTGTGTGGATAGGTGCAGGAAGGGAAGTAGGTAAGGACAGCTTGGTGGTTCCCTTAGGTACCTTTGGAGGTGATTGGTGGTTCTGGAGGCCTGCCAGGAAGGGCTTTACGGACCAAGGGCAGGATATGAACTGCTTCTGGGGCCTGCTTACCTGATCCACCGGGAGTTGTAGAGCCCCGGGGGGTGATGATGTGGGAAGGCCCCCCTGCTCACCTAAAGGTGGAGCTGGGGTAAGGGGTAAGAAAAAGGGGCTTACACTTGCCACAGCAGGGGCTGGTCACCCAAGAGCTGTATTCCAAATATTTGCTTATAGATAGTTCTGCACCTAGGTTTTCCTCTGCAGGTTAGTTTAAGTTTGGTTTATAGTTGAATAAAGTGGCCCTTTGTTCAACCCAGTTTACTGTGTCCATGTGTTATTTCAACCCTCTGCTGCAACACTGTCTTGTGCTTCTTGTCACCATTGATTCTGTGTTCTCATTTGAAATAAAACTTTTACATGCCTCCTTGTGCTGAAATGCCTAATCAGTCACTGTCTTTAGACTTAATGCATCTCATTGTAGGTGGGAGATATGAAAGTTTTCTTTGATACAAAATGCAGATGTTGAAAGAAAAGTAAGCAGCCTCTGAAAATATGAATCCACTCATTCTACAGATTTGAAATTAATTCTTTTTTAGAGAACTGAGCAGAACCTTTGAATATCTAAAGCATTTGCTTTTGTTAAATACATGAATTCTCTCATCATTCTATAAAAACGCCCAAGGCATAAGTCTGTATGCATTTATATGCAAGTAAGAAACAAAAAGAGTTTTCACTAAATGAAAGATCAAAAATTTGAATTTATTTCTTTTAAAAAAAACCTAATAAGAAAGATAAAACACTAAGCATCTATCTTTTAGTATTGAGTTTTTTCAAGTCTCTATGAATAATTCTTTTTATCAGTTCTTTTTATCTGGTTGCAGATTTTAAAATCACATATTGACAAGCAGCAGATAAAGAGCTTATAACTGAAATTTTCAAAAAGAGTTAATTGATTAACAGTTGGTTGACTTTTATAACTCAAGTCAAATTATCAGGAATTTCCTCCCAAATATAATTATGGCAGCTGAAAAGATATTAGACAACCTTGCAAACTCACATTTTCTGACTACTAATAGCAGCCAACAGATATAATTTTATTTTTTTTATAAATGATAATTAAATGAATTCAGCCTTGGAAATACTTATTTGAATTTTTCAGTTTTTTAAAAAACGTAATTATTTAGCAGTTTTCAATAATACAGCAGTTTTAAAAAAGAAATACAAGCATAAGAAGTAAAGAGAGGTTCATATATGTCAGTAAGTTGTCAATGACAACTGTCCACATTTCTACGAAGTAAAGGTGTTTTTTAAAAAAATTCTAGATCACAACACATCTACTTTCTTCCTAAACTGACTTGTTACTGGAAACTCTTGGTTCAAGGCTATTTCTCTCAAATGCTCCAAGTTGGGGGTCTGATCTCTTGCTTAAAGTCCTTGTTATCAATCTGTTATTCACTGCTCGTCCACCCCTATATCTATTAGAACACCTTCTTATATAAAGTCAGTTGGAAGGTATTGAACAATATAAGAAGAGAAATAGAAAATATATTGGAATACAGTAATACCTCAGTTCACAAAGTACATGTGTTTCTGGACATCACTTCTTTAACAGAAACTTTGGTACAAGAGGTAGGAATAACATGGAAAGAATAGGGATATGTTCTTTCACCCGCTCATAGCTTTAACAGGGGCTTTAAAGGGTGCCCACCTGGCACTCTCCTCTCCCTCTCCTTTCCTCTCTGAATGGTATTGGATCCTTCCCTCCCCAGCCCCAAGGGGGCAGCCACATTTTTAAGTGGAGCATTTCAGGTGGGGGAGAGGCACATGGAGTCAGCCAATTCCCCACCACCATCACCACTGGTGGAGAGGATGTGAGGGCCAGGTCAGGGGAAGGGAAAGGCAATGACCTTTGCCTTATTTCCTCTTCCATCCAGAGAGAGTGTTAATTTACATGAAAAAAGTTTAATCTGTTGAATTTAAGAGATCCCCTGGAATATCAGACTCAACAGCTTGACTTTGCCAATATCTTCAAGTCCCCTTTTACCTGTGGTCTCTCCCTGTGTTTTGATTCTTCATGAAATAAACTGTTTTCGTAATAACAGTGAGCTCCTCAGCTTGGCTTTGATGCTGCAATAGGTACCTCGGTTTTAGATTCCACCCGGAAAACAAAACTGTCCAGATGACATGTTTAGGGAAGGGCGGAGAGTAAATAAATACTTTAGGGTGTGTTTATTAATTCCCCCTTGAGAGTCCCTCCTTCTAGTCTTGTTGCTGACCTTCAGATTTTCCTTCCTTTTGGGCAATCAAGGGAAAACTTTAACTGTCTGCTATATAAAAGCTTACCTAAGCAATTGAGAACTAAGGGAACAATCCAATTTGTATTTACTCCAGGCTGAGAGAAGTTGGATATGGCAGACCCCTGCCTTAACTGCAGTGAAGTCAGGACCCTGCTAAGCCAGGGGTTCACTGGGAAAGCCCAGCCTGGTGGAAGGGGCATCAGTCGAAGCCGGCATAAAGCCCAAGTACTATAAAGATTCAAAGTGTTGGTTCTTACCTATAAAGCCCTTAACGGCACTGGACCTCAATACCTGATGGAACGCCTCTCCTGCTATGAACCTACCCGTTCGCTGCGCTCGACGTCGAAGGCCCTTCTCCGGGTCCCAACACACAAGGAGGCCCGGAGAGTAATAACGAGATCTAGGGCCTTCTCAGTGGTGGCCCCCGAATTATGGAATGCCCTCCCCGACGAGATATGCCTGGCGCCTTCTCTGATATCTTTTCAGCGCCAGGTAAAGACCTACCTCTTTGCCCAGGCATTTTAATTTTAGTTTTAATTTTAATTGTATCATTAATTAATCATAATCTCTATTAATTTTGTCTTAATCTGTTTTTAATGTGTTCTATACCTATATGCTGTAATCCACACTCGCTGGTTTTTAAATGTGGTTTTATTCTGTTGTACACCGCCCTGAGAGCCTGTTGCTATAGGGCGGTCTAAAAGTGCAATAAATAAATATAAAGCGAGTGCTTTAAAAGAATAAAGGGCAACTTAGGGTAGCCATTTTTTTAAGATCACTTTAAGTTCTCTCTTTATTTCACCCTTGGGCAATAAGCATCCAATCCTGCTCTCATTATAATAACTGCAGAATAAACAAGCTCTTACTTCTTACTGCAGGCAAACAAACATGCTGCTTAATTGCTGGCTGGGTAGAGACCACAACTGAAACTGAAAAGCAGAACAAAGGGAAGTCTAAGGGGTGGAGTCTAACTCTAGCCCATTATACAAAGTTCTAATATTTAACTCTTCAAGGTTCATACAGGCTAGTGTTTCAGGATCACTACATATAGGGTAATAGTGATCATGAAATATCCACCCTCAGTCAGGAAAAGTCTTGAGTGAACAGACTTTGGGGGGCTGTTCAGGATGAGGCTTTTGTTGTGCACTCACCCTGCCTTATTCAATGAATTTTTCACAGGTTCCTATTCTTAAATTGCTCCTGTTCTTAAAACAAGCTGTTGTTCTTGAGATTGTCAATGCCTATCATGTCACAAATTAAAAAAAGAACACAATTTCAGGGGGGGGGGAATCTGGCGGGGAAGCACAGCTCTGGGTGGGTACTCCCAACCCCTTGCAGGCTACAGTCTAGGCCTCAGAAACTATCCCTGTTGAGTTAATATAAGTAAATACAAGAACCAGCAGAGGAGCCCATTAGTTGATATTGGATTTTGAAAATTCTGATGGTATGAAATCTATTTCCAATGCTTTATTATTATTTAGATGGGAGATAAGATTCTTTATGTCAGTTCTGATACTGGAGGCCACTCAAGTAAATTCTCTAGGACATCTAATGTTTGGATAGCCTTCATATTGTACTCAGAGCAATGACTGGTAGTAGTACATCCATTCACCAGGGCCTATAGCACACATTGAAGCCATGCTGACATTCCCCCCCCAAAGCCTTGTATTGAGCATCAAAACAAAAATACGAGAATCCCTATTGTAAGAGGCTTTTAACAGCATTTACAAAGCTTCTTTTCCAGCTTGCCATTTTTTTCTTTATACATCCAGGGCTTTATACATTCACCTACAGGTAATATATCTATTTACTGAAAAGCTAGAATTTGTATCCTTATATTTTCAGAAAATCTGTAGCTGTGTCAAAAAGTTGCTATTTTTCCCCCTAGGAATGATTCCTGTTTATCTGGATATGTGCAATAGCCATATGTCTATATGCACAGACAGGCCTACTACCACCTATTAATTTTGACTGTTTCTACAGCTCTGTGACGACCACCTCCCAGCCACCATGGATTCTGTGTTGCGTGGGAAAGGGAGTTCCACCCACAACAGTGTGTACCCTTCTGTCTGCACACCCTTCCCCCACTTAAGAGATTGCTATCACCAAATAAGCGGGGTTGACTACAAGGCTGTCCTTTACCAGTCAGCCTAAATAACTTTCCTTGGTTCTTTGGAAGCCTCTCAAGGTCGCAAAGTTGTATGGTTTCTTGACTTAGGGGTGTTAAAATAAGAGACCACAACAGGTTTACAAAATAAGATATAAAGTTTACTAAAATAGGAAAACATAGGATTTTGAGAAAAAAGATATATGCAAAAGTTACAGAACACCAACAAATTTCCCAGTGGAGCAAAAGAACAAGCATTGGGTTAAACACAATTCACTTTCCCTTTTCCTAATTACATACTGTAGGGCCGAATCTTACATTTCTTTGTTGTCCTCCATACAGTCCCAGTATGCTCTCTTCCCATACAAAAGCCTTTTGATGTCTTGAGAGACCCACCTTGAATTAACTCCAGTCTTGCTACCTGTTGATATAACCTTGAAGTACCTGCCCCCTGCCAATCACTAGCTCTATCCAGCAGGATACAGAAAGTCATGGTGCCCCTTAGACCAGAGACGTTGTATCTGTCATATACACAATGGAGCTCTACTGCATTCTCATTTGAGCAGCCACACCAGGTCATTTGAGTATCCAGACCAGGCCGGATATAATTCCCAAATGAACAGAAATATATGCATCCGATACATACACAACAGTTCATATAAACAGTCCAACTGAACCAAGTCTAATTCCTTCACAAGCAAAATCAGTGTCACTCTTGCTTTACAAAGAAAAAAAATCAAAAGATACCCTCTCCCAAAGAAAATGGTAATTTGATAAACAGTTATAACAATAAAGTAGTTTGCTACATGAAATTGGCAATGTCCAGTGTATGTTGATAGAGAGGAAGGGGGTGTTGTAGAGCTCTGTGTCATCCACACACTGATGACATTTTAGCCATCACAGTGTTCCACATATGCAGTAAAATATGTCACCAAGCAAATTAAAAACTCAAAAATAATTATTTCTAGATGTACTTGGCTCAATAGTTGGGGCTACATGGTTGACACATTATAACAACTTGAACTCTAGCCCCACAGGATTTAGTAGAATAATTTCCAGCTGTTACAAAGTAGCTGTGATTTCTACCCCCAAAGTAATATTTAAACACAAGTGACTGAAAGATCTCAGTTTAATAGTATTCTTTAGGAAATTGGATTCAGAATATCATCGTCAGAAGAATCAAAATAGCAACACAAATAATCATTCTGTATACAAACTCTACCATTTTTCTTCATCTATATTAAACAGATCAATTGTCACCTACTTTGAAGGATGATGACTGAAATGATTCTGCAGTGACCTACTGAACTAAGAGCTCTTTAGAGTTAGTATGAGAATGGGAACAATATATTCTGCTGAGGTCTAATCTTAGAACTTGTCACAAGGAAGGAAACCACTTCCTGATTTTTGCATAACCTTGGACTTTGCAGGGCAAACCACAGAGTACATGCAACGATTATAGTAGAAAATAAGAAGAGAAGAATATGCTGTGTACAGATGCAAATTGCACACAGGTGGTGCATTTGCAATCATTTTAGAATGCATTCCTCATTTTGCAATTACAGTTTTGGTTGTTTTTCTTTCTTAGTGGCAATTACTTAACATATTTTAAATGTCTGTGTCAAGGCAATAGTTAAAGGCAAGTTGATATACAATATTAATATGCATCTGGCATTAGTCAGTGTGCTGTCTTTACAAATGCTTTATGAGTTATGTATGAGACACAATCAATATGGTTTTCACAAGCGTATCTCATCTATAACTATTGATCCAAAGCTATTTATAACACAGGATATTTTTAAACATCTCAATGATCATACATAGAGAGAGCTGGATAATTCATATCAAGCAATTTATACATCTGCAAAACATTATCTTAACATTAGACTGAGACTAGTATACAATATTCATTGTATGGCATCCCTGCTCAAATCCAAATAGACAGTGTCACTATATCTCTGGAAATAATGAAAGAGCTTTCCTGGCTCCTGCTGGGAAACATTTTTTTGACAATTTAACTCTCATTGGGCAAAAGTAATATATTTTGTAAAGAAAGATTGTCTAACATTGTCAACATTTTATAATCTTTCAAGTTTATTAGTTTTTACATTAGTGGGCCCTGTGCATACTCTATCTTCAAATATACAGTTTAGGTGAGACTTCACTGGTCTGGATGCTACAGTTGTGAACACAGTAATATATGTTTTAAAATGAATAGCTTAGGGATGCTTGAGTTATTCGATCTTTCCAAATTTTGATACAAATGATGTGATTCTCCAACTCCCAGAAATAACGTATAGATTGGAACTCAGCTATTCACCAGTTTTGCATTTCCCATGTGTTTGAACACAGTTCTCAGCTCAAAATCTATTCATTTTAGAATAGGCTTTAAAATGTGTATTTTGAGAGAAAATATATTTAGAAATGTGTACTTTGACAGAACATGCATTTAGAGAGCAATCCAACTCAGAGAAAGATGGCATAAGTGGAGCTGGCAGAAAGGTCTACAGCATCCAATTGCCATTCAGAAGCCCCTAGGTTGGCTGAATGCTGGCTCAGCTAGAAGCTGTGCACAGGGACCAGAAAGTAAAAGCCTCCTCTCCTAAACACCCCTGCTGGGGAGTAAGCCCTCTCAATTAAATTCTATTGCAATTATTTTCTTAGACTGACCTTTTTCCCAGTGCAACTTTTGCCTCGATCAGTACCTGCAAGAGTGCTCCGAACATGAGTTGGATGTGGCCTAAGTCTCCCTCCTTGGCCCTTCCCGACACATCCCCAGAGTGCCCCCTTTCCAGACCTTCTGCTGGCTTCTCTTACACCAGGCTGGGCTTCTCCAGCAGACCCCCAGCTGAGCCGCCATATCCAACTCCCCTCAGCCTGGTGTAAATAGCAGTTGGATTGTGCCCTTAGAAACTATACAGTAAAGTAGTTAAATTATTATGGCTTCTGCCTTCTAAAATGAAAACATGAACTACATTAATAAGATTCCATTTGATTTAGAAGAAAGATTATCCCTGATTCCTTGCTCAGAAGTAAGGATATGCAGAATTCTGCTGACAAATTTCACTTGTCTTATTAAAATACTGAAAATGTACTTCTGAGTAAAAGCTGCAGAAGTTTATTTTAGGCAAAACATGACTCACTACATAGAATTAGTTACTTCATCCTTAAACTTGCATTTTAAAAAAGGTGAAAACACCAGATGGGGATCCTACCTTGACTTCATCATTATCATCTTATTTATGGAGTGACTAAATTAAAAGGCACTATATAAAAAGGGCAAATGCCTGCCCACAACCTCACAGTCTAAACGTAGAGCTAACTATACATATATATATATTTAAAAAAACCCTATTCTCATGTCAACGATTGCACAATAAATGAGGGTGAACACTTTGTCAAACAGTTAAGCCAATTGCATGAAAATGTATTTCAAGTTTCCCTGCTTTTCATAGAAATTCTGGATGCTAATAACAGTTCAGAAAGAGCTCTGCAAAAGCCCCTATAAATTGGGTTTTTTTTTTAAAAGGCTCCAGGTAACTGTGCAGTCCCAACGACTGCACTTCAAAGAACACCTAAGACTTTGGAGCAAAGAACCTATGCAATCCTTGAGCTTGTCTGACTAAGATTAGGGAAGCACTTTCATCAGCCTGTCCTCCTATATATAAGCCCATATGTGCTAGTCAGTTCAGGAGGTAACAACCCTGACTTAGCCTCACCCCAGCTGTATGTATGTATGTATCTGTCTGTCTGTCTGTCTATCTATCTTTGTTAGTCACTTTTTAACACAGAAGTGACCCAAAGCAACTTACATTAAAACCAGCTAAAACAAATACAACCAATAAAAACCTCAAAACACAGTCTACAGTCCAGGAAACTCTTAGTGCCTATGATTTAGCTTAGTGAGGAAGCTGGCCTGAGTAAGATAAGCTCAGAGGTTGTACTTGGCAATGTTTGTAAGCTATGCCCCATGGACTACCTCAGTAACACTCTCTGGAGCCTTTAAGAACGGCCTGTGGAGAAACAGTAACATTATGAAGTTTTTCTGCATAAATTTATATGTAAGATGCTGTTCTTTTTTTAAAAAGGGGGTTTGATTTGGGAACAGGGTGAATAAGGGGGAAAGAGTGGCTGTTTTCTTCCAAGCCTGAGAGATACAATGTGTATACAGTATGTAGTCTTCTATTGGCAGTCTGCCAAGAAATATCTAGATTGATACAGTTACTGAAGCAGTGACTATGCCCTGTGAGGCTCTGTGTTATGTCAATTCACATTAGAGACTATTGTTTTGATAAGGAAGAGATGGATTATTATTATTTTTTAAAAAGGTCAAGCTGTGATAGCTCCTTTTGAGGATACTCTATTTGAACTCATTGGTCCTTAGTTTAAAAAAAATGGAATATTGGATTGTCAGAAAGGCCCTTTTGATTGGTTAAAGAATTCTGATTGAAGAGAATAAAAAGGCAGGAAGGGCAGAGTCTGAAAAGGATAGTAATCAGTCTGGAATGGTGGCAGTGAAGAAGAACAGGAAGCTGCCACAACCACCAGAGGAAGAAGCTGAAGCCAAAGCAGTACTAGTGGCAGTGGCTGTCCAAGGAAGAGGTCAGGACACCAGAACTGAAAGAACAGAAGGCAGGAGTCAAGAAGACCTACAGGGAGAAGAAGATTCCAGCAGCGGTCCTACAAAACAGCTGAACTTAGATTGTCAGCTGTTGGCAGTTGTACACAAGAAGCGGCAAGTTCCTGACCAGAGGGAAGATTTTGAGGCAAGTCCTTTGTAAAGTCTGTGAGTTAACTGAGGAGAGGATAGTGGCTATTGGCTTGGAATAGCGAAGAGAGATGAAAACAGATACCTTTTTAAAGTAACTGTAACATCTTAAAACAAATATAGAAGTATTGTTAACATCCAACCTGAAATTATATGATATTATGAATAAATGTTAAGAAGTAATAATATAGTTGAGTTTAAGCTACTGTGATCTAATAGGTGAATGAGGGAATATTCAGAATTAAATGGTGGCAGTGGAGATTAACAGTATAACAAAAGCAGTTACTACCTTCAATATATAAGGCAATTGTTCCCCAACCCTTTCCCCCCATGGATCACGTGAAAATTGCTGATTTTTTAAAAAAATTTTTGCCTGTCATGGCAATTGTCAAGTTCTGTGGTAGCTGTTGTATGATTTTTATTGTATTATTATTGCTTCTTTTATTTCTTGTATTGTATTTTATTGTATTACAGTAGAATTTAGATCATAATGCAATAAAATATAATTTAAGAAATAAAAGAGGCAATAAAATGTAATTAATAATCAATAATTAATAATCCTCTGTGGTGCAGAGTGGTAAGCGGTGGTAATGCAGCCAAAGCTCTGCTCATGGCCGGAGTTCGATTCCAACGGAAGGAGGAAGTCGAATCTCCGGTAAAAGGGGTCGAGGTCCACTCAGCCTTCCATCCATCTGTGGTTCGTAAAATGAGTACCCGGCATATGCTGGGGGGTAAAGAAAGGCCGGGGAAGGAACTGGCAATCCCACCCCATATAAATGGTCTGCCTAGTAAACGTTGCAAGACATCACCCTAAGAGTCAGAAATGACTCGCACTATAAGTGCGAGGACACCTTTACCTTTACCTTTACTAATCAATATTAATATTTCATGTGGACATGCCATAGACCACCAGAATGAAGCTTGTGGACCACTGGCAGTCCATGGACCACAGTTTGGGAACCTTTGATATAAGGTGTAAGTGGGATAATACAAAGGATATCATAACTAGAGGTAATATAATAAAAAGTACCAAATGATCATACAACCTCTGGAAGAGTTCTGCAGCTTCTAGTGTCCAGCACTTTGAAAAAAATATGGACCTTTCCAAGAAAAGTAAGTATGCAATCCAAACCCTGGACTCTGCTTAGTGGAGCTTAACAGAGTGATGGAGTCACTGCTGCATCTGCAGATCTACTGTACAAGCTAGCTGAGATGAAAGCTGAGAGGCAGGAACAGGCAAATCTGTGAGCCATCCTAAAGCTGGCCAAGCAATCAGGCTCGGATCAAGCCCAATGCCATCATGTGATGGCACTGAGGCCACCTAGGGATCCAAGAGATCCTAGGCTGGCTGAGCTCTTCCCTCTCCCCACTCCCAGAACAGCTAGGTTTGGGCTTTCCACAGGCTGCATCTGGTAGGGATCCCTTTGATGGACAGAATGGGGAGCTGCATGCTGGTAGAGCAACATTGGTGTCACTCCACAAATGGAGGCCAGCAGAGGCTAGCAGGATGAGGCAGAGGATTCCCCCATCCTGGATCTGGATTGCAGTCTTAAAGGTGGATATGCTTTCCTAGGGTAATGAAAGCAAAAAAGGGGGTTAAAAATCAGTTTTAAACTGAGATGATACACTAAAGGTTACATTGACATTCCTTACTGAATAGTTTGTGGGTGGATGACATCTCTGTGTTATTGATACCAGAATGTGGGTTTCATATAAATTGGCAAAAAGCATTACTGTAGATAAAATTGTTGAACAATAATAATATAGGATGAATATGGCTTCTACAAAGGAAAGCTTTGCCTCAGCTTTCCCTGCCTTGCTCATGCTAGCTCAGCAACCACATGAGCTTAACAATGCATAATTGCTCATCCAGTTTCAGCCCTTCTGAGCATCCCCCATCCTTACACAAATTCAATGTTGTATCACAGAGCTGTAATGTGTATGTGAACACTACAGCCATGCTATCAGGCTGATTATATGACTGTTCCCTGCCCAACGGGCATCTCATTGCTTACAAATTCAGAGACTTTCCCCCTTGTATGTCCTTAAATGCAATCACCCGAGAAAGTTTTAACATGCCCAGGAATATTTACCCCCTCTTCTGAAATGTACAGAAACAGACACTAAAAATCTTACTGTTCCTATAGGAAAGTGAATACTGCTGAAGGAAATCTTCTACAACGAATTTTAAAATACTCTCTGTTATGAATATCTATTCTTAGCACTATTGTATTTTACTAAAAATAGGATCCAGAGTCTCTTAACTGTTGGTGCTCTCCAAGGCACTGTTCGGTTAACGCTAACACTCTTGAAGCCTGGATGTTATAAAAACATTCTTAAGGTTTTGTTATATTGCTTTTATGAGAACCAAACATTCACAGTAAAGTTCATATTATGACATGAGTCTTGCTGCGGAGTGAGACAAAGGAAACTTTTTTTAAAAAAAAGATTTTACCCGCTTCATTCGTGAAACAGCTTTGAGATCTTCCCTAACCAAATGAAATTGCTCAATGTCTAAACAATACATATTAGTAGAACCAGTCTGAATGGAGGATACAGATTATAACTTTCTTCCACTTGTCAGAAAACTAATGGAGACTATCTCAGGCCAAAGAGATAGATATCTTTTTTTTATTTCTAACATTTAAATTTTATGCTTCTCTCTCAGAGACTCTATTCACAAAGAGGATGACTCTTGTTCTCTTGCCAAACAATATTGGAGCTCAGTCTTTTGCTATCAGGCAAGCAAATCAGTATCCATGTCCTCTGTCACATACCCTAAAAATCACCCTTCAAGCTCTTAAAGGCTGTCCACTGCAAAAGTCTTAAATGATTTGATTGATGGAAAAGTTCCCACCAGCTATGGTTTAGGGCCTATCTGTATGTTATGGAAAGTGTGTGACTTCTGCTGAGCCAACTCTATTTGTGCATCTACCCTGTAACATTTAGTTAAATAAGATGTGTGATGTCAATGTTATTAACATTGGAATGCATTTACCAGATTTATTCATGTGCAGGAGGTGACTATTCATGGTGTCACATAATGTGTGTTGTTTCACTAAATATTACAAAAGAGATGTGAGTCAGCAGCATCTCCATAACATGTAGCTATTCACCTCCTAACTGTTAGGAAAGAGCTCACAATATCTTTCTACCCAGGGAAAATGCAAGAACTTAAACGATGACATACCTCTTCCATTCACTGCTATTGACAAGGGGAAGAAAAGTGGTTTCTAATCCCCAGATGTGTGGTAAAGTAACATCTTCCAACACTATAGCAGCCAAAAGCTGGGTAGGTAGTTAGCCACCTACATACACACTGCTTGCAAAGCTGTGAGCACACTTGTCTCCTTCAGCAAACTGTTTCCATTAGCCACACCTGGGGGGGGATGGGTTGATCTGCTGATCAATTGTGAAATCTCTTTGAAGTGAATTTTTTTTAAAAAAAAACACTCGAGCTGATCCCACCAGATTTAAAATAAAAAGAGGTGGGATCTGACTAGAGTCATTGTTTTCAGAAAAGAGAGGTGGAAACATGCTGGAACCAGCAGAAAAGTGTGGCCCTATCCCATGTCTCAAAGACTAGCATGCTCCCTTAAATGCAGCCTATCAAGTAACTGTAGCAGGGCATTAACCCAAGTGACATCACTACTCCCTCACCTCACTCACCCACTATGATTTCTAGTGGCAACATTGTCAAAGGAGTCAATCCTGTCTATTACACTCCTCCAACTGCAGAAGGGTGGACATCCTTTTCGTCTAAAACAAGGCATCCAAATAGTGTAAATGTAAATATGTAAACATGTATGCTGCAGCATGATAAGGCATTATAAAAATATAATGAGCAAAACATGGTCCTTATATGGCTATAAGTTCTTTCAAGATATTCATAAAAACACCACACTCAGTCTTTTTATTCCCCCCTCCCACATTGAAATACATTCATGCTATTTAAATACAAGAAGATGCAAAGTGAATGCAAACTGGCATCTTCCTTAATAGTGTATATTTATGTATAGGCATTACCTTCTTAGAAACATGCAGAAAATCCAAACTAGCAATAGATATCTTTATTCTGATGACTGAATATGCTGTTGTTGTTAGCCACAACTGAAACTGGAGAATCAGTTAATACATATACAAATAAATAAATCTTACTACCCATTTTTGCTAACCATTGTTGTCAAAGCGTTTTATTTTTCAGCATTACCACTTCAGACCAGTTTGGGCCTCCTGAACCATAATTATCTTGATTTTGTCACAGTTGAAAGCAATATGGAACCAACAAAACTATGCACTGATTTGACATCAAGAATAGAAGAAATGGAATTCATAGGTGGGCACAGCAAACAAACTCATTGGAAGCCAGTGGAAGGGATGCTGGCGGATGCGGAGCCGGTGGGAAGGTCCATGGCATCCAATTGCCATTGGGAAGCTTCCAGGCCAGCTGAACGTAGACTCATCTGGGAGCTGTGTGCAGGGACCAGAAAGAAAAAAACTGGCTCTCACAAATACCTTTACCGGTGACTAAGTGCTCTAGATACTTCCATTGTAATTATTTTCTTAGACCAGCCTTTTTCACAGCATAACTTTGGCCCAGATTGGGACCCACAGGAGCACTCTGAACAGGAGTTGGATGTTGTATAAGCCCCCCCCCCGCCCCTGCTCCGACACACCCCTGGAACACCCCTTTTAGGACCTTATGCCAGCTACTGCCAGCATCCTTTCTGCTGGACGTGGCTTTCCCAGCAGACCTGTGGCCACAGCTGAGGCAGGATGAGGAGCTTCTGCCAGTGGAGCCCAGCTGAGCCAGGACCCTGCCAGCTCAGCCAAGGGCCCACTGTATCCAACTCTCCTCAGCCCAGTGTAAATACCAGTTGGGCTGCACCCGTAAGAAGTGAGCCCACCTTCTTCCAGCAGCAGCATCCTAGCTTGGCAGCAGTAACAGCAGATGCAAGGAAGCCTTTTCCCTCTGGCCCAGTAGAAAGGAGGCAGAACCTTTAGGACCCTGAAGGAAAAAATGTTTTCAACTTTTATAGATCTCACTTTGGGGGACAGTTCATAATCAGACAGATTAGGAAATGTTGGCTCTCAGGCAAGATATCTAATTTTTAGAAGTATTACAAGTGGAGAGATGGCACTAACCTATGATGATACAGATAAATTTGATAAGCATAAATTTAAGATCTATTTCATATTAATGTTTGTTATATCTGTATACAGACAAATGCAAGTATTTTTCATTCTTTTGGAAGCATAAGTTTTATTGGGATTTAAAGATCTAAACATCATGCAGTGTATAAGCAAAAAAAGAAAGCAAGTCTGAATTAGGTTTTGGGTTTTTTGCTAAAAAATATAACTTGCCATAAGACAAGAAGATAGAGTATGACACTAATGATATTCATGTGGGTAGAGTCAATGCATCATGTTGTCATAAATCTGCCGTTTTCATTTCTCATTCCTACAGACATAAAATAGCAGCATTCAGTGCTGTAAAAGGACAGAATAATGTTGGAACTGGCATTCAATCTGCAGAACAGAAGATTGCTTGCAATTCAGTAGGGTTTCCCTAAAAGCAGTAATATCCATTACATTGTTAATAGATATAAATAGAGGAGGAGGAAACATGGACTGTATATTGGCAAAACTACATTAGGCAGAAATGACTTTTCTTGTCATCTGTTATCAGGTTTTGAAAAGAAATTTATAATGCGATTCAAAAAAGTATAATATTATCTTAACTGATTCATCAGAGCCATGTTAAAAAACAGTATTGATTATTATTTTTTTAGAAACTTCCTCCTTTTCTACCAAAAAAACCCTCAAACCAGCTAAAAAAATCTAAAACATTAAATGTAAATGAACTCTAAATCATACAAGCATTATTACAATGATGCAGCAATAAAACCAGCAGGGAAACAGTAAAGTATTCACTCAATCTCAAAAGCCTGTGTGTATAAGTCCCAAAAGGCTGGGCCTGACAGGCCTTCTCAAGGTTAACATTTCATAAATGAAGGTCACTATGCTGACATCACTTGTCCATCATGACATTACAAAGTATGTAGATGGCCCATACAAGAGATGCAAGATGAATTTTAAAAATTCAGAATCTTTTTGCTGAGTGAATTCCCAAGAGGCCTAGCGTGATGGACCACATTTTCTATACATGACCAAAACTCCCCTTGAACTTCACTATACCATTCCCACAAACATTGCTTATCATGACAAAATGTCCACACAATAAAACTAAAAATAGAATGTTCCTGTCCTGTTTTCACTAGACTCTTCAGGAAGCAAGAGACTTGTCAGCAACACCACCAACACGCGCAACAATCAAAGCAGTATCTAGGGTCAGTCCAAGTCAGAGTCCACACCATAGGGTTAGTCAAAAGGCAAGATCAGAATAGCTCAAGGTCCAGTCAGTTCCTGGGCAAAGCAGAGCCGGGACCAGTGCAAGGGCAAGTCTGGCGGCAGGTCCAGAGTAATCCAGTGTCAGGCACAGAATCAGCAGGAGAGCTAATGTACACATGTTTTGCAAGCATTTTCTCCTAATATAATGCCCCGTGTATGTTATTTTCACTAATATATTCCAGGGCTGTGGAGTCGGTACACCAAACCTTCGACTCCGACTCTATTTTTCTACTGTCCAACTCCGACTCCTTCATAAATGGCAAATGTATATTAACTAGTAATAACACATTTACTGTAGTCAAATGTAGCACAAGGCATTTCATCACCACCACGTGAATCCAGAGCTTGGAAAAGTTACTTGTTTGAACTACAACTCCCATGAGCCCAATCCCTGGGGCTGATGGGAGTTGTGTTTAAAAAAGTAACTTTTCCAAGCTCTGGATTCACATGGTGGTGATGAAATGCCTTGTGCTACCATTTTACTACAGTAAATTTGTTATTACTAGTTAATATACATTTGCCATTTATGAAGGAGTCGGAGTTGGAATCGGAGTCAGAGTCGGTACATTTCTACCAACTCTGACTCCAACTCCACCCAAAATTGCTCCCAACTCCGACTCCATGACTCCGACTCCACAGCCCTGATAATGCTTACTTTCCCCTAATATTTGCATTTTTGTAAACATTGTTTGGTTGGAGAATCACATTACAAAATTCAGGTAAGCGCAAATTTGAAAGGACTGCTGTGTTTTGGAAATGGCAGATTTGTTCGATTCAGCTTTAAATGAAAACCAACTCCCCTTTATCCCCCTTCCCTAGCTACATCCCGTGGTTTTTTTGGAGGGAGAAAAACCACAAACCTGAGTTTGTCCATAACATTAAGCCAAGGCGTGCCTTAGTTCTGAGTAGTGTGGCAGTGGCAGGATCAGGAGAGGAGCAAAGTGGTTGTGACTGTAGCTTTGTGGCTGTGACTTTCGCTCTGGGCACATTCATACTTGCTCATTCATGGTAAGCCATAGTTTGGCTTAGTGTTACTTGGCAATCAGGTCACCATGTGATAAATAAGACAAATACAAATAAATTCCAAAGTAAAATAAAAATTAACAAATCATAAATGTTGAACAGCTACGTTTACAGCCCATATCATATACATGTTCTGCTGTACTGACAACATCCATTTTTTGCTTTAAAACCACAGTGAATTAGATGTTGATGAAAAAATAGCCTGGTTTTATTGTAGTAGACAGATGACTGTTATCTCCTGACATGTTTTTCTTTTCCTAAATGCAGCTGGGCAGAGACAATTTGGACTGGGGCTGTGGTATGAGGGGAGGTGCAGTTTAAAACTTTTGTTTAAAAGATGCTGATTCCTCAGTGCATATCCACTGCCCCATGGAATGGCTATGAGCAAGGGTTTGTTTGCTTTTTTACAGAGGGGAAAGCATACAGGAACAATATGCATTGGGGGAATCGTGTAGAAGGGAAAGGATTTTTTTTTTAAAAAAAACCCTTCCCATACATCACAGACACAATCCAAATTACTTGCCCTCCCCACCCACAGATGCTTTTAGGAAAAGAACATGCATGGATTTCCCACATCTTATGTGGTTTGGCCCTTACATTCCACAATGAATGCCCTGAAGATTATTCTAAGACAGAATTCAAAACTGAGGCCATTATTGAAACAGCATAGCAGAGTTTAATCAAATGGTGGAATGAGAATAATAATTTTATAATGAATAAGGCAGTTAACCTGCAGACAATATGAACTACTGACCAGCCATCAGATGCATAATTAAATGTCTCGTCTCTTCATAACTAAAACTAGTTTGGCTCAATTTGTACTTTGCATTCATTCTAGATGCCTACTGCAAGAAGGAACATATGAAATCTCAAGGTCTGGGTGCTTTTACTTGTTATTTTGTTAAGGCAACCACTTACATAATTTTCAGATAGCAAGATTTACAGAATTACAGTCATTTCACACAACTTTTCTCAAGTCACAATCAGAAATGGAAATCACAATCTATTTTTACCCATACATCTGATAATACGCATCCTCAAAAGATTGCATGTGTGCCAAAATGTTTTTGGGCTGGTTCACACTGGAGCTGAACTCTGTTTTAAAGGCGAAGCTTTTCTCATCACGATCGAGTTTAAAGGTTCACACTTCTTACCTTATATGAGCCCTCAATCTGCTGTTTTGCATTCATACTTAAGGGGAAGGGTTAATCTCACAGCTTCCTAATGAACACGCACTCTTAAGGTCAGACTGCCTCGTCCTCTGATTACCTTGGCAACCAAGCAATACTGTCCAATTCTTTCTAAGATATCATCATAGAATAGTAGAGTTGGAAGGGGCCTATAAGGCCGTTGAGTCCAACCCTCTGGTCAATGCAGGAATCCAAGTTAAAGCATGCCTGATAGATGGCTGTCCAGCTGTCTCTTGAATGCCTCCACCACCCACCTCCCTAGGTAATTGGTTCCATTATTGTACTGCTCTAACAGTATACAATGAAGACTAAAGTAGTGTTTGCCTTTTTTGCAGCCACATCACAGTGTTGGCTCATATTCAGCTTGCACTCAACAACAATTCCAAGATCATTCTCACATGTGGTATTGCTGAGCCAAGTATCCCCCATCTATCTTATAACTGTGCATTTGGTTTCTTTTTCCTAGGTGTAGAACTCTGCACTTATCCCTGTTAAATTTCATTCTGCCTTTTTCAGCCTAATATTCCAGCTTATCAAGATCCCTTTGAATTTTGTTTCTGTCTTCTAGGGTATTAGTTATTTCTCCCAATTTGTGTCATCTGCATATTTGATATGTATTCTGTGCACCTCCTCATCCAAGTCATGAATAAAAATGTTGAAGAGCACTGGGCCCTGCTCCTACTTTGAGAAGGAACCATTGATACTCACTCTTTGAGTACAATTCTGTAGCCAACTGTGGAGCCAACTGACAGTTGTTCCATCCAGCTCACATTTAACTAATTTGCTAATCAGAATATCATGGAACAGTTTGTCAAAAGCTTTGCTGAAGCATTATGTCCACAGCATTTTCACAGTCTACCAGGGAGGTTACCTGATCAAAATATGAGATGAGATTAGTCTAGCAAGATTTGTTCTTGACAAACCCATATTGGTTTCTAGTAATGACTGCATTATTTTCAAGGTGCTTACAGACTGACCATTTTATAATCTGCTCCAGAATTTTCCCAGGGATTGATGTCAGACTGACTGATCTGTAATTCCCAAGTTCTTCCTTTTTGCCCTTTTTAAAGATAGGGACACCATTAGCCCTCCTCCATTTACCCAGTACTTCACCCATCCTCCATGATTTCACAAAGATAATTGACAGTGGTTCTGAGAGTTCTTCAACCAGTTCCTCCATTATTCTAGGATGTAGTTCACTGGGCCCTGGAGATTTGAATTTGTGTAAAATAATTAGGTATTCCATGACTATTTGTCTATTAGTTTCAAGCTGCAATCCTGGCCCTTCCAGTTCATGTTTTCCAGGAGGATCATAGACTCTCTTTTGAAAGAAGACTGAGCCAAAGTAGGAATTGAGCACTTCTGCCTTTTCTATGCCATTTGTTATCCTTTTGCCATCCTCACAGCTGTAGTACCATTTCTTTTCTCTGTCTTGTACTATGGATGTACCCAAAGAAAGCTTTTTTGTTGCTTTTAGCATTACTTGCCAACCTCAGCTCATTCTCAGCTTCAGCCTTCCTGACCCCATCCTTGCAATTCCGTGCTACCTGTTTGTACTCTTTGTTTGTGGCCTGGCCTCCCTTCCACTTCCTGTATGGGTCCTTTTATGTTTTCAGGTTATCTCTAAGCTTTTCATGAAGCCACACTGGCTGCTTCTGCTATGTTCTACCCTTTTTCCTTGTTGGAATTATTTGCAGTTGTGCCTTAGAATTTCCTTTTTCAGAAACTCCCACCGATCAGACTCCTTTTCTTATTCGGGTTGCTTGCCATGTAACCTTACTTACAGTTCTTCTGAGTTTATTAAAACTGGCTTTCCTGAAATCCAGGGTATGCATTTGGCTACACTCAGCTTTTGCTTCTTCTAAAATCAAGAACTCAAGTATAACATGGTCACTTTCCCCAAGAGTTCCTGTAACTGCCACTTCATCCACTAAGTCATGTCTGTTGGTTAGAATCAAGTCAAGGATCTCCAATCCTCTAGTTCCCTCTTCCACCTTTTGTAGGAGAAAGTTATCAGCAACACAAGTCAGGAATTTCTTGGAGGGGCTGTGTTTAGCAGAATTTGTCTCCCAAGAGGTATTGGGGTAACTGAAGTCCCCCATTATTACTACATCAGGTGTCTTTGAAAAATTGGCAACTTGCTTTTCAAAAGTTTCATCCTTGTCTTCTCCTTGATTGGGTGGTTGGTAGTAGACTCCAAGCACCGTGTTCCTTTTATTCCTTGCCCCATTTATTTAAACCAGATATTTTTGATGGGGCTCCCAAGCTCATCCTCCTGTATTTTGGTGCAGGGATATATATTTTCAATATATAGTGCAACTCCACCTCCCTTTGTATTCCTTCTGTTGTTTTTGAAAAAGCTATATCCTTCAAAAAGAACAGAAGGAATAGAAAGGGAAGTGTAGTTGCACTATATGTTGAAAATATGTAATGTGTAACTCTGTTGATCCTCCTTGATCTCTCGGCGGCTTTTGATACCATCGACCATGGTATCCTTCTGGAGAGGCTTGCGGAGTTGGGAGTCGGGGGTACTGTTTGGCAGTGGTTCTGCTCCTACTTAGCGGGTCGTCTCCAGAGGGTTGTGCTTGGGGAACATTGTTCGACACCGTGGGCTCTGCAATGTGGAGTCCCGCAGGGTTCGGTTCTGTCTCCCATGCTTTTCAACATCTATATGAAGGCATTGAGTGCGGTCATCAGGAGCTATGGAGTGCGTTGCCACCAGTACGCTGATGACACGCAGCTCTATTTCTCCTTCTCATCCTCCTCAGGTGAGGCTGTCGATGTGCTGAACCGTTGCCTGACTGCGATAATGGACTGGATGAGAGCTAACAAACTGAGGCTCAATCCAGAAAAGACTGAGATGCTGCTGGTGAACGGTTTCCCGGATCGGATGGTGGATATACACCCTGTCCTGGATGGGGTTACACTCCCCCTAAAGGACCGGGTTCGTAGTCTGGAGGTTCTTTTAGATCCTTCCCTGTCACTTGAGGCCCAAGTGGCATCGGTGGCACGGAATGCTTTCTACCAGCTTCGGCTGGTAGACCAGCTACGTCCCTATCTGAGCAGGGAGGACCTAACATGTACATGCTCTGGTAACCTCACGACTGGACTACTGCAATGCGCTCT
This sequence comes from Rhineura floridana, assembly GCF_030035675.1. NCBI lineage: Eukaryota > Metazoa > Chordata > Lepidosauria > Squamata > Rhineuridae > Rhineura > Rhineura floridana. Next base: position 47,068,568 of record NC_084483.1, read on the forward strand.
ACGTAGGGCTGCCTTTGAAGACAGTTCAGAAACTACAGCTTGTCCAAAATGCGGCGGCCAGATTAATAACGGGGACCAGGCGGTCGGAACATATAACACCTGTTCTGGCTCACTTGCACTGGCTGCCAATATGCTTCCGGGCTAGATTCAAAGTGTTGGTTTTGACCTATAAAGCCCTATACAACACGGGACCACAATACCTATCGGAACACCTCTCCCGATACGAACCTGCTCGTACACTACGCTCCACATCAAAGGCCCTCCTCCGAGTTCCATCTCATAGGGAGGCTCGGAGGACGGTGACAAGATCTAGGGCCTTCTCAATGGTGGCCCCCGAACTGTGGAACAGTCTCCCCAAAGAGGTGTGTATGGCGCCGACACTGTTATCCTTTCGGCACCAGGTTAAGACTTGCCTCTTTGCTATGGCGTTTTAATATCTAACTCGTTTTAGTTTTAAATTTTGTTGTAATTGTTTTTGATTTCCTGTTTTATATATGTTTATGCTGTATTTATTATGAGATCTGAGATGTTTTGTATTTTTATATTCTGTTGTTCACCGCCCAGAGAGCTAATGCTAGTCGGGCGGTATATAAATCTAATAAAATAAATAAATAAATAAATAAAATAAATATCTGTTGGGAGACAAATTCTGCCAAATACTGCCCCTCCAAGAAATTTGTGTTGTTTTTCCTACAGAAAGTGGAGGAACGAACTAGAGGATAATCATCAGAAACAAGTTGATCTTAATCAAATTCCATTTGTAGACTTGCTTGACAAAGGAGGCATGTGTGTGCGTCAGTTGCTGACATTCTTCTTAGCATCTTACTGCCAGATGCACTGTCTTAAACCTCAAGGAATTGCAAATAATTAGATACATGTTTCAAAGCATTTGTAACAATCTGGTCCAAGATAATACTAGTTCTCTCTGTGAAGGTTCTCAGTAAAGTTCAGAAGTGACCAAGGGCCACTGGGAGGCTGCACCCCCTGACTTTAAGGAAGAACATCATGACAAGAGAGAAACCAACCTGACCCCACCCACTGACCAGAGGAGGAATGGCTGCAGTTTTTAAAAAACTTCATCATAGCAATATTGCTAGCTGGTTATTTAATTGCTGGCTCTATTCTACATACTTTTGTTACAAGTTTTCATTTCAGGTGCAGGAGGCACTGGTCGGATCCATAGCAGGGTTAGTGGGGGTTCTTGCTGCTCTACTCGCCAGGTTGTAGCATGGGCCCACAGTATCAGTCTGTGCTGTGTTGAGCCCAAGATGCCTGCCACTCTCATCAAGGATATCCCAGTATATATTGGCCAGCAGGTGGGAGGATGGATAACAGGTTCTTGGCCGTATGCCCTCTAAGCTGTAACAGTCTTCATAAAGCCACTTCAGCATATGTGCACATATTGCTCCCAGGCACCACCCCTTACTCCGTGCCGCTGGCAGCCTGGCACAATCATTCAAGTAGGCATGAAGCCAGTAACCTTCCACCATGGCTTGCCTATCAGCAACTGGGGTCCTTCCATGGAGGCACTGTGGACCATTCAAGCCCCTTAGAATCAGTTCTTATTCATACTCTCGCAATTCATTTTTATTCTTCCCAGGAGTCTCTTTCTCAAAAGTTTTCATTAGTGTGTCATTATTTTGGAGTAACATTAATAAACTCTTCTCTCCATTGTAAACAATTGTGCTGCAATTACTACTGATTGATACTGATAATCTACCAAACCAGGTCTAAGTTGTAGGCTGCTCAGAAGTGTAACAAGAAGTGTTTTCCAAAAAGACAGTGCAGAAATGACTATTAAGGAGTTAAACTGTGTGCAGGACTGCCAAGGTCAGCTCACAGCAGATGCGGCTGGCGAAGGGCAGTGTAAGCTATATAATCTTGATAGCTAAAGCACATAGTGTGGGGGTGTTGTTAGAAGTAAGGAGAAGCCAGGATTGCATTAATGTCTGAAACTGCTAGTCAGTAAAAGACTCTTAAACCTGTTACGGACTTTGTCTATTTGTCTTGGGCACACATCTGGGCTAAGCACGACTGGGTACAACCGGTCATTGGGCCTACGCTACAACATAAGTATCCTTAGTTAGATATTCGCCAGTTGTAAAAGGAACACCCAGCTGTCACAAAATTAGCCTATGTGCTTTCAGATACCATGCATATCTAGCAGCAGTCTGAATTTTGATATGGCACAGCTAAAGTAATCTCTACGATAGCAGTAAAAGCAAAACAAAAAACGAAACCCACCCCTCTTTAACAGTCCTATGCAATCCTATGCATATCTACTCAAAGTAAGTCCGGCTATGTTTAATGGGGCTTACATCCTAATAAACATGTTTAGGGATGTACCAAAACCAACAATTTTTCTATTATTATTAATTTTTATTCAAATTTTCAAAGACAAAAATAAATAAATAAATAAATAAACAATAAAATAAAATGTTGACTTCCGATTTGTCGCAGATCAGTTATAAATCTACAATATATAACAATCCTGTCTCCTAAATGATATTATAAAATCACTTTCCTCCAGTAGTTATCTTAATTAATCATCAAATCTCATAAACATTACTTTATTCTTCCCACAAAAAGTCAAAGAGAGGTTTCAGTTCCTTGAGAGATATATCTTTCAATTTTTCTCCAAATAAACATGTCGATTAATCCATCTCATTCAAATCTGTTAGGTCCAATAATTTCAATAGCCATCTCATTATCAATGTTAATTCCATCTTCTATCTTCAATAATCCTATTGTCCAATAATTTCAGTAACCATTCTTCCATTATCAATAATCCTATTGAATCCAATAATTTCAGTAGCCATTCTTCCATTATCAGTATCCCATAATAATCTTGTTGTCATAGTCATAATCCAAATAAATATATAGATTAATCCGTCTCGCCAAACCTGTTTGAACCAATAATTTCAATAGCCATTCTTCCATTGTCAATATTAATTCCATCTTCCGTCTTCAATAGTCCTGTTCAGTCCAGTAATTTCAGTATCCATTCTTCCATTATCAGTATCCCATATTAATCTTGCTGTCATAGCCATAGTCATATAGTAAGAGTCTGATGGGAATTTCCTTTATCACAAATATTTTCTTGCCATCAATTCTGAATATGTAGGACTTCCGGGAAGGATGACTTCGCTTGTGCCTGCTTTTTGAGACGAGCTCTCGTCTCAGAAGAAACTTTTTCAGTATAAATCAGTCAGAACGTTCTTTTTTGACTGGTGATGATTTTTTCCCAGGTAGGGAAAAACGTAGAGATTAACCATTAAAGCCTGTTTTTGTTTGGGAGGACTGGATCTCATTAATTTATGAGAGAAGGTTCAGCCAGCAATGCTGGAGGACGTCCATCAAGCTCTAACTGACTAAGTGACACGTTTATCTTTTCTTCAAAGAAAACGAACTTAAACAAGCAAGCATCCTTCTTTCTATATTTTTTTTTTACTTGGTTTAAATCATTGCAGCAAAAAAGAGATTTGTCAATGAATCGGCTATATAAGAACTGCTGGGTGAGTTAAAAATTTTCTCTGTTATTCACGAAACTAAGGAGGAAAGAAACTGAAAAAGCCTATCTTAGTTTTTATTGCAAAAAGCTGGCCGGGAAGTGCATTCTAAAGATATAAACGGAAGAGGGATTTCTATTTCAAGGAGGGAAAAGAAATAAATAAATTTGATTTATGAACTTTGGAGCATTATACGTCTGGGACTATTTTTTTTTTGGTCTATTTCATTTTGACGAATCTGCTTGTTCACGACGCTACTAACTCTTTTGAAGCTGGGAACTAAATTTGTTTTGTATTCCTGAATATAAGAGATAAGGCAGGCTGTACTGTCTACACTGTGACTTCATCAAGCCTGGAATATTAACCCAATTGTGACTGAAATAATTTTTGTTTTTGTGGTTTTAAGAATGGCAATCAGGAAAGTGGCTGAGACCATGGAAGAAATTATGTTTCAGAAAATAATGGATGAGATTGAGATAACGAAACAAACCCTGAGACAGGGTAGACAGGAGATGAAAAATGAATTTAGTAAAATGACGCAGGAGTTTAAAGAAATAGTTGATGAGATTAGAGATGAAAAAAGAAAAACTAAAGGGAAGATGCAAGCTTTGGAGATTGGAACAAATGTGAAATTGGAAAAAGATCTGGAGTTTATAGATACTAGAAATAAAGTTTACTGTTTGGAAATCAACGTTGTCTCTGTAGAAATTAATGAAGATAATAGAGATAAAGTTATTAATGTCTTGGATAATTTTTTGGACTGGAATGATGTGATGGAGCTTGACATAGAAAAAATCTATGGAATGGACTACAGATATGTGACAATGGAAAAATTCTTAAGAGATGAGCCAGTGCATTTTGTAAAAAAGAAGAACAGAGATATGACTTTACAACAATATTTTAGCAACATATTCAGAATTGATGGCAACAAAACCAACAAATTTTCCATTCTGGGCTTGCCTTTTTGATCCCGGAAAGCTGAAGTCAGAGTTCTAATAACTTAATAGTGGCTCTTCTACTAGAAGCTACATTTGGAAATTATAACAAAAGGAACACTAGAATACACATTGCAAATGCTTCATTGAAGGTTATAATAAAAGATGAGAAGGTTTTCATAAAGGGTGAACTTTGTAAGATAATCCATAACCTTTTCCAGATAATGGTGCTTGACAGAAGAACAAAATGTGTGTCCAATTAGTTCCAAACTCCTATCTTGACAAAATATATATATATTCAGCAACAGAATACTCCTTTGGGGAAAAAAATTAAAAAGCAACCCTACTTCAGTAGAGCAGCTGAGTTACAAAGGAACAATGCACTGGGATTGCTCAACTGACAAAATGAATGATAGAACTCAGAATATAACACTGCCACCTCTATTATAACAGAGGGCAAAGTCACTTCAGTTCCAGCCAAAATGCCTTGGGAAATGGAGTTTCCAATTTCCTCCCTAAGTTCTTTTATACACATGAATTTGACTGTTCCACATTGTAACCTGCCTACAGTCTAATATGTATTATTAAATAAATGGACTATTAATATAATATCCAATTTAAGCTGGCACATTGTTTTAAGAAAACAGGACCAACATTGATAAGACTTAATCATATATTTTAATTTTTTTTAAGATAAAATATGCTGGTGCATAAACTACTTTTGCAATTTGTCTGCAACGAGGATACGAAAAAAACGAACAGAAGAAGTGTGCTCTGATACTTTAGGAAGTAGAATAAATAAAGGAATGAAAACTGTGCAAATATTATGATCACAGAATCTTCTGCAAAGTTTTGAAATTCTTCTGTTATATTGTTGCTGCAATTACATCATGTTGCTAATTGTTTGCTGTTCTCCCTTGCCAGACAAGAAGGTATCCCAGCCCAACTGTATCAAATGAGGAGGCTATCTCAGAAAAAAAACAGAGCTGTGCTCAAACCTGTCCTCCAAAGTTTTATTCCCCTGAAAAAGAGACTTCTGATTTTCTGCCTCATGTGCAGGGCACTTCAGCAGTTGCTTAAACAAAACAGTAGGAGTGTGGTTTTGCTAAGGATGGTCAAACCTGTACATTTTGGTTTCTCTCAGTTTCTCTTTTTTTCAATCTTAAATTCAGTTTTTCACATTTCTACATCAGTCTGTGATTTTTTAAAAGCGTTCTCGTGAAAATTCATGAGCATTTTAGTGAAAATTCATCCTAATAGACACATTTTTGCAAAGCAGTTTTCCCTAATATAACACATTTGGTTTGTTATTTTCACTAATATATGCATTTTTATGAACACTTTACAGTAGTATATGCATTTTTGTGCATGTTACATGGTTTGGGAACTGCATTGCAGAAGTTGGAGAAGTGCACATTTCAAAGCGTGGCTACATTTTGGTTCACATATTGCTCTGCAAAGTGTGAATTAGGTAGGTTTGCTTTTAAATGCAAACTAAATCTAAATTCCCCTCCATTTGTACTAGGCTGAACTTACTGCTTTGCTGTGAAGTGTCCAATATGTGTTTTTCTATCCATTACACATTTCTCCAGTGCTCTGCAGCCTCTCCAGCTATCCACACCTCCTGATCTCCAAAAAGCACCATGGGAGGAATTACCTCATAATGTTTCCCCTGGACTTTAATCAAAGCATGGGAAGCCGGGAAACTGACTACCAAACTACTGACATTGGTGCGCTTGCTGATTTTTGTTTTAAGTGAAGTACTTCCTTTACTTTTTTAAAAAAAAATAATATATGCCTATTTCCTTAAAAGCAGAACATTAAAAAAAAAAACAGAGCTGTCAGGTGCATGGTACACAGCCTCCCTGGCTTCCCCCGCTTATAAGGAAGCCCAGCCAAGGATGCCATGGGGTTTCAGGAAGAGTTGGCAGCCAGGCATACTGCAAAGTGCAGACCACCAGAGAGACGATTTGTGGACTGAAAGAAAGGACACTTACAAGCACTCCTTAGTCACTTTGAAAGCAGGGTAAGTGAATCAACCCCCTCATCTTCACATCTCATTCAGGAGAAAATGGAACTGGACTGTCTCCAAGTCGATCCCGATTTATGACGACCCTATGAATAGGGTTTTCATGGTAAGCGGCATTCAGAGGGGGTTTACCATTGCCTCCCTCTGAGGCTAGTCCTCCCCAGCTGGCTAGGGCCTGCTCAGCTTGCCACAGCTGCACAAGCCAGCCCCTTCCTTGTCTGCAACTGCCAGCTGGGGGGCAACTGGGCTCCTTGGGACTATGCAGCTTGCCCACAGCTGCACAGGTAGCAGGGCATGTAACCCCTGAGCCACTCACTATGGGGGTGATCTTTAGCTGGCCCTTGACACCCAGGAGAAGAACTTCACCAAAATTTCCCCTCCTCTGATAATTTCCTCATGCAGTTTTTTTCCTCAAGCAGTTTTGTTTTCTTCATTTTTTTTCAAATAATTAAGAAAGCATGTCTTGTGTACTACATAGCACACACTATAGAAGAGTAGATTTCTATTTGTTGTGGCACCCTGTTTTTCAAACTTGTGCTCCTAGGAAGAAAATATCAGACTTTTATGGCCATTGTGAGTTAACATTTCTTCAGACACCAGATATTATTTTTAGACTTGCAACTTATAAACAAATGCAGAGCCTAATTCATTTCTGGTTCTTTTCACAAGAAGAAAATGTTTATTTACCTGTACTGCCATCAGGAAAGACCTTCATACACACATACAGAGAGAGAACCACACTCCATTTGGTGTTTTTTGTTTAAAAAAATACCTTAGACAAATCCACTGCAGCTTTCAGAAGGGGTAGGGCTCATCATCTTGGATCTGGAGCATGCATTTTCTCATTAGCTATTCTATATTAGTAAGAAGCAGCCCTAAATTCAATTACTCTTGCTGGCAGGCCAATTTGTTTTTAACAACTGCACTCTTTATGAGACACCTTGTACTGCAGTCATGGGGCTTTATTCATTTGAATCATATGGTTAGATGTAATTACAGCTGTCAATTCCTCTGTACTTTCAATAACATTGGAACTGCTTTGCATTGTGAAGAAGATTCCATTAATGGGATTGATTCTGTCTTAATTGTCGGCTTAGGTATATTAGAATGCTTTTTCAATCCTAGTATCAATTTGGTAGACTATCCTTCTCCTCCCCCATCTTCTGCTGTGACACTGGCCACTAAAACTGAAGACTAATCAGAGGAGAGAATTATCATAATCTTCTATGTCATCAAGTTATCTTCTCCCATTTAGTTTAATTAGATGTTTCTCCATGTGCCATTGTTGTTTCAGGTTGGTACCATTGTCATGGGCTATTAATTAAGCATATTAATAAACAGTGTAAGAGAGAAACATTTGTTCACATGCAGCAGCATATGAAGTTCTAAAAGCACAACAGAAGGTGTAGCTATGCAATACCTTGCGTAAGGGTGTTGCATTGTTAGTTTGTCTGTAGACTTCAATGTAAAAGGAAAAACCACATATGCTGAGTCATGGGTTCAGATTAAGGCTTCTATTTACCAAGATGAAGCATAGATTTACAGGATCCCAAGACCATTGGTACTGATATTTTTGCTTCTGGATGTAACTTGCAAAATACGTTAAAGGGAATTGGTTCATTTGAGGTGAATGCTAGCTCCACATAATTCTGGCCACTTTCAATGTCAAACATTTCATTTTACGAATTTGCTATTAACACAGTTTAATATGGAGCACAATTACTGGAATACAATTTCCTTGAGCAGAGTTTCCAAATAAATTGACTTTCAAATTTCTTTCACTGAATCTGTGATTCATCAGTAATGATTTTGCTTTTCACCTCTGGAGTGATAATTTTATTTACTGGACTTTTTAAATAAACTGCTTCATAGGAAGCTCACCTGGCAGCCATTTGCAAAACTGCATTATAAATACAAAAGGCAGCTGTTTTTCCCCACGCTTTCTGGCTATCACATTCTTATATCATCACCCTCCTAGAGATGATTAACATTAGAGAGAAATATCCATCAAAGAAAACGTGCCTATCAGATATGCAACCATATGGCAAGGATTTATGTGACAGGACCAGACTTTGTCTAGTCCGCAATTCTTCAGGATTGTCACTGGGTGGATGGGTGAGGAGTTCTACACACCCTGTGTTAAAGAACAAGTGACTACTTCTCTCTGGAGCCTCCCATGTGCTCTTAGGACGCTTATATATGTGGACACTGTAGCAATACCTCATCTGGGATAACCGTCCTCATCCACTGTGCACACAGCTTTAGGAGGGACTCACAAGGAGCGGTGAGAGAGGACGAAGACACCCATCTAGCCAGCCAGATCAGCTGAATCAACCCTAGCAATCAATGGGGTGACAGATGTCATAGCCAGATCGCCCTCACATCCAATACCTAATTATTGCTGTTCTACTTTAAACTGAAGTGGATGAGCAATTCTGCAATGTTCAAATCTAAATAGCATGATGTGGCCAAGTGGACAGTCCCAAAGCAATCTATGCAATGACTATCAACCAGAATAGATTTATTGAATAGATGTGCAAGAAACCATCTATGTCTCAGAAAATTGTGCAGCTGTTTCATTGTGTTAGAGAGAAAGAAGCAAGCTGAGTGGGGATAACAGGGGAGAAGCATTTTGTTGTTGCTATTCTTTATTATTTAAGTTTATTACTTATTTTACACAAGTGTCTCAAAGCGGCTTACAAATAAAATATGCATAACATATGAAAAACAATATAATTAAAAGCAAAGCACAATACAGTAACCAGACCGTAAAAACAACCCCTATATCCTCTAGCATATGTCTAACTACCACAGGCAACTCTTAAAGGAAAACTATATACCATCAGGTGCTGCAACAAAAAATATTACCACCAAAAAGTCTGAGAGAAGATAAATGTCTTCACCTGGTGCCAAACACAGGTCAATGCCTGTCCCAGAAAAAATTCCTTGTGGGAGGGTTCCATAATGTTTTTTTTTGGGGGGGGGAGAGATGACTGAAAAGGTCCATTCCATTATCACCATGCTCCAGACCAGCCTTTCCCAACCAGTGTGCCTCCAGATGTTGTTGGACCACAACTCCCATCAGCCTCAGCCAGCATTGCCAATGGTCAGGAAAGATGGGAGTTGTGGTCCAACAACATCTGGAGGCACACTGGTCGGGAAAGGCTGCTCCAGACAACTGCCATAAATAACAAGCAAACAAAAAGTGGCTATGCCACAATAAATATCCAGTCTGGAAACATACCTAAAATACACTGATGGTTCTTTTAAAATTTAATTTTGAATATATTTGAAACTTTCTGTGAAACTCTATGTCTCTGAAACCTTGAAAAGTTACCCAGGGATAGGGTGACCAGATGCAAAAGAAGGCAGGACTCCTGCACTTGTAACAGTTGTGCAAAAGAGAGAACTACAGCAGGCATAGCTTCTAAACTTATTTGGGTTCCATATTAATGCAGTATTTTATACTGGGAATAGCCAATGACGGCTGCAAAATATAGGGGCTGTAGCCTTAAAGCTATAGTCTTGTCCCAGTTTGCTTTTCAGAAGTGCAACAGAAGAGCTTGCTTAGGTTTTACTCCATGCCTCCTGAAGAGGCAGAGAGAAGAGATCCTAGCCTGAAACCTAGACTGTATCTATTACTAACCAATAGATCTTGAAAGAATCCCATGCCCAGTCTAACCCCAAAGATTAGACAACTCTCAGTCCTCCCATTTGGATACGCATAATGGAAGTGGATCCCTTGCTCCAGGCTCAATGCTGGAGTGGGGACTACAGCTCGGAAAAATGGAGGGTGTCTATACATAGTTTACAAACACACACACACACACATTGTTGCTTGTGTGGTGCAAAAATGATGTTTCTCTTTAATATCTAGAACACGAGTGGGGAACCTCTGGCCCATGGGTTTAATTCACTAATAGACAAAAAACCTTGCGGTTTAAGAACGTACATGTAACCCACAGATATTTCTAGCAAACTTTAAAAAGCAGGGAAATTGGGCAGCTATAGTGAATGCACCAGGGGAGCAGGAGACCTGAACTCCTCTCTGAGATATTGGACTGCCCTACAAATTGGTCAAAATGCAAACACCATTCGGGTTGGCCTTTCACAGTCCAATCCACTTCCTCTGTAGCTTGGAAGAATTTGGTAACGTGCCTCTGAACATATGGTGAGTGGTAGCAACACCTGCCATCTCCAAAGATGGAGAATTATATTTTGGTATGTTTGTTGGTGTTCTTCTTACTTTGCTTCTTTCCTGTGTTACTACTATTTCTACAGATAATCTAAAATAGAAAATTTTATTTCCCTCATTAATCATCCTAGAAATCTGTGTCAAAATTATTTTTTATCAATTTCAAAGCCTTTTTATTGGTCAATGTCCTATGATGGTGAAGACAGCCTTTTGTGTTTCAAACTGGAGGTTATGTTCTCTTTTTATTTTGGGTGCATTAACAGTTGAATCTGAAACTGCAGTTTGATGTAAAATCAAACTGATTACAGTATGTTGCTACTTAAGCAATGACTCTAGCTGTTGAAAAAAAGAGGATGCATGTTTTTAGCCTACTACAGTAAGGCCCCGCTTTCCGGCGTTCTGTTTTCCGGCGTTCCGCTGATGTGGCGGCTTTCAATCAGGGGAAATTCCCCGTTTGAAAGCCGATTTTGCCGTTTTGTGGCATTTTGCGGCATTTATGCGTGACGCGACCCATTATAGTCAATGGATTCTCCTTTACAGCGATTTCCGCTTTACGGCGGGGGCCTGGTCCCTAACCCGCCATATAAGTGGGGCCCTACCGTATGTTTAAACCACTTCATTTAAGGCAAGGTGGGCATGGTCAATTAAAAACATAAACCTAGAATTTTGCTAGAATATGTTTCATCTCCCACTGTTTTATCTTGTGCAAACTGAGACTCTCCTGAGGTCCACTGGAGACTATTCTGCAGAAGTCAGTGCCATTATTCCACAATTATGTTTGGAGTTTTTTTAGTGCAAATTTTGCTCTACTTCACATATTCACAGAAACAGAAACAAAATAAAATGATTTCCTATAGGAAACTTCACTAAAATTGCAAAGGAAATCAGACATATTTAAAGTGACCATCTGAACTATATCAACTGTCTTAATAATGTTGCTTCTTCCCTGCTAAAACAAGACCAGCACAGCACATGTCTTCTTTCTATTCTTTGGGCTGATTGCTGCTGTTGTCAGCACTCACCATATGCTCAGAGGCACATGTTGCCAAATTCTTCCAAGCTACACAGGAAGTGGATTGGACTGTGAAAGACCAACCCAAATGGTGTTTGCATTTTGACCAATTTGTAGGGCAGGACAATATCTCAGAGAGGTCAGGTCTCCTGCTCCCCTGGTGCATTCACTATAGCTGCCCAATTTCCCTGCTTTTTAAAGTTTGATAGAAATATCTGTGGGCTTCAGGTATGTTCTTAAACTGCAAGGTTTTTTGCCTATTAGTAAATGTCTCTGCTTTTTAATCCAGGAGGTAAGAAATGGGATCCTGTGCAAGTTTGCTGAGAATGGATTCATCATTTGCATGCTTATTGAGTTCAGTGGGATTTACTCCCATGCAATCATGCTTAGTGACCACAGGGGATGGGAAGGCAAGGAGGAGAAAGGGGAAGGAGGGGAGGAAGGGCAGAGGGGTGGAGGGGGATGGGAACAGACAGGAGGGGGAGGGGAGGAGAAGGACAGGTTTGATCATTTGCATGTTTATTGAGTTCAGTGGGATTTACTCCTGTGCAATCATGCTTAGGCTAGGTAAAACTGACCACAGGGGATGGGAAGGCAAGGAGGAGAAAGGGGAAGGAGGGGAGGAAGGGCAGAGGGGTGGACGGGGATGGGAACAGACAGGAGGGGGAGGGGAGGAGAAAGACAGGTTTGGTCATTTGCATGTTTATTGAGTTCAGTGGGATTTACTCCTGTGCAATCATGCTTAGGCTAGGTAAAACTGATTGGGAGGAGGGAGGGGCAGACGGAGGGAAAGCTGGAGTGGGCAGGGGAGGAGGAAGAAAGAAGAGGGGAGGGGAGGAGGGAGGAGAGGGGAAGGAGGGGGAAAGCAGGTCTGATCATTTGCATGTTTATTGAGTTCAGTGGGATTTACTCCCCTGCAATCATTGTTAGGATAGGTAAAACTGACCATAGAGGAGGGGGAGGGGAAGGGGAAGGAGTGGATTGGAGGGGGCAAAGGAAAGAGGAGTGGAGGGCAAGTCTGATCATTTGCATGCTTATAGAGTTCAATTGTATTTACTTCTCTGCAATCAAGCTTAAGATAGATAAAACTGACCATGGGGAGGAGGAGGAGGAGGGGAGTGGGAGGAGGCAGAAGGGGATTGGGAGGGGAGGGGGAGGGGGAGGGGAGAGGGGGAGGGGGAGGGAAGGGACAAGAGGGAAGGTATAGCAGGGTGAGGAGGAGGGAGAGTGGGTTTGATCATTTGCACACTTTTTGAGTTGAATGGGATTTATTTCTGTGCAATCATGTTTGAAAATGGAAATGGACTGCCTTCAAGTCGATCCTGACTTATGGCGACCCAGTGAATAGGGTTTTCATGGTAAACAGTATTCAGAGGTGGTTTTACCATTGCCTTCCTCTGAGGCTGAGAGGCAGTGACTAGTCACCCAGTAAGCTTCATGGCTGTGTGGGGATTTGAAGCCTGGTCTCCCAGGTCATAGTCCAACACTGACCCGGGGGAGGGGCAAGGAGGGGAGGGGAGGAGATTGGGTGGGTGGGTACTGGACAGAGGGGAATCCCCTTTCCAAAAGGAAAACATTGTGAACAGTATCATTGTTTTTCAGTGTTTTCTCCACCTTTTTATTTTACAGCAGACACATGCAGCCTCCCACCCAAATTTAAACCAAAGCTGTTCCTGGCCACATCCACCCCAGGCTTTTATTTCACTTTGGACAGTCATGGCTTCTCTCAAAGAATCCTGGGAAGTGTAGTTAGTGAAGGGTGCTGAGAGTTGCTAGGAGATGCCCTGTTCCCCTCACAGACCTTCAATCAGAGTGGCTGACTGTTAAACCACTCTGGCCACTGGAGCTCTGTCAGTGGAATAGCAGTCTCCTCTCAGCACCCTTCACAAACTACACTTCCCAGGATTCTCTGAAGGAAGCCATGACTGTCTCAAGTGAAATCAAAGTCTGGTGTGGGTGTGGCCCCCTGATTAGCCAAGCCTAGCAGCTGGGTAACTGGCTTTTAGAACACTGACAGTTGATTCTTACTGAGCATGCCCAACACTATTATTCAGTTCAATGCATAATTTCTGAAATTCATTAAAAATCAGCCAGGCATTTTTCAAACTTTTAAACCGCAGTAGATGAAGGTCAGAGTATGGGGCAAGGTCAGTAATAGGATTACGGGTACTCTGTGAAAATGGCTGATTTTTAATGAATTTCAATAGATTATGAGAACTCTGACAGAAAAATGTCCAAAAGGGCTCTGGGTTTCCCCCCCTCTCTTTTTAGACTTTGAACTCTCGATTCTCTCTGACTGTTTTATGTATCACCATGAAAATTGAGAGGGTTGTTAAGCAAGCGTTTCTGAGTTCAGGACTATAAGTTTTGTAAGGTTTTGTTTTGAAATGAGCTTATGGGAAGGATCAGAATGGCATAAAGGGGCATTTTCAATTTAACATTGTGGAATGTGAAAAATCCATGTTGTGTACAGTATACAGCCACTCTTGTGGCTGTATAATTAAGCCCAGCAAGGGTTCTAATTTGGCTCATGAGGCCATTTTCCCCAAACCATGCCCACCTATTCCACACCTGTCATAACATGTGATTTCAGGTAAGGGCGGGTATGGATGGGGCTACAATGGAATAATCAAAAGCTTAAAAAGAGCTCCTGATTGTTCCTTTGCAAGCAGGGCTTCCTGTCAGCACCAATCAACTGAGCTGCACTAACAGGGAGATCCACAGGGGGCAAGCCTTCAAAGAGGCATGCTCCATTAGTGGAAAATGGTTTGCATTGAAACTGCTTGCTAAAACAGAACGTTTTTGCCGTGGAAAGGATAGAAACTCTCCATTTTAGCACGTGGTTTGAATGTAAATTGCTTTGTGCTAATGGGGCAAGCCCCTTTGAAGGTGCACTGAGAGTGCTGATGGACAGTTACAATGATCCCTTTTGAACTTTGTCAAGTATCAATCACTTCATGTCCTGCCCCCCCCCGTCAAAGTTGGCCTGTGGAAGGTAGATGATTTAGAGATCTGACTTGCTGGCTGGATCCGGTTCCCCACCCCTGATCTAGAAGGAGAAATAGTCTTTTGTTCTATGAACAAAGACTTCTGTTGATGGAGAAGAAAACAAAGATGGACTCTGGGTTAGAGGAGCTGCCATTCCATGCACACTTACTAGTGAGCAGGCATGCTGTCTACCAGGAGGACGGATTAGAGATGTGACGGAAAGGTTGCCATCACTCATCAAGCCCACCAACAGGTATCCCTTTCTCCTCATCCATGTGGGAACAAATAATACTGCCAAATGGAGCTATGAAGAAAGCTCTGGGAAGGAAACTCGAGGACTTTGGGGCCCAGATAGTTTTTTCATCCATCCTTCAAGTACTCAGAAGAGGAGTAGAAAGGGAAAGAAAAATACTCCGTGTGAATGAATGGCTATGAAGGTGGTGCAGATGTGAGAGATTTGGATTCTGGGACCATGGGCTATGGTTCCTGGAAGATGGATTGCTGGCAACTGATGGGTTGCATCTCACAAGGACTGGGAAGAATGTGTTTGGCCACAGCATGGAGAAGTTCATCAGGAGGGCTTTAAATTGAATCCTAAAGGGGAGGGAGATGTAAACTTGGTGGTAATGACTGATGAAGGCTTATGCACAGTAGCGGGACTGGAGAGATTGGTTCTAATAGGGGCCAGTAACAGTCCTCAGAAAAATGTAGTAAGGAAGCCAAGCCATAAATCACACGGTCTTCGATGTCTGTATACTAATGCGCAGAGCATGGGAAACAAGCAGGACGAACTTGAACTCTTACAGGAGGGCAATTATGAATTGATAGGTATAACTGAAACTTGGTGGGATGACTCCCATGACTGGAATACAGCAAGGATATAACTTGTTCAAAAAGAACAGAAGGAATAGAAATGGAGGTGGAGTTGTACTATATGTTAAAAATATATATCCCTGCACAGAAATACAGGAAGATGAGCTTGGTAGCTCCACCAAGAGTATCTGGATTAAAATAAATGGGGCAAGTAATAAAAGGAATGTGGTGCTTGGAGTTTACTACCAACCACCCAATCAAGGAGAAGATGAGAATGTAACTCTTGAAAAACAAATTGCCAATGTTTCGAGGAGGCATGATGTAGTAGTAATGGGGGATTTCAATTATTCCAATATCTGTTGGAAGACAAATTCTGCCAAACACGACCCCTCCAAGAAATTTCTGACTTGTGTTGGAGATAACTTTCTCCTACAGAAAGTGGAGGAAGCAACCAGAGGATCAGCTATCCTGGACTTGATTCTAACCTATAGAGATGATTTGATGGATGAAGTGGCAGTTATGGGAACTCTGGGAAAAGTGACCACACCATACTTGAATTCTTGATTTTAACAGAAGCAAAAGCTGAGAGTAGCCATATGGGCACCCTGGACTTCAGGAAAGCTGATTTTAATAAACTCAGAAGAATTGTAAGTACCGTTCCATGGCAAGCCACCCTAATGAGAAAAGGAGTCCAAGATGGGTGGGAGTTTCTAAAAAAGGAAATTCTAAAAGTGCACTGGCAAGCAATTCCAACAAGGAAAAAAAGGGGGAAACAACAGAAGAAGCCAATGTGGGTTCACAAAAACCTTACAGATGACCTGAAAACAAAAAAGGACACATACAGGAAGTGGAAAGAAGGCCAGTCCACAAAGGAAGACTATAGACAGGTATCACGGAATTGCCCGGATGGTGTCAGGAAGGCTAAAGCTGAGAATGAGCTGAGGTTAGTGAGGGATGCTAAAAGCAATAAAAGATCTTTCTTCAGGTCTGTCCATAGTAAAAGACAGAGAAAAGAAATGGTGGCACAGCTACTCAATGAGGATGGCAAAATGGTAACAGATTACAAAGAAAAGGCAGAAATGCTCAATTCCTACTTTGACTCAGTCTTCTCCCAAAAAAGGGTCTATGACCCTCCCGGGAAACATGAAGTAGAAGGGGCAGGATTGGAGCTTGAGACTGATAGACAAATGGTCAAGGAATACCTAATCACTTTGAACGAGTTCAAATCTCCAGTGCCCGATAAACTGCATCCTAGAGTATTGAAGGAACTGGCTGAAGATCTCTCAGAACCACTGTCTATTATCTTTGCGAAATCATGGAGGACTGGTGAAGTGCCGGATGACTGGAGGAGAGCTAATGTTTTCCCTATCTTCAAAAAGGGCAAGAAGGAGGAACTGGGGAACTACAGACCAATCAGCCTAACATCAATCCCTGGAAAAATTCTGGAGCAGATTATAAAGCAGTCAATCTTTAAGCACCTTGAAAGCAATGCAGTGATTACTAGGAGCCAACATGGATATATGAAGAACAAATCCTGCCAAACTAATCTCATCTCATTTTTTGATCGGGTAACCTCCCTTGTAGACTGTGGGAATGCTGTGGACATAATATATCTCGACTTCAGCAAAGCTTTTGACAACGTGCCCCATGATATTCTGATTAGCAAGCTAGCTAAATGTGGGCTGGATGAAACAACTATCAGATGGATCCACAGTTGGCTCCAGAATCGTACTCAAAGAGTGCTTATCAATGGTTCCTTCTCAAACTGGGTGGAAGTAATGAGTGGTGTACCACAGGGCTCAGTCCTGGGCCAGTGCTCTTTAACATTTTTATTAATGACTTGGATGAGGAGGTACAAAGCATGCTTATCAAATTTGCAGATGATACAAAATTGGGGGGCATAGCTAATACCGTGGAAGACAGAAACAAAATTCAAAGGGACCTTGATAGGCTGGAGCATTGGGCTGAAAACAACAGAATGAAATTCAACAGGAATAAATGCAAAGTTCTACACTTAGGAAAAAGAAACCAAATGCACAGTTATAAGATGGGGGATACTTGGCTCAGTCAAATGACATGTGAGAAGGATCTTGGAATTGTCGTTGATCACAAGCTGAATATGAGCCAACAGTGTGATGTGGCTGCAAAAAAGGCAAATGCTATATTAGGCTGCATTAACAGAAGTATAGTTTCCAAGTCGCGTGAGGTATTAGCTCCTCTGTATTCAGCACTGGTTAGGCCTCATCTTGAATACTGCGTCCGGTTCTGGTCTCCACACTTCAAGACAGATGCAGACAAACTGGAACGGGTTCAGAGGAGGGCAACAAAAATAATCAGGGGACTGGAAACCAAGCCCTATGAGGAGAGACTGAAAGAACTCGGCATGTTTAGCCTGGAGAAGAGAAGACTGAGGGGAGATATGATAGCACTCTTCAAGTACATGAAAGGTTGTCACATAGGGGAAGGCCTGGATCTCTTCTTGATCGTCCCAGAGTGCAGGACACAGAATAATGGGCTCAAGTTGCAGGAAGCCAGATTTCAACTGGACATCAGGAAAAACTTCCTAACTGTTAGAGCCATATGACAATGGAACCAATTACCTAGAGAGGTAGTGGGCTCTCCGACACTGGAGTCATTCAAGAGGCAGCTGGACAGCCATCTTTCGGGAATGCTTTGGTTTGGATTCCTTCATTGAGCAGGGGGTTGGACTCGATGGCCTTATAGGCCCCTTCCAACTCTACTATTCTATGATTCTATAAGCCCCAGTGAACTCATTGGGACTGTCTTCTGAGTAAACATGCATAGGACTGGACTGCATATAGACTAATGTTAGTATTAAAACAAAACAAAAGGCTTCAACATGCATTATAAACATGGTTGTAAATAAATATCCACTTCAGGGAAAGTCAGAGAATCGGAGGGATCTGTCTCAGAGTGTCAGCAAAACAGGATCAGGACTGGAAGATGCAGAACTGAGTTCCAGCACACAGAAACCATGACAATCATTTAGGATGAAATACTAAATTTCATGATATGTCTTAACTTCTTACTTCACAGTCATACATTTTCCGTAATATAACTTTGAAAGGAAACACTGGGAAATTTCAAATGAATTGGGTATGCTTGATTTCTTATACTTACAGTTTTATTAACTTTTTCAAGAAGTTCAAACAGGTCAGGCAGAGAATTTACCCTTACAAAAATGGATGATTTGACCTTAGTAGGTTGTTCTTATCCAAGTGCTGCATTACACTTTCTTTAATTGCACTCTCAATCAGTTTTCCTGGAATGGGCAAGGCACATTGCTTTTTAATTTGTGCTTCACCCTTCCACTCTCTTTCTTATTAGAAGAATACATGGCCATATTTCATTCTTACAGAATATGTACTGGTCTTTGGATGCTACAGAAATAATGTCTGTATTATTCATAGCTTTAACACAAGCAATTAGATTCACTGCTACACATACACTGTTGCTTTTCATCTAAATAACAGTCACCCAAGAACCCTGATCAGGTGTTTGCATTGAGGAGGAGGAAGAGAGGGGAAAAATAATAACCCAGCCCTGACCATCATGTTCCTAGTCATGGAGGGTGATCATCTGTAGTGGAGAGTTTGCTCTACTCATCTAGGCTCTCTGCACAATTTTCCAAGAAGCATGAGGAGCCTGACTGCCCACCACACATAGTCACCCTCCAAGTTGTGGATGATGACCAGGAATGTGGCAGTGGAGGTGGGGCAACTATAATAATCTCTGCTTCCTTCTCCACATGATTAATATTGTGTGGAGGAACAAATATCTGCAAAGGTCTAAGGCTACATAAACTTGGCTACCCATGCACTATGTCAAAAAAGTGCAATTAACTGTAATGTTTCTGGCTCCACTTTTGGACGTTACTTGGGGGGGTAGCAGGGGAAACATTCTGCTCCTCTGATTTGTGGATAAAAATAATGTGCTTCTGTACAGCATCACTCTTTCCTCATGCTCTTTGGGTGTTTAGGAGATGACGAGGGAGGAGGTGGAGAGCGAGACGGGGGTGGAGTGGAGAAAAAATGGTTTAAAAAATGGATGGTGGTAGAAAAAAATGGAGTGGAGGGGAAAAGGAGCTGGAGGACAAGGAGGCAGTGGCAGAACAGACATGAACTGTGGAGGTGAGAGACGACAATGTGTGTGTGTGAATACTGTGTTTGCACTTCGTGCGACGGGGTAGCCCTCCCTGGCTACTTCGCTGCATTTGCAGTTTTAACTTATTTGCATCCCAAGCAGAAATGTTTACTTTGTGGCAGGGCAGGGTCCGGGAGGTGGTTGAGTGACAGAGACTATGCTTGGTGGTTTGGCACACAAAGCTGTGAACAGTGGCCTCTGCCTCCCTCCACACCTTCCCTCTCTTACCTCTAGAGTTGCCAGGTTCAGGGCCTGAGACTGATCTTGTATCTTTAGGAGAAGAGAAAGTCAGCCAAGTGCAGGTGTTCTTGCAACGCTGTAATGGGAAAAACCACAAGGTGGAATTCTCCCTTCCCCCTGCACAACTTTTAAAGATACATAAGACCTCCTTATCAGGAGACTGGTTGAAGCTTTGAAGCTGTACTAATTTGCAGGGGGGGGGAAGAGAAAAAATATGACACTTTATAGTACAAAGATGCATCACTCTGGTTAAGGCAAGTAAAATTTGATGCCTATAATACAAGGACTAACCTGCAATCCAATACATGTCTACTCAGGAGTAAGTTCCATTGGGTTTAATGGGACTTACTCCCAGGCAAGTGTGTATCGAAGTACACACTTGCCTGGGAGTAAGTCCCATTGAACTCAATAGAGCTTACTTCTGAGTAGACATGTTTGGATTGGCCTTAGTTTCCTTTTGCAGCCATTTTAATTCTGCCTTCTGTATCTTCACAACAGCCCTGTGAGGTAGGTTAGGCTGAGAGTTAGGGACTGGTCCAAAGCAGTAAATAAGCAAAAACAATGATGAGCAAAAATTTAAAATGTGAAAATGCTCATGCTCAGAGTATTTTTGTTGCTCTTTGTCAAGGCTTTGTGTGTGGGTTTCTATGTCTACTGTCTTATAACTTCTTTTTGCCTGAGAATGTCATACTTTTTACTGTTACAGGTGTTCTTTTTAAAAAAAAAATTGGCCAAATTCGGTGGTGGTGGTGGTTGTTTTTACTTGAGTTCTTTGTATGGTTTAGGGTTGGCATTGCAGGAGATCAGGCTCTTGTGCATATAACAGCTGTGGACTAGGTAGAAATTAAATGGAGAAAGACTTTTCTACTATGAAAATACAATTATGGGGAAAGCTTTACCTGTTAACATTCTGTGTGTCAGACATCCTATTACTTGTGTGTGCCCCTCTCCCCAGATTTACTTTTGATTTGTGAATGCCATGACCGTTGCCATTCCCTTCCCTGCTTATCTTTGCAACAACCCTGTGAGGTAGCTTGAGCTAAGAGAATATATGTACATAAGCAGCAGTTGGTAGCTGTAGTTTTTACAGCATTAATAAAGTATATCTCCTGAAATGTATTCAGTCCTATATATGTCTACTCGGAATTAAGCCTCATTGAGTTAAATGGATAAGTATATAGGATTGCAGATTAATTTTTACCTCTGAAAGGAATGAGCTGTCAGACATAGAATTTAAGAGAGATCCTTTTCTGGATGGTGTTGGACTGCAACTCCCATCAGTTTCAGACAACATGACCAATTATCAGGGATGATGGAAATTGTAGTCCTACAACATATGGAGGGCACCTTGTTGACTATCCTTGGTCTGTAAGGCCCCACAAGCAACTTTTGTTATTTGTTGCAACATATACAAGAACATAAGAAGAGCTTGCTGGATGCAAAGAGTGGCCCATCTAGTCCAGCATCCTGTTCTCACAGTGGCCCACCAGATGCCCTAAAGGGAAGCCCATAAGCAGGACCTGAGTGCACGAGCAGCACTCTCTTCACTTGTATTCCCAGCAACTGATAGTGAATAGCATACTGTCTCTGACAGTGGAAGTAAAACATGGCCAACATTGCTAGGTGCTGCTGATAGCTTTATTCTCCATGAATTTGTATAACCCTCTTTTAAAGACATCTACATTGGTGCCCACCACTGCTTCTTGTGGTAGCAAATTCCATTGTTTCACTATATGCTGTGCAAGATGACATTTTTAATTGCAGGAGAAGGGATAACATTTATTCTGGTGGATTACTTTTGATATGTGCATTTTCTGTTTACCTACTTTATGTCTCTTACGTTCTGCTTCTGACAGTTCAATTGTGCATACATGTCTACCCAGTGAGTTCAATGGGACTTCCAGATAAGTATGTACAGGATTAAGTTACCTCTGAATTATACTGTTGACGGAAAAAAAATACAAAGGCAACTAGTAAAGTACTAAAGTTTGCATTTTTCTTTGATGATAGGGGATTGCCATACTGATAAAAATGTGTTTTAGTTGAAAAGGGTGCTGTGGTGTTTTTTGCAGTACAACAGAAGCATGTCTTCAAGCAACCGCAATAGAATGCCTGTTCAGTACTGGTAGCAACATAATGGCTGTAAAAAGAAATTCCTTGTCTGACGTGCTCTTTGAGCAAAGATGAGACATAACAGAAATGTAATGTAAAAGCAGCATTTCAAGTGTAAATTTGATTTCGAGTGGAAAAAAACACACGTGTTGGGGTATCACCATTGCTGGGGTGAGATTCTGTTATGCCATTCTGTGAATCTTATGGATAAAAAATATTATACTACTACCCTCTGTGTGTGTGTGTGTGTTTATTTTTAATGTTGTTTTAGGCTACTTAGATGTGCAGCAACCACGACCAGCACCTTGTAAGCACTCCATTTTTAAAAAAGTAACTTAAGTGTAATTGTAGTGATTGCTTTTGAGTAACGGTAAAGTAGTCAGTTACTTTCAGAGCAATTGTAATTGTAATGGTAATTTTTTACTTTTGGGGGCCATGCAACAGTAATTGTAATTTATTACTTTTTAAAAGTAATCTTCCAAGCTCTGGATTGGTCACAATAACATTGTATGGAGGAACAAATGTCTGAACAGGTCTACTTCACAAACTAACTAAAACTGGCTGCCCATGCACTATGTCAGAAAATGCTGTTACCTTCCAAAACCTATTCATGCTGTAGTAATAGCAATCACAAAATCTGTCACTACTCTTAAAGCTTTATTTATTGAAGAATGTGTTCCACATGAATTGTGAACATTGCAATTATCACATAATAACCTGGCAGTGCAAATCTTTTGCTGTATGGAGAACAGGGGTATAGTCACCCAGGGCCTCAGGGGGTCTTAGACCTTTTACTTTTTTGGGAGCAGGGTCCCAGCAGGGTCCCTATGTCTCTAGCATCCATCAAGCCAGTCAGCATGAAAAAGTGTTTTAGCCACTGAGAAGAGTCTTCTAACATGCTTCCTTGTCCTTTCCTGCTGATTGGAGTCAATCGGAGTGAAAGGAGGTGAGTCAGCCACTGAGAAGACTCTTCTCAGTAGCTAACATGCTTGTTCCTAAGGATGTCTTGTTGTGGGAGAAGACTTTAATAAGGATCTCATTCTTAACCCTGCAGCAAAAAAGGGGGGAGGAGGCATGGCTGTGATTAACATAAAGGGACCCTGCACTTCTGAATTTGCCACTATACTACTGACACTTAAAAATAGATACTTGATTCCAAGATATTTATTTATTTATTTGTTTGTTTAATTTATTATTTGATTTATATCCTGTTCTTCCTCCCAGCATTAAGATACCTTAATTTAAGGAAGTCCATGTCTACTCCTTTGCCCTGCAGCCCCTAAAAATTATTTTACTGCTGCCATGGTAAATATCTGCTTCTATTAAAGAAGTCATGATGAAAGAATAGAGGTGTTGAAGCAGAAGGTTTAGGTAACAAGTAGTGTCCCCATTGTTTCCAATTTTAAGCAATACCACTGAAAATGGATTTTGTTCTAGCTCCTTTAGTGTTTGCTTTGTGTTGGGTCTACAAAATAATGTCCCCTGTGGAATGCCGCTTATAGCAATGTTCTCCATCTGAATCCATCTTTTATGTGTACTGTCTAAGATAAAATGAATTAAATGAAAAAGTTGATTTGCCTCAGAGTAATACTTAAGGTGAGGAATACCCCAATCTCCTCTCCTGGATTGACAGTGATTTCTTGGTCCTTGAAGTGTTTTTCTTTTAATTAAAGATGAATTGTTCTAACTCCTTTTGCCATATTTTCAATTGTTTATCCATGATATGTACTGGGGGAGCGTAAAAAAAAGGTACGTTTCAGCAAAGTCATCTTCACAACTGCTATTTGAGCCGAGAGAGATAATTTCTATTTACTCCATCTATTTGTCAACTCATAGCATGCCAGATTGGTATATACAGTAATTAACTAAAATTGTTTATTAATATTCCTTTGTATTTGGACTCCTAAATATCTCAACTGTCTTGGACACAAACAAATGCTCAAGGCAGACGAGAATTGTGTTTGGCTTGCTAGTGGCAAGTGAAAGCAGAGCTATTTTTTTTAAAAAAAGGCCAATGAACACAACTGAATGCCTTTAAAATATCCAGGGATAAAAAAGCTAGAGGAATTGATTTGTCTTGCAGTAATTGATTGAGCTAGATATTATTTTAACTTAAGAAACATCTCTCTCTCTCTCTCTCTCTCTCTCTCTCTCTCTCTCTCTCTCTCTCTCTCTCTCTCTCTCTCTCTCTCTCTCTCTCTCTCTCTCTCTCTCTCTCTCTCTCTCTCTCTCTCTCTGAAGTACAGGTTGGTTTGATCTTAATTGGGACCACAGTGCACAGGGAGCATTAAGCTTTCTCTTCCTGGTTGTGATAGCAATGAAAATCACTTTCCCTCCCTTGTGCTGGTGGCAACAGCTCCCTCCTTCCCTCCCTCCCCCCCCCACAAACAGACATCCTAAATATAATTTTCCCACCTCTAGGGATGGGGGAGAAATTCAGTTCAGTTCGCATTTAAAGCCCAATCTAACAAATGTCCAAAACAGTATGAAAACCAAAACACACCCATTCTTCACAATTCACACTTACCTGAATTTTGTTACATAGTTCTCAAACCAATGTTTACAAAAATGCATGTATCAGGAAAATTTGCATAAAAATGAATATGTTCATGAAAATAACATAAAAATGCATCATATTACAAGAAAGTACATGGAAAAATGTGTACCCATAGTCAAACCTGCAAACAAAAATGTACTAATATACTGAAGAATTTTCATGAGTTTTTTTAAACAACAAATCACACATTTCTGCAGGAATGTGGAGAACTGAATTGAAGTTTGGAAAAAAGTGGTAGTAGAGCAGCAACTGGCAGCCTGGTGGTGTCCCTGATCCCTCACAATGCCTCACCTAGGATTACAATATCAATCTAAGCTTTTAAAAGTCTGCATTGTATCCATTACTCCTTTTTATTAACATGATCTAGACTTTATAAATATAATCCAGATAAGAGAAGAAATGAAGTAAAAACCCTTATAAAATGAATTGCATGTCCATATCCTGGTGTAAAACTAGTGTAAAACAAATGAGTTCCTCTGCTATATTAGGCCATTCACTCAGAATGCACTGTAGTATTAAGTTTGAAATTTCATGGATGATACAGTGCACACCATTGTCTGCTCTCTTTTTAGTCTTGCAGAAATAGCAACAAAACACATCCAGGATTGACTTGCTTCCAAAGATTTAGATATGTGGAAAATAGATCAATTCTCTCTCATAGCTTCTTGTCCCCATGGCCACTCCTTGGAAGGGAAGAAAATCTGGGAGTTGTGAATGTTCCTCAGAGGGAGCAGGAAAGCTGGCCAACTGGTTCGAGAGCCATTATAGACCAGACCTGGCCTTCTAGTGGCACAGTCTATTCTCCAAAGAGCAAGCCATTCAATGCACCCTAAAGGAGCAATATTGGTTTAGCGAGTTGCCATTTGGGGCTAAATATGATTTTTGGGGGGGGTCCTTGCAATTGGCCAGTAGAAGGCCCCTTTTTGCCAACTTTATGCCGTACTAACCTGTGTGTGTTTGTGTATCTGTTAATGTGGCTAATTGGATATTTCTTGTTAGCACTGCTGGTAGGTCAAGCACAGCTAGGAAGGGAATGAACATCAGGACACCTTGATGAGCACCCTGAGTAATCTTCAGGGTGAAGGATTGATTTTCCTACCAATCCAGCAAGAAGGGCTATTGGTAGTTATTAATCTGGGCTCTGCTAGGTATGCACTCCACCCTCACCAGTTATGGTACGCTTGGTGCACATAATAGAGCAGCCATGAAAATGGATGACATATGCTAGGAATCAGTTCTGTGTAAGCTGCTTGGACCTTTGCACACATTTTTGCTGCTCTGAGTGCTACTAGTGAAGGCATTCGCATTGCAATGAGAGTAGCACAAACATAGCCGTGAAACCAAAACAAAAGGAGATGGCCCTTGTTTTAGCAAGTCAATGCTGGAGTGTGTTCAAGTGACCTGTATGGAAAATCTCTGGTGAAGCAGGGGTACCAGTTCCATACCCCCACAAAGATAGATTATGGTAATTTCATTGTCTATTTCTTATGAGGGTTCACCCTTCACCCACATAGGAAATCAATGGGAAATTACTGAAACAAGTACAGGCCCTGATCCAGTTGCTGATCAGTATAAAAAGTGTATTCCATTCTGGTTTGGGGTACTGAATCTCTACTCTCATATATACTCACTACTCTCTATTCTTCTTTTCTCACACTGGCTACTGACTTTGCTTTATGGGATTTGCCCAGCTGCAGATTGAAAATTTAGGCTGCAATCCAATACACACTTAACTGGGAGCAAGTCCCTTTGAACCTAATGGAGTTTACTTCTGAGTAGACATGTATTGGATTATAGCCTTAGCCTATAGGCCTTGGATTAGTAACTATGATCTAATATGCTAAGGAACTGAGAAATATTTTTCAGCTAAAATGGGCTGGAGGAAGTTAGGAGGAAAAGATGTTTACTTTTATTGATTGCTGTGTCAATGCTGTACCATGAGTAAGCCATTAATTAATTAATTTCTGCAAATTATATCCAATTGCTTTAATTGGATGTAATTGCTTTATATTGCTTTATTTTCTATAAGTTCTCCAACTTTTCATAATACCATTAAGCTTTCTTCAGTAATAAGGCAATTGATGTGTTTCAGTTACAATCTTGAGTCTGGAATTTGATGATTGTGCTTTACTCCCTGTTTCTCTGGGTTGCTACTGAGCAAATTTGAACCTTGACTAAAGGAGTCCAATGGCTGTTAGTGCATTGGCCAGGATTTGGCATGGTATGCACTGACCCTGTTTGAATCTTCAAATTAACAGTAAGGAGGGTATTCTCGGGCATTGCATCTAAGGGATATAGAGTCATAGCAGGATGGGATTGTCAGGCTTTCTAAGTACGCCACTTGGGTATACAGGTGAGGATAAGCACAGATCAGCCTATTCAGTGATTCAGGCACTTTCAGGGTGGTGTCATGAGCCCTGCTGGGGGGAGGGGGTAGACTGATGAGAATGAAGCAGAGGAGAGGGAGGACTTAGAGTGGGATGCTTGAGCAGATGAGGGGCTGAGTGGGGAGTTGGACTCAGAAGATGACCCAGCTCTGGACTTCACAGCTCAATCCCAGCACCTCCAAATACCCTTGCGAAGAGTCAACCTGACCAGCTGGTTGTTTCCCAGCCTGACACTTCTCCTCTCCCTATGCCCACATTGCTTGCAGGCAGCCCTCCTCCTTCTGAGGGGGAAGACGGGATGATGACAGGGGCTTCACCTTCGCCTTGCGCCAGGAGGCAAATGCAGCAGGAAATTCAGCAGGCACAGCTGAGGTGGAGTCTTCACCTGTGCATGAGCTCCCAACAGTGACAGTTAGCACATGCAAGTAAGGTGCCTGCCCAGTCTTACTTAAGCCGAGTTGGGGGGGGGAGTAGTTGCTGAGTCAACATCTTAGTGCAGTGAAGTTGTGCCTAGTTAGACCTAGAGACATGATGAGTTCTGAGTAAGCCGTAGATCGATTCATGAAGTGCACTGAATTGAAACTTTATCTTACTTCAATAAAAGAAAAAACCACAATCGTCTCTGAGTCTGAGTTCTTCGAGTTTGGACAGGACAGGTGGATTCATTCATGACAGGCTGACAATGGGAGTTTGCCTTCCTAGTTCTCACTTGAATTACAAGAGGCTGTACTGAGTTGATATTAGGTTGTTAACGGTTTGTATTGATTGATATGGTTGTATTACTGTTCAGGTAATAATACTGTTGTACATTTACCCTATTTTTGTTTCCTTTCTTTTTTTGGGGGGGGAGGGAATCCAGCAAAAGTACTTTATTGATTTTAATGGAAAGTTAACTCTCTCCCATTGAAATCTCTCCCACTGAATAAATCTGCTTCCATTAAAAGCACTTAATGGTGGCTAAACTGTGTCCCTTTTAATATTAAGATTAAAATATTATTTTCATAATCTTGGATATGCAATGAAATGGTTGAGGTATCATAATTAGCTATTGGTTATTTAAACAGAGAACAGACATATGAATCAACTATGCAAAATTTATCATCCTTGTGGTTTTTCCCATCTTTGGTTTTTATTCAACTATTTAAATATTATTAAGGCATCTTTTCTAGCAATGTTAATTTTAAAATCACAGCATGAAGACTTTCTCTTTTTTAAAAAAAGCAATGTGTTTCAGAGCTCTCAAGATAGTGAAACTATGATGCGCGAGAATTTGGAATACTAATATGACACTACATACATAGGAACAAATATTAATATATTCACAAATAAATCACCAGAAAAGGTTTCCTGGCAGCTGCAATCTGCTCCTTCGCACAATTCAAGGTCCAAGAAATAAATATTACAAATATTTTGAAAAAGTTACTGTAATAATGGCATGCATACTTATTTTTGCTGTGATCTAAACGTCTATGATGCAACATAGAGATTGATGGTTGAAGAAAGGTAAATAGTTGTTGACACAATCATCAGGTGTGCCTGAATTCACTTTAGCATGCTTCATTTGTTTTAGTAAGATATACCTTTATGGGTTTCACATGTTCCATAGTTTGATCTGGGAGATCTGAAGCCTGCATGGTCTTCACCCACTAGAAAGTCTTTCCAGTTAATATCAGTGGACCAAGGCTGAAGCCATACTGTGAAAGTAGATTGACTTTCTTCATTGAAATTAGTGGTATACTCCATGTACACAAGGAGATACACACCTGAGTTCCCATGGACATATCTGTGTAAGATATTGTAGTAGGCCCATTTAAATAATGTATGTATTATATAGGTTTACGGAATTAGAAGTTTTGCCCCCCTTCCGAGTTGGAGAAAAAGCATTTTAAAAAAGAAAAGTGTTTCTGTACCCATTCTTCCCCTCCAGGAAGTCTGGGCTTACAGCCAAGAAAGTAGCTTCTAAAATCAACAAGTCTGAGTAGAACATAAACAGTGAATAGAACAGGAAATACCTTCTTAGGATTTTCTGAATGGCTGCCAGTAGCTTGGCCAATTCACCTTTGAATTGATATAAATCTCTGGGAACAGCTGTGTTTATGAAACAGAAATCTATGAGAACGAAAAGGTGATTGTAAGACTGTCCCATGAGAATATCTATGATAAATCTGTGGGAATGAATTGGTGAGAAAAGATTGTGGGAACAGCAGATGATGTAGTTGTAGATCAAATGATCTAGAGATGGGAGACTATAAAGAGAGATCACAATTGCAGTTGTTTACAAGTCTAATGGACTGGCCATGCTGCTCTTAGTTTGCCTAATTGCTGAGTTTTATTTTGAGTCTTATCTGAGGCCCCATGGTTGAGATTTAAACAGTCATTCTTTTATATATGTATGTGTGAAACTATCTAGATTGTATCAGAATATATTACATTTCTTAATCTTGGGTTTTGTGTTTATTTATATTAGACCTATATCTTTCGTAGTCAACATGGTGCTCTTCAGGTGTTGGACTACAACTCCTATCAGTCCGTCACTGAAACTGCCTTAGACACCCTGATTGATAACCGTTGTCAAGAGAGGGATGAGGAGAGTGTGACACTACTACTTCTCCTTGATCTCTCAGAGGGTTACAGTAGTGTTGACCACAGTATCCTCCTGCAGCATCTGAGGAAGGTGGGGATTGGGGGCACTGTGTTTCAGTGGTTCTGCTGCTACTTCCAGGGCCATTTCCAGAAAGTAGTTATAGGAGACTACCATTTGGCACCATGGGTGTTACCCCTGGTGTCCCTTGGGGTTCTATCTTGTTCCCCTATGCTATTTAACATCTATGTGAAGTCACTGGAAACTGATATCATGAGATTTTGGAGTGAGGCTGGGATGACCCCCAGCACTATCTCTCTGTTCCATCTGAATTGGAGAAGGTGATTGAAGTGTTAGACCTGTGCTTGGAGACACCAATGTGCTGAACGTTGGCCAATAAATTAAGGGTGAATCCTGAACTGACAGAGGTTATGTGTCCCAAGTTCTCGAGCCTGGGAGGTGGGGAGATGGCCTGTCCTGGATGGAGTTGTACTCCCCTAGATAGGGTTGCCAGGTCGGAACCATCCAAAAACCTGAGAAAATGGGGGCGGGCCCTAGTGACATCACGGGGCAGGCCCTAGTGACGTCACGGGGCGGGCCCTAGTGACGTCATGGGGCGGGCCCTAGTGACGTCACGGGGCGGGCCCTAGTGATGTCACGGGGCGGACCCTAGTGACATCACAGGGTGGGCCCTAGTGACATCATGAAGCATGATACATTGTATCAACCATGCTTGCGTGCAGCATACCATTCAAAAAAATATTTCTGATTGGAAATTAAAATAGAAATCTTACCTAAAAGAGGTCCAGCTGAAGTGACAAGGTCATTCCTTCTCACCATCTTAGGGAGTATGGATGGAAAATGGAAATGGAATGCCTTCAAGTCGATCCCAACTTTTGGTGACCCTATGAATAGGGTTTTCATGGTAAGAGGTATTCAGAGGTGGTTTACCATTGCCTTCCTCTGACTTTGGACACATATACTTTGGACACATAATGAGAAGACATGATTCATTAGAAAAGACAATAATACTGGGGAAAACAGAAGGGAGTAGAAAAAGAGGAAGACCAAACAAGAGATGGATTGATTCCATAAAGGAAGCCACAGACCTGAACTTGCAAGATCTGAACAGGGTGGTTTATGACAGATGCTATTGGGGTCGCTGATTCATAGGGTCACCATAAGTTGAAATTGACTTGAAGGCACATTAACAACAACAACTGAATTAAAGATACAAAAAAGGAAAGTGGAAGGTGTTTTATTTTATTTTTTACAGCCTGGAGAAGTGGTAAGAGGTAAAGTCAGGAATGAATGCATTTTTTTAATGAACAAGATAGCATGTTGAACTATCTTGTAAAAATGAACTAAGAGTGCTTGCAGCAGCTATGCTAATGCAGAGTGAGCCAGTTGTTATCTGCATGGTGCTATGAAGTCAGTTGTATGTTAACTGTATGCTCATGCAACAGATGGTATAGCACAGTGGGGAGGAGAGCCTGGCTGGGAGTCCAGAGTCTATGAGTTCAAATCCCCACTCGTGTCTCCTGGATGTCAAGGGCCAGCTAAAGATCACCCCCACAGTGAGTGGCTCAGGGATTATGTGCCCTGCCACCTGTGGGCAAGGTGCATAGTCGCAAGGAGCCGTTTCCCCCAGCTGGCAGTTGCGGACAAGGAAGGGACTGGCTTGTGCAGCTGTGGCAAGCTGAGCAGGCCCTAGCCAGGTGGGGAGTACTAGCCTTAGATGGTAAACCGCCTCTGAATACCGCTTACCATGAAATCCCTATTCATAGGGTAGCCATAAGTTGGAATCGACTTGAAGGCAGTCCATTTCCATTTCTATGCATATAATTAAACAGATGCAGTCAAGTTTTTGGACTTTATTGTGATTGCTGGCCAAGCAGGATAGGGCTCATGGGAGTTTCAGTACAATATCTGGAGGATGCTACTTTGGCTGCCTTTGGGATAATAGATGGCAGCCTTAAGTCTGAAATGGTGTTTGGAATTCTGTAGAGACCAGCCAGTACACATTATGTCATAAGGCCAATTCTTAACCATTTGGCTGTGGCAGTTACCTGAAATTGCTCTTTCGTGGGCTCTCACAAACACCACCAAGCTTTTCTTTTAAAACAGACCAGCTTGTTTAAGTACGTACAAAGAATAAAAAAGGAAGTCAACTGACAAGAACAAGACACCTTTTTTCTAAGCAAAATTGATCAAAGAAAAAAAGTATGCTTGTGTGTGTGCCTGTGCGTTTGAGTGTAACACACACACACACACACACACACTTACATGTAGCATAGAATCACAGAGCTAGAAGGGGCCTTTTAGTCCTTCTAGTCTAAGCCCCTGCTGGAAGTCCAAAACCCAGAACAAGATCAGGTCTGTTCGCTTAAATTGCCACATTAGAGACTTAATGAGACAACACGAGTCAGTTCAATGGGAACTTTCCCACAACAGGGTGACCATATGCTTAGATCTGATAGACCTGAAGCAGCTGACAATTTAGGGCAGACTTCCCCAGCTTGGTGCCCTCCAAATGTTAGCTGGTGGCAGCTGTATGCCCAAAGATATCTGGAAGGCACCAGGTTGGGGAAGGCTGCTTTGGGGAGATGGGAAATGTGCAGAAAAATGGAACAATGGCACACATTCCTATTTGTTGTCATTTCAATCTCACTCCCACATCCTGTCAAGAAAAGACAATTACATGATGATTCTGTCCGTTTCCAGCAGTGCAATTATCCAGAGGAAATAGTAAGAAACTGAGGATTAGGGCCAAACTCTCTCTTTCTCTCTCCAGCCTCTCTCTCTTTCTCTCTCTCCAGCCTCTCTCTCTTTCTCCAGCATCGCTCTCTCTCTCTCTCTCTCTCTCCAGCATCTCTCTCTTTCTCTCTCTCTCTCAGCATCTCTCTCTTTCTCCAGCATCTCTCTCTTTCTCCAGCATCTCTCTCTTTCTTTCTCTCTCTCTCTCTCTCCAGCATCTCTCTCTTTCTCTCTCTCTCTTTCTCTCTCTCTCTTTCTCTCTCTCTCTCTCCAGCATCTCTCTCTTTCTCTCTCTCTCTCAGCATCTTTCTCTTTTTCCAGCATCTCTCTCTTTCTCCAGCATCGCTCTCTTTCTCTCTCTCTCTCTCTCCAGCATCTCTCTCTTTCTCTCTCTCTCTCAGCATCTCTCTCTTTCTCCAGCATCTCTCTCTCTCTCTCTCTCTCTCCAGCATCTCTCTCTTTCTCTCTCTCTCAGCATCTCTCTCTTTCTCCAGCATCTCTCTCTTTCTCCAGCATCGCTCTCTTTCTCTCTCTCTCTCTCTCCAGCATCGCTCTCTTTCTCCAGCATCGCTCTCTTTCTCCAGCATCTCTCTCTTTCTCTCTCTCCAGCATCTCTCTCTTTCTCCAGCCTCTCTCTCTTTCTCTCTCTCCAGCATCTCTCTCTTTCTCCAGCATCTCTCTCTTTCTCCAGCATCTCTCTCTTTCTCCAGCATCTCTCTCTTTCTCCAGCATCTCTCTCTTTCTCTCTCTCCAGCATCTCTCTCTTTCTCCAGCCTCTCTCTCTTTATCTCTCTTTCTCCAGCATCTCTCTCTTTCTCCAGCCTCTCTCTCTTTCTCTCTCTCTCTCTGCAGCCTGCTACCCACAGCAGCAGTGGACGCCGGACGGGGCCAGCTCCTTCTTAGCCCCGAGGACGCCCGGCCGCTTCACCCCTCGTGCTGTGGGTGCCGCTGGGCGGCAGCGGCCGTGATGCGCTCCCCAGCCAGAGACGCTGCGGCTGCCGCCGCCGCCGCCGCCGCCACTGCCGAGCTCCATCGCGGCCACTCCCGCCCAGCGGCGCCCACAGCAGGAGGGAGAATGACAGCACCGCGCTCGCCCGACTGGCCTTTTAAGCAGCGCCCACCTCGCGTGCCCAGGGCCAGCCCCTCGTTGCCGCTCCCGCCCCGCCCCTGTCCAAGACAGGCTGCTGCCTGGGAAGACAGAGCCCAGCCCCAGCGGCACCAGCTCTCCCTGCCTCAATGACAAAGGGCGGGAAGGCGGCCAATGAAAAGCCGGAGATCATCCAGTTTAAGCAAAGTATTGCCGGAGGCTGGAGACGGCCCCTTTTTCCCTGAAACTCCGGCCAAAAACCGGAGACCTGGCAACCGTACCCCTAGAGGAATCAGGTCTGAAACTTGGGACCGCTCCTGGTTTCATCCTTGTCATTGGAGGATCAGGTGGCCTTGGTGACTAGGACTGCCTTTTGCCAGTTACAGCTGGTTCACCAGCTATGGCCCCTTTTGGGCAGAGATGACTTGGCCACAGTACTCCATGCTCTGCTTACTTCCAGGTTGGATTATTGCAATGTGCTCTATATGGGGATGCCATTGAAGATGACTTGGAAATTTCAACTAGTCCAAACAAACAGCAGCCAGATTACTGGCTGGGATTCCATTTAGGCCTCATATAATCCATTTTAAACCAGCGGCATTGGTTGTCAGTTTGTTACTGGGCCTAACTTATGGTGCTCATGCTAGTGTCTAAAGCCCTAAATGACTTAGACCCCAAATATCTGAAATAATGGCTCCTTCCTACAGACCCTCCCAGATGTTGAGATCAGCAGAAGGGGTCTTCTTGGTACTTCCACCACTCTCAGAAGTTTGGGAGGGTGGTCCAGGAGAGGGCATTCTGTGTGCCACCCTTAAGTTGTAGGATTCCCTCCCCACAGAGGTGAGTCTGGCACCTTCATTATACAGCTTTCATTGTATGTAAAAGATGTATCTCTTCACCATGGCCTTTGACACTTGAGATATATTTACTTTAGGATCCCCTCTAGCTGTAAATATAATTTGTTTTAAACAGTTTTTAATATTGTATCTTACATTGTTGTGACTTGCCCTAGGACTTTTTGATGAACGGTGGGTAATAAAGATGATGATGATAATGATAATAGTATGGAGAGCAGCACCATTGGCTACCCCAGTTCCTTACATTTTAGCATGATCAAGAAACAGAACCCTGGATGGGACTATGAAACTAGGAGCAGGCTGTTACACCATTGCATTTTTATAAACTTTATAGAGCTTTTTATGAAAACATGATTTGAGGATGGGGAGGGCTCCAACCATTGTAACTCAGTAAGGATTGTTAAAAAATCTTTTTAAGGAACATTATGTACCACAACTAGAGCATATTAACATCCACATGGTGTAAATTCTCTCAGCACAAGCAACCTACAATCTGCTATGTATACATTAACATTTCAAGACTTTAAAAATATATTGCATGGATAATAATGCATCCCAATCAGTTTGTAAGCTTTGACAATTATCATTTATGACACTTAGTCTCCTAATTGAAGCATAGAAGAAATAATTAGGTATAGGTCACACACAATGACAAGTCATCGGCATTCAAATGTATCATTGTGTAATTTTCAGGACAGCATGCTCTCCGAATGCTGTCTCATTAGGACTGATGTCAATAGTGGCTATAAGCATGTGACAGATGACTCACTGAATGAAAACCAATGTTATGGAGGTGAATTTGTTTTATTCCTGCCTTCTATGCAGGAATCATACAAGTGTACGTTTGGGGAAGGCCAGTGGGGGGGGGTTGGTTAAAAAAAATGATGTGCCAGTACTCATATCATGCCCAGGCATTTTAATTTTATTTTAATTTGTCTTTGTCTTGATTTTGTTTTTATATTTTACAGTGTATTGTTATCATGTTTATTGTATTTTAATCTGTTTTTACCTTTTTGTACACCGCCCTGAGAGCTAGAAAGCTATAGGGCGGTTTAAAAATCTAATAAAATAAATAAAATAAAATAAAATAAATGATAAAAATGTCATGGGTGCCTGCACAAAATGGCTGCTATGGGCAGCAAAAAAAGGTGTCAGTACTCTGTACCAGTGAGTACTGTCACAAAAAAAGCCTTGGGTAAGGCTTTTTCCTAATTGCAGGACCACCCGCACACTAATCTCTTTTGATTTCTAATGAGTGAACCCTATTTAGAAGTTTGTCTCCACACTAAATTTGCATGCATGTGGCGGGTGGAGAGTGGGTCTTCACTTGCTAGCCATGCCCAATACTGCATAACCAACACCTGCACATTCAATATTGCATCAGAAAGGGGAGTCTATGCACATACATCTGTGTATGCAATTGGGAGCTCTGCACAGTTTTCAGAATGATGCATGGAGGCAAACATCTGACTTGGATTATGATGGTAAGGCAAACAGCCTGTGTATTCCAAGATGACATCCATGACTACAGAATTAGAGGGCAGAATTAAAATAACTGTATGACTAGTTTAGCATACAAGGATGTTTTATTTGCACAGTAGTCTATCATGCTGCATGACAAATGTGTGAAAATCAGGGAACTTTCAAAAGTAAATATGCTATGGCATGGAGTTCTACTATTTTAAGGGGGGAATTGATGGCCTTTGGCTAAATAATAAAGATATAGGTTTTCTTTTTTAAAAGGGGGGGATTAAAGAAAAAACTATCAGGAATTCCTCATTTAGCTCATGGGATGCCAGCAGGGTGACCATGTGAAAAAGAGGACAGGGCTTCTGCACCTTTAATAGCTGTGAAGAAGAGGAAATTTCAGCAGGTGTAGCTTCTAAGGGTACAGGAGTCCTGTCTTCTTTTTTACCCAGTCACCCTAGATCCTAGTCATTCCAAACACAGTGGTGGATTTTCTGATCTGATTTTAACTGAAATTAGTCTGCCACAAAATGCCCCCACCCACTATTCACTACCCAGTTCACAAGAGGTGAATTGAATGGGCCTTTTGGTAATATTTGTGGGGGTTAGAAAGTTTTAACAGTAGGTATGTAAGATTGTTTAAATACTTTTCTTTTTTAAAAGAATTCTTATTTTTAAATGTGTATAAAACTCTTCCACTGTGTCTCCATGGTAATTTACAGAGCAATAAAGGCACAAAAATACATATTATGAGAAAAAAATAAACTGCAATAAAAATAAATTAAAACAGTAGTTAAAAATACCTAAAATGACAACTTGTCATATGTTCACAATAAGGCTGGAGTGATTTAACTTTCTCACATGAATATATTTTCCCCTATGTCAGATATAAGCATGGTTTTTCATTTGTTTCACATACAATTTCCCAGTTATTTATTCAATTAAATCCATAAATGAAATAAAAATCAAGAACTATTCAAGTAAGGATACTGCTAAAAGAGTGATGCTTACCTGCTTGCAACACAACCAACAAATAAACTTGGAGAGAATAGTGGAACTACTTTCAGTATCCTTACTCGAATAGTTCTTGATTTTAATTTCATTCATGGATTTAATTATTTCCACATACTGTATACATATGGAAAGAATGAATGAGAAAAATTGTTAACATACATTCTTCACTTAGGGTGCAATCTAAATTGTATTTGCATTGGGCTGGGGGGACATGGATATAGCAGACCCCCAACTGAGCTGGCAGGCTCCCGCCACCACCGGGCTCCGCCAACAGAAGCCCCTTGTTCCAGCTGAGCTGCAGTGCCACTGATACCCTGCTGGCTCAGCTGGGAGTCCACTGGGGAAAGCAATCCCGTTGGATGGAGAGTCAGTGGAAGCTGGTAGAAGGCCCGAAAATTAGGCTTCCTGGGAGTGTGGAGAGGGGCCCCGATGGGGATCTTATGCAACATCCTACTCATGTTCAGGGCACTCCTGCAGGACCAAATCTGCCCAGAGGTTTCACTGGCAAAAAGGTTGGTCTAGGAATATAATTACAAGGGCGCCAGTAGAGATATTTCTCAGAGCCAGCTCTTGCTTTTTCATTCATGCATGCAGCTCCTGCCTGAGCTGGCATTCAGCCGGTCTGGTGGCTCCCAAACAGCGAGTGGGTGCCATGGAGCTTCCTGCCAGCTCCTCCTCTACCAGCCCCCCCCCTTGCCAGCTTCACATGACTTGGATTGCTCTGTTAAACAAAAACTCTTTTATACTGCTAGAGTAGCATATGGCTTGATGGGTCTGTCATACTGAAGATAAATCCTGAGTCCCTCAAGCAAGGTCACTTGATCCTTCTCAGTGTATTTAAAGAAAGAATGAGCAGATCATATTTCGTACATACATGTTCTTCTTCAAAAGAAAAAGCATGTTCATCACAAGAAATGGAATGATGTATACATAAGAAGAATAATCTTATTTATTAGTTCCTGTAGAATACATAGGGCATTTCTGGAAGTTTAAAAAAGAAAATAACTTTATGGATTCTATTTACAATAGCAGATGTCCCTGGCACCTGTGTACCAACAAGGTTTCAGTCACAGATGGGACTCGGGAGCATGAATCTCTCAACTTACAGGGAGAGGGTAGGACAATTGATGATGAGACTTTATTCCCTACTATGAAATGTTTTTAATTTTAAAAAAATGCTTAACAGACCTATCCTACACAGAAAAGAGTTCCATTGAACGTACATAGTAGTGTAGCATAAAAGTGTTTTCCATGCAGTAAAATCCTTTGCAATTTATTTTCTAAAATATATTTATCTCATCTACTCGTGACATGTACATACTGTATATATAAAGTGCTAACTCGTTCAGTTTAATCCAGACTGCGTATATATTATAAATGATCACATCTTATATCACAGAATGCCAGGGACCTCACAGAGCCATCTCAGACAGCAGTAGCTTGTTATAGGTTAAAGATTCTGGTGTTGTTAGCTCATCAAGGTTTAAGAAATATTCTGCCCATTTGTACCAAAGAGGTTGAAACAATTTGACATATGCTTATACTGTTCCAAGGCAAGGTTAATGGAATCTCTGCAGGAGTCTGAATGTTAATATGATTTTTACGATCATCATTGTATTACTATCCTTATTTTAAACTTCTACATAACAAATTAATTGAACATTGTGCACCACTGACTTTCTGCTCTTGCTGTTGTGATAAAAGATTGCCTAATGAATTTTCTTGTAGGCATCTTTTTAATTATTGTAAGTGCTTTCCCTTCATAGAACAATACAGCGGGGAAAATATTTTGGATTCTTTTCATATAATTTAAAACACAGAGTGATTCTCATTTAAAATTAAAGGTGGCTTATGCTGTTTCCCTTTTTCCAACAAGAGTGCACTATCTGAGGCAAATAATGGAAGGACTGGGGCTGTGTACACACTAAACAGTTTATAGCACAAAAATTGAGGTTTTTTCTCAATCTAGAATAGCTCATGATTGCCTTTAACATACTGCTTTCAATCTAGATTCAAGAT
The DNA here is from genome assembly GCF_030035675.1 of Rhineura floridana. Lineage (NCBI taxonomy): Eukaryota > Metazoa > Chordata > Lepidosauria > Squamata > Rhineuridae > Rhineura > Rhineura floridana. Next base: position 47,107,291 of record NC_084483.1, read on the forward strand.
CTTGCTGTCCACATGGGTGTGGTGTGGTTACTTGATGCACATTTGAAAACTTTTCTGTTGATTAGGTTGCCCATTCCTTTTCCTCCCTGAACATGACCAAGGTGAATGAAGAAGGAAGTGGTGATTGGGGCCTTGGTATAATATACCCACACACAACATCATTGGACAATTATGAATACACACACCACCTTGCTGTGACCACCTACTATTTTTAAATAGACACCCTGTGGCGAAATGCAGAACCAATCTGCAATGAGCTTTTAGTTTCAGAATGAAACTAGTTTCTCAAGAAGAGCTGTGCAGAAGCACCCCCCAAAAAACAATAGTTCTAGACCGTGTGTGGACTATGTAGGAAAATAACAAATGCACAGTCTCCACTGATTCTAGAATAAGATATGTGCATGTAGCATGGGTGTATATCTTGGACTTGTAATGAACTGTGTATGTCTATAACATGCCATTTACACAAAACAATGGAGAAGAGTCAGGTGGGGAATATCCTGGAAGAAAATTTCCACTACATTGAAAAGATATTCAAAAGGGAAATGGAAGCCCAACAGACTTCTACTAGAAATTGGAACATATCGGACACAAAAAAGGCATTCTTCCTTTTAAGAGGTTTTTAGTAAATATAATGGGATTTCTTCTGTTCCCAATGATTTACAATATCTTTAATCAACATATAAACTAATCTAGATAATGTGGCACATTTTGTGGTCACTTTTGTGTGAGCTTATAGGAGTTTTATACCATCACAGTGCTAATTAAACTTTTTAAAATGATCCTGAAATGTTTTGGATGAAATTTCAAAATTATTTCCTATTACATTTTTAGATGTGTATGCAATGCTGCTTAGAAGAAGTATGTGGCAAAGGGGACATTTATGCAGAAGGTCTTTTGAAATATAAGCAAAATATATTTCTGTATTAACAACAAATCCTACCAGATCTTCACTACTCTGGTATCGGAGTTAGCAAAGCATGATTATAGATCAGCAAGTAGGGATGCTTAAGCCATTTTGCTGCCTATGGTTAAAGATAAAATCTCCCCCCACCCCCTGCCCCTGCCATTCCACATACATAAGCTGATCAGAGTGGCCACTGAATTTTACTTCAACACTGGCAATGGGACTGATGCCTCCACCACACTTGAGGATCACAAGGTAGCTTGGGGGGCATAGGCCTGTCCATGCAGTGTACACCATGTTGTCCTCCAACACCTCACTGCTGCCCCACAGCATCCACCACCTGAAGTGGCTGCCTCACTCTCCCTAATGGTATTGTGGCTAACACTCATCCCAGTCCGAAGCCATGCATGACTACTGCACTAATGAAAATGTTGAATTCTTGAACGTGTGGGGTGCCACATTCATTTGAAGAAAGGATAAGACTGCAATCATCATGCAAAGAAGGCCTTGGTGTATGGAGCTCCACAAAGAAATGCCAGAAGACAACGAGACATCAAAGGGTCCAGGGCACCTAGATGTGAATGACTGGGAACCAATCTGTGAGAATCAAAGAAACAAGATTTGTTGAGAGAAGCAGTAGGGAAGCATAGCTCAGTCCTATGCATTTCTTCTCAGAAGTAAGGCCCAATGAGTTCAATGAGATTCCCAGGAAAGGGTATACAGGACTCATCCTTAGCATCTTTGTGTCATATATGCCATGAGACTAACATAAAGTTCTGCTCATGACAATCCATATGTGATAACTATTTCAGGCAGCCAAACTATCATGAAATAGTTGCACCTACAACATTAAAAAGATAGTTGCATAAATCAACCCTTATTTATTCAATATGGAGAATATTTATTTTCGCCTCCAACACCAATGTAAAACCAAAATAATCATAATAATCATAAAACAAAATGTTTAAAAGAATTACTTTGTGCATCTCAAAAATAATTGAGAATGCAAGAAAAAACAATTCAAGTGGTTGCTACATGGTTCATATTATATATATGGCAAGCATCTCTTGTTTGTGAAAAATAATTATCACCTAGATATCTGAGGGAGCCCAGTGGGATTTTTTTGTATGAGACAAATTGAAACAAAATAAATTTGGAGGTTAGGTATAATATTAGAATTTAAATTATTCAGTAAGCAAGATAAGTTTCTCTAGAAACAAATATACTCCATAATAATTCTGGGTGTGTCCCCCTGCCACTGAAGAAATTTGGAATATTGGTAGTACAATATTACTTGAGCCTCTTTATTAGCGATGCCAGGTCTCCGGCAAACAGCCGGAGACTCCGGCCCCGCCCCTGCTTTTCTCACCTCCGGCCAGAATTGCCCCCATGTTGTTTAATCTCCAGCTATTGTGGACTCCCAGGAGTGAGGAGCCAGTCATGCAGACGCCAATTTTCCCCTTGCTTCTTCTATCTGCTTTGCCTCCTCTCTCTCTCTCTCTCTCTCTCTCCTTTGCATGCAGACATGCACACCTCAGGGGAAGGACTCCATTTGCCTTCCCAAGCACCACCTCTCATTCTCATTCTTCCGTGGCGTGGAGCAAATTGGAGCAAGTAGGAGGTAAGTTGGCTGGCTGGCAAATGCCCCGGCTTTGAGGGTTTTAGGGAGTTCTAGCTGCTCTAGAGCTGATGAGCAGCTGTGGCCGGGGAGCAGTGGCATTCCAAGTGCAGGCAATAAGAGGATGACACATCGGGCGCTGCCTCTTTTCCAGCTCCAGCTCACCCAGGATAGCGTCCCACCTCCCCCCCTGCATTTAGAGGCATCCTCTCTCCCTGTCCTTGACTTCCCTCCCCTTTCTCCCCTCCCCCTTTGATTTCTTTGTCTGTTTATTTATTTTTATTTTGCGTGAGAAACATTGGTATTTCTCTCCCTCCCCCTTCTCTATCCCCCCTTCCGCTTCTTTCCCTCACTGATCCCAGGGCTCCCTCACCTCTTCTCTTGCATGCTTGGGAGCCTTTTTCTCCCAAGCACCAGCAGCCTGTAGCAGACTCACTCTCTGCTCGGGGTGGAGATACATGGGCTGGTGAAACCAGAAATTGCTCTCCACCCTTTCTTTCTTTCTTTCTTTCTTTCTTTCTTTCTTTCTTTCTTTCTTTCTTTCTTTCTTTCTTTCTTTCTTTCTTTCTTTCTTTCTTTCTTTCTTTCTTTCTTTCTCTCTTTCTCTCTTTCTCTCTTTCTCTGTAAGTGTTCATTTACTCAGAAAAACTTGCTGCAGCCTTGTGCCCCCTTTGGGAACCTCCTATGATAGTTACTTCCAAGAAAGCATGTTCTTCCTCCAGGATGAAGACTGCAATCCTAAACACGCTTGGGTGGGAGAAAGCCCACTGAATTTTGTGAGGATTGCTTTGGAGTAACTAGGCTTGGGATGTGCTTTAGAGTCTTTTCCTCTAAAATGAATTGGGTCAACCAGAAGAAAGACTTCATCTTATTTTTCTGTTCTAAACATCTCAGGGCAGAGACCCGTCTTTTTTGCTTGCTATAAACTGCATTAATTATTATTTATAATAATCTGCAATCGCTGGGGGCATTATCAGGGGAGGTTGAGCCCTGGGTCTTTTCTGCTAGACCCAGATCTGCTACTCCCCACTTTTTAAAAACACATGTTTATTTTTATTTTGCTCATAGGGCAGCAAACTACAGTGCCAGTGAGATCCCAGGCTGCATACACACCGTACATTTAAAGTGTGCGGCTTCCCACAAAGAATTGTGGAAATGTAGTTTACCCCTCACAGCTAAAATTTCAAGCACCCTTAACAAACAACAGTTCCCAGGATTCTTTGGGGAAGGAGAAACATGCTTTAAATATATTGTGTGTACACACACTATTTTAATTTGCCCAGAAGCACTGTATACATTTATGCAGATTGTTGCCCAGAGTTTTTCAAGAACTTAGCAACAAGGGTGTAGTCGTCCAGGGTCTCGGGGAGTCTTAGATGCCTTACTTTTTTGGGAGCAGGGTCTCAGCAGAATCCCTGTGTTTCCAGCATTCTATGAGCCAATCAACATGACAGGGGAGTGTGTTAGCCACTTAGAAGAGTCTTCTAACATGCATCCTTGTCCTTTCCTGCTGATTGGAGCCAATCAGAGTAAAAGGAGGTAAGTCACTGAGCAGACTCTTCTCAGTAGCTAATACACTCCCCTTTCATGCCTATAGGCTCCTAGGGACCTCTGTTGTGGAAGAATGCATTAGCAAGGATCTCATTCTCAACCCAGCAGCAGAAGAGGGAAAGGTGGGAGGGGTGTGGCTGTGACTTTCATGAAGGGACCCTGCACTCCTGAATTTGCCACTGCATTGCTGCTAGCAACACCCTTGGCCATTATACAGCAGACGCAAGTAACAGTCTCCCAGCCCTTTTGGCTAAAGGGTGGGGTATAAATGCCTTAAATAAATAAACACAAAAAGCAGCTACTCAGAGGAAAATTCAGCAGAGGATTAAGGGTTGTTTTCACCACTGCCATCCAATATAATCACCCCCCACTTCTTACTACAAACCAATACATGTCTACTCAGAAGTAAGCTCTATTGGGTTCAATGGTACTTACTCCCAGGTAAGTGTGTATTGGATTGTAGCTTAGTTACAATCTTTGAACTAACTTCAGCTATTTAATTGTTTACACATGATCAGGTGTGTAGGTGTATAAATTCCTTTAAAATGTTGTGGGTTTGGCTCTGGTAAGTTTACCACTGGCAACCTTATGTTCTTTTATTTCAGTTTAAAAAAAAAGGGGGGGGGCTTTGCTTGTTTTTTTTTTTTAGGCCTTCTGGATGGCTCTGAATTGCAACTCCCCAGGACCAGAGGCATAACTGGAAGTCCTATGGTTCCCTATGCCTGGTGTATTCCTTCCATGTGTTAATTTTTATTTTTTTGTTTTGGTATTGGGGCCCTACTTGTTAGCTTCTAGAGGAAACTAAAGCAGCTCACAGCAAGAAATAATGCACATCCAACTCACATTTAAAGTGCATGACTTCCCCCAAAGAATCCTTGGAAGTGTAGTTTCCCCCTCGCAGTTAGAGTTCCCGCCACCCATGACAAACTACAGCATCCATCTGTGCTCCCATCTAACATCTCTGCAACACTAAGCTCCTTTCTTCCTATAATGACCTGGGCTGAGGGCACGTAAACCCTTCTTGCCAGAAGCAAGTAAGCTAGATTAAATGTTCCCTAAAAGTGTTGAACTATGACTTGGCAGACCAGGGTTTGAATCCTCAGACAGCCATGAAGCTGACTGGGTGACCTTGGACCAGTCACTGCCTCTCAGCCTCAGAGGAAGGCAATAGTAAACCACCTCTGAATACCGCTTACCATGAAAACCCTATTCGGGACCGACGAAGGCAGTCCATTTCCATTTTGCATCCATGCTCCCTAAGCTTGTGAGAAGGAATGACCTTGTCACTTCAGCTGGACTTGGGAACACCCTCTTTTAGGTAAGATTTCTATTTTAATTTCCAATCAGAGAATTTTTTTTTTAATTGTATGCTCCAAGCAACTGTGGTTGATACTTAATGTATCATGCTTAATGACATAATTAGGGCCCACCCATGACATCACTAGGGCCCACCCCGTGATGTCACTAGAGCCCACCCCATGACATCACCAGGGCCCGCCCCGTGATGTCACTAGGGCCCACCCCGTGACATTACTAGGGCCCGCCCCCATTTTCTCAGGTTTTTGGATGGTTCCAATCTGGCAACCCTACTCTTTATATAGAATATATTTCCAGGAGGGAGTTGCAGTTTGAAACAAGTTTTCCATTTGAGTTCTACTGTATTTGCTGTTTAATCCTAGGTTCAGTGTTCTGACCTATAAACTGTTCACCAACTTGGTTCAGTTTAAAAGACATAGTAGATTATGGGGGTTCTAAGACCACTTGAGAACAACCTTCTTGGTTTATATATCAGTTATGTGCCAGATTTATTCAAGAACTCATCATGAGTCATGGTTCTTGGCCATACAGAAGCTTCGTAAGTGTAGAAGCTTTGCAGATAACAAGGCTGGCTGTTACATTAGTCAAAGCACTTGCAGGCTTTAGGTTAGAGATAAGATGTTTATTCTGTTGAACATGTGGTATGAGGCCTCAGTCAGAACTCCTCTAGCTGCAGAGAACACATGGGTTGGGCACTTTCTGTTTCCTTTTTAGGTTCTGAGTCTCTCTACTTAATTCTGTTACTCATGATACACTGGCTTTGGATGGTACACAATAAATTTGGAGAGTGGGAGAGATGTATAAAGTCTGAAACAGAGAAACTTCCCTGCAGCACTATGTGCAAGGTCCGGAATTTGGGGGAGCTTGCACATCCTCACAGGGAAGACATGCCATTTCCCATTTTAGATGGTCTCCACAACTAGATCCATCAACCCAGGTGCAGTCACCAGGAAAAGGAGAAGTTTCAGATTCCTGATGGGTCACACTACTTGGCTGGCAGGGGAAATTTATGGGTGAACAGAAAAGTGACATGGACCAGAAATAGATGTGATTTGTCCATCCCCATAGGAAATAAGAATAGAGTGGAGATCTTCTAGAATTCCACCCCATTCAGATGTAGTACCAAACTTTCCATTAATGTGCTTATTCTCAAACGTTGTGGATCAGATTTTTACAAAGTGGTCTTCTGCAGCTATTTTCAACAATGAATTGTTTTTTTAAAATATCTGTCTCTAAAATTCTGATATTAAGAACAATAATTTTATCGCTATTTCCTTTCATTTACCAGTATTTAAAAATATTTATATTTCTTTTAAAATTGTTTCCTTTAAAATATCACTATTAATAGCAATATTTTTTGTGAGGAACAAAATAATGGATTGGTAAAAGCAGGAGCTAGTGGTTAGAGAATGAATTTGAATCGATACCAGCTTGTTAGATTGATGGAATGCTTTTAAACTGGCACCAGCTAATGGATCCCATCCCTAGAATAAAGGCACACACGTTTCCTCCCCTGGCCTTCCCACTGTGTTAGATAATGTCTGCAGCTAGTATGTACTTGGGTACTTTCTGGAAACATTGGCAACACCTTTTGAATTTCAGCTGCTTTTTGTGTTTAGAATTAAATTGATGGGACATTTCTTTTTCATTCTTTAAAAAATAATTTAACTGTCTTTTAAAACAATTTTTGTAGTGGTTGCAAAAGTATCTGCACTGTATCCCTTGGGATATGAAAAGCTAGAAATTTTAAGGAATTACTCCATTCAACAACGTGACTAATCTATTATTACATAATAGAGAGAAAGGAGACAAAAATGTGCCTATTTTTCCTCCTGTGAATAATGAAGGCATTAAAACCTTGCATTGTTACAGTGACATTGTCCCCAGTTGCAAGGGTTCAAATCAAATGGGACACAAGCAGATAAAGGTGATCTTTCTTAATTTACTAAATACTTGTTGATACCATAGAACTGCATTAATAAACAAACAGATATTCATACCAACTCATGCAGGGCCAAGCAGAAAAGTGAAGGTAGGATGGAAGTCACAATGGGAAAGTTTACTTCATTTAGCCTATGATTTAAAGTCAGGGTGATTTGGAAAGGAAAAAGGCAGAGCTCAGAGAACAACACAGCTTCAGTAAAGGGGTGGATGGGAAACCGAACTACAGTCGTGATTTTAAAAAAGATCCAGTGTTGTAATGTGTGCTTCTTTCAGTTTAGCAAAGCATGATCACATAAGTTTTAAACAGTAAAAACTCTAATTTTATTACAATATAATATAATAATAATTAAAAACTAAAAGTCTGCATCTGTGTTAGAATTGTTTTTAATATGTTTTCTTTAATAATATGTTTTAACCCTTTTTTTAAAAAAAGATGTTTTTAAAGCTTTTTTAAAAAATGTTTTTAATGTTGTTTTGTTTTAATGTATTTTAAGGTCTTTTTATGATGTTTTAAAGTGTTTTTAGCATTTCTGTTTGCTGCCGGCTCCTTCAGGGAGGAAGGGTGGGATATAAATCAAATAATAAATAAATAAATAAAAATCTCTACCAAAGGCCTGCCATAACAACATTATGTTCAGATCTCAGGCTATTCAAAACTCAGCATAAGAGCCAACTCTAGAAGATAATACATCTCTTTTGGTAGATTTAATTTTTCAATATATAAAGTTTATTAACTGTTGAAAATGACTTTTAAGTAACAAAGTTGTAAGATGGAAACGGCACTCGTTAGCTTCCAATTCCCTTTCTACGTTAATGTTATCCTGCTTATACAACTTTATCAGATTAAAACCCATGTATAACAATGTAACTGATTGCATTCTGCCAGGAATATATGTTTGCAAGAAGAGTTTAAATCAACTGATTGGCTAATCTTTGGGAGATAAATCTTATTATAATAACTTGCAGAAATACATTTAAAAAACAACAAACCTCACTGTTGTGAAATTCAAATGCAGCAATTTGAATTGTTGAATACATATCAACTCTAATAGCACAAGATATTGCACTTGTGAAACATTTATGCACAGCAGCCGAGGGTCAGTAGTCGGGGAGGGGGAGTGGCAGTTATCTATCGAGGGTCCCTGGTTCTCACCAGCCCCCCCCTCCGGGAGACCAAGGTTGTCAACTGCATGTACTGGAGGTTGGGCCCAAAGGGCAGTCTAGGGATTCTGCTCATGTACCGTCCACCCCACTGCACGACAGACTCCCTGGCCGAGGTGCTGGAGGTGGTCTCGGATGTGCGTGTGCAGTCCCCAAACTTGTTGGTGTTGGGGGACTTCAATGTACATTCGGTGGCCATCCTTACAGGGGTGCCTCGGGACTTCATGGAAACCATGGCTTCCTGGGAGCTGCACCTTATCCCAACGGGGCCCATCCATGTAGCTGATCATGCACTCGACCTTGTGTTTGTCTTGGGAGAGGAGGGGAGTGATCTGAAAATGGGGGGTACATCCATCACCCCCTTGTCATGGTCAGATCACTACTTGGTGAGAGTGGACTTTTTGATGCCACAAACCCTCCGCGGGGGTAGAGGACCCATTAGGATGGTCCACCCCAGCTGTCTGATGGATCCAGATGGATTCCTGAATGCGCTTGGGGATTCTTTGGAGCATGCACACGGGCACTTGGTTGAGACCCTGGTGGAGGGGTGGAATGCTGCAATCACCGGGGCATTAAACCGGGTGGCTCTGAAATGCCCTCTCCCCCTGAATAGAGCTCAGATGGCGCCGTGGTATACTCCATGGCTGCAAACTCTTGAGGCGGGAGGTGAGACGGCTAGAGCGCCAGTGGCAGAAATCTCACTCTGAGGACGATTGGACACGGGTTAGAGCGGCTGTGGCAGCCTACCATATGGCGATAAGGACAGCAAAAATGGATTTTTATGTTGCCTCTACTGCGTTCGCAGAATGCTGTCTCAGGAGGCTGTTCCAAGTGGTCTGGAGCCTGGTTGGTCCAGTTGCCCCGGAACTGACGGAACATTTTAAGACCTCCTGTGATGAATTTGCAAAGCACTTTGCAGATAAAATCGATCATATAAAGAGTGCTATTCCATGCACTGGGGACACAGTGAGCAAGCCAGAGTCAGCCAGTGGCGCCTTGGTGGTTTGACATCGGTTCCAGCTTCTTCCGTCTGATGAAGTGGACGAGGTGCTGTCGACCTTAAAACCAACCACTTGCTTACTTGACCCTTACCCGTCATGGCTCATTATGAGCTGCAAGGATAGACTGAGTGAGGGGATCAAGGCGGTGGTAAATACATCCCTGGAAGAGGGAGTAATGCCATCAGCCCTCAAGGAGACAGTAATAACATCAATTCTAAAGAAGCCCTCCTTGGATCCCCAAGATTTGAACAACTTTCTCCCAGTCTCAAATCTACCATTTCTGGGCAAGGCGGTTGAGCGGGTGGTGGTGAAGCAGTTGCAAGTGCATTTGGAGGAAGCGGATTATCTGGATCCATTTCAATCAGGCTTCAGGCCTGGACACGGGACTGAAACGGCCTTGGTCACCTTGGTGGATATGAGGTGGGTGATGGATAGGGGCAAATGTACCTTCCTTGTCCTCCTGGATCTCTCAGCAGCTTTGATACTGTTGACCACGGTATCCTTCTGGACCGCCTGGAGAGGTTGGGTATAGGGGGTACTGTATTGCAGTGGTTCCGTTCCTTCCTCTCTGATAGGTACCAGAGAGTGGCGTTGGGGGATGAGGTTTCGGATCCTTGGCCTCTCATTTGTGGGGTGCCACAGGGCTCCATCCTCTCCCCGATGCTGTTCAACATCTATATAAAGCCACTGGGGGCTATCATCAGGAGATTTGGGCTGCAATGTCACCAGTATGCGGATGACACGCAGCTCTATCTCTCATTCAAATCTTCACAGAGGTTGGCTGTAGAAACCCTGTCCAAGTGTCTGGAGTTGGTGAGTGGCTGGATGGGAAGGAAAAAGCTGAAGCTGAACCCTGACAAAACCGAGGTACTGTTTGTGGGAGACAAGAGGAAGCTGGGGGATTTTGACCTGGTGCTCAATGGGGTACAATTGCCCCTGAAAGACCAGGTCTGCAGCCTGGGGGTCATTCTTGACTTCCAGCTGTCCATGGAGGCTCAGGTCTCAGCTGTGTGCAGGGCGGCGCTGTATCAACTCCATTTGATACGGAGGCTGCGCCCCTACCTTCCCAACCATCTGCTCCCTGTGGTGGTACATGCCCTGGTCTCCTCTCACCTAGACTACTGTAATGCGTTCTATGTGGGGTTACCCTTGAAAATGGTCTGGAAGCTGCAACTGGTACAGAATGCGGCGGCTAGCCTGATTAAGGGCAGCCGCTGGCGAGATCACATTACTCCAGTGCTGAAGGAGTTGCACTGGTTACCAGTTGCTTTCCGGGCCCAATTCAAGGTGTTGGTTTTGACCTTTAAAACCCTGCACGGTTTCGGCCCAGTCTATCTGAAAGAGCGCCTCCAGCATCATCAGCGATGCTGCTCAACAAGATCAGCCTCAAAAGACCTTTGTTTAGACCTTTGTCTAGTTAAAACAGCTAGACTGGTGAGGACTAGGGAAAGGGCTTTTTCAATTGTGGCCCCCACTCTGTGGAATTCCCTCCCAAATGATCTCCGCCATGCCCCTGCTATGATGAGCTTCTGCCGGGCATTGAAGACCTGGCTCTTCAGGCAGGCTTTTGGGGTGGGTTACATTTTATTATCATTGGTTGAGATTTTTTAATGCTTTAATGTAAATTGTATATTTTTATGTTGTACGTCGCCCGGAGTGGCTGGATAACCAGCCAGATGGGCAACTAATAAATTAAATAAATAAATAAATAAATATCTCCTTTTTGACAGATGCAAACCAAGGCACAGAGACAGATACTTTACAAGGGCTGTATATTGTACTGCTCACAATACAAATGTAATTTCACCTTTCAAGGTTTTCACTACTCTACATGAAGGACTTCATTTGCCTGGCATGCACCCAGGTCCCAGACTCCTGGGAACCCAAGGAGATGGAATTATCAAGGACTAATTACTTATTGGGGGGAGAGTAACGCTGCCCACCTTCCTTGTGCTAATAGTGGCTGAAATTCAGGGAGCTACTTTATACATAGGAACATGCCTTATACTGAATCAGGCCATTGGTCCATCCAGCTCAGTATTGTCCACTCAGTATTGTCTACACTGACTGGCAGCAGCTCTCCAGGGTTTCAGGCAAGAGTGTCTCCCAGCCTTTCTAGGAGATGCTGGGGACTGAACTTGGGGCCTTCTGTGTGCAAGGCAGATGCTCTGCCACTGAGCTACAAACCTTCCCCATTGATGGCTGGAATTTTGAATTTTTATTTGGGCAGCAGTCAGCCTCCCAGCCCAGACTCAACTTCTCTGTCTTTATTAACACTCTTTCCACACCCCACTTCTCCAGCTGCAATTTTCTGTCTCCTGCCTTCCCTTCCAATTTCCCAATCTTCATGATTCTCATACCTCTCCCTCCCCGCTATCCTACATCTTCTACTCTCCTGATGCATGCCAAAGGGTGTGGGCATGCCAGTGGGTTGGAACAACAGAGCTCTGATGCTATGCCACAAACCGATTTAGGAAGTGTCCCTTTCAAAAGCAATTGCAATGGGTGGTTTGGGGAGGCTGATGTGCAAGACAAATTTGTCTAATTTCTGGAGTTCTTTGTAATAGTAATAAAAAAATATGTCTTCTATGACATTCAAAAACCAAGCCCGGTTTAAAATTTACACCTGTCCTACAGTCAAATGAGGGGTGATTCGTGATGGTTTATTTATTTTGTGATGGGATAAAGTTATAGCTGGTAGTTTTATCACAGCTTTTCAAGTGGTGAAATATGGGGGGGAAGTTATCTCATCAAATAAATTGTTAGTTTTCATGTTGGCTTTGATTATAACTGTTGAAAATCGTAATGCTGGGAATTATTATAAATCATGTCCTCAGAAGAACCCAAGAAGAACGGGAGTCTTGTTCCCCGTTCTAGAGTAGTCTCAATGCATGGATGATACGGTGGTATCACAAAGAGGGCTTTGGATTTATTAGGCACTGGGGAATGTTCTTAGACAAACTGGGCCTGTACAAAAGGTGTGGGCTTCACTTAAACTAGGATGGAACCACACTTCAACTTTCTGATGACACTTAAAATCAGAAAATGGCAGACCAGTTTTTAAACTGCATGCTGGTGTAACAGGAGCTAAGCAGTGTCTAGTTTGGGATCAATCATCCCCCTGGCATGAGAATTAAAATATTTAGGATTATCCAAATCAGGAAGGGGTACAGCTAAGCATTCAAAGTGCTGGGGAACACAATAGCCATTCAAAGCACTGTACTATGGTACAACACGTGTCAAAAACATTTGGAGAGACACTGTGTATAGGTGCCTATATGCCAGGGGTGGGAAACCTCCTGCCCAGGGGCCAAATGTGGTCCTCCAGGTCTCTCCATCAAGACCTCAGGACTCTTCCCAGGCCATCCCTTTCCACAACCCTCACTGGCTCTGCTCCATACCCTCCTCAAGTGCTTTGGGCCTGTTTTGAAAGTGTCCTTCAACTGAGATAATGCCTTTTGCTTGAGTGATGGAGGATAAAGAGATGGGATGTGTGTGCAGCAACCATTCCTTTAAGGTGAGCAAGCAAAGACAAGCACAGATCAATTAGCAGACTGGTATTGTGCTTGGAGTCAAGCTGGGGTCACCCATGCCAAGCAGACAGCAGTATGCACCCAGCTTGCATCAAACATTTAGGGGTATGTACTAAAGGGGTGTTAGCCTATTCCCAACACATTTTTTTGCTCACTGCAGATGTTGATAAGGCTGTTGTCTGTTTATCCTTTACATGATCTTGTGTCTTTGCTTCTAATGAAGGCAATGAAGAAAAGCAAATAGCAGGAAGTTAACGTTTTCTGTCTACCTAGCTATGCTAGTGGAATATGTGAAAAGATCTTATATGTGTTGTGATGGTCTATGGCTGACCACAATATGTCTCGCACTTGGGATTCTTTAATTAAGTGTAAAGTAAGAAGCACCCCTTTGAGATGTAATTAATACAACAAACTAATAAGGATTTCAGATTTTGAAATGGGGAGCCACAGGAAGGTTCCAGAGCTGGAAAGTTTGTTTCATGGGAACTCACCCTGTAAAAGTGACTACATATTTCAGATAAGAACCTAAGGAGAGCCCTACTGGATAGGGCCACAGACCTATCTAGCCCTGCGTCATGTTCTCACAGTGGTCAACTAGATGCCTATGGAAGCATACAATTGGGATTTGAGTGCAACAGCATGCTTTCTACTTGTGTTCCCCATCAGCTGGTATTCAGAGCTATACTGTGTCCAACATATAAAAAAGGTAAAACGTATCTGTTGATAGCTTTATCATCCATGAATGTGTCTAATCTTCCATCCAGGTTGGTGGCCTCACTGCATCTACTTCACGTCTGCCCAGCGTTCAGCTTCATTGGATTAGTATCATGAGAGAGAGAGAAGAACATCTCTCTACCCACTTTCTCCACACCATGCATATTTTTATGCATCTCTGTGGTATGCATATTCACATGATTGACCTTGGTAGGTACAATCTTGCAGACGAAGAGAAGATCCAAGCTCTACTTAAATAGTAGTAATCTTTTCAGGAAATATAGGAAAACCAGGCTCCGCTGTCTCTATTAGAGGGCCTATCTGGTAGCAGTAGATTATTTTAACCGTACTGTACAGAAGAAAAGTAATGGGGAGTGGATGAAGACAAACCAAGGATTTTTAATGTTCAATTAACCTTTCTCTGGTACCTGAGGAAATAGCAAAAACAAATGATAAAGCAATCAGCCTGAAAGCTCATAGAGACAAATTACATGATTTGAAGTGAATGATGTCCAACAACCTACTTTTTTTCTTTTTTTTTACATTGTTATTAGCTTAGAGGATAATCGCATTCAACTGATATAATAATACATCCAATTCCCTTATTTAAAGGTAGAAAAATGTTGTAAGGAACCATCATAAATTAGTATTAAAAAGCAGATTTATTCCTGTGGCTTGGCCCTATTCAGTTTGTAGCACATCAAGCTAAATGCATTTATCATACTGAACACATGGTAGACAGGCAGATGCTCACCTAGCCCTACCATGTGAAATTCCCATCCATATCCACCAAACATTACCAAATTAACCTATTTAAGGAATTAACCTGCTTCACCATGAGAACAACCAATCAGCCAAATTCAAATTAAACAAATCAGCCAAATTAAAAGACAAACTGATCAGCCACATAAAGAGAACAATACAGGGTAGGCAAAACACTAGTCAGCAAACCAAGGCCAACAAGCAAATATTCCTACCCAGCTCCACATAGTAACCAGTAAAAACCTGTACTGCCCTCAGGGAGGGTGAGTGGGCCGCATGCAAGCCTGGAAAGAGGCCAAGGAGGGGTGGAGCAGGGCTTAAATAGCCTTGTCCAGACCCAGCCCAGTGTAGGGCCACGTGTATGGGCATAGAAGGGGCTTGGAAGCCATGCCAGGACCCTTCCTGCTGCAGCTGCAAAGCCCTACCCTGTGGGCCCACCAGCAAGGTGATAATTCTGACATTATTATCTATATTTAACATATGCATACCTTTACCTCAACATACATACCTTTTGAAATGTGAAAAATACACACATGTAGAACCAGGCACCCCACTTGGAGTGGCAGTTAGAGACGGTCTAGGGCGTACACCAGGGGAGAATCCGTGGATGCAGAAAGAGTTAAAACACCCTCTGTACGCCAGTCCATTCCTGCAAATTGTATCCCTCTCCTGCATTCACGTTAACCAACAGAGATGAGTATGGGAAGCATGTGTTTGCCAATACAATGTGTGTATTGTATTGCCCTAAGTATTTACCTCATTTATCATTAGACAAAACAAATGATTTTTACAGTATTGGCTCCTATTTTATTGTGCATTTGTGATTATTTGTGTTCGTAATGCTATCAGGGGGGGTCACACACAATAGTGCTTGCAAATGTTTTAGGGTGGTCACACTGCTTCATTTCCAATCAGTGCATATCCCATAACTTTCTGCTGAGATCCTATAACTTTTCATACCACAAATGTTCTAATTTATTTTTGTCCCATTTTTCTTGCAGTGTAAGCCTTCCAGACAGCAATAACGTGGTAGCATCAGGGAAGCATTGCAGAGCAAACTTAAGCAGAATAAATCCACCACTGATGCACTGTTATTGTGTCACAAACGTGTCGCAGAATGCACCCACAATAAAACACCAGTCTGGAGGGGCCCTACGACATCAGCTGCTTTTAGATATGACAATTTAAGTGGGAAATAGCCTGTTTTAAAGTCGGTGTTTGCTTCTGGAAAATTCTTCCTAAGACATTATCCTCTTAGAAGAAAATAGGCCTTGTTTAAGTCTGACACAAAGCATATGTAGCAAGTATTATGGGCCTTGTCTCATGACACATGAGGAATGTCTCTCAGCATTGAAAATTAAGTCAACAACAGCAATAAGTGTGAAGCCCTTAAGCCTTAAAGCCAAGAATGTGTTAAGCCTCTCTCAAGATGAAGATGTCATCATCTCTTCCTTGTGATTTCGATCTTGTGAAGATTTATTCAGATTGACTTGAGGAAGAAATCGCTTCATCTTCCTTAGTAGGATCTCAAACAGAAAACAAGAAGTAAAGGGAAGAGAAATGCCAGTAAGGAAAGCCTACAAATATGTTGTTAAAAACTAATTCTCTCCCCTAGTGTGTCCCAGATGTTCCATCACTGACATTTTTATTTGTTCTCTTCCTGGGAAAGTTATTTAATGAAAAGAATAAAGATACTGTGTGATTAAACTGCTAAACTAAAGAAAATGGATGTGCCAGTGGGGCTGTGGTCTGAAATGTGTACAGTAAAATTAAACAGGACAGATGTTTAAAGATAAATATTATGCCAAACACATTATTGTTTGGAACATATTATCGTGGCCAAGGGTTGAAATAATACACAGACACAGCAAGCTGGGTTGAACAAAGGGCCACTTCATTAAACTATAAACAAACCCCTTAAACTAACCTGCAGAGAGGAAACCTAGGTGTGGGAACTGTCTATCAGTAAGCAGTTGCAATACAGCTCTCAGGTGACCAGCCCCTCCTGGGGCAAGGGCAAGCCATTCTGCTTATCCCTTACCCCTGCCACACCCTGTAGGTGAGCAGGGGGACCTTCCCCCAACACCCCCCCGGGGCCCTACAACTCCAGGTGGATGAGGTAAGTTGGCCCTAAAAGCAGCCCATATCCTGCCCTGGGCCCTACAGCCCTGACTCACAGGATTCAAACTTGCATACAAAATATGTTTATTAGGAGAAATTCACACTAAAATGCTGAATATATTAACGGATTTTTGAAATATTGCAAATTTTTGCAGAAATGTAGAGAACTGAATTTAAGATTGGAAAAATGAGAAATGGTGAAAACTGAAACTGACAGAGCCTTCCATCGCCACTCCCAAGTAAATGTGGTTACAACTGTAGCCTAACTCCCACTGAATACAGTGGGACTTACTTTAGAGTAAGCATGCATACATTCATTCTGTTAATCGTAACTAGTTTTTGCTGGATTGCACCTTTGGCCCCAGGCCTGGGACACTCTAGGAAAGAATGGTTTGGGCTAACCCAGCTGCTTCAACAACTGAACACAGGGAAAACATTTTACTCAAGAACATACACACCACACATTTAAAGCACATTATTTCCCCCAAAGAATCCTGAGAAAAGTAGTTTACTCCTCGTAGAGTTATAATTTCCAGAACACTTAAACTATAGTTTCCAGAATGTGCTTTAAATGTATAGTGTGTACACAGCCATTGTGTGTGTGTGTGTGTTCTGAATATATACACTCTCAAGGAGATATCTGCTTTGATGATGGAAGGTCCTTGGATTATCAAGCAGTAGGCTCTAGATCAGGCTTAATCTGACAAATATACGACCCCAGCAGTCATGTATAGCAGCCCATCAAAGAGGACTCAAACTTATATTTCCCCATAAAGTTAAGACTATGGGGAGGGGTGTTGTCAAACATTCATCAGGCCACCACATATGGCTCATGGGGATTTTTTTCCTCAGGAAGGCTGGAGCTTGGAAAACAGCTAATCTTTCAGCAGTGAACCTGCTCGGACATACTGTATATAGAAGTTGGAGGATCTATCCCTTCTTGCTTCTTAGCCAGACCCTGATCTGGCAGATGTTTCTATACTCTTTTCCCTCATTTGGAGAAGGTGCTTCCATGCTCTGTCTGAGTAACTCATGTCCATAACAGTTAGAGGGGCGAGGCAATGGAGTCCACCTGACCTTCTACTGCCTGTGTCACTGCTGCTTACAGGGAGGTAGGGATTGAGATTGGCATGGTGCAAACACGCTGGTGGAGCCAATCTGGTGGTGTCCATTGTGCTTACACTGTGCAAACCTCGCCCCTCCCTTGCTACCGGCCCATAAGCAGCACCAACATGGGCAAAGGGACGTCAGGTGAATGCCACTGGCCTAGTTCATATGCAGTTAGCTGTGTGCTTCAGAGGTGGGTCTGAAGCTTCTGATGCCTTCACTATCTCCTCTGCTTTTGTGGCCCTGGGAGAGATGAGGGGCAGTCTGAGAAATTGTTAAGGATCTAGACAACTAGTTTGGGGGCCTCCCATTCTAGGGTGGTGATATATTGGTCCAATGGCTCTTCAGGGTCAGTGATCAGTGTGGAGATCTTCTGGAGGGTCCTTCTCCTTTTCTTATTCCTTTGAGATCTCAGGTTTGAAGTCTGAACAGGACTGAACACTAACCATGGGTCACCCCAAGTAGTTTCTCAAATGTAGCAATGATTAATGATGATGCCATGAATGCTACCAGGCAGAAGTGAGAGTAGATGAGGTGGTAGACTGGGGCAGAGTTCTGACCCACTTGAACATGTGGCAGAACCATGATTTCTAACAGGATAGAAAAATGTCTGTGGCACAGCCAGGACCTGCTGCTCCAGAAACATGGGGAGGCCTCTAGTGCAATGTGGAAGGTATTTTTCTTTCTCTCCAGTCCTGAGACCTTGGGGCATGCAAGATGGGGGCTGTGAGAAATTGGCATGGCTCCCATGTGGTCTCTGGAGCAGTCTAGCAAAGTGGCACCTTGGGGTCTCAGATGCTAATGTTGGCCAATATAGAAACCAGGATTAATGTATTCATTATATGGTTTGCTCATTGTAAAACTGTTTGTTTATCCATACTGGCAGCTAATATCTGAGATATTCACAGCTAGATGTTTTCTGAATGTCTGAATGCTTCCTATTGCATACAACAAAAAAGCATGTCAGGGAGAAGTCTAGGCTGCACCCTTTCTCTTTGACGTGCTAGTTTTCTGCATGCAGATCTTTTTCCCTGTGAGAAAACACTCCGACATACAATTACTCATCTGCAGGCTGGAGTAATGCAGTAATTCAAGGAAATCACTACCATCTGCTGACAGTATGAACTCATCCTGGGCTGAATATCCTCCCTCCCATTTTTATGGGAACATTCGTTCTTCACAAAAACCCTTTAAAAAAAAAAGATGTTTTTAAAGCTTTTAAAAAAACGTTTCTAAAGATGTTTTGTTTTAATATATTTTTAAAGTCTGTTTTTATGATGTTTTGACGTGTTTTTAGTGCTTTTGTTTGCCACTCTGGGCTCCTACTGGGAGGAAGGGCAGCATATAAATAAAATAATAAATAAATAAATACAATAAAAATGGATGAGGGGTGGAGGTAGGGCATATTTGCTGACTTTCAGGGACAACACTCTCTTTTTGCATTGTATTTCCCAGGGGATATTATATTAAGGAATGCTCCAAGACTGGGAAGCTAAGCTTTTTTAGAAAACAAAACTTTGCCTTCCCCTCCTGAATATTGTTTTGATCTTTGAAGAGGCATTTTTGCCCCTTTCCCCATGAAATGCTGATAAAAGCTGAGCCAGAATTGATCCTATGTTTTTCCTGTATATGAATCTCTCTTTTTTTGAAGCACAAAAGCTGAAATACTTATTTTTAAAACAAAAAACATTTATATGTATAAGAGTTGTATGTGGGGGTGGATATTCACTCAAACTTTACTTTCAAAATTTTGCTTTGAGATTTTTATGTATATATCCACAGGTCATGTTTAAATTATTATTGTTCAAGTATTTCATTTTTCCCCAATAGATCAAGATGGCTTATAGTCACATCCTGTCCTTTTGGATTCTTCATTATTTGTGTAATATGTGGTATACACAATTACATTTTAAAGATATTCCTATATATTAATATTTATGAACACTAAAGTGTCTTCAGTGACTCACTGGCACAGATGCCTTTGGTTAAAGTATGTCTAAGTAGCAAGTTCAATATTAGACACATGGGAATTCTTGCAACACTTAAAATTAATGCCATATCCAACCAAATATACTCACTGTGATATTGGAATATATTATTCAGGAATGGCCAACAATGAGCCTTCCAGGGCCAGATGTTCCCAGTCTGAAGACATCCAACATCATAACCCAGTTTCAGAAGATTGGTTAAGCAGGATGGGTTTGCGCTAAATAATGTGAAGCTGGCATATTCACTGTATTCCACCAAGCAATGAAAATTTATTGCCGCTGTGCCATCCAAGATACTGCTTGGGCAGCTTTCCATTTCCCAGTGGATGAGCACTAGTGGCAAAGTGAGCACTACTTCTGGACCAACCAGCATCATTCCCAGAACCTAGGAGAGTGGCACTGGCTGGTCCAGAAGCAGCTGTTTTCCTCATGGCTGCAAGGAAAACTTGCCCAGTTTTGCAATCACTGTTTGGGATGATTTCCCATTGACTAATAGGAGGGGCACATTGTGGCAGGAGAGTACAAGTTTTTTTGTAGTTCTTTCAGGTTTGCAAGGATTGCTTCCTGAGTTAAATTGCACGGAAAATGATATAACTGGTTAGTCCAATTTTAGAGGGTGTTGATCCCACATCCTCTACAGCTGCCCAAAGAGGGGTGGGAAAAAATGTTTGTAAGGACTGGATGAAGCCCACCAGTTGGCCATCCCTGATCTGATCCAAAGAAAGTGTAAAATCTACATAGCAGGCAAACATGCAGCAAAAGATGCAGCTAGTCCCATATTTATTATACTACTTTTGAACTCTACATGCATACTCTACATACACTTTAACAGAGCAGAATTATTTGGATCCACTTTCTGAGGTGTTTCAAAGTATTCAGTTGGCTGTGGGGAAAGTGAGTAATGTTTATTATATTTATAATCTGCTCTTCCTCCAGGAAGTTCACAGTAAGGCCCAAACTAGATGTGAAGTTAAGTGTGTCATTGCATTTATTATTATTATTATTATTATTATTATTTACATTTGTATACTGCCCCATAGCCGAAGCTCTCTGGGCAGTTTACAACAATTAAAAAACATTAAAAACAAATATACAATTTTAAAAACACTTTTTTTAAAAAAAACAATTTGGGGGAGATTCCTGCCTGACCAGCTCTGCACCTTGAACACAAGCCCATCTGTCCATTCAAGAACGTGAAGGACAGTCTAGCAGCAAAAGTGGGTCGCTCTCTTCCCTCTACCCTCAAAGGCAGCACTCTTCCTCGTCCATTTCAACCAGAGGCTGGTGGTGAGGCTCCCCTTCAGAGCCTTCCTCTGCAGCCACTTCGTGTGGGGCAGCTGCCTGAAGCAGGGCCACTTTGTAGGAGGCTGAAGAGGGGCCAATTCCACACAGAGAGAAGGAGGCTGTGCAACACCAGGCAGACAAACCGGCTTCCACTGCTGCCATCAACAAGGAAGGAAGCCAGAGAACCAGGGCTGTGTCATAGATGCAGGTAGTGCCAAAAGGGCACTCGTTTGTTATCACAGTGCAGGCATCATCTGGAAGGGCAGAACTGCTGCAACCGGTAAAGAGATGATGGCCACCATTGACAACAGCGAGGGAGATGGCAAGTGCCAGCCCCACGCAGCAGGCTCCTGAGATCAGGAAATTTGTCAGGGAAATAACAACCAGGATCCAAGGCAGGTAATGCTGGGAGAAGCTCTGGGGCACCAGGATTGCCAGGACGCCGGCAGAAATGCTCAAGAGCCCAGAAGCCACTGCAATGACATTAGCCACGGCGTACTCTGAGGTGATGGTGTGCACGGGCTGGGCCACATGGCGGGCAGGGCCATGTGGCACAGGAGGGAGCCGTGGATGATGGCCCCCAGCACCAAGGTCAAGTGGCCCAGGACCACCAGCGAGATGCCACTGCGAGCTAGCCGCTGGGCTCTGCAGCCCGCCTCTGCAGGGAGGGAGGGAGTGTGCCTTTAAAATGCAAATAGCATCTACTAACAGATGAAGTGTGGAGGGGAAATTTAATCATTTCTTCATCTACTGTAGTCCTGAGGAAAATCCCCTGTCAACCAATCCCCTTTGAAGGTTTTGTTTTGTTTTTTGTTTTTTACATTGGGAAGAAATCAGACATTGGTATGAATGAAATATTTCCTCCCCAGGCAAAGAAAAACTTCAGAGGACTGATTTTAGTCAGAACCACAGCAGGTGTGAAAAGGGGTAAATTCTCACTCCCTGCCTATGATCTCAGTCATCCCCCATGGATACTATTTGTATTTTTTAAAAAAATGAATGTTAAAATGCCAACATGTATGGAATATCATGTCTCCTTTGTCCCTGACTCACATATGGTTCCTAAGTGATCTCCTATCCAGACACTTCTCAGTTTCAATAGATAAACTTTATCCAGACCATTATATCATCTGAATAATAATTGATCAGGAAACAAATAGAAACAGATGCTTCATCAAACTTCTCAGAGTGCTAGACTTGGACCCTGAGCTCTTCCAACTCATTCAGGAATTTGAATAAAACACTTATCAAGTCCATTGGAAATACAAAATTGAGATGGATTGCAAACATTATAGAACATAGTCGACCCACTCAATATTTTTTTCAATGAACTGGAGTACTACGTAATCAACCATATCAAATTCAACAAAGGCAAGTATAAAGTGCAGCATTCTTGAGAAGAACCCAAAAACATAGAAATAGAAGATAAAGAAGTAACTGGCTAAGCAGTAGCACTTTAAACAAAGAGTTGACAGTTATGGAAGATAGGTTACCTTATACAGAGATAATATCAGATAAATATTATGCATGGTGGCATAAAAGGATAAGGCCATTTTAAGTGATGCAGGTATAGGAATGTGAAAGCAGTAAGGAATATTCGTACATGGGAGCTGATGGCAGTTGCTGTTGTCTCAGTGCTGTAGCTAGCCTATGTTCAAAGTTAATTCCAAGTCTTCATTAGCTGAATTATATGACACTTGATTTCTTCTCTCTTGATTGCTGTTTGCTTTCCATGCAACAGTTCTTATTTTAGAAACTTTTCTAATTTTGGAAGCTCACTTCCACAAAATGAAAACATCCATCCATCTTTCCTTCTTTCCATGGAAGTCATAAATTGATTAAGTTGCCCTTTTCATAGTGTTTTCCAGGTATGTTATATACTTTTGAGGTAAGTAATCAAAGCTGTTTTCAATAGAAGGCCACATATTTTTATAAAACTATTGCATTTTCATTATGTGCTTGCCTTTCTTCCTCATCGGGATTGACCAGTTTTTATCCGTCATACTGTATCTGTTGGCTTCCTTCCTTTCTGAACCCTGTGACTCATATACTATGATAAACCTATCGTACAGCGCATACAACAGACATAAATAGCCTCCAAATGCTAGAGCTAGACACGCCTTCCTTGCAGTAGCAGCTGCATCTTTATAAAACATTAGTACTGCAGCCTTAAGAAACACCCCCTGCTAACTCCCCATTGTCTTAGTAGGAGCAGGTTTAACAATGGCAAAGAGTGGAGGTCAAGCAAATAGCCTACTTTTTCAGTCTCGATGAAGGGGGGTAATTTTACCTTCTCAGCTCAGCTATTCTCCAGTCCTTATTTATGAGAAGCTCACAGGTAAAATCAGTGGGGAAATATTAATGTTAGTGTTTGTTTGTTTTCCAGATATGGTTTCTGGTACTCATTTATCAATACAAATTATCCTGGATGAATAAGGTGATTATATCCATTCTTCTTCTGAAAATAATTGCATTAAATGGGGATTTACTTGTTTATATCTTAGGTCTTTTGAGACAATGTGCTGGAAAGTAAAAAAAATTGTGACAGGCTGATAGGCTTAATTCTTTCCTTCTTGAAAAAGAAAATGGTACCAATTAGATAATATGGATATGTCTATATACACAGTGTTTGATGCCTCAGTGGAGTGCTTTTGCTTATTCAGTCAATTTATGCTTACTTTATGTAGCAATTGTATGCACACTTATCAGGGAGTAAGCCTCCCTGAACACAGTAGGGTTTACTACTGAGTAAACATGCATAGAGTTGTATGGTGAAAATGGAAATGGACTGCCTTCATGTCGGTCCTGACTTATGGCTACCCTATGAATAGGGTTTTCATGGTAAGCGGTATTCAGCGGGGTTTACCATTGCCTCCCTCTGAGGCTAGTCCTCCCCCGCTGGCTAGGGCCTGCTCAGCTTGCCACAGCTGCACAAGCCAGCCCCTTTCTTGTCTGCAGCTGCCAGCTGGGGGGGCAACTGGGCTCCTTGGGACTATGCAGCTTGCCCACGGCTGCACAGGTAGGAGGGCATGTAACCCCTGAGCCTCTCATTGTGGGGGTGATCTTTAGCTGGCCCTTGACACCCAGGAGACACGAGCGGGGATTTGAACTCACAGACTCTGGACTCCCAGCCAGGCTCTCCTCCCCACTGTGCTATACCAGCTCACAAGTTGTATGATATTAATTATTAAAAATATTTCAGTGTCTTCTTAGTCAAATTGGATCTATACTGAGGAGAGGTTCCAAGTTCTGCATGCAGTCCAATCACACCTTTATGTGCAAGCATTCCTATTCATTAGTTAATTATTAATATTATTAATAATATTTGTTACTGCATTTTTTACATGCTGAGCCATCCGAACATGGTATTTTATAGAACACACACACACACACCAGGTTCCCATCTGAAGGAATTTGCAATAAAAGTTTTGATCATGGGGAACAAAATGGAGGGAGGAAAGAGCAAGGAGAGATGAGGATCATAAAAATAAGAGCAAATGCAACAACACATTCTAGCACAGTCTTCTGCATGTCTACTCAGAGGTAAGTCCCACTGAGTTCAATGGAACTTACTCTCTTATAAGTTTACATAGAGTTACTATGTTTTAGTTGGAAAGGGGCAGAGCAATCAAAACCCTAGATCTGCTAAGCTAGAGGGGGTTAGGACGAGGTGGAAATGTCCACCAGTGAAAAGTTCTGCCACTGTAAATCTCCTGAGTGCACCTGCTTAAACAACAGTCATATAATGATCAGAGCACTTAGGAAGGAACATATGGGCAAAAATAGTCCTACCTGTTCTCAAGCTCAACCAACTCATTGAACTATGTCTAGAAAAATGGGTAGCCAATAGTTATGATACAAGCTCAATAGCAGACAAAACCCTTGCAACAACATTTTGAACCAATAAAGCTTCTAGATTTATATTACACTAGTCTAATCCGGACGTCATCAAACCACAAAAAGTTCTATCTTCTCCAGGCAAGGGTACAGCTGGTATATCAACATAAGCCTTTAGAAAGCATCCCAGTCATCTCTGTCATTTGGTCATACAGAAACAGCACCAATTCAGGGCATATCCCCAAAGTGTGGATAAGTATCTTAAGGGGAAGCATAACTCCAACCAAGGCAGGCTGAACAAGTTCCCTAAGTGTATTTATACTGATATATCTGGAATAAATTCCTTCATACCAGGTATGGGGAACCTGGTACAGTATGTTGCTGGGCTATGAGTTGACTCACATAAGCGTTAGCTAGTATGGGTAATAGTTAGGGAAGAGGGGAGTTGGAGTACAACAACATTTGAAGGGCCACAGGTTCCCCACTCTTTGCTAAGGTCTACAAAATTTGTTGGGATATTAAGATTTTTTTTTGGCCTGAATAGCACTGCTTTGATAGCTATGTGTTATATACTAAAGTTGCCATCTGCTATTTTCTTCTTTTGGTGACATTGTTCACACTATCTACTAAAAATAGAACAGAAATGAAGGTCTAAGAGAATGTTTAAATAATTATTCTTATGACTTTTTATAGGAAGACTAGATTTAGGAAAAATACAACAAATTTACTCTCAATATACTTGGACAAAGCATCTCTGCTTTTTAAATCTGATTCTCACACTGATTCATATTTGGGTACAAAAATGATTGTATATTACATGAGATGTGCATATTTGGATCAAAATATGTACATCAGAAAACACTGGCTTATGGACATTTACATTAGCTGAAATATATATGGCCATATATGGCCAGAATCATGGCCAGTAGCATTTTACCTTAGGCATGTTTGGGTTTTTTTTGATGCAAACTCCAAATCTCTGTATACAAAAAAAAGAAAGAAAAAAAGACCAATGTGGTAATCAGATGACACATTTACTATATGAAGTCACTTATGAGTTTCTGAAGCCAACAGTGCTAATTTGATAATTTCCAAATCAATGTCCCCAAGTGTTTTTTATGGTAGTGATTATGATACAGTTTGTGAAGTCTGTATCATACTAAGGAATGGTCCTGAGAAGATGCCCATAGCTGGGGGCTAATAATCTTTGCATCCCTTGCAAATACTGATATGGTTTATTTGAATCCATGACACAGAAAAACATGGGACAGACGTTTTGGCTTGAAGGTGCATAGTAAAGAATTCAAAACATTGATCAGTTAATTCAATAATGTTCACTATATTTCAATAATGTTTGTTTTAAAATATTTTTAACTAGAAACCTCTCTCTGCATCTCGTCTTAGATGAAAGCATATTTTAAAAGTATTTCAACAACCACCATGGAAGATCATGGTTCTAAAATGTGACGGGCACCTTCACAGATACAAAAGGCTTTCCATTTGTCTTGCATGAGTTAGATGGTGACAGAAATGGTGTGTACATCTGAAGAAGACTATGGCGTTTAATAATGTTATCCAGCTGTATGTCTCCTTTCATCTGAGCCTAGCCTTGTAGTCTTGGTCTGTACTGTGCTCTTTTTTGACCTTTGTCTGTAGTGTTTAGCCTCTTGTGAATATTCAGGTCCATAAACTCTGTGTGGTTTGGATTCATCACTGGAACTACTATTCCAAACTGTAGCAGATGTGGAAGTGTTTTCATAGATCTATTTAGTGAGAAGGCAATGATTGTTTTGGAGAAGGGCTATAGCTCAGAGGTAGAGCATCTGCTTTGCATGCAGAACATCCCAGATCCAATCCTTAGCACCTCCCAGTAATGCTGCAAATGCCCCTTTTTTGAAACCCTGGATAGCTGCTGCCAGTCAGTGTTGACAATACTAAGCTTGAATGATAAATGATATTAAAAGTATAAGGCAGCTTCTGATGTTTTCATCATTAAGATGTGGCAAGATATTTCAAGCAAAAGTTGCCTGTGATATAACATGCTGCAAAGAAAAAAAAATCCACTAATCCAAACTGTGAACTCGCACTTTCCTAAAGCATTCCTAAATTTTAACTTTTAAATTATCATGACATCACATGTTACAGTTTTAAGAATAAGGCATGATTTAACGATATTTGCAAAGTATATATGTGAACACAAGTATTAGCAGCAAGCAACTCACTGCTTATCTATGCCAAAGGTAAAGCCAATTGAAGTGAAGTTTCACACAGTCTCCCCATTATTCCACAAATGTCCAAGTGATTGAAGGTAATTTTTGCCTAAATGACATTCATCCATATTCTCATGGTCCCCAGCCTGTCAGATAATTCTGCCAATCAGTGACACTTGCTGAGACATTTTTGACTGAGAATTGGGTGGATGCCAGTATAACACACATTGGCTATAGATGACCAAGCTATCAGCAGATGGTTGAATAAGCTTCAGATCATGCATCTACTAAAGCACTCATTTAATTTTAAAGAATGCGACTCCTTTTCCATCAAAACAGATTTTGGTAACGTGGGAGTTGGAAGGTATGAATATTCCTTTAAAATGTTGCCTGGAGAAAATACATATTCTATACATATATATTATTTTGTTATAGAGGAGGAAAATGCAAAATATTATTCATCTCTTTTTGAAGGGTTAAGCCTCCATGGCTTTCATAGTAAACATATAATTGACCTTCAGCTGTGAAAAACAAATCCTCATGAGATTCATTACATTTAACGTTTCTATCAGAGTCAGCATGCATATAAAACAGCTAGGTAAGGATATATGAAAGGGATTTTTTGGGACCTTAATTGCAGCCAACATCTCTGTCCCTCCAATGTCTTAGGTCTTTTAGTTTCCTTCTAACTGAATAACTGGTTAGCTATGTATAGAAAGATCATTACTATTGACTGAACAGTTTAAGTAAAACAATTCATTCATGTGGGTTGCCATGTGAAAGTGATTGTGCTGCTGCAGATTTCAGGTCAACTTTAATCCTGAACTGAATTGTCATAGCTAAATGATATGTTATGGGTGCAACAGCTACAATGTGTTACCTGTCTTACTTCAGGGGATGCACCAGATGCCTATGTGCTTTTTTTGAATATGTGGAACTGTTGCCACTGGACAGGGCAACCTACACAAACAAGAGCCCCGTATTTGGAGAGTTTTGCATATTTCTAGATATATGCATATTAGAAAGGCCTTGCCATTGTCATTGCTCTGGGGTTGGACTCCCCTTCTTCAGGGAACTGGGGTTGGAAATCCATACTAAATCATAAGCACTTGCACAAGAGAAGGCAGCAGCTTTCTGGCTTGAGAAGGTTACATTTCCCTCCTCTGACTCTGAGAACTCCAGCTGAGATGGCCTAGTGGGATCACAGTGTCCGTTGTTCTGTTTGCATCAACTAAACAGAACACCTAAAGGAAGCTGGACCCCTTTAAATGAAGGGGCTCCTCTTATGGAAAGTGGAGCTAGCTACTGAGACAGAGGCGCTGCTCCTATTTCAGGCTCAGTTGCAGGGTGACTGTTGCGGAAACATTCTAGCTCTACTCTTATGAAGTTGCCAGCCTGAGCTCTGCATGGAGCTGTCCAGGGTACTATTGAAGCCTTGTCTTACTACTGCTGAGGCTCTCATTCAAAACAGAACATTTATGAACTATTTTTGTTTGTTTTTTAAATACAGAGGTTTTATGGCATCAGTTAATGTTAACTTAGCTCAAGGCAATCAACTTTGAATTTCAATACTATCTAGATTAAAGCACATATTTTTACATTTGATACAATGCGCATAGCAATAATTGCCTCCCATTAGTATAATCATTAGTAGATTAAAGACTGGATGAGGGGCCAGCCCTCATGAACATTTCTGAGAGTGTTGTGAACTGTTGGGAAACCCTAGTCTACAAGGATTCCAGACATTCAGCCTGGGCAATATCTGGTTGTGTTCATGAATTTCCATTGAGTGAAGGCAGCCCACAACTGCTTTTTTTATTATTACATGCCACTCTGAATATATGTTTACTGTGTTTTATGTAGCAATTGGGTTGAATATGTTTATGAGAACGCATGATTGCATCTCAGCAAAAGCTTAGCAGAGAACAATTTTCCCTGTTTTATACTTGCACAGGTTATACTGAATTAATCTTGATTGCCTTCCATGCACTTAAAAAAAAAACCCCTTGGTTTTGTATAACATATTTTTTACTGTAGGCCAAAATATCAAAAGGTACTCTCCCCACATTTCCTTTTCTTGCATTGTGCTACAGTAAAGTTGAGTCATCCCTTCAGGCAACCTACGCACTCAAGAGGCTACTTCAAAGTGGCTCCAAATATAGAATGAAGGATTCTGCTTCATCTTTGTTAGCCATCTTATACTATTTAGAGAGGTGGGATTTTTTGAAAATCTTGATGCTGAGCTTATCCACACAGATCTTTTTTAATTTCCATATAGGTCCTTGTTCTTGACAAGTAGTGATTTTTTTTACCAATTCCACTAAAAATGTGAACATATTTGTATAATAATGTACATAATATTATGCACCTATTACAAGTATATACACTCCATGTTACCTAAAACAGTACATAAACAGACACATACAACAATGAATATAGTTGTATTTTAAAAAGTATGTGTTAATACTTAAAAAGGTAGCTGCAGAAATATAGGACGGCATGGAGCTTGATTCTTTTATGGGTATTACTGATATAATAGACATATTTTGTGTATAATTTTGCATACAATCAGTTGGGCTCTTTTTCAAAAGCAAAAGCCAACAATGCACAACTGGCTCAGACATATGCAGGAGCTTGATGCAAGAGGCATTCCAATGTTGGCAAAGCACAACTGAGTCAGATCTGCCACACTCTGCGTGAACACATTTAAAACTGATTCCTCCTCTACCCATCTCTGTGTATGCATCCACCCTTTATCAATCTCTTGGGTTGTCACGTCAGATGGAGGCAGTGTATGCACTTCACATTTAAAATAGTATTATATCACTTTAAACTGTCATGGCTTCCCCCAAAGAATCCTGGGGACTGTCATTTGTTAAGGGTGCTGAGAGCTGTTAGGAGATCCCCATTCCTGTCATAGAGCTACAATTCCCAGAGCTCCCTAGGAAGAGGGATTGACCATTAAACACTCTGGCAATTGTAGCTCTGTGAGGAAAATAGAGGCCTCCTAACAACTCTCAGCACCCTTACCAAATGTCCACAGGATTCTTTGAGGGAAGCCATGACTGTTTAATATGGTATAACAGTGCTTGAAACGTATAGTGCAAATGGGGCTCATATCACAAATCTAAGAGAAAAACAAGGGATTTGCACATCTACAAGATTTAGGAAAGTACATTAAAAGTTTTTTTAAATTATTCATAAGCCAGTCTTCACCTTTGAAGCATCCTACAAATCGTACACATTGCAGTAGGAAAAGTATAAATGAATGAAAAAAAAGTAAGATATATTTTATCTTACTAGGACTTAAAAGAGCACTACAAGGTTTAAAAAAGGCTGCTTACTTGGAAAAGTATATCTCTGAAGATGTGTTGCCATCCTAATGTTGATGTGTGTGCGTTGTTGCGTGAAACAGCATACGTTACGTTGGAGTTAAGTTGCTCAAGAAACTTCTCAGATGCATTAGATCAGGTTAAGAGTCTTTTATTAAGACATTATGGCTTAAGGCTTTAAGATCCCCCCCTCTAGGAGAGAAGTTCTCAGTTCAAAGACATTACACAGAAGACTCAGCTCAACACAGATAACTGCTAGAACTCTCCCAGTCTATCTTGATGCTGCCATGACAACGGCCTTGGCTATCCATTCCCAGACTGGGCAAAGACATAACTTCTCTTAGCTACAGTTTTTCAGACTTGATGGAAAACAGACTCAGTGACAGTGCGGTTCAATGGTCAACAATCCCCCCTTTTCCCCATCATGTCTGTAACTCATTACAACAATAACAACAATACATTTCTACAATACATCTTGCAATAGAGCTTACATTGCAGTACGGTTCAGAACATCTCTGTACATTTAGCTAACACTTTATTCAATCAAACTTTGGCTGTACACATGTCAAATACAAAGTGTCAGGATCCATTTCCACCAGTTTATGCATTCCAGGACTGGTAATTACCCCCACAGTATATCTTTCTGGTGGTTTCCCTATGTTTACTCTTGTAGAACGTCTTAATGGCACTAGGGCTTCTGCTCTCTCTGCCCCCCCATCTGTGCTTGTGCTTGGCACAGCCTGCGCAGGAGATTCCATTTCCTCAGCCTTACGTTTCTTTGATCTTTGTTTCCCACAAATGAGCTCATTTAACGCATCTCTGAGAGGAATATGTGTGCCCTCCACCTTTATGTCTGGATTTGGCTTAAATGTTTGTGATTGTGTGTCATCTGACCCTGTAAGAACAACTGTTTCCCTTTGATCCCAAGGCTTTTCTGAGACTTTAATGCTTCTGCTCAGAATTAATTGCTGTGTTTCTGGACACCAAACTCTGAAATATGCATTCTGAAATCCCAAAACAAAACCTTGCAGTGCTCTGGGTGCAAGCTTGCCCCTCCTTTTTCCCTGTGGAATGTGGATCCAGCATCTTGCCCCGAATTTTTGAATGTGTTGTATTTTTGGTTTTCTGCCAGTGATTTTCTCATAAGGAGACATTCCAAGTGCACTGTGTAATACCCTATTGTGAATGTAATTTGCATAAAGAATTGCTTCTGCCCAGAAAGAATTCCCTAAACTGCAATCCATTAACATGGCTCTCATTGCTTCCTGCAGCACCGTTTTTTCTCTCTGCAGTTCCATTGGAAAACGGGCTGTATGGAGCAGTAAAATTCTGTTTTATTCCCTTACTCTCAAGGAAGTCACTCAATGCTTTACTCGTGAATTCCCCTCCCTGGTCTGAGTGTATCACTTTCACAGTGATGCCATGTTGAGTTTCAATTCTCTTAATGAACAGCTTCAGCTTCTGTTCAGCTTCACTTTTATGCTTGAGCAAATAAAGATTCATGTATCTAGAGAAATCATCTACCAGTACCATAAAGAATTTCGCACCTCCGCGTGAAGCATTTATTGGCCCTGATAAATCAACATGAACTAGCTGGTAGGGAGCTGTGGTTCTTTCAGCCTCCCGGTTAATTGGTGCAATAGTCATTTTAGCTTTATGACAAGAATCACAATCCATTAACTGTCCACAATCTCTTAAACGCATGTCTTCACTATGCATTCGGGTTTTCTTAATCGTGTCAAGGTTTGCATGCCCCAGCCTTTGATGCCATTCATGGACGCAGCCCTGATGTACCTGTGCCTCAGCATTTAACACAGCACACCCTGCTTGACTGCTCTTTATTACAAACTGTGAATCATTAAGGCTTCCCTGCAAACACACTTGATCTCCCCTCATTACATAACATTTGTCTTTGTGGAACAATACAGAAAAATCACAACTCACCAGTTTTCTGACTGACAAAATGTTATGAGCTAATTCTGGAACAAACAAACATTCTGAAAGTATTCCCAGCTTGTCAAATCTCACCAGACCTCAGGCTTCCACGCTCTTTTGCGATCCATCCGCAAGTAAAACAAAGTCCTGCTCATTTGTAGACGTGTAAAACAAACTCCTGTCTTTAATTAATATATGGCTTGCCCCGCTGTCAACAATCCAGTTAACAGGTGCTAAATCTTGAGACTTCTGTTTACAAACAAAGTTCACATTTCCCTGCTTCAAGCCTCCGTCCCTGGAGTTTCGCTTGACTGCACAGTCTTTCTGGAGATGCCCACGAGCCCCACAGGCGTAACAAGATTTCAGCCGTTGCTGTTCTTGCTTGTTTTCCTGTCTGCAGCTGCTTTCTTCTTTCAGCTTGGCTCTTTGCTTTTCCTCAGCACTTTTCGCCTCTTGTCTCCGCTGCCATTCCTGGGTCAGCTTTTCCTCAATAAACGCAACGTTCAGACCTCCATCAGGCATGGCTTCGAAAGCCATGACCATATTATTCCAAGTCCCATCGAGTGAAGCCAGGATCAGATAGGTCTTCTGAAGTTCAGAGTGCTCGACGCCTCGGTCCGTCAGCTCAGCAAACAAACGTCTGAATTCTGTGAGATGCTCACTCATTTCGCACTCACCCGTGAAGCGCATCTGGTAAAGCTTCCGTGCCAAACACAATCTAGATCCCGCAGTCTGTTGCATATGAATGCCTTCCAACACGTCCCACATCTGTTTGGCGTTTGTAACATCTCTCACGTGTAGAAGTTGAGAGGCTGATAGAGCCAAGATTATAAACGCCTGCGCC
Organism: Rhineura floridana; assembly: GCF_030035675.1. Classification (NCBI taxonomy): domain Eukaryota; kingdom Metazoa; phylum Chordata; class Lepidosauria; order Squamata; family Rhineuridae; genus Rhineura; species Rhineura floridana. Next base: position 47,140,457 of record NC_084483.1, read on the forward strand.
CTCTGATCTTTGCGCTTCCAGGCCGCGGTCAATACCGCCGGAGGGGGTCCATCTATAATGTCCCATAAATCCTCTTTTATCAGCAAAGCCCTCATCCTCGGCTTCCAGCTGGCAAAATTCTTTTCCGTCAATCTCCCCCAGACAGGTTTACAGCCATGTTGCTCACCTCTGTCTGGTACAATCAATCAAACTGCCCTCTGGAACTCCGTCTGCCGTTCAGACCAGCAACTTACTCCCGTGTAATGCGCTGTGGATCTGGGCCCATAACCCCTGTTGACATGTGTGCGTTGTTGCATGAAACAGCATACGTTACGTTGGAGTTAAGTTGCTCAAGAAACTTCTCAGATGCATTGGATCAGGTTAAGAGTCTTTTATTAAGACATTATGGCTTAAGGCTTTAAGATCCCCCCCTCTAGGAGAGAAGTTCTCAGTTCAAAGACATTACACAGAAGACTCAGCTCAACACAGATAACTGCTAGAACTCTCCCAGTCTATCTTGATGCTGCCATGACAACGGCCTTGGCTATCCGTTCCCAGACTGGGCAAAGACATAACTTCTCTTAACTACAGTTTTTCAGACTTGATGGAAAACAGACTCAGTGACAGTGCGGTTCAATGGTCAACACCTAAACCAGTGAACAAAGAGAGAATCTTAAAATAAAAGGTACAACCACAGAGATTAACAAAGTGTGTTATGGCAGCTCAAACCCAAAGTAGCAAGAACAAGGATGTTTATTATGCTATTTAAATTGTAAAAGATGCTCACCTGGAAAAGGATTTAATACTTCTGTGAGATAAGCTGATTATGTAATTGAACACGGACTTGATTCACTGCAGAAGTATGCTGAATTAATTTTACATTTCCACACAAAGTAAAATTTAATTGTGTTATGTGGGTAAGAAATATCTGGCCTGCGGAACACATGTGATATGGGGGGAAATCTATGCTTTTTAGAACAGAGCTTTGTGCAGATGGCCTCTTGAAATTCTGCACCCTATCTGTGGTCGGAGAAATGGGGGATGGGAGATGGGACATTTCCCAAGTTCCTCCAAGGAAGGAGAAATTCTCCAACAGTTTTTCATGGGTGGCACTCAACGTTCCTTCCCTCATATCTTTTCCCCTGTAGCTGCAAGCAGCAACTTGGAGGTTAAGGCTATCAATGGAGAAAAAGGCTATAAATGGCTACTAGCCATGATGGCTGTGCTCTGCCATCAAAGTCAGAGGCAGCATGCTTCTGAAAACCAGTAGCTGGAAGCTGCAGAAGGGGAGAATGCTCTTGCATGGAGGTCCTGCTTGTGGATTTCCCATGGGCATCTGGTTGGCCACTGTGAGAACAGGATGCTGGATTAGACAGGCCATGGCTTGATTCACAAGGCTCTTCTCATGTTCTAATGATCTTAACTATATTGGCCTCCTGGACATCATTTTGCATTTTCCATAATGCCCCTGGTGGAGAATATTTCTAGAGGTGTGAGGAAAACAACCAATTGTCAGATGTTGCTGGACTGTAACTCCCATCATCCCTAACGGCTAGCTGTGCTGGTGAGAATTGGAGTCTGGTGGCATCAACGAGGGAGGGGCTGGCATGGTTTCCCATCAGTGACTGATGCTGTTTGAAAAAATAATTTCGCCCATAACTATAAATCTGTACAAAAATACTGATGCACATAGCTTTTGCTGAAATTATACAAAACTACATGCTATTGATGGATGTTAACAAATCCTTGAAAATATATCTGGCCTGGAATATATTTTATTCCAATTGCTGTGCTCTGTTTAGTTGATGATTTTTTTTGCTATAATTGTGATTTTTGGCATATGTGTGTGTGTTGTTCTTGTTTTTAAGCTGGATATGTGTTTATTTTTGCTGGTTTTATCAATGCCTTGATGTTTGTAAAGTTTTGTATTGCATTTTATATTGTTTTTAAGTTGTATTTTTATCCTGTTACTAGTAAATCACATTGAGAGACCCTTACCAGTAAAAGCAGCCTATAAATATGAGGATATAAGGATGAATCTGATCTTAGTTTCAAGTGATTACCTCATAAAAAAGGTATATATTGAGGTGTATATTGCTCAGCATTTGAAAAAAACCTTAGTGTTGTAAACATGAGAATTCTGATTTTTAGACATCCATGCCAAGACCAAAAATGTGAAGTTTTTAGAAATCTCCTTTCATAATATGGAGAACTAGATATAATGTATAGTATGATGTTGTAATAGCACAAGGACCATGTTGTATTAGGAAAGGCAAAGAGATACCTCAGAGCAGGAAGTGGCACACTTACTTCTAAATAGACATGAATAAGATTGCACCAATACATGACTGTGATGGGCCACTGGTGCCACAAGATCTTTTGTTGTTTTTGCTGCTGTAAAAGACCAACAGGGCTTCCCCTCTGGAAATGCATTAATGGGGAAAGGGAATACACAGGAAAGTTAATTTATTTGCAAACATCTACAGATGGCTGATATATGTCTGTTGTGTGGTGCAACATACATACAAAATTATGTATATTTCTGCATCACCAGACAACAAAATGGAATAAAGACTTGTACAAAATAAACCAATTGCTGTGAAACAGAAAGAATGAATGTTGGAATGAATTGAGGCATGTTTGTACATCCCTAATCACAATCCAGATCTGGCCCACAGTCCAGTGGTTCCCACCAAATGACAGAAATACAAGACACAGTTTGGCTTTCTTCCATACAAATAAGTCATACCATTCTTGTTTGTTCAAACATGATGATTTGATCTGCAGATTTAATAAACGTTCAGTTTTCATTCTTAAAAAAATATACTTGAAGAAGCTAATACAGTGTTATAAGCATCTATTGACGCAAAAGTAATTTTTGAAAGCTTCGGCGGTTTTTCCAAATTAGAGTGTACAGTTTTACCTTTGATAAAAATGTACATTTTGGTTCATGTACAATTATACCACTAAGTTACAAGTTAAGGTTTATTACAGTTAGCTCTCTTTTCTTAGTACAGACAGAACAAAATTGTGTGCAGCTACCAAGATTAGTAAACTGGTTGTTTTATTTTATACTACATTTAATAAGTATGTGGCAAAACATTTTAGCGCCCCTCCTTGCACTCACACACACACACACATAATGACCCATGCTGAAGTGTAGTGGAAAAGTAAGAGTGATGTATATAATTTTTTCTATAGGTTTTCTATATTGTTGATGTACCCAGATGGTATCCAATGTGAGATGATTTTGATTTCCAAAGTGCCATGTCAGTACTTTCTCTGCTAGTTTCTCATTTCAGCAAGGGCTGTTATATTCTTCAGAGTTTTATCTTGAGGAAAACTCTGCCTATTTATTTAGAGGGGCATTCTTTATGTTATTTAAGGGTTATTTCTGGCTCAAAATTCTAGACATGGGAGGGCACAGTACATGGCTGCTGGGCTGTGTTTTCCACAGTCAAGGCGGTTGCCTGGTTTGATACACCAGGTTGATTGATAAGTTGCAGAGAGGGGGCAGACAGTGAATTTCTTCCCTTGAGTGTTGTGTTTTGGGACACGAAAATCTCTGTTGTTTTTTCTTTTTGGGGGTGGGAGGAAGTAATGTAATAAAAAACTATTATTTTTATCAACCAATGTACACAAATGTAAACACATAATCTTTAATATATAGTAAACAGCTACTGAGCAGCTGCCTGCTAACGGGAGACTCTACGTTCAGCATCCCTAGAGCAAGTTGGTCAGCAGGTAGCCATCCATCTGATCCTGTTTCTGCTGGCTAGCTGGCAGCCAGCTGGCCAGCCTAATGGCTAGCTAGCTAGTTTGTCACTCCATAGTTCATTAGTCCTTTCCCCCTCCCATGGACTAGGGACAGAATGAGATGATGAAGCTTTGCTGTGCAAAATGGAGAATGCAGATTGCACAGAGCCAATGTGTATATGTGGAAAGTATCCTTAAGGCCACCAAATGCAATCCCAACCCTGCTTACATGCTTTCCATCTGCCCTAACAGCAAAGATCTGCACATAGCTGGGTAAGTCAATAAAGACTGACAACAACTAATAAATTGCATATGCATAATTTTTGCTAGCATAGTTGTTGGGTGACCAGTAGAAAGCCCATTTAGTAATAAATAAAATATAATTAAGCCACAAAAATATACATTATCTCTCTTTCGCTTTCGAGAAATATAGACACAGAAAATAATAGAGATATAGGGTGATATCTAATGAAGTAGTTCCATTAGCACAAAGACTTCTGGCTGCACAATGGAATTTCCCCCTCTCCTCTCTTTGTGCAACCCCTAAATCTGTTCTGGATTTGTCCCCAACCCCCCAGAGCACATTTGGGGAGGGTGCGATTGGGAAGGGGGGGACTTCCATTGCACAAATGTAAATCATTGCGCTAATGGAATTACTTCACTGAATAATGCCTATAGTGCACCAAAAAGTAGAGTAGAGAAAAAGAAGAGTGACACAGGACTCAGTGATGGGGGAATTGTTGGCATTGTGGTTTGATTCAGCAAGGGCAAAATCACCCCAATTTGCCTTGTTGTTTGGCCCCAGCATAGACACATTCTCTCTCTCTCTCTCTCTCTCTCTCTCTCTCTCTCTCTCTCTCTCCCCCCCCACACACACACACACAATTTCAGCACTACAAGAATAATGTTACAACACATATAACATTGTAGTATAAAACAATTACCAGGGAGACCCAGATTCAAATCCCATTTTAGCCAAAGCTCACACTAGGTGACTTGGAGCAATCCCTCTCTCTCTCAACCTAAACCACTGCAAAGTGTTATTGTGAGGATAAAGTGGAATACACGTCACGCTGAGTTCCTTGGAGGAAGCGATGGGATTAAAATGGAGTATATATTGTTTATGCAATTTTTATAGAACTGAATAAACTTTGGTGATGAATGACAGTTTTTCACTGCATTTTTGGTGATGCATTTTTTCTCTTTCAGTGATCACACTACTGAAGACTTCTACTGTGGTTATTGAAAGTTTATTAGGTTATAAATGCCAGTCTTTATTTAGAAAGGACAGAGAAAAATGGCAATGATGTATAAGTGAGTAACTAATTCTTTACTATGGTGAGAAATGTTGGAGGAAACTTTCTTAAATGTATGAATATTGTGCTGTTTTCTGTCTGAATCCTTTTTGAGTGGTGGAAATTCAGGGTTGCTGGGTATGTGTCCTTTTTGGAAGAGTAAAAACAAATTTGGAGACTATTGGAGTCTGTATAATAATCTATGCATTTGCATACAAGTTGAATGAATATTACAGGGATAAAGAAACAATTACATAGGCAGACAGTACTTAGCCCCAGAGCATTGTAAGTCCAGTATCCTGCATCTCAAAACCAATTATTTCCTGGACAAGTCCAAAATGTTTGGTTCAACACTTCCTGAAATGATTATCACTCTCACTTAGTAGGAAGAGTGACAAATGGTACATTCCAGGTAATTCATTAAAATAGGCTAGGGATGATCTGGGCACTGTTTGCATAGCCCGCTAATGAGTTTTCATATCCCACAGCAATAGAATAGAAATAGCTGCCTGCTTTCTGCATGAGAACATTGTATAGCAGAATATCTTACCTTATGTTTTAGGATGCCAGGATGCTAGTTAGTTGAACTATTTATTTATTTATTTATTATACTTGTATACCACCCCATAGCCGAAGCTCTCTGGGCGGTTTACAGTAACTAAAAACAAATACAATTTAAAATACATCTTTGAAAAACAATTTAAAACACATCCTATTCAAGTCATACCATTTTCCAGGTATCATGGCTCCAAACAAGTCTGCAGAACCTGCACTCTGTTTTGTAAAACAAGCATCTGAAAAATTGCATGTGGGAAGGGGCAAACTTGAGTTGGTGGTACTTCCCATTTTCTCGAACTGTCAGTTAAAGACTTCCATGGGTCTTAAATGCCATGTGAATTGTAAAACCACTTCAAGCATCTGTTTTAATGGGTAGTATCTGCCACTGATACAACTGTTTGTAGATTTTTACTGGCAGATTAAATTTATTGATAATGTGACCATTTCTGGGAGTTGAAATAGATCCAATTCCTATGTGTATTTGATTACTTTTCCACAGGCTTCTTTATTTGCAAAGGTGTTCTTTCCTTTTATTGGCGGGGGACCTGTGTATCACATTGAACAGATATAACATAGTACTTTTGAGCTACTGTTCTTCAGCAAAGCAGCTGGCAGTACAACACTGTAACTGGCCTTTGAAATAAACTCTGATCTTTCCCTCCAAGTCAAAGCACCAAGTCAAAGTCAAAATCAGGGGTAGGGAACCTTTTACAGGCTAAGGGCCACTATCCTGCATGAACAACCTTCCAGGGGACACATGCCAGTGGTGGGAGGGCCAAATGCAAAAAAAGTATACAGGACCAGAGGCAAAATTGGACAGAGCAACAGATGTGACTCTTATCTTTGTGCAATAGGCTACATTCCAGCCATGCAAAAGTTGGTGGTGTCTATCTCCCTACACACACTCCTCCATTCTCCTTTAAGACAAGCAAGAAACCTTGTCACAGCTCAAGGACTCATTACAGTCAGCCAAAAGCACTGGAGGATTGTACATGGCAGGTTTGTTTTGTGGCCTAGTGAGAGTCTTGAGGACCAAAGAGAGGCCTGGAGGGTTGCCCACTCTTGCTTTAGGTGAGGGATTCCCCATACTGCAGTTCATGGACCAACACTGGTCTGCAAGCTTCATTCAGATGGTCCACAGCATGTCGCCCTAAATATTCATATTGATTTGTAATTGTATTTTTATTGCTTCTCTTATTTTGTATGTTGTATTTTAATGTATTACGATTTGAATTCTCTGGAATGCAAATTCTAATACAGTAGTATAAATACAATATAAGAAATAATTATAGGAAAAATTACACCCACATCAGTGTACTTGGTATCAGTTACTTCAGGTTCAGCACTTCTTAACGATACCTTCGGTAGAGAAGCAGGGACAGAAATCATTGACTTCATTTGAGAAGTATTTGGTGGAAACATAGTTCACTGATAAGGGTTCTTTATCATCTTTATATAAAATATTACTAGCACTAACTACTGGTACTTTAGTCTACGACAACAATGGGAGGAAGTTGTTGGTATGGAGATTGATTCTGTAAAATGGGAAAATGTATGGGATAAATTCCCATTTCATTCAATATCAGCAAAACTGCGAGAAAATTCATATAAAATTATTCATAGGTGGTATTTAACTCCGTTAGTTTTGCATAGAATCAATAATACTGCTACACAGAGGTGTTGGAGGGGGTGTGGAGAGCTTGGAAGTTATTTTCATATGTGGTACGTGGATATGTGCTGCTCTTCAGACATTTTGGAAAGAAGTGTTGCATGAAATTGGGATGATTACAGGGCAGAACATCAAGTCTGATCCTGTTATGGCTCTCTTGTCGATTTTCCAAGGAGATAATCTATCATTGCACTCTAAGGATCTAATAGTAACTTTACTAGTGACAGCAAGAATTGTAATTGCTAGTCATTGGAAAAAGATTAATTATAATTTCATAAAATTATGGTTCCGGTATGGAATATAGCTTTAATGGAAAAATTGACACAACAAAGATTGGCAAGGCAGGATCCCACAAAAACAGGCAACTTTCATATTAAATGGTTTATGTTTATAAGTTATGTAGCAGTGGGGGAGCATGATTTCTATAAGCCATCAACTCATGCTTCATTATGGAGGGATGTCTTTGGGTAGTCTATGTAGTTTATTGCATTAAATCCATCTACAAAAAGGAAATTCCTAGATCTCTATGGCGTTTCATGTATTAAATGTTATGCTTTTTAAAGCTTACATTAATCTCAGTAACTCTTTTACCTCTTTTTTATTTATTGATTTCTTATTTTTCTTATTTTAATTTTAAAATATTTTAATTTTAATTTTTCTTCCTTTACTAATTTATTTATGTATATATGTTAGTACATTGTAACAGACATTTAAATTGTTATGAAGTTTTTGATTTATATACTTAAGAAGTTGATTTCAAAAAAAGGAAAAGACAAGAAAAAGAATTTAAGAAATGTGGTAGAAATATTTTGAGTATTTGGTTAAGTCTTATTGTATATAGGGTTATGTGAGTGAGTGAGTGTGGGCGTGTGTATGTACATGGACCACTTTTAAAAGACTATACAGGAAAACTCAAAGTGGAAAAGAGAACAATTATTTAACAAGGGCATTTAGCACAAAAAGGAATCTTCATATGTAACAATGTGAATAATGCTTATTTCTTTCTTTCTTTCTTTGCTATGTATTGTTTTATACTGCGCTGATATTTGTATGGCAAAGAAGAAATAAAATGTGTTTAAAAAAATAAAAAAATAAAAAGAAACAATAAAAATACACTTACAAAACATACGGCATCCAGCCCAGTGCATTGCAATTGCTACAACTGGAACAACAAACATCATTAAGTGATCTGCCAAGACTATGAGCCATTTTCAAGTGGTCTATTGGGGAAAAAAGTTTGGGAGTCATTATTTTAGGTTATCTGTTCTCTATGTGTGTAACACATTATGCAATAAGCAATATATATTTAGAGAATTATGTAATTTATATTATCATTCTTCATTTCAATATTATATTTATATTTCAGCACTGCTATGAGTGTTGTTAACTGTGTATCCAAAATAAACTATTCGAAGTGTAAAATGTGAACAGTTTATCCTTAGAGCTTTTTGTTCTAGTTTAATTAGAACTTGCTATTTTAGTGATAGCATACATTATCGGTATTTTCCTCATTAGAGTGAATGTCACAGTATATACCACTGAGTCACAGACCATCATATGTTTGCACTAAGCTTTTAAATAATGACCTACATACCACTTTTTAAAAAGAAGATTGCCATGGATCTAACACTGGGATGCCAACCATTTCTATTATATTGCTACAAGATGCAACTAACAGTGTGCATTTATGTGTCTGAATATTTCAATTAATTTTTTGAGATATCCTAGAATCTAAGGGCCAAAGTAATTTGATAGGAGCAGGTACATGTCCACACCTTCCACTTGACCCAGACGATTTGGGCTGAGGTGATTTTGCAGCCATTTGAAATAGGGATGAGAAACACATGGGAGGCAGTGTGCATATGCATAGCCCATTCCATCACTGTCTGGGGCACAAAGCCCAGTGGACCACTTAGGCTCAGTCTGCTCCTAACTAGCCCATTTATGCTGCTGTCTCCCGCTGAATGAAGTATTTGTTCTGCTCCCAAACTTGCTTCTACCATATAAGCCTCAAATTTTGCATCGTTATTCAACACACTCTCACCAACTGCATCCTTGAATTAACCATGTGTAAGCCAAAAGGTCATAGACTTTCATTAGTCCTGGGTTTTGAACATGGAGACATTATGGTTTTCTCTCTGTTACTAGTCCCTTACTGCTGCTGCTATTGTTTGTTGGCTTGAATAAATACTTTTGTTTAGGTATAACTCATACACATGTTGGGAGCAGGGAGGGAGATTGCTACCCAGGGCTCCAAATTGGGACCCCATGTTTTCCTGGGTGCAGACTTGAGTCAGTATTGAACAAAAAAGGAAGGAGACTATCCCCTAGGTACTGAACCCGACTCTGGGTGCTGATGGAACATGTGTTTTGTTCCATTGAACATTTATCCAGTGCTCTGCAGCCTCCAGCACTCTACACCCTGGCTGCTTACACTTCCAAATCTGAAAAGCTCCATGGGAGGAGTTATCTCATTAAGTCTTCTCCTTGGTTTTAACTGAAGGCTGCTGAGTGCAAACTACAGGTGAGATGATCTGTAGAATGAAGGAAAGGACATTCTGAACACCTCTTGGCTACCTCAAAAGTAAGGTAAGCATAACAAAAATCTCACACCACCTATGCACATTTCCCCAAAGGTTTCTCTTTTCCTTGTAATTTTCGAATGCAATTTCTTTTCTCTTTAATTAATGGAGATAAAATCAGATAAATGTTCAGTGCAGAACTAACTCCTATCCACCAAGGGCAGAGGACCTCAGCCCTGGGGGCCCAATGTAGTCCTCTAGCCTTCTCTGTCCACCCTTGGAACTCTCCCCAGGTTATACCCCTGACTAGCCTTGCTTCACACCCCAAGTGTTTTTGCCTGGCAGGAATGTATTCCTGCATTCTGCTAATGCCTCTTTTGTCTGGATGGACAAAACAGAGGTGTGTGACTAGTCGACTTTACATTCATTGCCCCACCCACTTTTGCTTCTGACCCTGCCCATCACTGGCATGTGGGCTGAAAAAGGTTCCCCACCCCTACCATACACAAAGCCTCCCACAGAGGTTTTCCTAGCATAACTACCTTTGAGATATGTACACACACATCATTGTTAATTGTGTTCATATCGGAGACTTTTTCAATAATAAATTCACTTTCATACTTTCGAAAGGAATATATTGCCTTGTGGGATGATAACTATTTAAGTATAATTCCATGTAGTTGACTGATGTATTACTTTTCCTTTACAAATGTGTGCAAAAATACAAATATGAGCAAAAAAACACATTTAGCACAAAAAAGCTTATTTAGCACAAAAAGGTTCCAATTTCCTATTGCACGTTAGCAGCTCTATAATTTCTAATAGATACAGATGGGCCTATAAAACAGTTTCCCAAAATCTTGGTGTTGGTGTGGGTTCATTATAGATGAAAACAAAGCATCAAATGTCAGAAGAAATCTCTGGCTCACAAAGTTCTTTTTCAGTGGGAAATACCTGATACAATAAAAAGGTACTTCACAGAACTTTGTGCAAACTTCTGTTCAATGCATGTGAATGCTCTATGCATAGTGTACAGGGAACCTCACCTCAGCATCTAAAAAGAGCACAGCTTAGAAAAGTTACTTTTTTGAACTACAACTCCCATCAGCCTCAGCCAGCATGGCCACTGAATTGGGCTGATGGGAGTTGTAGTTCAAAATAACTTTTCCAAGCTCTGAAAGAGAGTATAGGTCAGTGCCTGTTCAGAGCTTTAAGCATACATTAAACTCTCCATGTTCATATTGGAGGTACTGAATTCAGATTCTGAGATGCAGTCAAGGCAAAGTTAAGATTGGCTATACCAAACCAATCCTAATTGCCAAGAGTATCCAGAGCAAATCCATATGAGCCAGAAGTGTTCTCTGAAGCAGCTTGGGTCCAGGCTATTTAGAGTTTTTTGCAATTGTGAGGAATATCCTCTAGGTTCATTTTTAGTTAGATATCTTAATAAATTAGATATGTATCAGATTCACATATTTTATTCATAATTTTGTTCAATTTCTGCATTAATCTGCACTTCTAAAAATAATCCTTCCCCAAATCCGTATTTTCATGAATGAATTTCTCAAGCACTTGAAGAAACTGAATTAAATGATGAAAATATGGCATAGAGTAGACATAGTTACTATGTCTCAGTAGTTTACAGTCCACTCAGCCATCTTCTAAAGCTATACACAAGCTATTGCAGTACTCTCCTAGCCCGCTGCTTCTGCTCTCATCCTGCTTTTATCCATTCACATTGATTTCTCCCTGGCCCTATAACCACATTTCCTTATATTTTGCAGGAAGCAGAAGCTATGGAGGAAGATAACAGCCACAGTATAAAAGGCCAAAAGATGAGGCTGGCCCACCCAGCAATTGCACAGCATGTTAGGACATACAAAACAAGCATGCAGGAGTGCCAATATAGCACTGGACAAGGCTTTACATTTAAAACACTTGCTGTGGCAGATGTCTGCCACTTCTGGGCATAGCCTTGCCATGTAAATCAAGCCCTTTTCTCCATACCACGTGGTGACATGAAGAATCCCACCCAATCTGAACCGTAAGGTTTCACCCACTGAAACAGTTGCTATGTGGATAGATATTTAAAGAGTCTTGTAGAAACACAGCATCACCCCGTGTTCAAATATATCTATGATATGGTCATCCTCACTCAATGATTACATATTCCCAAGGATATCTTTGTATCTGAGATATAGAAAAGTGAGAGAAATATCTGAAAACCAGCATGTACCAAGCTCAAAAGCAATGCACCTAGCCTTATTGCAAGAAATGTATGACTCTGTTTCTCTTCTACAATTTTTATTGGGTGGGTTGAGGAATGAGGTAACCGAATGTTCTACTTGCTATATTGTCCTCTTCAAATGTTACTGAAATTACTAAATTTGTTTTAGCAATACAATGAGCTCTTCAGTATAAGCAAGAGAAATCAGACATTAACTCAACAACACTTTTATTTTCCTGGCACTTGACAACAATTTCTGAAGAAGATAAAAGACAGAGAATAATGGTAACTGTGATTGCTATAGCAGAAAACATGGAGAAACAGATCATTTGACTTCAAGCAAATATCCATCCATCTCCTTGCCACTATGACAAGCAGCACGCGTTGCTTCAAGTCATATGTGACTTGAAATATGAAGTAGCCAAATAGAAAACAGTGAATATTAATTGCTGTGAAGCACTAATTATTCATGAAATGGAAGTCTTATCAACAGTATGAGCAGAGCTGGAAATTACTTTACCTCACTTTTAGGTTTCCTTGCTGTGGTTGTCCATCATAAATGGACAAAATATCAAAATCTTCTTCAAGGGCAAACGTATGAAATGATAATTGTATCCTGTTACGTTCTCCTGTGATAATGATCCATGTGCAATTTGCATAATTTGGATAGCCATGAGGAAATCCTGGGCTTTCAATTGTACCATTTGGACCCTGTACTAAACCTCCACAGTTCTGACCTGAAAAACAAGGAGAGAGAGAGGAAAAAATGAGTACAGAAATGCTTCCAAGCTCTAATATTTCTTTTTATCTATTTTTTCTAATTATCATAATAAACATGAAAAGAAAGCCTGATCAATGCTGAAAACTCAGCGTTCCATGGCATGTGTCATATTTATCTCAACAATCTAGAGCAAGATATCTCACATGACAGATATTTTACTTGAGTGCAACAGTAATTGTGTGATTGTTTAAAAGTTTCAAATTAATTGTTTTTCCTTTTATTGATGGTATACACTTAAGTCAGCGCTACCAGGGCTGGCAGCAGGGGGCAGCCAAGTGGGGGACTGGTCCAGGGCCCACAAGTTCTAAGGAGTCCACTAGCCTGGCCTCACTCCCACTCATCAGCTGCCCTCCTCCCCAGCAGAAGCCTCGACCTAATGTGGGTGGTTTGGTGACAGTTTTGAATTGGAGCAATCTGGCTCCTGAGCACGGCAGCTGCTGGCTGTAAAATTACCTACTGTCCAATGGCCCCTTGGGGCGTTGCATGTTGGGTAATTGTAAGGTGGGAAACCTCCATGCAAAGGTGCCAAATCACTCTAATTCAAAAGTACAGGCGCCGTGGCCGCACGTTAGCTAGGTGTATTAAACACTTCCCCCGTCTGAGACATAATGCTGCTGCACTGCCACCTACTAGCCGCCCTCCTCCTGAACTAGATGGTTTGGGCTGAACGGGAAGGTGTGCACTCCAAGCTCTCTTGAATAGGAGTGATTCAGCTTGCATGCATAGTGGCTGCACAACTTAAAACTACTCAACATGCATTCTATATCTGGTAATTTTCTGCCAGGCAGCCACTGAGCATGCAATTGGAATCACCCCCATTCTAGAGATCGTACACCGCTCACCTTCCCGCCAAACACAGCCGTGAAAAAGGAAGCCAGCCCAGACTGAAAACCTTGCAGTAAAGGGACAACGGGGTGGATGCAGGAGCGGCTTTTACTGAGGCCTTTCTCCTCTCTAATGAAGGGGGAGCAGCACTGGGCTGAAAAAGAAGAGATGTTTTCTTCTTCTCTCCCAGCATGCCAGCTTCTTGAAAAGTAAGAGGGATCCCCTTTTTCCCCCTGGGGGAGGGGAGGAAAGAGTGGGGGGAGGAGAGAGAGAGAAGAAGCCGAAACACAATGGAGTAGGTGGTATTGGTGTGTGTGTGTGAGAGAAGAGAAAACAGGGGGTTAAATGCTGCTTCTGTGTTTATAAGGGAAGCGAAGAGGGAGGGGAAGTTGTCGCTAACTTGTATGGGGAATGGCTTTGGATTCTTTATAAAAGAGCAGGAGAGATCTTGAAATCTTCCTGTTGTTTTAAAACCCTTTTAGAAAAAAAACAGCCCTTTATATTTTCCTTTCTTCTCCTCCCCTCTTCCCCTTGTCCCAGTGATCTGATAGGGAGTGAGAGAGGAGAGGGCAGTGAAGTCTTTTTTGGGAAGTTCCTATGTGTATCTTTAATTTGGGCAGCTATATGGTTACATATCTAGAGTATTCTGATTTTATCTACATTTTTTTATTTTTATGCAAATAGCTTTCACAATTAAGTGGTATACAAATCCTGTTAAATAAATAAGCAAATAAATAAAAGCTTGTGCTTAGAAAGACCCGTTTCAACCCTTTATCCCAGGCTCCATGTTGACAGTACAAATTGCACTAAGAAAGACAGTGTGATGCAATGGTTAGAATGTTGAACTAAGGCATGGGGGACCAGGATTCAAATTACCACTTTAAAGGGGTGGGGGCCAAGAAGGAGGAGTGTAGTTTGAGGAAGGAAGGAACAAGGGGCCCATTGATAACCTGTGCCCAAGGGCCTGCAGAAACCCGGAGCCGGCCCTGAGACCTACACAACGTATTTTATGATTAAAGCAGACAAACCTGAGGAAAGCCCTGCTGGATGAAGCCAAAGGCCCTTTCAGTCCAGCATTCTCTTCTCACTGCGGCAAACTATAAGTATGACATTAGTGCAAAAGAACTCTTCCAGTAACTGGTAGTGCTGTTCTAAAAATTTCTCCCACATATTTTTTGACCATTCTCCATCAATTAATCAGAAACTACATTTGAAAATTATCAAAGGGGAAAGAAAAGTTTGGAGACATTTTCTTGGGCTCCAGAGGTTTTGTTGTGCTTACTTTACTCCTATGAAGGCCAGTTGTGTATGTGAGTATCTTTGCTTTCATTCTGCAAATCATCTCACCCATAGTATACATTCTGCAGCCTTCCCAGGTGCCCGTACTTTAATTAAATTCCAGAGGAATACATAAAGAGGCATGTCTTCTCATGGTGCTCTGTTTTCTGATGAAGAAGCATAGGCAGCCAGGGAGTCTCCAGAGAAGTCTGGAAAGTGCTGGAGAAATACTTGCTGGAAAGAAAATGCAACCACCACCCACGGCCACCTCTCAACGATAAGTTAAGCTAAAACCACACTCACAGAAATAGTACCCTGAGAACTAGGAAGAAAAATGGAAGCCTCTTTCACAGAGAAATATTTTTTTTGCCTAATTGGAGAACAGATTTTTGATAAGAGTACTAGCATACTCCCTCTGATGCAGGAGTTCTTGTAGCCATTGTGACAAGTAGCCATTGACAGCCTTATCCTTGATGAATTTGTCAGCATCAAACAATATATAATTAACATATCTAGTTTATATTCTTTATTCTTAAAGTCCTGTACTCTAATTCCAAATGTTTGGGGCAGACTATGGCTACCCAGTGGTGAAATAAATGTTCTATTTCAGTCAGGGGTTATGCCTGGTTTTGGCACAGAAACTGCCTTGGTCACCCTGTACGATGACCTTTGTTGGGAGAGAGACAAGGGGAGTGTGACCTTGTTGATTCTCCTTGATCTCTTGGTAACACTGACCACGGTATTTTTCTGGAGCAGCTGTCTGAGTTGGGAATGGGTGGTACCACTTTATATTTGTTGTGGTCCTACTTGGATGGCCATCTCCAGAGGGTTGTGCTTGGAGAATGCTGTTCCACCCCATGGAACCGAGACTAGACATAGACTAGGTTGACTAGAAGTAGGAGGTTTGATCATATACCACCGATCCTGGCCTGACTATATTGGCTGCCAATTAGAGCTGGCTTTCATCTATAAAGCCTTATGCAGCTTAGGATCCCAATACCTTAGATAAACCTCTCCCACATGAACCTATGTTGGACCCTGCATATATCATCTGAGGCCCTTCTTTGTGTGCCCCCTCCAAAGGTGGTGTAGGGGTGGCAACACAAGACTGGATCTTCACTCAGTGGTGGCTTCTTGACAGTGGAATGCTCTCCCCAGAGAGATGCACCTAACACCATTGCTACCAGTCTTTAAGTACCAGGTGAAGATGTTTTTATTCACCCAGTTATTTTGCTCTTAATTTATGTTCATATTTTAGTTGGGTGGGGTAGGATGCATCATTTTATGTTATTGCAGGATGAGTACTATTAGTCAATAATGCTCTTTTATATTTTAATGTATTTTAATTTAGTATTGTATGCTTTTTAGAAGTTTGTAAATACTTTTGAGATTAAAAAATTGTACTAAGACAAAAATTATTTATTATTTATTTATTTAAAATATTTCTATCCCACCCTTCTAACCTACAATAGGGCACTCAGGGCGGCTGACAATAAAATCATACACAGTAAAAAAATAAAAACCACAACATTTAAAAAAATAGATTAAAAATACATAAAATACAATTAAGAAAACTAGGGGAGTGATATTAAAGGGGACAAAAGAGGTAAAACTAAAAAAAGGGGGGGGGATAAAGTCAGTTTCAGTTTATACCTTCAGCCCCTCCCAAAGACTGTCTGAAACAAGATGGTTTTCAGAAGTCTCTGGAATATATAATGTACAATGCACTCTGTGCACACTCAGTAGCACTCTCTTTTATTTGACTTATTTCGAGACTGGACACAAATTAAACCTTGAACATCACACTCTCCCTGTCTCTCCTGTCTCTCTAGAGCAACAGCTTCTCAAGCAATAACAGCCAGCGGGAATAAGTAATGTGGCTTGGTGTGATCACATTAATATTGCTAATGTCAAATACGTTGTTCCTGGAATAGCTAAACCCCATGCTGGGACTTCAGTAAAACCTTAATTACCAAACGTCAAGTTTCAGTTTAGGTACTAAAATGTTTGATCATGTCTTTAGTCAGAGGTCTAGTACTGTGTCAATTGTGCTGCAGTAGATGGAGTGTTGGACTTGGACCAGGGAGAACTGGGGTCCAAATTCTTGCTCAGGCATGGTACTCACTGGATGTTCGTGGACCAAGCACACATCCTCTCACCCTCACCTACATCACAGGAGTTTTGTGAGGATGAAATGGACCATCTTCCTCTCATGTACATCTCTCAAGTTCTTTAGGGAAAGATAGGATATATTTTAATAAGACTTGAAGGCAGTCCATTTCCATTTTTCAAAGGTACTATTCAAAAATACCTTTTACTAACATGAAGGCACAGACCCCAAATTTCTATGGGAAGCATAAGACTTTGACTTTTTAGCAAAAAGCGCTGATATTAGACTATAACGTGTGCATGACTCCTAAATTAGGCTGTCAATAAAAGCCTCATTTTCTCTAACTTCCAATCATGACTGAATTCTAAGATTCTGCTCAGCATGATTTTGCTCCGAGTTTGCATAGTAAACCCTGCAAAATGGTATGAGGGCATACAGCTTATTAACAGGCAGCCCCTTACCAAGTTGCCTTGATTTACGAGAAACAGTTTTTCTATCCATTTTGCTCAGCTCATTAATTCCACAAATACAGATATGCCGGCTCTTAGAATTCCACTAAGGCTTAAAATCAATCTGTTTTGTAATGAATAAAATGTCTGCATGGAGAAAAGTTGGGAGGGGGGATATTTTGTGCATAATGCTTGGATTCTCACATGTAGTTTAGGCACAAATATAATCCCAACACTTGCTGTTATACCCAAAACAAAAATTATTTCAGGTTACAATTTTTATTTTATTTTAAAACTTCATATGAATAGGTCTCCAAGTCTAAATCTCCTACTGAAATGCTGTCAAATGCTTGTGGGAGTTTCCAAATCTTAACATAAAGGATTCAATAAAAAAGGGATTTGCAGGTTAAAACTAAGGACTAATAAGCAACCATTGTCTACTAAATTTAAATCAGCAACTCTAATGAAAAGATATTAAAGCCATGGGAATTCAGTAGGCCTTTAAAAAGAGAAGGATTTCCTAGCATATCTGCCAATTGTTCAAATCAAGCCATTATAATGCAGAGGCTGTCATATTTCTTTCCCTAAACGTAATGCCTTTTATAATTAAGTAGTTCCTAAAAATGTATTTATATCCTAACATAGCTTGAAGCAGGGAAGAGAACTCTCAGCTGGCAATAGGAAGCTGTCACCAGCTACATGATACAAATGCTTCCTTCTTGCTGCATAATGAGGAACAGGGTACTGTAACAGCAGAATCAGCTATCATATTCTTTGTCTGCTAAAGCAGTGTTCCTGTGATGGTTGCATGTACAAAGAATGCAAATACAGGGGAGCAGTCGCATGGTAGCAAGTCCTGCCCCTGACCTACGATTGTCTTCTTGATCACATATATCGGCCCTATGAAAGTACAAGCACATGGATGCTTTTCAAGACCTTACTTTCTGAGAGTTTCTAATTATGCATACCGTTTGTATAGGAGCATTAGAGCCTTGCTGAAACAGGCAAACTGCTCATCTAGCGGAGCACTCTGTTCTCACAGTCACAACCGTGTTCTCCCCACCTGTAGTTCTGAGCAACTGGTATTCAGAGGCATTCTGCCTCTGCCAGTGAAGCTGAAATATATAACCACAGTGGCTAGTAGCCAATGGCAGCCTCATCCTTAGGGTTGCCAGGTCGGAACCATCCAAAAACCTGAGAAAATGGGGGCGGGCCCTAGTAATGTCACGGGTTGGGCCCTAGTGACATCACAGGGCGGGCCCTGGTGATGTCATGGGGCGGGCTCTAGTGACATCACGGGGTGGGCCCTAGTGATGTCATGGGTGGGCCCTAATTATGTCATTAAGCATGATACATTAAGTATCAACCACAGTTGCTTGGAGCATACAATTAAAAAAAAAATTCTCTGATTGGAAATTAAAATAGAAATCTTACCTAAAAGAGGGTGTTCCCAAGTCCAGCTGAAGTGACAAGGTCATTCCTTCTCACAAGCTTAGGGAGCATGGATGCAAAATGGAAATGGACTGCCTTCGTCGGTCCCGAATAGGGTTTTCATGGTAAGCGGTATTCAGAGGTGGTTTACTATTGCCTTCCTCTGAGGCCGAGAGGCAGTGACTGGTCCAAGGTCACCCAGTCAGCTTCATGGCTGTCTGAGGATTCAAACCCTGGTCTGCCAAGTCATACTTCAACACTTTTAGGGAACATTTAATCTAGCTTACTTGCTTCTGGCAAGAAGGGTTTACGTGCCCTCAGGCCAGGCCATTATAGGAAGAAAGGAGCTTAGTGTTGCAGAGATGTTAGATGGGAGCACAGATGGATGCTGTAGTTTGTCATGGGTGGCGGGAACTCTAACTGCGAGGGGGAAACTACACTTCCAAGGATTCTTTGGGGGAAGTCATGCACTTTAAATGTGAGTTGGATGTGCATTATTTCTTGCTGTGAGCTGCTTTAGTTTCCTCTAGAAGCTAACAAGTAGGGCCCCAATACCAAAACAAAAAAATAAAAATTAACACATGGAAGGAATACACCAGGCATAGGGAACCATAGGACTTCCAGTTATGCCTCTGGTCCTGGGGAGTTGCAATTCACAGCCATCCAGAAGGCCTAAAAAAAAAAAACAAGCAAAGCCCCCCCCCTTTTTTTTAAAAAAAAAATTGAAATAAAAGAACATAAGGTTGCCAGTGGTAAACTTACCAGAGCCAAACCCACAACATTTTAAAGGAATTTATACACCTACACACCTGATCATGTGTAAACAATTAAATAGCTGAAGTTAGTTCAAAGCTTGTAACTAAGCTACAATCCAATACACACTTACCTGGGAGTAAGTACCATTGAACCCAATGGAGCTTACTTCTGAGTAGACATGTATTGGTTTGTAGTAAGAAGTGGGGGATGATTATATTGGATGGCAGTGGTGAAAACAACCCTTAATCCTCTGCTGAATTTTCCTCTGAGTAGCTGCTTTTTGTGTTTATTTATTTAAGGCATTTATACCCCACCCTTTAGCCAAAAGGGCTGGGAGACTGTTACTTGCGTCTGCTGTATAATGGCCAAGGGTGTTGCTAGCAGCAATGCAGTGGCAAATTCAGGAGTGCAGGGTCCCTTCATGAAAGTCACAGCCACACCCCTCCCACCTTTCCCTCTTCTGCTGCTGGGTTGAGAATGAGATCCTTGCTAATGCATTCTTCCACAACAGAGGTCCCTAGGAGCCTATAGGCATGAAAGGGGAGTGTATTAGCTACTGAGAAGAGTCTGCTCAGTGACTTACCTCCTTTTACTCTGATTGGCTCCAATCAGCAGGAAAGGACAAGGATGCATGTTAGAAGACTCTTCTAAGTGGCTAACACACTCCCCTGTCATGTTGATTGGCTCATAGAATGCTGGAAACACAGGGATTCTGCTGAGACCCTGCTCCCAAAAAAGTAAGGCATCTAAGACTCCCCGAGACCCTGGACGACTACACCCTTGTTGCTAAGTTCTTGAAAAACTCTGGGCAACAATCTGCATAAATGTATACAGTGCTTCTGGGCAAATTAAAATAGTGTGTGTACACACAATATATTTAAAGCATGTTTCTCCTTCCCCAAAGAATCCTGGGAACTGTTGTTTGTTAAGGGTGCTTGAAATTTTAGCTGTGAGGGGTAAACTACATTTCCACAATTCTTTGTGGGAAGCCGCACACTTTAAATGTACGGTGTGTATGCAGCCTGGGATCTCACTGGCACTGTAGTTTGCTGCCCTATGAGCAAAATAAAAATAAACATGTGTTTTTAAAAAGTGGGGAGTAGCAGATCTGGGTCTAGCAGAAAAGACCCAGGGCTCAACCTCCCCTGATAATGCCCCCAGCGATTGCAGATTATTATAAATAATAATTAATGCAGTTTATAGCAAGCAAAAAAGACGGGTCTCTGCCCTGAGATGTTTAGAACAGAAAAATAAGATGAAGTCTTTCTTCTGGCTGACCCAATTCATTTTAGAGGAAAAGACTCTAAAGCCCATCCCAAGCCTAGTTACTCCAAAGCAATCCTCACAAAATTCAGTGGGCTTTCTCCCACCCAAGCGTGTTTAGGATTGCAGTCTTCATCCTGGAGGAAGAACATGCTTTCTTGGAAGTAACTATCATAGGAGGTTCCCAAAGGGGGCACAAGGCTGCAGCAAGTTTTTCTGAGTAAATGAACACTTACAGAGAAAGAGAGAAAGAAAGAGAGAAAGAGAGAAAGAGAGAAAGAAAGAAAGAAAGAAAGAAAGAAAGAAAGAAAGAAAGAAAGAAAGAAAGAAAGAAAGAAAGAAAGAAAGAAAGAAAGAAAGAAAGAAAGAAAGAAAGAAAGAAAGGGTGGAGAGCAATTTCTGGTTTCACCAGCCCATGTATCTCCACCCCGAGCAGAGAGTGAGTCTGCTACAGGCTGCTGGTGCTTGGGAGAAAAAGGCTCCCAAGCATGCAAGAGAAGAGGTGAGGGAGCCCTGGGATCAGTGAGGGAAAGAAGCGGAAGGGGGGATAGAGAAGGGGGAGGGAGAGAAATACCAATGTTTCTCACGCAAAATAAAAATAAATAAACAGACAAAGAAATCAAAGGGGGAGGGGAGAAAGGGGAGGGAAGTCAAGGACAGGGAGAGAGCATGCCTCTAAATGCAGGGGGGGAGGTGGGACGCTATCCTGGGTGAGCTGGAGCTGGAAAAGAGGCAGCGCCCGATGTGTCATCCTCTTATTGCCTGCACTTGGAATGCCACTGCTCCCCGGCCACAGCTGCTCATCAGCTCTAGAGCAGCTAGAACTCCCTAAAACCCTCAAAGCCGGGGCATTTGCCAGCCAGCCAACTTACCTCCTACTTGCTCCAATTTGCTCCACGCCACGGAAGAATGAGAATGAGAGGTGGTGCTTGGGAAGGCAAATGGAGTCCTTCCCCTGAGGTGTGCACGTCTGCATGCAAAGGAGAGAGAGAGAGAGAGAGAGAGAGAGAGAGGAGGCAAAGCAGATAGAAGAAGCAAGGGGAAAATTGGCGTCTGCATGACTGGCTCCTCACTCCTGGGAGTCCACAATAGCTGGAGATTAAACAACATGGGGGCAATTCTGGCCGGAGGTGAGAAAAGCAGGGGCGGGGCCGGAGTCTCCGGCTGTTTGCCGGAGACCTGGCATCGCTACTCATCCTCCATGAATCTGTCCAGTCATCTTTTAAAGCCATCCAAGTTGGTAATCATAGTTTAACTATGCACTGTGTGAAGAAGTACTTTATTTTGTCTGTCCTGAACCTTACAATATTTAGTTTTCTAGTATTATGAGAGATCCAAGGTCCAAGGTCACCCAGTGAGCTTCGTGGCTGTGTGGAAATTCAAACCCTGGTCTCCCAGGTCATAGTCCATCACCTTAACCACTGCACCGCACTGGCTCTCATCCTTTACATAGCAGCCAGTTAAAACATTTTCCCTTGATTGTCCAACAGGAAGGAAAATCTAAAGGCCAGGAATAAGACTAGAAGACTAGGATTTAACAAACACACTATATAGTATTTATTTTCTCTCTATCCTTCCCTAAACTTGTAGTATGAACAAGTTTTTTAGGTGGAATCTAAAACTTAGAACTTGGAACTATGGAACAGTCTCCCCGAGGAAGTACGCCTGGCGCCGACTCTGCTCTCCTTCCGGCGCCAGGTCAAAACCTTCCTATTCTCTGAAGCATTTTAAGTTACACTGATTTACTTTTAAAAATGTTTATTGTATTGGATTGTTGATTGTATTTTAGTATTATTTTGTTATTCATTGTATTTTTATGCTATTTGGTGTTCACCGCCCAGAGAGCTATTGCTAGTCGGGCGGTATATAAATTTAATAAATAATAATAATAATTATAACTGAGGTATTATTGCAGCATCAAAGCCAAGCTCAGGAACTTGCTGTCATTACCAAAATAGTTCCATTCAGGAAGAATCAGAACACAGGGAGAGACCAGAGGTGAAAGGGGTCTATAGGCAAAGTCAAGTTTTGAGTAAGGTATTCCTAGAGATCTCTCAAAAAAGGGTGAAACAATTCAACAGATCAATCTTCATTCATGTAAGTGACACACTGTCTGGATGCAGGAGGAGTGTTGGGGAAAGGGTGCCTTTCCTTTCTCCCGGTCTGGCCCTCACATCCTCTCCACCAGTGAGGTAGCAGGGATTGGCTGATGCTATGGATCTCCCCACCCCTCAAATGCACCTCCTAGAAATGTGCCTTCCCCACCTCACAAGGAAGGCTGGCTACAGGGCTGACACAGTACTGAAAAGCTCAAAACCTTATCATTAAGGCTGCAAAATTTTGCCCACTTTCCTGGGAGTAAGCCCACTAAACAGAATGTATCTTACTTCTGAGTAGACATGCAAGGCTGCTATTGTATATACACTTACCTGGGAGTAAGTAGGGATGGGGGAGAAATTTGATTCAGTTTGCATTTAAAGGGGGACCTACCTAATTTATACTTCCCAAAGCAATGCATGAACTCAAATAGAACCATCCTTTGAAATCTGCACTTCTCTGAATTTTACAATGCCGTTCTCTAACCAAGTAATGTGCACAAAAGTGCATATATTGAATAAAGTATGCATAAAAATGAATGCATTAATGAAAATATTGGAGAGGGAATGCTCTGCAAAAATATGTACACTAGGCAAAATTGCATACAGACATGTATATATTGGAATAAATGTACTGATGAATTTCATGAAGGCTTTTAAAAAAAGAATTTTCAAACTGATGTGGAAATGTGGAGAAAAGTTAAGACTGGAAAGACGAGAAGCTGAGTGAAACTGAAATTGACATATTTGCTGATCTCTAGCAGTAAGTCCCACTGAATTCAATGGGACCTTTTTTTTAGTAGAGGTGCATAGATGTGCTGTAAGTTTTGTTCGCTATAGTGTTTGTTTTTATTATTTGGGAATAAAAATTTGTTCACAGCCTAATGCAAACACTTCTGCTTTCACAGAAAGGCGGTTTCTGCTGCTACCGCTTAAATACAATGTAGGACCCAATTCAGGTGAATTATAATTATTTTAAACATATGATCAGGTAGGGTCACATTGCTAATGGAATATAACATTCAGTGAGCAACATGCTTCAACTTATTTTTTATTTTTTTTACAGAGCCACAACGTGTCAAATGTCCTTGAAGATCAGGTCCCATCTGTTGGGCTCCAGTCCACCATTAATAAAGAACAAGTGGTTGCTTAATAATCACTCTAAATACTTATCCAGCTGCCAAAAGGTTACTGAAGTCTTTTTAACATCTTAACTCCTCAAACCTGATGTTTAGCCTCCAGATATGTTTTCATTGATTATGTTCCTTAATCACAAACCTACCACATTCATTGAGTCAGATAACTACTTTGAAAGTCAGACTATGGCATTTTGCAAGGTTACTTGTAGATACCATAAGAGGAGGACTGGGAAAAAATGATGTCAATCACTTAGGGTCCTAGGCATTTGATGTGGCATATAGGAATTTTTTCTACTTCCCATTATTGTTTTTACCAAACCCTTCATCCAAAGAGCTCCTCCAACATTCACAGGTTTGCCCTATTTCCTCCTCACAACATTTCTGGAAAAGCTGGGAGATATCACTATAGTTGTTAGTGATTTGAACCTGAGTCTTGGGAACTCTGATTACTACACCACAGCGGCCTTCAGACTGGCACATTAAAATCATATACAGGTTCCGAAGTATGGGATCTCGGACCAATGAACTACTAATATTCTCATGAATATTAGCAATCTTACTCAGTGGAGCCTGGTGGGAGCAGAACCAGTGGAAGGGAAGGTGATGGAAGGGCCCCTCACATCCTGCTTCCATTCAGGAGCTGCTGGGAGGGGAGGACACTGGCTGTGCCAGCAGCTCAAAAGAAGAAAAAATCATGTTTCCTTCCACCACCCCTTTTCCTGGCATATCAGCTGTCAGGCCTGGGGGTCACAGGACTGAGCCAAACAGGGTCAGGATGTGGCATAAGTCCCCCTTCCCTCGGTTCTGCCCTAACACACCCCTAGAACGCCCCTTTTTTGGTCTTCTGCCAGCTCCACTTGCACTGGATGTGGCTGAGCTGGCTGGGCACCAGCTGTGCCTGGGTGGGGGACTTCTGCTGGTGTAGCCCGGCTGCACCAACACCCTCCCTCCTCTGCCAAATCCCATATTCCTTCGGCCTGGCATATGCTAGTTGGATTATGCCCTAAATCAAATACCAGCATTCTGGAAGGACCAAAATTAATATTTCTACACTATAACAAACTCTGAGACTAGACCTGCTGTGTTGGTCCTTTGGCTATGTACCGGGGCAAAATACCCTTAATGGCTGGTGTGTGGGATTCTATCTTTATTTTTTATTGAAGTTCTCTTTGTTCAAATACCCATTATACATCAGTGTGATTGGGTTGCCACTATAAATTGCAGTTATAATTTCATTTCTGTTTTCAACAAAGGGAAGCCTAAAATAATAATAAATAAACATTCACATAAACTTTGAGGTAACAAAAAAAACTGAAACATAACAAAATGTGTTTTCCTAAAGGTGCATTTTTAAAAACAGTGTAATTTTAAATACTTAAGACTGCAGTCTTGTTCATCCTTACCTTGGACTAAGTCCCACTGAAGGAACTTTCTTCTGAAAGTTCTGAAAAGTAGACATGTACAGGATTGTGCAGCACACTGACTGATTGAGATAAAATAAAAGGAAGATGGAAGCAATACACTGAAGAACTATATAAAAGAGATGCAAGGACGACAGATTCATTCACGAAGGAACCATATGTTGAGGAACCAGAAAATTTAGAATGTGAGGTAAGCGCTGCTCTTAAAATACTTGGAAGAATAGGAACAGATGGCATACCAAATTACTACAAGTTGCTACAAGTTACTGAGACTAAATCTGTCCAAATTTTCTCAAAAATTTGTCAACAAATATGGAAAATAAAACAATGGCCCACTGACTGGAACCATTCAATATGCATCCTAATTCCAAAGAAATTGAATCTCAGGGATTGCAGTAATTATCAAACTACTGCCTTAATATCTCATTCAATTAAAATAATGCTCAGGTTTCTACAACAAAGGCTCTTACCATATAAAATGCCAGACATCCAAGCTGGATTTAGAAAGGGAAGAGGCACCAGAGAACATATCACAAACATACGTTGAATAACGGAACAGACCAAGGAATTTCAGAAAAAAATCACCCTGTGCTTTATATAGTACAACAAAGCCTTTGATTGTGTAGATCATGACAAACTATGGAATGCTTTCAAAGAAATGGGCGTGCCACAGCATCTGATTGTCCTGATGCGCAACCTATACTCTGCACAAGAGGCTACTGTAAACACATAATATGGAGAAGCCGATTGGTTCCCCATTGGAAAGGGTGTGAGACAGGGTTGTATTTTATCACCATATTTGTTTAATCTATATGCAGAATGTATCATACGGAAAGCACGATTGGACCAAGATGGAGGAGGTATGAAAATTGGAGGGAGAAATATCAATAATCTAAGATATGCAGGCAATACCATACTACTAGCAGATACCAACAATGATTTGAAATGAATGTTGTTGAAAGTTAAAGAGGAAAGCACAAAATCAGGTCTACATCTGGACATCAATGAGGACATTGAACTTGTCAAGAATTATCAATACCTTGGCACAGTCATTAACCAAAATGGAGACAATAGTCAAGAAATCAGAGGAAGGCTAGGACTGGGAAGGGCAGCTGTGAGAGAACTAGAAATGGTCCTCAAATGTGAAGATGTATCACTGAACACTAAAGTCAGGATCATTCAGACCATGGTATTCCCGATCTCTATGTATAGATGTGAAATTGGACAGTGAAAAAAGTGGATAAGAGAAAAATCAACTCATTGGAAATGTGATGTTGGAGGAGAGCTTTGTGGATACCATGGACTGCGAAAAAGACAAATAATTGGGTGTTAGAACAAATTAAACCAGAACTATGACTAGAAGCTAAAATGATGGTTATTTGGACACAATAAGACATGATTAACTAGAAAAGATAATAATGGTGGGAAAAACAGAAGGGAGTAAAAAGAAGAGGAAGACCAAACAAGAGATGGATTGATTCCATAAAGGAAGCCACAGACCTGAATTTACAAGATCTGAACAGGGTGGTTCATGACAGGTGCTATTGGACGTCGCTGATTCATAGGGTTGCCATACGTCAAAATCAACCTGAAGGCACATAACAACAACAACAACAGGATTGTGCTGTTAAAAGTTCTGATTTCTGTACTTTTGAATTTGGTGCCATTAGCTACTGGAAACGACTGTAAAAAGGACCTTTCTTGTTTGGCTTTACTCTCGCATTCCTCAAGCTGTTCTGATAAGTATAATTAGTATTCAAGAATTAGACGGCAAGAAAATTGTAAGTCCTCCCAAAATAGTATTTGCTGTGTTTATGAGAGCCAGTGTGCTGTAGTGGTTAAGAGTGTCAGACTAGGACC
Organism: Rhineura floridana; assembly: GCF_030035675.1. Lineage (NCBI taxonomy): Eukaryota > Metazoa > Chordata > Lepidosauria > Squamata > Rhineuridae > Rhineura > Rhineura floridana. The sequence continues at coordinate 47,167,872 of NC_084483.1, forward strand.
TGGAAGACGTGGGTTCAAATCCCCACTTGGCCATGAAGCTCACTGGGTGACCTTGGGCCAGTCACTGTCTTACAACCTAACCTACCTCACAGAGTTGTTGTGAGAATAAAATCTGAAGGGGGATAGCCATGTTTGTATGCCACCTTGTGCTCTGAGGAGGAAGGGCGGGATATAAATGTAATAATAAATAAAGTTATAATTATACATGTTATCCTAGGTCAGGACCAACTCAGGGTGACATGCTTCAGGAGTCAAAAAGGTGAATGCTATAAACACACACACACACATAGACCATCTTATCTCTTCCTTCATGGAAGTAACCAGCAACATCTGGAGGGCCATAGATTCCCCACCACAGTGTTAGAGGAAGACTATTTTTGATCCTTCATTAAATAATGATTATATGGAATCTGCTGCTAAAAGGTGTGGTGACTACTAGCTTAAAGAATCAGACAAATTCATGGAGGAAATGTCTGTCACTGGCTACTAGTCATGATGGGTATATGAAACATCAGAGTCAATATGCATATCAGTACTAGTTGCTGGGAAGCAGTAACAGAAAAAGGCTATTACCTTCATGTCCTGCTGGTGGCTACCCACCTGTCAAAATCCCTTGTGCAGCTTTGCAAGTCTCCTCCCACTCCCCATTTAAACTCCCAATCTTGAAGGTTTAAAAGGAGAGCATGGGAGGACATACAAAGGGCTTTGCAAGTCTCCCACCCCGCACATGTTACAGATTTAAAAGGCGAGTGTGAGGAAACTTGTAAAGGCTTTAAAGTAGCCCCCACACTCCAGTTTGAGCCTCCAGAGACCCAAACAGGAGTGTAAGAGCTGTCTTAAAGCCCTTCGCAAAAGAGTTCTTTGAAGAAGCAGCCCCCTTTCTCTTTTAAACATTAGAGTGAGTGAGTGAGCGGGTGGTGAGACAATCTCTAACTTAGAAGTTAGTTCTGAAATTTGTAATTCCATAAATACAGTATACAGCCCACCATTGTTTCTCATTGCTTCACCTTTTAGTCTTGTTCCTGGCCTTATATAAAGACTGAAAATAGTCAAGTCAACTAAGTTGCCTTGTAGTTACGGGTCATAGACCTTGCCCACTCCCCAAATTATTTCTGTGGACACCCATGACTATGTGTGTTGCATCCAGGCACTGTGAACTAACTGTGCACCATCCCTTTGGCCTCCAGAAACTAACTGAGCATTCAGAAACCCTTTGCCGCATTGGGAGTAGGAGAGACCCTGTTGCAGGTCTGTGTTTAAGAACCTACCAATCTGCTGTATTTCCTGTTTAATAAGCTTGTTAGCTACCATTACGTCCGTGGTGACTGATTAAGTAGTCAAGGCTCAGGAGACAACACAGTGATCCATTTTACTAACACTCCTGCTTCAGAAGCCAATCTACAACGGGATATTGGATGATGGCTAATAAACTGTGTTTGAATCCTGGGAAGTGGAGGCTCTGTGAGTAGGTGGTTTCTGCGTCTGGAAGATAGACCAGTTGCCTGTTCTGGATGGGGTTGCACTTCTAAAGGAGCAGATACGTAGTTTAGGGATAGTCCTTTGTAATTAGAGGCCAAAGAGACTTCTGTGGCTACGAGTTGTTTTTATGAACCTCTGGCAGACCAGCTACAGCCTTGTCTGGATTAGGATAATCTGACCACTGTAGTCCATGCTTTGGGACTGGATTATTCCATTGCACTCTGTGGCTGTACACTGACTTGGTCCAGAAGCTCCAGCTAGTGCAGCTCCAGCGGGCATCCACCAGACGTTGGTAATTTAGTGTTGCTCCTACTGGAAGGGTGGCATATAAATTTAATTTACTACTACTACTACTACTACTACTAAAACATGCTTTCAGTAAGTATTTGGCAGGTACCTCACTTTTGATATTCGGGTATCACCTCAAGACCTTTTTATGTAGACAGGCCAATGTAACTTTGTTTTTTTTAATCAGCCAGCCAAAATGATCTTTTTCAAAAACAAACTGTTTTTATTTTTTTTAATATATTTTATTGTCTATCCTGTCGTACTCCACGAAATTATATTGAACAGCAGATATATAAGTACTTTATAAATAAATAAATAACTATTGTAGAATAACTTAATACGTGGTATGTGAAAAAATATATTCACTCTCTAATGGGGACATTTCAGGAAGAGATCTTTGGTTTGATAATAGCGATATTTGAGTACAAAAGACTGTTCCTATTTTCATCTAAAGTTTGCTACCTCATGCCACATTTTCAAAGCAAGTCAGGGTGACATAGCATCCTTTACAATTAGCATGAAGTCCATCTGAATATAGGGATACTATTCATAAAGTTGCCAATTTACTATTTTTTATTGAATCACATAAAATAAATGCAATGCTTTATGCAAACGGTTTTATGGTGTTGCAGTTGCTTAGCAACCAGTAGGCAGCATGATAGAGGAGAAGTGGAAGAAGTGGAAGCAAATAAAGAGTTGCTTTTCTGTGAAACAGAATCACCATTTGTGAAATATCCAAGTCATGAAACCGTTGTGCAATATCCAAGACATGAAACAGGATAATCATTTGTGCAATATCCAAGTCATGATCATAGCCTTTTTCTTATTTGCACATAAACAATTTTCCTGTAACTAAATTAGTATATAAGTGAGATCAAGAGCTACTAGCCATGACGGCTATATTATTTGCATTATCTAATTGCTGGGGATCATGAGCAAGAGTAATTTGCACTCATTTCCTGCTCATGAGCTTCCCTTAGGCATTGGCTGGCCACGTCTGTGAGAAACAAATGGTAGACTATATGGGACTTTGGTCTCATACAGAAAGCCTCTTACGTTCTTCTGTATATCTCTGAGTACCTGCAGTTTCCCTCTGTTCATTCATGTCACAAGCCTAAACCATGATTAGAACTTTTATATTAAGTCTTAGACTCTTATCTGAGGGCTGTTACAAGGTATTGGCTGTTCTCACCAAAATGTTCTTTTATAATCAAGCATATATTCTGGAACCATAGAATTCAGAAAAGTCTAGAAGTAACCTATTCCCTTCAGGTACCTGCTCTGAGCCACACAGCACTTGTGGCAGAAAGCCACAAAATAATGACTGCAGTGAACCCATTTCCATAAACCATGATCTATATTCTAAATAAGTAAAATGGTTAATAAATAAAATGAATGTGTGTGTGTGTATGCATGTATATTTATATGTGTGTGTATGTGTGGATAGACAGACAGACAGACAGACAGACAGACAGACAGACAGACAGACAGACAGACAGACAGATAGATAGATAGATAGATAGATAGATAGATAGATAGATAGATAGATAGATAGATAGATAGATAGATAGATAGATAGATAGATAGATAGATAGATAGATAGATAGATAGATAGATAGATTCTCCAAACAAAATAAAATAACAGCACAATTTGCAGATCTTCAGGGAATTAACAATAATCAAAAAAGTCATTTGGCCAACTTTGAGTATGTGACTGGAAGGGGGCAGGATTTGCTGTTCTATCTCAGGCAGCAAAATCTCTTAGACTATCCAGAGGACAAATGTAAGTGGCAGTGGATACTACTCCTTTAGGGTGAATAGGGCACTGCCCACCAAGCGTAGCCTGCTCTCAGTCACCCCCACATGCCTATCTCTTTACTTACAACTATTTTCAAGGGATGGCACTGGCTGTCAGCCTCCTCCTCTTCCTCAGTCTCAGTGTTGCCTTTGTAGAATTCAGCAGGGAGGAGGATAGGAACAAAACCGGAATTAGCTGGCTCTGGTGCTACTTATTGTGGGTCTCCCTGCTCTCTGCCCTACTGATGCCAGTGAACACTAGTCTCCACTGCTAAGTGGATCATTACTTTTTTCATTGATAGAGCTTCTTTTCACAACCATCTTCCAGTGTGGTGGTGACTGTCACTTGCACAGATGGTGAGCTGTCTCTGCTATTTCTGTACTCTGTATGTATTGATTTACAGTGCACCGGTGCTCCTCACTTCCTTTATTAATGGCAGCTAGAGCTTGCTATCAATGCAAGCAGTCATATTGTTTCATAGAGAGATAATATGATAATGTTGTTGACTTAAAAATTGGTGGTGTCATGTCACACTCTTTTGGCTGAAGATAACAAATGGCGATCATCATCATAGGACATGGCTTTGCTTGAATTCTAATTTGCTATTCTAATTTAGTCTGATAATTCTTTTTTTATTACAAATTTCCATCTTTTCCAAAACCAAAGTTGCAAACTGGGGCGTTTTTAGGCTTCCCCTGATTCACTACAACACATGTATTATATCTACTTTCAGATCCCCATTTGAGAATCTCTCTTCAGAGACCCATCCGTAGCCATTTCAGCATTTATGTCTGATTTTTTTTCCAGACACAGAAAAAGTCTCTCAGGAGGCTGAACACAAAAATGCTATTCAAGGTTTTGATATTTGAGAAACAGAACACCTAGGAAATATTCTCTTTCACCACTGGAATTCCAAAATATGTACCAGATGTGTTCTTTTTAGAATCAAGGTAAGAGTGTTATAGCCTACAGTGATGACCGCACATACATGTCCACAGTTATTAGCTGCTTATCAGTCAGTCTCTCCTCAAGGCATATTGGCATTTACAAAGAAACTTCAGAATCACAGCTGGGAGAGGTTGATATTTATAACCTTTCCAAACAGCTGTGGATAATTTCTTTACATAGGAGTACACAGTACTGATCACAGAATTCCTAATAACTTAAAAGGAATTCTACACCAAATTTGTGTCTTCTAATCAAAGTTATAATAACCTTTGTGTTCTTATTGCAGCTACTTTCCAGAGAACGCTCCACTGCAGATCAGCCAGGTTTCTACATAGGTGGGTTTTTAAAAAAATATAGAAGTTACTGTCATAGCCCTCACTGTTAGTCTGAACTGAAAAGGTACAATTCTATGAGCATAGTGTTAGTGTCACATTCACAGCCAAGAACAGATCATAATCGGCTAAACTATCTCACCTATAGGGCATAGTTAAACCCTCTGAATGCATCCCAGTCAAACTCTTGTTCATTATCCAGGTACAGTTAATACATGGAGGTGGACAGCAGCATCATGCCTGTTCTCCCTGTCCATGACTTCCATGTGTTGATCTGAAGCTGTAAGCAAAGACTATGCATGTACAAGCTGTGTGCATGGAGGTCCTGTCAGGTTGTGTGCAGGATTCCCAATCACACACACAGTCTACATGTGTGTATACAGCTCACAGGTACATAGGGACTATGACAGCAGGTGTGATCCCACTTCCTCTATTTTTTATTATTTTACTAAAATTATTTATAGACCACTTTTCATCTAAGGATCCAGAAGTGGTTTACAGAATAAAATTCAAACACTAAAATGCTAAAAACATAAAGTAAGTTATGCATTAAATCTAAATAAAGTCAAGTGGTAACGACTGATGAAGTCTTGTGCACTGCAGAGGGAACAGGGAGATTGGTTCTAATAGGGCCCAGTAACAAGTCAAATGAAGAATAACAAAGCTAGTGGACCTGATGGGATTCCTGCTGAAGTCTTTAAAGAAGGTGGGCCTGAATTTACACAACAACTTCATAAGCTCATCAAAAAAATCTGGATGAAGGAGGACATCCCAGAAGACTTTAGAGATGCCATAATTATCATTCTTTTCAAGAAGGGTGATAGAACAGGTTTTGGGAACTACCGAGGCATCTCTCTTCTAGCTACCGCAGGTAAAATCCTTGCAAGGATCATCGCAAATCACCTCCTACCTATCTCAGAAGACATCCTCCCTGAATCCCAAAATGGTTTCCACCCTTCCAGGGGGACAGTGGACATTATCTTCACTGCATGACAGCTTCAAGAAAAATGCAGGGAGCAGAATCGACCTTTATATATATGGCGTTTATTGATCTGACTAAGGCCTTTGATACTGTAAATCGAACTGCTCTTTGGACCATCCTTCCCTGATAAATTTGTGAATATTTTGCGACTCCTCCATGACAACATGACAGTGACAATTTTGGATAACAATGGCTCTCAAAGTGATCCATTCAAAGTGGGATCAGGCGTCAAACAGGGATACGTCACTGCTCCGACCTTATTTGCAATTTTCATTGCCATGATTCTACACCTTGTTGAGGGGAAACTTCCCACTGGCATGGAAATCACATATCAAACAGATGGAAAGCTTTTTTAATCTCAGTAGGCTAAAAGAAAAAAGTAAGGAAATTACAACCTCCGTCGTAGAACTTCAACATGCCGATGATAATGTAGTTTCCGCACATTCAGAGGAAGATCTTCAAACTATCCTAAATGTCTTAGCAGAAGTATATGAAAAGCTTGTCCTCTCACTTAACATCAAAAAAACCCAAAGTGCTTCATCAGCAGTGCGAACCAATTCCTTTGTAGCACCATCAATCCAGCTTAATGGTGCGATGCTGGAGAATGTCGATCACTTTTCCTATCTTGTCAGCCATCTCTCTGTAAAAGCTGATGTCAGTGCTGAAATTCAGCATTGTCTGAGCTCTGCAAGTGCTGCATTCTCCCGAATGAAGCGTAAAGTGTTCAAGGATTGTGATATTCACAGGGAGACCAAAATGCTTATTTACAACCTTACTGTACACCTGTGAAACATGGACCATCTATAAATGCCACTCCCAACTTCTTGAAAGATTCCAGCAACGCTGCCTCCGGAAAATTCTGCAAATTACTTGGGAAGATAGGCGGACTAATGTTAGCGTATTGGAAGAAGCAATGACCACCAGTGTTGAAACAATCATCCTCCAACATCAATTTCACTGGACCGGCCATGTTGTTTGATGCCTGATCTTCCAAAGCAGCTACTTTACTCCCAACTGAAGGATGGAAAACGGAATATCGGTAGACAGCAAAAGAGGTTTAAAGATGTTCTCAAAGCTAATCTAAAAAAATGTAACATGAGCATTGAGAACTGGGACGCCTTGGCCCATGAGCATCCCAATTGGTGGTCGGCCATTATCAAAGGTGCTATGGACTTTGAAGAAGCAAGAGTACAGGGCGAAAGGGACAAATGAGCTAAGCGGAAGGCACGTCAAGCAAATCCTCATCGTGACCATCTTCCATCTGGAAACTGATGTCCTCACTGTGGGAGGCTGTGTGGATCCAAAATTGGCCTCCACAGTCACTTAAGGACCCACTGTTAAAGACCTTACCCTGGAAGACATGTAGGGATGGTGTCAGGAAGGCTACAGCTGAGAATGAGCTGAGGTTAGCGAGAGATGCTAAAAGCAACAAAAAAGCTTTCTTTGCGAAATAGTGGAGGACTGGTGAAGTGCTGGATGACTGGAGGAGAGCTAATGTTGTCCCTATCTTCAAAAAGGGCAAAAACGAGGAACTGGGGAACTACAGACCAGACAGCCTAACATCAATCCCTGGAAAAACTCTGGAGCAGATTATAAAGTAGTCAGTCTATAAGCACCTTGAAAACAATGCAGTGATTACTAGGAGCCAACATGGATTTATGAAGAACAAATTCTGCCAAACTAATCTTATCTCGTTTTTTGATTGGGTAACCTCCCTGGTAGACTGTGGGAATGCTGTGGACATAATATATCTTGACTTCAGCAAAGCTTTTGACAAAGTTCCCCATGATATTCTGATTAGCAAGCTAGCTAAATGTGGGTTGGATGGAACAACTATCAGGTGGATCCACAGTTGGCTCCAGAATCATACTCAAAGAGTGCTTATCAATGGTTCCTTCTCAAACTGGGTGGAAGTAACAAGTGGGGTACCACAGGGCTCAGTCCTGGGCCCAGTGCTCTTCAACATTTTTATTAACGACTTGGATGAGCAGATACAGAGCATGCTTATCAAATTTGCAGATGATACAAAATTGGAGTGCACAGCTAATACCGTGGAAGACAGAAAGAAAATTCAAAGGGACCTTGATAGGCTGGAGCATTGGGCTGAAAACAACAGAATAAAATTCAACAGGGATAAATACAAAGTTCTACACACTGTGAGAAGGATCTTGGAATTGTTGTTGATCACAAGCTGAATATGAGCCAACAGTGTGATGTGGCTGCAAAAAAAGCAAATGCTATATTAGGCTGCATTAACAGAAGTATAGTTTCCAAGTTGCGTGAGGTATTAGCTCCTCTCTATTCAGCACTGGTTAGGCCGCATCTTGAATACTGCATCCAGTTCTGGTCTCCGCACTTCAAGAAGGATGCAGACAAACTGGAACGGGTTCAGAGGAGGGCAACAAAGATGATCAGACGTCTGGAAACCAAGCCCTATGAGGAGAGACTGAAAGAACTGGGCATGTTTAGCCTGGAGAAGAGAAGACTGAGGGGAGACATGATAGCACTCTTCAAGTACATGAAAGGCTGTCACACAGAGGAGGGCCGGGATTTCTTCTCGATAGTCCCAGAGTGCAGGACACGGAATAACGGGCTCAAGTTTCAGGAAGCCAGATTTCGACTGGACATCACTAAAAACTTCCTAACTGTTAGAGCCATACGACAATGGAACCAATTGCCTAGAGAGGTAGTGGGCTCTCCAACACTGGAGGCTTTCAAGAGGCAGCTGGACAGCCATCTGTTGGGAGTGCTTTGGTTTGGATTCCTGCATTGTGCAGGGGGTTGGACTTGATGACCTTCCAATTCTACTATTCTATGATTCTATGGACTTGATGACCTTCCAATTCTACTATTCTATTATTTTAATAGCAAACAGGAAACAATGTTGAGAATACACACAATATCTAAGATGGGCCAATAACCAAATTTGGTAAAGCCTGAGCAAACACAAAATGTCTTAACATTCTCTTCGGAAGCACCCTACTGTGGGTGCCTCCCATATAGCAAGGGGGAGAAATTTCCAAAGCCTGGGTGCCACTACAGAGAAGGCTTGTTTCCATGTCATCATTTAGCATCATATTGTAAAAGCAGACACCACTAACAAGACCTTCCCTAATGATTTTAATATCCTAGCAGGTCTGATAGGGAAAAGCTATATTTTAGGTATCCTGGTCCTGAGTTGTTTAAAGCTTTATATTTCAGCAACAAAACCTTGAAAATAGCTTGGTAGCTAAGAGGCAGCTAGTGCAGTATTGTTAACAAAGGTATAACATGGGCAGGACTGGGTACTCTGCTTGCTGCTGCATTGTGTACTAGCTACACCTTTTGAACTAATCCAAAGGACTGTATCACATGAAGTTCATTACAGTAAATCAGATATGAAGTTACTCACACATGGGACAATATCCAGTCCAACCGACTTGTTCTGTCAGTTTCAGAATTTCTGCTTGCGCCACAGAACTCTCCTGCTCCTCTCCCCACACATCCCCTCCCCAAATCTGCTCCAGAATGTAGGAGGAACCCACAGAACAGATTTATTACACATTAATTCAGCATTCCAGAGTTCTTCAGGTATAATTTGATGTTCATTTCCCCCCACATGATCAATTGCAAAAGGTTTGGGTCCCAAACAAGCAATATGACTTGGTGAGAATAATGTGGAGCCACTGCTTCTATAAACTGATATATAGAGATGTGTGAATATGTCAGTTTTGGTTTATCTCAGTTTCTCATTTTTCCCAGTTTTAAATTCAGTTCAGGATCCTTTATCAAGCATAAATAGTACATGCTTATAGAAATGGGACCTTTTACATTGAAAGCATGTGCTCTAACAGTAGGGATGAACAGAACAATCTGTTTCTAGTCTGTATCATTTTCACATGTGTTCACACATAAGTCCATTCCATCCTCCTTCAGGTTGCTTTTTAAACATACAAAAATGTGTACTTAAATACATATTTTAAATAAAAGTAATTTCCCTCAAAATATGTACTTATAAATGTGTTTTCTCTCAAAATATACATTTTAAAAATGTATTTTGATATGGATTTTTGAGTCAAGAACTTCACTAGAACATGCGGGAAGTGCAAAGCCTGTAGGTAACTAAGTGATCCACATTATAAGTCCAGGAAGGGCAGATCAGGTCAGTTCCTATTGGAATACACACAGATAGGATTCTTCAGGTATCCCTGTTTATCACTGATCTATGACCTTGCTCCACAGCATTGTAACATATACATTTCCACTATGTCCTCCCCCGCTCAAGGTGCTGGAGACACATTAGACTAGTACTGTGCATATGTACAGAACCTACAAGTACACAAGTTTCATGTGCATGGGCTCTGTGACCCTAATTGTCCACCCATAATTTGTACTCACTTTAACAAATTCTGTGTGTAGGAGATTGAGCCCTGTGAGGGGAATAACAGTCTCCTAACAACTCTCAGCACCCTTCACAAACTACACTTCCCAGGATTGTTGGGAGGAAGCCATGACTCCTTTAAAGTGGAATGTCTGATGTGGATGTGGCCATAGTTTCTACTAGAAAAGATGCTACAAAAGTAAGTGTAAGAATATAGCCCCAAAACCTGACATCAAGGCAATGTTGCAGTGAAATCCTTCCAATATCAAACCGAGATACCCACAAACATAGTGCATCACATTTGTGCCATCTGAATGAAGCCTTCTGTGAATTCAAGACATGCATCAGAGGTTGCAATCACTATTTAAGATGAATTGGGCTACGACCTGGGAGACCAGGGTTCAAACCCCACATAGCTATGAAACTCACTGGGAGACCTTGGGCCAGTCACTGCCTCTCAGCCTCATGAAAACCCTAGTCATAGGGTCGCCATAAGTCGGAATCGACTTGAAGGCAGTACATTTACATTTTTTATTCCAAAGTATCTTTTATGCAAAAGAATCTTTTATGCAAACATAACCATGTATATGACTAATAGCACATAGTATCACACTAGCATTTATGTTATAACCTCAAGTTAACATTACTGTGGAAGTATTTATCATAGTGCCTGAGCTAATATTTAAAAAAAGAATTGCTATTGCCAAATAAAAATAAATTATAGTAAGGATGCAGGTTGACCTTCACCCTTTATTTAGCCTTTCAAAATGCCTTTTATAATGCTTGATTGCATTTCCTAGATAGCCAAGCACAGCATGCTTCCTTTACATATTCTAAAAAAAAAGTCTATGAAGGCAAGATAAAAAAAAAGGAAAAGGAAGGAGAGGATGTTGCACTAGTAAAAAGAGTAGTAATCAGTCAACAAACATCACTAATATTTTCTTGAAAAATTGTTATTCCTGTTTTCTCATACCCTGAGACATTATATGAATGCAGGTATTAGTGTGAAGATGCACAAAATGTTCCTTAATCTCTGCTTGCAGTGCTTGTATGCCATCATCTCTGTTGAACAGTTAATTTGTGATTTAAAAAGAAAGATATAGTGCTTTCCCCCAATTAACTACCATCTAAGTTATCCTTGACCTAGTGTACTATGACAAAACGAGTTACAGGAGCAATTTCCCACAGAATAGTCATAAAAGCCAATCACTTTCTTGTGTTTGATAGCTTTATGAGTGTTGTGCTTTTTCAAGTATTTTGGACTTCCATTCAAATAATGTTTAAAAAAGTGGGGGGATGTACACATATGAAGAGTGGATTAAAACCTATAATTATCCCCAAAGAACCCCATGCAGTTTGCAAAGTCAGCTTAAAAATAGCAGTGCAGTAATTCTACAAGGGGCTGGTTATGATGATAACAATATTTTTTGGCAGATCATAAATGCTTTTAATGAACTCTAACTGGGCACTCCAACCAATGAATAATGTCTTAAGGCTCATTAGCTGATCTTGGCTCTACTAGATATGTTGCAATTACATACAAGTTGCTCTCAAGCAGGTTTTATGGTGAGCCAGAGACCCTCTAATCAGCTTCTGGAGTGTAATGTGGATCTGTAAATATTCACTCATTAATCAGCATCTCAGCTTGTCCCTAAACCATCAGCAGAGCACAGGTATCCTCCCAAGTGCTCAGCTAACACACCATGAATTTTCAGGCATCTTGTCACAGGGTATAATTTATTTATTCAGAAAGAGCAAAGGCAACTTAAGCTCCAAGGATATGGGTGGTTTGCACTTCTTTTCACATGCTGTCAGAGTCAATACTATATGGCAAGGACTCTGAATGAATAAATATTGTTTGCCAGTGAAAGGAATGGCAGGATTAAATCCTGTAATATGGCTGAGGAGGTAGGACTAAAGTTACATTGTACAAGTCAAACCAAAGTACATATACATATACAATCCTCCCTTGCCTATCTGCCAAGGCTACTTATATCAAGGCTTATAGCAAGGCTCTTATGCATTTACCACTGCATGATAAGCAGAAATTCAACAGTTCAGCCTTTTCCTGTAATAAGGTAAGCATTCACTGCTGAAATCCTGCCTATTTTGTAGGAATCCCAACTGGGGGGGTCAATATATGCCTCTAAAACTGAATAATATTAACAGGTAATCTACCTGCATGATAATTTTCCTCAGAGGACATCATGATTTGAAATAAATCAAACACTGGGGCTCTGAGTAAGAATTTCTGTGAATATGTCAGAGAAGCCTGCCTTATTGAGCCCTGGAACCGGAAGCTATGGATCTCTAACTGCTCATCAAACTACAATTCCTAGGCTTTTTATATGGCTCTCTTTGGAGGTAGCCATGAAACTAAAAGTGATATAAAACTGGTATAAATGTATAGTGTGGTCTGCAAATTGGGCCAATCTATCCTGTGCATTTGAAAAGAGAATGAAGTACCTATCAGGTAAGCATCCATACGGAGCAAATTCCAAAAATAGAAAAGGCCATCTCCTCAGTCACCACCTGCCTTACTTTAGATGACAGGGGCATCCGGCCAGAGAAGAGCCTCTGCTGATGACTTCAGGACTGTTGACATTGGAAGGGCCATTCCTTCAGACATGTTCAGAACAAAACAATTATGGGCAATGAGCTCATACAAGCATCACTTGAAGAGTTATGATTTAAAGAAGCAAGCACCATTGTATTCTGATTTTCATTCTTTCTCGTTCTTCAGGAAATGGCTTTCTTGGATGGCTCTCACAAAAGACCTTTCCTTGCTTGCAAAAAAACCCTTTAACAATATAAAATATTGTTAGCAGATAAACAAATAAGTGTTTTCAGGAACTGAGTTGATGATTTTGAAGGTCAGGCTTGAAATAATTAGACAGTGCCAATGATGTTCAAGAGCAAGAATGAGGGATCTAGTTAGTTTTTGCAGAGGGGAGGAAAGAAGTCATGGCCTTGCAAGTCATCAAAAAATCTATGCTACTTTGCCCTCCCCGCTTTTGATTGCATCACTATTGTCCTTCTCTACTCCAGACCTTCAACTTTGTAATCTGCACCTTTAAGGTGTACTTTGTAGAGAGACTAAAAATGTTGCCTTCAGTGCTCTTTTCATTTTATTATCTTGCCAGGACAGCCAACATTATTGTAAATCTATTTCAAAATGTTATGTTTTAGACAGTAAGTTGATTTTGTCCAATACTAGTTCATCCAGACTATAAAAGGGGAAAAACAAATCAAGGGTTAGGTCAAATGTGATGGGGTAGCTTTTTTTTGTTATCTTTGTAATATTTTGACCCCTTTCAGAACATTCACAGAAAGACATATGTTGTGAAACCAGAGAAGATCAACAAAATAGAGTAAAAGGCTGCACTTTCCCAAATGCCCTTTTGTCACATGAGGTTGATACATTTTGAAACTCCAAGTAGCAATGTCAACTCATTGTGTACATCATTTTATGGAGTATACATTTTCTCCTAAGCTGTGCAGCCCCTCATTAGGTAAGATTTGCAGCAATGTCAGCGCAATAATAATAATCTCACCACAAGTCTTATTAATAATATTGTGTTCAACCTCATCAGGGAAAGCTGAAGGATCTCAGTGGTTGGGACATATAAACTTTGCTAAGTAGGCAATGGCTCTGCAGCAATGAAAAGACCCAGCAATTATAAATATTGGCTGGCATGAACTTTTGTAGACAATAGCTAATGTAAGTTGCCATGGGGGATCTCAAACCATGACCTCTAGTTGGGAGTCTTTGGCACCTTCCCAATTGTGTTCGGGACCTCTGGCCAGTAGGCAGTCTTGACTTTATAGCAGGGAAGGGGAACCTGTGTCCCTCCAGATGTTGTTGGATTCCATCTCTCATCAGCCCCATCCAGTATGGTCAGGGATATGGAGAACTGTATTTTTAACATTTGTTGCTCTAACTTCCCTGCTCTACTATACACATTTTCCCAAATAATTTCCCCTAATGTAATGTCTTTTGTATGTTATTTTCACTAATATATACATTTTACGCTTTCCCGTAATTATATATGCATTTTTGTACACACTAAATTAGTTGGAGAACTGTACCATAAAATTCAGAGAACTGCAAATTTCAAAGGATAACTACATTTCAGTTTGCATATTGATTTAGAAGCGTGAATTAGGCAGCTTCTAATTAAATACAAACAAAATGGCATCTTTATCCCGTCCCTAGTAAAACACAGACTTTTCACAATTCAGCTGCTTTGTCTCAACTTCCCCACTCCAGTCCCATGCTACATGCTACCTTACTTCACTTCATCTGTCTAATCTGGTATTTGACCTCCAGACTGTCCGTAACTATATCTCCTGCTTCTGCCCCTCAGTTCCTGTTGCCTGATTCAGTCCCTCACCTCCTTCCTGTTTACAACCATGCCTCCCACCTCTGCCCCATGTCATGTGCCTATTGCCTTATCTGTATCAGATCCAGACTCCATGGCCACCTCTTACATATTAGGCTCCAGATGAGATAATTAGATATAGCTTATTTGGGGGATATGTCCATGCTTGGTAGAAAATAATAATTAACATAGCACAGGGATTTGTTTTGCTGATTGTTAAACAATACCTGCAAATAAACATTCTTTTTTTTTTACAATAATTTTTATTCAAATTTTCATAAAACATACAAAACAAAATCATAAAACATTCAAAGACAAAAAACAAAACAAAACAAAAATAATTAAACAAAAAAAAATATTGACTTCCCATTTGTCACAGATCAAATCAGTTATAGGTCTACAATATATAACAATCCTGCCTCTTAAATCATATTATAAAATCACTTTCCTCCAGTAGTTATCTTAATTAATCATCAAATCTCATAAACATTACTTTATTCTTTCCACAAAAAGTCAAAGAGAGGTTTCAATTCTTTAAGAAATATATCTATCAATTTTTCTCCAAATAAACATGTCGATTAATCCATCTCATCAAAATCTGTTAGGTTCAATAATTTCAATAGCCATTATTCCATTATCCCTATTAGTTCCATCTTCCATCTTCAATAGTCCTGTTAAGTCCAGTAATTTCAGTGTCCAATCTTCCATTATCAGTATTCCATAATAATCTTGCTGTCATAGCCATAGTCATATAATAAGAGTCTGGTGGGAATTTCCTCTATCCCAAATATTTTCTTGCCATCCATTCTGAATAAGTTGCTGAAATACTGTTGTAAAGTCATATCTCTGTTCTTCTTTTTTACAAAATGCACTGGCTCATCTCTTGAGAGTTTTTCCATTGTCACATGGCTGCAGTTAATTCCATAGATTTTCTCTATATCAAACTCCATCACGTCATTCCAGTCCAAAAGATTATCCAAGCCATTGATAACTTTATCTCTAATATCTTCATTAATTTCTTCAGAGATAACGTTAAATTCCAAACAGTAGATTTTATTTCTAAAATCCATAAACTCCAGATCTTTTTCCAATTCCACATTTGTTCCAATCTCCAGGGCTTGTATCTTCCCTTTATTTTTTCTTTTCTCATCTCTGATCTCATTCTCCTCTCTCACAGGATCCCCTATTTCTTTAAGCTCCTGCGTCATTTTGCTCAGTTCCATTTTCAGCTCCTTACTACCCTGTCGCAGGGTTTGTTTCGTTATCTCAATCTCATCCATTATTTTCTGAAACATAGTTACTTCCAGATTCTCAGCCACTTTCTTGATTGCCATTTTTAAAACCACGAAAACAAAGCAAAACAAAAATAAAGAAGAACCGCTTCTTATTTCAGCAACAATTGGGTTAATATTCCAGGCTTGATGACATCACAGTATAAACAGAGCAGCCTGCCTTATCTCTCTATGTTCAAGAATGCAAAACAAATTTAGTTCCCAGCATCAAAACAGTTAGTGGCATCGTGAAGAAACAGATTCGTCAAAATAAAATAGACCAAAAAGAGAATAGTCCCAGACAATATAATATTCCTCGGAATAGAAATCAGGAATAGAAATCCCTCTTCTGTTTATATGTTTAAAATGCACTTCCAGGACAGCTTTTTGCGACAGAAACAGAGATAAGCTGTTAATTTCGTGAATAACAGAGAAGAGTTATAGCTCACCCAGAAGTTGTCCAAAGCCGATCAATCTGACAAATCTCCTTTTGCTGCAACAATTTAAACCAAGTAAAAAAAATAATAGAAAGAAGGGTGCTTGCCTGTTAGTCCGTTCTCTCTTTAAAGAAAAGATAAACGTATCGCTTAAACAGATAGAGCTTGTTCGGAAGTCTGTCCGGCATTGTTGGCTGGACCTTATCTCATAAATTAATGAAATCCAGTCCTCCCAACAAAAACAGGCTTTTGAGGTTGATCTCTACGTTTCTCCCTGCCCGGGAGAAATTTCATCAGTCAAAAAAAAAAAAATGTTCTGACTGATTTATATCTGAATAAGCTTCTTTTGAGGCGGGAGCCCGTCCCAAAAGCAGGCACAAGCGAAGTCACCCTTCCCGGAAGTCACTCAAATAAACATTCTGAAGAAAAAAAAAACATTAATTCTATTACAATATTGCATTTCCAAATTTTGTCACCTCATAGGTTTTCACTGCAGGTTTTTTTACATTATATCCATGATCTTTAAATTTGTTACTAATACATGTTGCTTAATGAGAAAGAGATTAATTAACATTCTATGGTATTAGAATGGTATTTCTGGCCATCTAAAGAGATTATGAGCAGTCCCTGTAATTTTTTATTTGACTACTATAAAATATTTTCTGTATGTCAAAAGATGTTGTAATTAAAAGATGTAATTGTTAAAAGATGTAATTACTTAAAGAAAATTGAAACACAGAAGAGGTTTTTGGAACTGCTTTGTTTTAAAGTTTGCAATTACATGATAGACTAAATACCTAAACTGATATATGTGCTGTAGAATACTCAGCAATAAATCTTTTGTTTTGAACATTATTAGAGAATGAAAATCAAGTATTAATGTCACAGCTACAGTGCTACATGTCAAGTGTAAACTGGTATGCAAGTAGTCCTAGGCAGTATAGACAGAAGACAAGCAGGATTTGAAATGATCTACAGGAAGCAATCACTAGGCTGATTAGACAAGTCAAGATCAGGATCAATAAACCATTCAAAAAAGTACTGCATTCATGTGCACATTTTTTCACCACTACCTGTATCATATCAATGAAATGGTGGCAGTATTAAAATGCCATGAAGCTCTGTGGAATATAGCTAGTTTAAAATGGATTGTTTCATTTTAATTTATTTTGAATGTAAAATAAGGGGACTTCAAATGATGCCGTGCCATTGATTTTTAGATTAGATGTAATCGATTATAGTTAGTGGGGGGGAGGGGGGAAATAAACCTTTATTGTTAGCAGAACTAATTCAGACCCAAATCAGTCAAACTGGAAAGACACAGAGCAACTCTGGAACAGATTGGACTGCTTCCCAAAGCTACATATACCAGTCAAATCCACAGATCAAAGTGCACATCCCTATTAAATATTACAGCAAATATAAGGTGCCCTCTTTTGAGCAAAAAAATCATTTGTAAACACTAAGCATCTGAGGCTCATGCAGGTGTGGGCCATAGTGACATCTACTGACTTGTAAGCCCTCATTTGGATAATATAATCAGTTGCATATATCTGAATTCTTTGTATCCTTCAGCAAATTATTACTTGGCAGCATGAAAGGGAAAGACTGTAACAGTGGCATCACTAGCGGGGTGCGGGGAGTGCGGACCACACCCGGGTGACACCATGAGGGGGTGACACCCAGAGCCACCCCATTGTGGGGCAGGGCGCCCACACCGTTGCCTGGCAAAGGAGCTGAGAAGCACTCTGAGTCGGCGTCGGAGCAGCCAACTCCTCCTCGGAGGCAGGCAGGCGGTCGGGCGAGACTGGGAGCAGCGTTGGCGGGGTGAGGGAGGCGCACCAGCATTCCCAGGCCTGCTTCTTCGGCTGGGTGCCCCTCCGGCGTGCACCCTCCCAGAGGCATGAGTGGCTGGCCTTGTGTGTGCACGCACAAGTGCGCGCTCAGCAGGACATTTGGGGGCTCGCCAAGGAGTTACCGCACCGGGTGACACCAACCCTAGTGACACCACTGGACTGTAAGACTATTTCCCCCTAGTAGCTTTGAAAATAGTTTGTCTTTTATGGATATATATATAAAGAGTGCCCTTCAATTTCACGTTTATAGATTTTTTAAAACTGTTAAATAAACAGGAAGTATAAACTTAGTTGAACCCAATGTTCTGTACTCTAGCCACAGTGCTATTAAATAAAAAGGCTATCTCTCATACGTTTCTATCATCATTCTTATGTAATTGGGGAAAAAGCATCATCTTGAGTGAGAGTACTCAAAAGCAAACTAAAATATGAAACTGCTGCATTACAATACATCAAGAATTTCAATGCTGTCACTTGTGGACCAAAACAAAGGATTTTTAGCATGTCATATGGGTTAAATGGTTTCCAATGCCAGGAAGTCTGTGTTATTAACAACTGTTTTGTGTATTAGCACTGTCTCTATTTCCCTGCATTTATTTTTCCTTTGACCTTACTATTTACAATCCCCCCACCCCCAACAATGTATATGTACCTGCAACTCAGGATACCACTTCATCTGATTTGTGTATCTGGAGAAGTGGACTGTAGTCCACAAACCTTATGCCATAATAAATGTCTTAGTTTCCTTGTTGTTTTTACTTTAAACTATGCAATCCTCTGGCCAATCAATCAATCGATCAATCATTACGGCGAAAGACCAGCACTATAAAAACATATCAACATTACATAGAGAAACATACAGCAGCAACATGAAATCGCCCCAAGGGAAGGAGAGGCTGCTGCTGCTGTGCTGCTGCTGCTGTGCTGCTGCTGCTACTGTGGGACCACCATCTCCACCACCCTTCCCTGAGGGACTTCTGCCTGGCAGGACCAGGCCCCAGGTACCCAGCCAGCCAGGACTGATTCTTACCACCTGTCCCTCTTTGGAGGGATACATAAGCCGGCTGGCTGAGGTGGCCTGGGAGACCCAGGGCCTGCAGGAGAAAGAAACCATTGCCCCAAGGGAAGGAGAGGCTGCTGCTCTTGCTGCTGCTTTCTTTTTCTTTTTTTTACTTTTTTGTTGGTGTGTTGATGCAATTTGAGATGAATGGGTGCCTGATTATATGAATGTATGTCTGAGTGAGTGTGTATGTTTATATGCTGTATATATGGCTGTATATATAGCTGTTTTTATACCTTTAATTGTTGTATATTTTAGTTGTATTATGTGCTTTGGAGAGAGTTTTATCCATCAGGCGGGGAGACTTGAGGGGGCCCCAATTACCGTAGTGACGGGCAAAGGAAGGTATGGCGCTGTGAGAAGGACGTGCCAGGTAAGGGGAACGCGGTCCAGACATGTTGTGGCTGTGCCTTGTTCCGGTCCTTCCCACACCCGCAAGGTCGTTGGTAGTCCTATCAGCCAACTCTCAGATCTCCAGTTGCTGCTCTTAAATGCCAGATCGGTATATAATAAAACCTCCCTCGTCCACGATTTGATTGTGGATGAGGCAGCCGATCTGGCATGTATAACCGAGACCTGGGTGGGTGAGCAGGGAGGAGTTGGTCTCTCTCAGCTCCGCCCACCGGGGTACTTGGTTCAGCATCATGGTAGATCTGAGGGTCGGGGAGGTGGGGTTGCTGTCGTCCATAAGAGTTCCATCTCACTCACCAAGCACCATGTTCATTCAGTTACTGGCCTGGAGTGTTTGCACCTTGTGTTGGGCCAGAGGGACAGGCTGGGAATCCTTTTGGTGTACCGCCCACCTTGCTGCCCAATGGCTTCCCTAACTGAGCTGGCGGAAGTGGTCTCGGATATATTGTTGAGGTCCCCCAGACTAATAGTACTGGGGGATTTCAACATTCATGCCGAGACCACTTTGTCTGGCGCGGCTCAGGACTTCATGGCTTCCATGACAGCCATGGGGCTGTCTCAATATGTTAGTGGTCCAACACATGTATCGGGGCACACTCTAGACCTTGTTTTTGCTACTGAGCATGGGGAAAGTGATCTGGATGTGGGGAGTTTTACAACACTCCCTTTGTCATGGACAGACCACTGCTTGCTGAAGTTTAGACTTTCAGTAACCTCTTCCCTCTGCAAGGGTGGGGGACTTATTAAAATGGTCCGCCCCCGGAGACTAATGGATCCTGAAGGTTTTCAAAGGGCTCTGGGGGATTTTCCGGCTGATAGGACTGGCACTCCTGCTGAAGCCCTGGTCACTCTGTGGAATACGGAGATGACCCGGGCTGTAAACACGATCGCTCCTGCACGCCCTCTCCTGTGTAGAGCTCATACAGCTCCATGGTATACTCCGGAGCTGAGAGCGATGAAGCAAGATAGGAGGAGGCTTGAGCGGAAATGGAGACGAACTCCCGACGGATACAATTATGCGCTGGTTAGTGCTTCGACTAAGCTCTATGTAGGAGCAGTGAAGGCAGCTAAAAAACATCATTTTGCTGCCACTATTAAATCATCTCTTTGCCGCCCAGCGGAGCTCTTTCGAGTTGTCCGGGGGCTTCTCCATTCAAACCCTCCGGACACGGTGGAATCATCGGAGGCCCGCTGTAATCAGTTTGCCGATCACTTCCAGAATAAGATCTCATGTATCCGCCGGGACCTAGACTCTCAAGTTATAGCAGTAGATCCTAGTGAGATGTCCGGAGCGCAGTCTTGTCCTGTTTTGTTGGATGAGCTTCAGTTGGTTCAACTCGAGGACGTGGACAAGGTGCTTGGACAGGTACGTGCAACCACTTCGGTACTGGATCCTTGCCCCTCCTGGCTGATAAAAACTAGTAGGAATGGAACAGGTAGCTGGGCCAAGGAAGTGATAAATGCCTCTTTACGAGAGGGAGTGGTCCCGGGCTGTCTGAAAGAGGCAGTGGTGAGACCACTCCTGAAAAAGCCTTCCTTGGACCCAGACAATTTTAACAGCTACAGGCCAGTGGCGAATGTTCCATTCCTGGGCAAGGTCTTGGAACGGGTGGTTGCTGGCCAGCTCCAGGCGCTATTGGATGAAACTGATTATCTAGATCCATTTCAATCGGGTTTTAGGCCCGGTTTTGGCACTGAGACAGCCTTGGTCGCCCTGTACGATGACCTATGTCGGGAAAGAGACAGAGGGAGTGTAACTCTGTTGATTCTCCTTGATCTCTCAGCGGCTTTTGATACCATCGACCATGGTATCCTTCTGGAGAGGCTCGCGGAGTTGGGAGTTGGAGGTACTGCTTGGCAGTGGTTCCGCTCCTACTTGGGGGGTCGTCTCCAGAAGGTAGTGCTTGGGGAACATTGCTCGACACCGCGGGCTCTCCAATATGGGGTCCCGCAGGGGTCAGTTTTGTCCCCCCTGCTTTTTAATATCTACATGAAGCCGTTGGGAGAGGTCATCAGGAGTTTTGGAGTGCGTTGTCATCAGTATGCTGATGACACGCAGCTCTACTTCTCCTTTTCATCTTCTTCAGGTGAGGCTGTCGATTTGCTGAACCGTTGCCTGGCCTCGACAATGGACTGGATGAGAGTTAACAAACTGAAGCTCAATCCAGACAAGACTGAGATGCTGTTGGTGGACGGGTTCTCTGATCGGATGGTGGATATATACCCTGTCCTGGACGGGGTTACACTCCCCCTAAAGGACCGGGTTCGTAGTCTGGGAGTCTTTTTAGACTCTTCCCTCTCACTTGAGGCTCAAGTAGCCTCGGTGGTTAGGAATGCGTTTTACCAACTTCGGTTGGTAGCCCAGCTACGTCCCTATTTGAGTAAAGAGGACCTTACATCAGTGGTACATGCTCTGGTAACCTCACGTTTGGATTACTGTAATGCGCTTTACGTAGGGCTACCTTTGAAGACAGTTCGGAAGCTACAACTAGTGCAAAATGCGGCGGCCAGATTGCTGACAAGGACCAAGCGGTCCGAGCATATAACACCTGTTCTGGCCAGCTTGCACTGGTTGCCAATATGTTTCCGGGCTAGATTCAAAGTGTTGGTATTAACCTATAAAGCCTTATACGGTGCGGGACCACGATACCTTGCGGAACGCCTCTTCCGATATGAACCGGCCTGTGCACTATGTTCTGCTACGAAGGCCCTCCTCCGGGTTCCAACTCACAGGGAGGCCCAGAGGGTGATGACAAGATCTAGGGCCTTCTCAGTGGTGGCCCCCGAACTATGGAACAGTCTCCCTGAGGAAGTACGCCTGGCGCCGACTCTGCTCTCCTTCCAGCGCCAGGTCAAAACCTTCCTATTCTCTGAAGCATTTTAAGTTACACTGATTTAATTTTAAAAATGTTTACTGTGTTGGATTGTTGCTTGTATTTTAGTACTGTTTTGTTATTTATTGTATTTTTATGCTGTTTTATGTTCACCGCCCTGAGAGCTATTGCTAGTCGGGCGGTATATAAATTTAATAAATAAATAAATAAATAAACAAATAATATGACTCTAATGGTGTTGAATAAATACCCCAGTGGGCAAAAAGCATCCACCATCACTTTCCTACAGGTAACAGCTGATTAACAAAATCTTGCCACATTATATGTGCTGAGAGTAAATATTCTAAATAAAATACATCAGATCTCCCTGGGATTTTTTTTAAGAATTGGGATGATAAGATCAAGTCAGGAGTCCCACTAAAAAGGACAGTACAGTAGCACACGAGAAATCCTATGACGTTTGTCCCTGGTAACTGTGTGTATAGGATTGGCAGTCACAAGCAACTAAATCCCACTTCATCTCAATAGCATTTTAAATATTAGCATATTATACATAAAACCTGTCCATACATGTGCACTTACATGTATGTGCTAAAAGTTGAAGAATGAAAAATCTAGCAACTTTACAATGAGGCAAACATAGGAACAGTGGTTTACCAGGGACAAGGACAAGAAAAGAGGGTGTGTGCCTAGTAAACAGGGACAGTTAGAGGATATGCCAGGACAGGGGTGTGGAACTGCTGGCCTCTGGGGAAAATCTGGCCAGGCATACTCTGGCTCATCATCTCTCCTAGAATCATAGAATCATAGAATAGTAGAGTTGGAAGGAGCCTACAAGGCCATCGAGTCCAACCCCCTACTCAATGCAGGAATCCAAATCAAAGCATTCCCGACAGATGGCTGTCCAGCTGCCTCTTGAATGCAGTGTCGGAGAGCCCACTACCTCTCTAGGTAATTGGTTCCATTGTCATAAGGCTCTAACAGTTAGGAAGTTTTTCCTGATGTCCAGTCGAAATCTGGCTTCCTGCAACTTGAGCCCATTATTCCGTGTCCTGCACTCTGGGATGCTTGAGAAGAGATCCCGGCCCTCCTCTGTGTGACAGCCTTTCATGTACTTGAAGAGTGCTATCATGTCTCCCCTCAGTCTTCTCTTCTCCAGGCTAAACATGCCCAGTTCTTTCAGTCTCTCCTCATAGGGCTTTGTTTCCAGTCCCCTGATCATCTTTGTTGCCCTCCTCTGAACCCGTTCCAGTTTGTCTGCATCCTTCTTGAAATGCGGAGACCAGAACTGGACGCAGTATTCAAGATGAGGCCTAACCAGTGCTGAATAGAGATGAACTAGTACTTCACATGTTTTGGAAACTACACTTCTGTTAATGCAGCCTCATATAGCATTTGCCGTTTTTGCAGCCACATCACACTGTTGGCTCATATTCAGCTTGTGATCAACAACAATTCCAAGATCCTTCTCACATGTCGTAATGCTGAGCCAAGTATCCCCCATCTTATAACTGTGCATTTGGTTTCTTTTTCCTAAGTGTAGAACTTTGCATTTATCCCTGTTGAATTTCATTCTGTTGTTTTCAGCCCAATGCTCCAGCCTATCAAGGTCCCTTTGAATTTTCTTTCTGTCTTCCACGGTATTGTTTCTGTCTTCCATGGTATTTTGTATCATCTGCAAATTTGATAAACATGCTTTGTACCTCCTCATCCAAGTCGTTAATAAAAATGTTAAAGAGCACTAGGCCCAGGACCGAGCCCTGTGGGACCCCACTCGTTACTTCTGCCCAGTTTGAGAAGGAACCATTGATAAGCACTCTTTGAGTACGATTCTGGAGCCAACTGTGGATCCATCTGATAGTTGTTTCATCCAGCCCACATTTAACTAGCTTGCTAATCAGAATATCATGGGGCACTTTGTCAAAAGCTTTGCTGAAGTCGAGATATATTATGTCCACAGCATTCCCACAGTCTACAAGGGATGTTACCCGATAAAAAAATGAGATGTGATTAGTTTGGCAGGATCCTCTTTGGCTACATCTCCTTTTCCAGTGGTGAATTTCCAGCATACTGCACTTCCACTGTGCATAAGGGAGACTGGACTCCCCCTACCCAGCACAGAGACCAACAGAGAGAAAGGAAAAAGTGGGAGGGAAGAAAGAGAATGAGAAAAAAGGGAAAAGGAGAGAAAAGGAGAGAAAACAGATAGAAAGAGAAAAGGCCTGCAACCTTGCCATTGTTGCCTTTGGTCCCACCCAGCAGTGGCTCATGGGGGGGGAGTAGAGGCAGTGGTGTCCATGCAGTGATGCTGTGCTCATTGGGACAGGGCAAGATCAATGGTTCTCCGGGGCAGTGATGGTCCCACAATCCTAGACAAGTCTGCTCAGGATTAAACTCCATTGAGTTCCATGATACTTTATCTCATGTGCAGCATAAATTCCTTTCTCACCTGCATAATTTTCTTGTCTTTCATAGTGTGAAAAAGATCAATCAAGTAAATGGCCCGACAGCATTCTCCTAAGATTATTTCCAGTGTTGACACTATATTGTAGCAAAGTTAGTAGAAATATACAGAGAGAGACAGACAGAAACACACACATTAATGCAACATTGCAGGTATAATAATAGAAACACCAGAGAAAAAACAAATGATTGTTTCCTTATTGAAGGGTTAGGTTTAGGGTTTCTAGAAAGAGTTCAGTGCATTCTCACTCTGCAACTGGGGACTCACAGAGCATTTTAAAAAACAACACTAAAATCCTGCTGATCAGCTGCCTGGCAGGGAAAGAGTGTATTACCATACCTATCAACTCAGAAAGAAGTCTCATTGATTCAGCAGGGCTTAGCCCCAGAAAAGTGAATATAGAATTACAACCAAAGTGCACCAAAGAGAACTGAATCCAGCCCTCACTCACTCTTTCCTCTCAATCTGCTGATCAGTGATATTTTAACTTTCGAAGAGCCCACTCTCTCGTCTTTGACACCTGAGATGTACAAATTTTAGGAGTCACCCTTATGATTGTAAGTTGTTTTAAAATGTTTTTAAGGATGCATTTGAAATTGTTGTAACCTGCCCTCAGGGTGAAGGGCAGGTTATAAATTAAAATCATCATCATCACCATTATGTGAAAGAGGAGAGTGTTAGCTACAGAGAAGAAGAGTCTTCTCAGTGGCTAACTTACCTCCTTTCACTCTGATTGGCTCCAATCAGCAGGAAAGGACAAGGAAGAATGTTAAAAGACTCTTCTCAGTGGCTAAGACACTCCCCTTTCATGCTGATTGGTTTCTAGAACACTGGAGATAGGTTGCTCCCAAAATATTAAGGGGTCTAAGACCTCACAAGACCCCTGATGACTATAACCTGGGTTACCAAAGTTCAAAGACACATTCCAGCTAGGCAAAAATGTGTCAGATGTAAAGCGAGTCTCAGTGAGGGGTGCAGCCTGTGGATAGGGTTACCAACTGTACTCTTTTAAGAGTACATGTACTCTTTTTGAGATGGTACAACAGCATACTCTTACTTTTCACTTATCAAAGCCAAATGTACTCTTTTTGAAATGACAAAATGATGGTAACCCTACCTGTGGAGAGAGGGTATGGCTTGGGGAAAGTTTCGAGAGCCAGCCAGAGAGTCCTGGAGGGCTGTATTTGGCCCCTGGGCCTAAGGTTTCCTGTCCCTCATATAATTGTACAAATCAGCTCATAAACTGATGATCTGCTGGAACTAAAATATCAGATAATAAATATTTCTGATTATCCATGTTCCATACATTAATAAAGTAAGAGTACTTCATGTGACCACAGCTCTTTATTCCATTAGAAAAAATAGCTATTAAATGGAATCAAGATAAAAGATGTCCATAAAATTATCCTTTCGCTCACAAGCGGACATTGCTCTTAACAGAAACAGTAATGCTCCAGTGTATAGTCTCTCATTTTTGCTGCCATCTATTTTTTCAATTTCTGGTTCAAGAAAACTGCAAATTGCTATAATGTAGTTTGCTTACAGTCTTACTAAATACTTTTAATCTTGCTGAATATTCTTGCTGAAGCTCAATTTTGACCTTAGTTACTCAGAAGTATGTCCCACTTTGTTCAATAAAACTTACTTTTGAATTCATTTATCTGTAGTCCAAAAATACAAGATATATGAATAGTAGCAAAATGGATTATGAATACACACTCCTCCATCATTTTGCTTTGCTATTTCTTAGAGTCATACCAGAAATCCTATCACTGAGGTATTGTGGCATCTGTTAGCAATACAACTGGGAACATCTTACACAACAACTCTTCCTATCTGCAAGGATAAAGGGACAGGTAGCAAAAGCCATTCTCATGCACATTGCTTTGCCCACAGCTACATACTAGTAATTAAGGAACAACTGTAATGGTTAAAGTCCTTCTCTGACAGGAGAGAAATTGTATGTAAAAGGCAATAAAGGGGACAAGTGATGACACCATCAGTTGTGCCAACCATCCAGGGAAATCTCTACCAATTCAGGTGTTTAGAAGTGCAGATAGTAATAGTGTATATTAGGAAGAAAGCCCCTGATACAACTTCTTGTAAATATAGCAGCCATTCATCCTCTAAATCAGGGTGGGGAAGTTCAGGCCAGGGCCAAATGTGGCCCGGATTCTCTGTCTGGGCCCTCTTGCCATGCCATACTCTATCCTCAGGCACACTTTCACTCAAGGAGGCCACATCTTCCTTGGCCAGAATGTGTCCTTGAACTCTGATAATGCTTGCCTAGATGGACGGTAGAAAGGGTGTACGAGTGCGTATAGAAACTAGCCTACTGTACAAAAGTGAAATTTACATTCAACACTCCTCTTTGGCCTCTGGCTTCTCCCGCCACTGACATGTGACCTTCCAAAGGTTGCCCAGATGGTAATGTGACCCTCAGGCTGAAAAAGCTTCCCCACCTCTGCCCTAAATGGTGAAGATTGTTCAAGGCTCCCTTTCTAATAACGTTATGTGAAGAACTGATAAGTTAAGGCAAAAGCTGTTATTCAAACCAGTGTACAAAACAGGACAAATATGAAAGCTCACACTGCTGCTATGGAAGACATATTACATATTCTGATTAAAGGCACCATCATAACCACAGTTCCTTGGAAGTTCCTCTGAATACCAATGCTTAGATTCCAATGCCAGATACACAACCCCAAACTATATAAGTTAATATATTATCAGCTGAGTTTGTATTTCAATAAATAAATAAGGCAAAGTTATTTTACAGTCTGCAAGACTTTTTTTCTACTGTCATCTTAAGACTAAAACAGGCTACGGGCTAGCCAAATGCTATTTCCTCATCTATTCTGCCCTTTTAAAATTGCAAGCACTTTGAAAAGAAAGTTCTCTGAAAGTCAGAAGCTCACTTAATGCATTGTGAGTTTGGGGGGGCAAATTGTGCAATTTTATTATCATAGCACTGTACTGTGCTACTTTTATTGTCATTATACTTCATTGTACCTGTTTTATTATCATTGTACTTCAAACATTAATGTACCGTGTTTGTATTAGGTGGAGATACTTACCACTTAGCATGGCCATCCTTTTCAACTTATAGTTGGGCTAGTTAAAGAACTTCAAATGAAAGGATTATTCTACTCATTCAGAGCATCACTATTCATTTCAGCAATAGGGCTATCAAGGGCTACTAGCATGATGGCTCCACTGTCAGAGGCAGTACACATCTGAATGCCGGTTGTTGGGAATCAGAATTGGGAAGATGGCTACTGCACTCAGGTTCTGCTTGTCGGCTTCCCACAGGCATCCAGCTTGCCACTGTAAGAAGAGGAGCCTGGATAAGATGAGCCTTCTTTACCACTTTACCGAATGGCAACGTATAGTTTCAACGTATAGTTATACTTTTCACCGTATAGTTGGATTAGACTGGTTAAAGAGGGGTAAACAAGAGGATTATTCTACTCATTCAGAGCAGCATTATAGAGATGATACTATAATTATTCATGGGTGGAGAGAATGTACACAAGTGTGCTGAAGTGGCAGATGCTACGTGTGTGAAAACAGGACACACGTGCACCCCGATATAGTATCATCAATTCCAAAGTTCAGTACCCACCACTGCTTTTCAGTGCACCATGACAGCACAAAATTCAAGAGACTTTTTCGGTACATTCAAATGTCAGTCTATGCCGCAACAAAGACCAAAACTGTACTTACATATAATGAAACAGTCACATGACCATTTCTCACAATATACATTAATATACAGTGAACACATTAGCCTTGAGTTCTTGATCTTAAAGGAAGCAAAAACTGAGAGGAGCTATACACATACCCTGGACTTCAGGAAAGCCGATTTTAATAAACTCAGAACAATGATAAGTAAGGTTCCATGGCAAGTCACCTTAATGAGAAAAGTCTAAGATGGGTGGCAGTTTCTGAAAACAGAATTTCTAAAGGCACAATGGCAAACAATTTGAACAAGGACAAAAAGTGAAAGATACCAGAAGAACCCAACGTGGCTTCATGAAAAGCTTAGAGATGACTTGAAAACAAAAAAGGACACATACAGGAAGGAAGGCCAGGCCACAAAGGAAGAATACAGACAGGTAGCACAGAATTGCAGGGATGGTGTCAGAAAGGCTAAAGCTGAGAATAAGCTGAGGTTAGTGAGAGATGCTTAAAAGCAACAAAAAAGCTTTCTTCAGGTACATCCATAGTAAAAGAGAGATAAAATAAATGGTGGCACAGCTACTCAATAAGGAGGCAAAATCAGGGATGGTTCCAGGCATGCCGGGGCCCTTGGGCACCAGCCTGCCCCGGGCCCCTCCGCTCCCCTTCTGCGATCTGCAGCAGGAGCCACAAATCGCAGGACAGGACCTTCCGAGCCGCCCGCCATCCCCCCGCTTTGCCTACCTTTCTCTGCTGTTTTTTGTGGCTGCGCACACTGCATGCGCAGGGTTGCCATCAATCAAGATGGTGGCCAAGGTTTCCATAAGGGGCTGAAACCTCTGCTGCCATCTTGGTTGACAGCATGCACGCACGCACATTGCTGCCATCAGCCAAGATGGCGGCAGAGGCTTCAGCCCCTTACAGAAACCTCAGCCACCATCTTGATTGTTGGCAACCCTGTGTGCACTGCAAAAAAGAGCAGAAGAGAAAGGTAGGTGAAGTGGGGGGATGGTGGGTGGCTCGAAGCTCCTTCTGTCCTGCGATCCGTGGCTCCTGCTGGGGATCACGGAAGGGGAGCGGAGGGACCCCTCAGGGGCCCCATAGCTCCAAGAGCCCTCGGGCCAGTGCCCCACTTGGCCACCCTTTAGAACCAGCCCTGCCCATGGCTTGCAACTATTAAGCTCTCTTTTCATCTCCCCAAACCTATTTCTGAAGCCACGTCTCTCTCCTACTCTGCAGCCCTACTTTGCACTACTGTTTTCAT
This sequence comes from Rhineura floridana, assembly GCF_030035675.1. Taxonomy (NCBI): domain Eukaryota; kingdom Metazoa; phylum Chordata; class Lepidosauria; order Squamata; family Rhineuridae; genus Rhineura; species Rhineura floridana. The sequence goes on from NC_084483.1 coordinate 47,197,719, forward strand.
CCCCATGTCCATGACTCTTCCTTTTCTGACTCCTCCTTGCACACAGACCACCCACATGGTAACTCCTGTCTTCTCCCTGCATGAAGCATCCTTTTCACCTTCTGCCCAATTATGGAGCCATAACTATTCTTCAGCCTCTTTTGTACCCATATTTTCATCTTCACTGCCATTCCCATAACCCCTAATCGCTCATTTTCTTGCAACCCCCCTTTGCCTCCCATTTTCACCTTCACCCCTTTTTCTTCCCTCCCCCTCATTTTCTCAACTCTCCTTTGCACACAGACCACCCAAGTTCCCTGCCTTTCCCCCTCCTATTCTGCAGCTGCCTGTGCACAAGCACCCCATTTTAAACAATGGAAGAGGTATGAGTACAGCAAGGATTTAGGAACATGAGAGCAAAAAAGTATTGTTTTAAACAACAGGATAAGTTTGATTAAAGCAAGGAGGGAGGAACATGAGAGATAAAATACTGGTTTTTTTACAATGGGAGGGGTTTGAGTACAGCAGGAATGGAGGAACCCTGAGAGAACAATGGGAGGGGTTTGAGTAAAGCAGAGATGGAGGAACACTGAAGGAAAAAGTGGAGGGGTTGTTTAAGAAATGTTTAAAACATGTACACACTGAGGAAAAAAGTGTTTTAAATAGTCAGAGGGGTTTGAGTAAATAGGGATAGAAAAAAGTGTGAATGTTGAAGAAAAAAGTGTTGGCTTTAAACAACAGGAGAGGTTTGAACACAGCAAGAAGGGAGTTGGGAAAGGCTCTGTTGTACATGTCAGCTTTCTTGTGTTAGCTTCTGTGTTGTACCGAACTCCCCTTTTCTCCTTGTTAAAACCAGAGCTTGGAAAAGTTATTTTTTAAAACTACAACTCCCATCAGCCCCAGGCAGCACGGCCACTGGATTGGGCTGATAGGAGTTGTAGTTCAAAAAAGTAACTTTTCCAAGCTCTGGTTAAAACCTACCCCCCCCCAACTCTCAGTATTTCTGGTGGACTGGCCCTGCATATGCTTGTAGAAATAAAGGCCTACCTTTTTGCTTTAAGCCTGGGTCTTCCAATTTATTGAAAGGACCCCCAGCAAAAATAAAAATTCTCCATCAGTTGTCTTAACTTAAAAGGCTTGTTGAAAGAGGAAAGTCTTCAATAGGCGCCGAAAAGATAACAGAGATGGTGCCTGCCTAATATTTAAGGGGAAGGAATTCCACAGGGTAGGTACCACCACACTTATGGTCCATTTCCTATGTTGTGCAGAACGGATCTCCTGATAACATGGTATCTGCAGGAGGCACTCACTTGCAGAGCGCAGTGATCAGCTGGGTATATAAGAGGTAAGACGGTCTTTCAGGTATTCTGGTTCCAAGCTCTATAGGGCTTTGTACACCAAAACTAAAACCTTGAACTTGGCCTGGTAGCAAATGGGTAGCCAGTGCAATTCTTCCAGCAGCGGGGTGACATGTTGGCAATACCCTGCCCCAGTGAGCAGTCTCGCCGCCACATTTTGCACCAGCTGCAACTTCCAGACCAACCTCAAGGGCAGCCCCACTTATAGTGCATTACATTAATCCAGCCTGGAGGTTCCCAGTGCATGGACAACAGTGGTCAGGCTATCCCAGTCCAGAAATGGCCACAGCTGTCTTATCAGCCGAAGCTGGTAAAAGGCACTCCTAGCCACTGAGGTCACCTGGGCCTCTAGCGACAAAGATGGATCCAGGAGCACCCCCAGACTATGAACCTGCTCTTTCAGAGGGAGTATGATCCTATCCAAAGCAGGCAACCAACCAATCATCCGAACTCGGGAACCACCAACCCACAGTGCCTCTGTCTTGCTAGGATTCAGACTCAGTTTACTGGGCCTCATCCAGCCCACCACCAAGTATAGGCAGCGGTCCGGGGCTTGCACAGCCTCTCCCAATTCAGATGTTATGGAGAAATAGAGCTGGGTATCATCAGTGTACTGCTGACACCTCGCCCTAAATCTGCTGATGACCACTCCCAAGTGTTTCACATAAATGTTAAACAGCATCGGGGACAAGATGGTACCCTGCAGCACAACTCTCAGGAGGTTGAAAGACAATTGCCCAATGCTATTCTCTGAAAATGACACTGGAGATATGACACCTCGCTCCAAATCTCCTGATGCTTAATGTATCATGCTTAATAACATCACTAGGGTCTGCCCCATAACATCACTAGCACATACCCCATATGACATCACCAGGGCACCCCACCAGTACATCACTAGGATCCACCCCTGAAATCTCAGGGTTTGGGATGCTTCTGACCTGGCAACCCTATTTGACATTGAGATTATTAGAAATACAATTTTGGACAATGAAGGGCTTCCACAACCTACTAGATTAATCTACTGCCAGCCTGCCATTAAGCATACAGTATGTTGTTGCTTTCAAGTACCAATTGGGTTAAAGCATACTCAAAGGAAAATATAGGGACATAAGTATTAGATAATGATAATATTATTCAGCTACATTTTATACTAAACCACATAAAATGATGATAGAACAGAAGAAAACATTGCACATGTTTTCATTCAGTGGATGCAGGTTTTGAAAGTATTTTAATAAAGCAAACTAGAGCAATATCAAAGTATAAAGGACAACCAAATAAAACCATTAATCCAAAGTAAAAGTTAACATGGAATGAGATACCATACCTGACATTTTGTAAGAGGCACACAGTTGTAGATATTTTTCTTCTTTGAATATTGCAAAATATTAAATCTATCTATGTACTGTCACCTACATTCAATAAACACATCCCTTAACACTCCTTAGAGTCTCCAGAAAGCATGGAATTAAATGAATTTATGCTACAATATTTTTTCATGACAAATTGAGGTTTGCTGTACGTTAAAATAGCTGCCACCCAGAGGCCATTTTAAATGGATCCCCCATGACACCTATTTCCACTTTGTGAATTAATTGTGTTAGCAGTGTGCCACAGGGATTGTGGTATTTTTTCCATACTGCCACAGGAGCTAGCTCCACTTACAACACCCAATGGTGTGGAATGGGGGCATGGAATCTCACAATGTGATGGCTCTGCAACATGTGGGTAGTCTACTGCAGATGAATTTAAGATCAGATGGCTGCTGGCTGACATAGATAAATTTGTTACTTACAGGGTAGCCCTGTTCGCATTAGCCACATCGAAGATCAGAATGGCCTTTCTGAAACGCATTAGCCTCAACAGTAAAGGGGGGACCACTTGAGTACTCGAGTACACTCCTAATCTAAACAAATTTTATCGTCTCTATCATTACTTTTATTAGCTTTTGAAAGCCCAGGGTTTTATTCACGTACCATTGGTTTGAAATCTAAGGTTTTACAAATGTTTTATAAATATGTTTTATTATATGTTTTCCATATTGTTACTTATATTGTAATGGCCATTGGCTAAAAACAGTAACAATACAGCCACTCTTGTGGCTGTATAATCAAGACTACTGTAAGTCACTCACTCTTCAGGGATGGAGAGAGCTCATCATGAGGGGTACATTTTCAGTGGCCTCCTAGGAACAAACTGTAGCTTTGCTCTGGTAATAGATTATTCTCTCAGCTTCAGCACCTAATAAGCCTAACTTTGTTTACTAAGGCTTGTGTAGATAAAAAGAAATACATTCAACTAGAAATTAAATAGAATTTATATTCTTTGTTTTCCGTGAGTCACAGTAGATATTCTATTTATAATCGACAAGGAAAACCTGTTTATTCATAGTACATGCTAATGGAGATAAGACAGGCACACTTAAAATTTAAATAATGAATACACTTTTGGGAAATAAAGGGTAAGGTATGGATTTAATTACTGAACTGTTGGATGTAGTTTCTTATTGAATGGCATCTCAAAAGAGAGAGAGAGAGCTTGACATGCAAGTCATTTAGATAGCCAGTTGTTTTATTGTCAGGCAAATGGTTACATTTTAAAGCTAAGTATTCATTATATAACTTGCATTTTGAATGTTCATTTATTCTGCATTTATTATAAAGATGTACAGAAAACATTAGCCAAAATTCCAAAGCAGTAAGCAAATTTTAACAAATCTTATCTAAATATAAGAGTTTCTTTCCAACTGTTGCATTCTAATATTCCACATGCAGAAATGTTGTCCAGTATCTATTATTACTAGTAGTAGCATCATCATTGTCTCCCTGGGCTCCTTCTGGGAGGAAGGACAGGATATAATTTAAACAAACAAATCAATCAATCAATCAATCATCATCGCCATCATCATCATCAAGCAGCTTTCTATAAAGATGATGTAACTTTTGAGATTTCTTTGCAGCAAATTGCTGTAATCCTACTACCTTGATCACAGAGTGATTACTTACCAGGAATAAAGGACCCAGGAATAAAGAGGCAAAACACAAATGATGGGTTAGGAAGATAGGAAGCTGCCTTATACTAAGTCAGACCATTGGTCCATCTAGTTCAGTATTGTCCTCATTCACTGGCAGCAGCTCTCCAGGCAGGGAGTCTCTCCAACCCCCACTTGGAGATGCCAGAGATTGAACCTAGGTCTGTTTCCATGCAAAGCAGATGCTCTATCACTGAGTAATGGCCCATGTCCATGTCCCCAAAGTGTAAGCATCAGCATGAGTGCACAGGAACACCCAGTTGCATTGCTCCCTCCTCTGGCTAGCTGCAACAACACTCCCAGATGCAGCGTTGAATGGCTGGAGGGAACAGAATTCCACATTCTCTCTGTCTGAGGAAATAACCAGATCTTATCTCTGTTCAAAGTCTTAGTTTGCATCAAAAGTTACAGCAGCCCTATGAGATACAAGTCAGGTAAATCTACCTACCTCTTAAGTTCCTATGTTACCATCATAGTGGGCTCTGAGAACAGAGGCTAAGTGCTCCCATTAGTCTGGTGCTTGAAGCAGTAACAATAACCTTACGCCTATATGCTGCTGCACCATAGAGAATAGGATGGGAATCCAACTCAACAGTATAAAGGATCTTCCTATAACAAATCTCTCAAGTTGATCAGTGAATGTTGAGGTTGGTAAGCCAGAGATGGGCATCAATATTGGGTCAAACATTCTTGACACAACTTTAATATTTACAATTAACACATGTTCAACTGGAATCAGTTAAGATCTAGGAGAGGCCCTCTTGCTTTCTTCTCAACTTTACTTGAGCAAGTGGCCTGGCTATCCATAATGTTGCAGATGTCCTTAGGTCCTCTGCTCACACTAGAATGATAGTGAAGTCTTGTGCTTAGTCATTTACTTAGGTTAAGAGCAGGTCCCTTCAACAGCAGCTGCAAAAATAAAGTAAGTTCATCCATGGTCCCATCCCACACCTGCCTCTTTTAAAAGGTAGAAATAAGAGACTATGTAAGTGAGGTTTCTTTTTTCTCTTCTTTTAAAATTATCTTTATGCCACTGCATATAAGACTGATATAATAATAATGGACTGCCTTCAAGTCGATTTCGACTTATGGTGACCCTACGAATAGGATTTTCATGGTAAGTGGTATTCAGAGGGGGTTTACCATTTATTTATTTATTTATAATACTTATATACCGCCCCATAGCCGAAGCTCTCTGGGTGATTTACAGTAACTAAAGACATTAAAACAAATATACAAATTTAAAAACACCTCTTTTAAAAACAATTTAAAACACCATTTTAAAATTTAAACCAAATTCTCTGAGGCTGAGAGGCAGTGACTGGCCCAAGGTCACCCAGTGAGCTTCCTGGCTGTGTGGGGATTTGAACCGTGGTCTCCCAGGGCGTAGTCCAGCACCTTAACCACTACACCACACTTGAATGCGCTGTAGTTTAAAACAAATAGTTCCACAATTTAAAAATAGTTCCATTAAAATACAAACAATATTACCTGATTTATCTGAGTATCTTGGAAGCATCCAAAAATATCTGAAGTGTTGTTTACTTAGGGTTACACTGACATCGGACTAGATGAGATATACAGTAACCACACCTGTATCTAAGTTATATCCTGCTGCAGGGATTTTTCAGAATGAAATACCCCTCCCCTAGGTTCTTTAAAAATCGACAGTCATCTTCCAGAATTGAATTTAGTATTGCTCTCTCACTTCCCCTGCCCTCCACATGCACACACAGCAAGCCAGTGTGAATGTGGAGTTTGTTATAAATTTGTTGAACATTTGTTGACTGACGATTTTTAGGGGTTTCGATTTTTTTTCAGATCAACATAATCAAGCATCATTTCCCTGGTTTTAAGTAAATTAGCTGATAAGGATTACATTAGTCATAAATCTACAGTCGTAAATACACAGTGAGTGGTGTGCCTTCTGTCATCTGTTTGCACAGGACCAGCAGCCCCTGTTTACCTTTGCTTCAGGTGGTTTATTCAATTAGGGAAGAGGGAGGGAAAAAGAACAGAATGGAGGTATAACTGGACTTGCTAATTGTAGGACATGAATTACTTAACAAATGTGATAATCGCACTCCTGGCAGTACAGTTATTAAAAAACAATGAAATTACTCTGTAGGGTCAGTGCATTGTTTTAGTAAGCAGAACATATGGCTGCCATTATTTTTATAAAATAGAAAATATATTCATAGCAGCAGAAATATGGAGACTGTTCCATTTTTTATTTACTTGCCACAGTAACAATGAAGATTATCACTAGCTATATTTGAATTCTCAAGGAAAATTGGAATTTTCATATTCACAAACTTAGATATTTAATTTAATTAAAGAACTCTAATTTCATTGCATAGCTCGTTCTTATACTTCAGTATTATCAGATTTGCAGCTGCCATCACATAAACCCAACTTTTTTCATTGTGCCTCCAACGAAAATCTCAAGACCTGGGCAGGTATGTATGGAAGAAGGAAAACCTTCAAGCAGAGCACAGTTTTCCTGCCTCTTCTTTTTCTCTGTATCTTTCTGTGCACTGGGACTGGGAGCAGAGTGACCACTGGGAATGGTATGGAACAGCATTTCCCAACCTTTGGGTCCCCAGATGATGCTGGACTACAACTCCCATCGGCCCCAGCCAACATGGCCAATGGTCAGGAATGATGGGAACTGTAGTCCAGCAACATCTGGGGAACCAAAGGTTGGGAAAGACTGGTATGGAAGATGGTGTGTGTGTAGGAGAAAGAGATCCCTCTCCCTCTTACATGAACAAAGGAGCAAATTAGGATCCATACAAATGTGCTTTTTGAACTGCTAAGTAGCAATATACGTAGGAAGCTGAGTGGCAACCAATTGGTGGGGAGGCAGTTGCCCAGAGCAGAGGATGCTGCCTGGTGATAGCAGATCCAGAACAGAGAACAGACCTCCACTGAACTGCACTGTGCAGGCATTACGCCTGGAGAGCAGCTGGCAGCGTGGGATAAGAATAGCACTGGCTTGTGGCCCCTTAAATGTCAGCTGCCTTCAATGTTTTTTTTTTAAATGTTTTGAATTATCAGGTCTGTTACTGCTCTAGTAGAATCTAGAGCCCAGTCCACACACAGATACCCCAGGGTATTTATAGGGCAGACTGACAGAGTACAAGGTGGAAAAGTAGACAGTCCAAGTAAACTCAATGAACTCAAGGGTGCCCCAAGGGTACCTTGTGTTGTCTGAAGGCTACTTGTGATTAGGGATGTTAGAGAATTCTGATGCAAATGGAAATGAGAATGGAAATTGCTGATGTCCGCTTATTTGTCCAGTGTCCTGAACAGAAATCAGTCCAGTGAATATGATTGGTATTTGCCGTTGTTGTTGCCTTCAGTCTCAAAGGATACACAATTAGCCCTGTAGCCAGCCTTCATTGTTAGGTGGGGCAGCCACATTTCTAGATGGGGCAGCCATGTTTTTCGGTGGGGCATTTCAGAGGGAGGGGTGCATAGCACCATCCAATCTCCTCCTCACTGGTGAAGAAGATTTGAGGGTCAGGACTGGGAAAGGGAAAGGCAGTGACCTTTCCCCTCACTCCTGCCCCATCCTTAGAGGGTGTTAACTTACATGAACGAAGATTAATCTGTTGAAGTGTCTCACCCTTTCTTGAGAGATCCCCAGGAATACCAGACTCGAAAGCCTGACTTTGCCTATAGCTACAGTCTTTTTTTTATCTGTGGTCTGTCCCTGTGTTCTGATTCTTCACGAACTGAACTACTTTGATGCTGCATTAGGTATCTCAGTTTTAAATTCCACCCAAAACCCACACATGTCCATACTACAAGTTTAGGGAAGGGCAGAGAGAAAGCAAATGCTTCAGGGTGTGTTTGTTAACTCCTCCTTCAGAGTCCCTTCTTTTAGTCTTGTTACTGACGGTTACATTTTCCTTCCTGTTGGACAATCAAGGGAAAACTGTTTAAGTGGCTGTTACATAAAGGACTAACTAAGCAAGTGAAAGCTAATTGTGGAATTATGTAAAGGCCTAACTAAAGATCTAAGCAACTGGAAAGTAGTTGTGGATTTATTTATTTTTTACTGGTTGGTGGATTGATTTTTCTGTATAGGAACCAGAAAAGGCATCATGCTGAGCTGTACATATTGGGAAAATCAGAAGTTAGGTTTGAGTTACAGCCTAAGTGGCCAGTCACCAGCTAGCTAACTGTAGTGTATACAGCAATATTTCTATTCTTCTATGGCTGCTTTCATCCTTTGCCATCAAGTAATCAAAAAAATAAGAAAAAATCGCTGCTATGACTGTGAGTACATTGGGTGTTTTAAAAGAGCAAAGGGTAGCTTAGGGTAGCCATTTTTTCCAGATCACTTTAAGTTATCTCTGTATTTCACCCTTTAGCAATAAGCACCCAAAGCTGTTCTACTCATTATAATAACTGCAGAATAAACAGATTCTTATTTCTTACTGCAGGCAAATAAATATACTTCTTTATTGCTGGCTTGGTAGAGAACACAGCTGAAACTGAAACGGAAAAGCAGAGCAAGGGTAAGTCCAAGAGGTGGAATCTAACTCTAGCCTATAAGTTCTAATATTTAACTTTTCAAGTGGGTTTTTTCAGGATCACTTAAGTAATTATAAGGTGATTGTGATCATGAAAAATCCACCCATAGTCAGGGAAAGTCTTAAGTGAGCAGACTTTTGGGGGCTCTTCCAGACTCCTATGCTTAAATTGCTCCTGTTCTTAAAACAAGCTATCATTCTTTAAATGGAAGTTGTCATTGTCACAAATCAAAAAGACAATTTCCCCCCAAAAAGGAGGGAAACACAGCTCTGGGGGGGCGGTGCCCCCATTTGCCTCCTCCTGGCTACAGGCCAGTATGTAAATGATTACATATTTCCCCATTTGCATTGTGTTTCCTTTGCATTGAAGTGAACGGAGCAGAACAATGTAATATATATGGAAGTTGTCATTGCCTGTCATGTCACAAATCAAAAAGACAATTTCCCCCAAAAAATCCTGGGGGGGGAACACAGCTCTGGGGTGATGGTGCCTCCATTTGCCCCCTCTTGGCTACAGGCCGGTATGTAATTGATTACATATTTTGCCATTTGCATTGTATTTCCTTTGCTTTGAAATGAATGGAACAGAATAATATATATAATTTACACACTAATTTTGCCAATGTAATATATATTTAATTCATGAATTACTTAAGTTATGTAATTTTGCCACAGTGGATAGCAAGATGAACAGCATAGTTTTTGGCAGAAGATGAACTGTAGTGGAATGGAAACAGCCCTGCATGTGACATATATAAGGCAGAATGCAAAACGACATCTTCGTAAGTTTTTACTTGGGATTTCTGAATCTTTTGTACCTATTTGGGGATGCCCCCAAATTACTGAAGATGGAAGATTAAGGAAAGAAAAATTACTGTGTTCCTAACCCACACGTTACATTTTCTTCAAAGAATATGATCAGAAGATATGCAGACAATTCACCTTATCAGTTTATTGTTGTCTGGTCCTTAGATTCAAAGGTGAGCAGAAAGACACTTATATCCACATGGGTATGTGTGATTTCCACTGACTCTTCCTGCATCTGCAGCAGTAGTGTGGTGGCAAATTCAGAAGTGAAGGGTCCCTTCATGTTAATTGCAGCCATGACCTGTCCCTGCTTTTTTGCTGTGGGGTTGAGAATGAGATCCTTGTTAATGCCCAGGAACCAGTAAGCATGAAAGAGGAGAGTGTTAGAACTGAGAAGAGTTTTCTCAGTGTTTGACTCATCTCCTTTCACTCTGATTGGCTCCTGTCATCAGGAAAGGACATGGAAGCACAGTGGTTAACACACTCTGCTTTCATGCTGATTGACTTGTAGGATGCTGGAGACATTGAGACCCTACTCACAAAAAAGTAAAGGGTTTAAGACCCCATGAGACCCTGCACAACTACACCCCTGAACTGCAGCATCCTTCATCATATCCTGCATCATTCCTGAAGGTCTTCCTACTCACGGAATCGTCTTTTTGGGAGGTGTTGATGCAGAAGGAAGAAAGGGATGGGAAAGTGTTTATGAGTATTGTGCTCGCAGTTCTTAGAATCCAAACCCTTCTTACATTTAAGAGCTGATAAGCAAAATGGCCTTTTCAAGAGAGGGACTAAATTACATGCAAACTAATTTACAAACAGCCCCAAGTATGTTTAACAAAATTAGCACTAGAAGATAAGTTCAGTGTTCCATTCTCTGTTTCAAGGAAACCCCTCTTAAATCCCTGTGGAACAAACCAAAATAGACCACAATCACATAAATTTAAAAGGATGGATTTCTTCTAGTTGGTACACAGGGGAACATTTTTCTCTTCCTACCAACATCTGAAGTTACTAATTTGTATCATTCTACCGAGAAGGAAGCTTTATCTTACTTGACCTAGCTCACAAAGTCTAAAAAGATTCTGCTAACAAGATGATAGTGCAATCTTTTAGTCCATTGCAAGAGCCATAGGCACTGAAGTGCAGGGAGACTTCACTACAGCTTTCGCGTAATAGCAACAATCACGGACAAAAGAAGCAAAATCTGTTCTAGTGATAGCTTTCTGGCTTGATCCATCAAGGGACACCTAAATATCTGTCTGTGCTGTGATGCTCATTCAGACTCAGTCACCACCACTCAACTGACTGGCATCTTTTCTTACAGGTTTGTGGCTCTGACTGGAGGTGCAAATTCATATTTTATTGTATTTTATTTTACAGGATTTATGTATCACTTAATTATCAAAATCTCTAAGAGTTTTACATTAAAAAATCTTGAGCATGCTTCAAGCTACATTGCTTCATGATTCATGCTACTGTTAACATGCTTCCAGGTTGTTCAAAATTTTATATTTTCATGAGATTAATGTTGAAATAATTGGGAAAATATTTAAAAACACTCCAGAGAAAGGAAAAAATATAGATACTAAAGATCAGTTTCCATTTAGAAGTCATTTTTTTCTACAACACAGCATCATCCTATATTGCTTTGAGGAACATCAGTGCAGCCCCCAAGTGACACAAAACAGAGTTATTGTTGGTTTTGTTTGTTAAGGGGAAAACTGCACCAGACGCTGCTGTTGCAATCACTAAAAGCCCCGAAACTGGGAGTGAATTTCACTATCCCCTTTCCCCGCTTCTAAATTTGAATTTTGAGTCTAAAGTTTTCATTAGAGAATCTTCGGCTAATCACCAGGCTTTCCTAGACATTACTACATTGTGTTGGGGAAAAAAAGTTTTGAAGGAGCACATTCATAAAAAAAACACATAGGTACGGTAAGAAGTTTGATTCAGTTCTCATTTAAAGCCAAATTTATCAAATCCCCAACTAAGCAATGTTTGCAAAAATGCATATGTAAGCGTGCATTACAAAATTCATTACATTAGGAGAAACTGCTTGCAAAAATGTGTACCTTAGTAAAAAAATGCATACAAAAATGTGTTTCGTAAGGGAAATTCTTTCTAATATGCTGGAGAATTTTTGTGACAATTTGTTTTTTAATAAAAACATAAATTGCTGCAGAATATGTGGATAACTGAATTTATGATTGGATAAATGAGAAACTAAGAGAACCTAAACTGACAGCTGCTTTCATCTCTTAAAAAAACTTATTTAAATTGTTTAATTTTACAGATATTTCACCAAATGGGCAGCAGTTTGGAGTTTCACTTGCTTTAATACTTTACAGCATTAAATTAATTAATCCTGCAACAAATATAATGAGCAAGAATACATTAAGAGAATTTGAACTGCCTAAATTCAGCCACCCTAATTCATGCAGGAATTAGCGGTCTCCATCCAGCTCACTCTTATAGACATCTGAGCTTTTCATGCTCTTTTAATAAATGCTTGGAAAACTTCAAGGGTTTCTTAAGCATTTGATAGGATTTCTCAGAATACCCAAATGTGCAACAGGCAGTGGAAGGCTCATTACCACACAGAAGAAGCCTCCAAAGGCCTCACCTCAGCTGGAAATTCTGTTTCCTGAGGATGAGAAAGAAGGTTTGGATAGTAGTGGGGCAGGGCACAAACCCCATTTTTTTATAAGCCCCAGCTTGAAGAGTGCTGGATCTGACTCAAAGGGGCTTGCCTTTTTTTTTTTTTTAAGTAGAGGAGTCCCATTTTGAGCTTCCTCCATTTCAAGTTTTGCACAATCTCTGATTTGACCAGGGCTCCTCATCCAATCCACACTAGTAGTGACTAACAGTATGGCTACTGACGTAGTATGCAATACTAGACAATCATCAAAGCAAAAAAAACCAAAAACAAAGCTTAACCAAAATGGGAACTATCATTCTCTTATTCAGCACCAACTGTGTACAAAACACCGTGTGACACAGTGCCTGGCCAAAGTGTTCCCAATTTAAGTGACTGAGAAAGATCAGAAAGAGGGGGATGAGTGACAGCAAAAAGATGAGGATAATACACCACATTGGTCCCATTAAATACCAATTTATCCTGAGGCATCACAGCCACTCTGTGTTCTTTCATATGTTAAAGTTGGCTTCACTTCTTTTATAAATGATTATTCTAGTGAAGCTATTAAACTAAAGAACATTTGGTACTGCAGCAGAAAAAACAGCACAACTAATTTCATGACAAATCAGTCTTAACATTACTAGATGCACTTGTAAAAAAATTGCCGTTTAAAGGATTACTAAAAAGGAGACCAAACAAACTAGCTGCCTTTACTCTGTCCCTAATTAGTTTTGTAAATCAGGGAGGATGGAGAGAGGTGGTCATGTACTGAATTTTTTGTTAAGGCTATCATAAATGAGAATTTTAATCGGGGGATGCCATTTCAGAGTTGGGGAGAGTCTCAAACACATAAATGGACAACTGTCCCTGCTGTCCCTAAATGCAACACTTTCAAAACTTCAAAAATGCATATCTGTTCTCATATAGACTTCATAAGGGTGTTCAAGTTTCTAAGCCTATATGTGGCCCAATAACCATTATTCTAGGCCACAGAATCTCCCCTACCCCAGAAGCTGCATGACACCCTTTTTCCAATATAGCTGTACAGCATCCATAGTGCCACTCTCTAGCTTTTCTTCCAGCTGTCTTACCCACTGTACATTGGCAAGGAGGGACAGGATTGAGAAGAAATTCACTAACAGGCAAAAAACCTTGTAGTTTAAGAATGTACCTATAGCCCACAGATATTTCTATCGTGTGCCTCTGAGCATATGGTGAGTGGTGGCAATACCTGCCATCTCCAAAGATGGAGATTGACATTTGTGTATATTTGTTGGTGTTCTTACTTTGCTTCATTCCTGTGTTACTATTTCTACAGAGAATCTAATATAGAAAATGTTATTTCTCTCCTCATTCTTTCTAGAAACCTGTGTCATACTTATTTTTATTAATTTCAAAGCCTTTTTATTGGTCAGTGTCATATGATGGTGAAGACAGCCTTTTGTATGTCAAATTGGAGGTTATGTTCTATTTCTATTTTGGGTGCATTAACAGTTGAATCTGAAACTGGAGTTTGATGTAAAATCAGGCTGATTACAATATGTTGCTACTTCAGGAATGACTCTAGCTGTTGGGAAAAACAAACTTAGCCTACCTAAAAGGCATGTTTTCAACATACTATGCTTAAACCACTTCACTTAAGGAAAGGTGGGCATCATCAATTAAAAACAGAGCACAAATAGAATTTTGCTAGAACATATTTCAACCTCCCACTGTTTTATCTTGTGCAAACTGAGACACTCCTGATGTCCACTGGAGACTACTCGGCAGAACAGTCAGTGCCATTATTCCACAATTATTTTTGGAGTGTTTTTAGTGTAAATTTTGCGAAGTGTTGCTGTACTTCACATATTCACAGAAATAGAAGCAAAAGAAAATGATTTCCTATAGGAAACTACACTAAAATTGCAAAGTAAATCAGACATATTTAAAGTGATTATCTGAACTATGTAAACTGTCTTAATAATGTTGCTTCCTCCGTGGTAAAACAAGATCAGTGCAGCACATGTCTTCTTTCTATTATTTGGGTTGATTGCTTGTGTTGCCACCACTCACCATATGCTCAGAGGCACGTTACCAAATTCTTGCAAGCTACACAGCAAGTGGATTGGACTGTGAAAGACCAACCCAAATGGTGTTTGCATTTTGACAAATTTGTAGGGCAGTCCAGTATCTCAGAGATGAGGTCAGGTCTCCTGCTCCCCTGGTGCATTCACTATAGCTGCCCGATTTCCCTGCTTTTTAAAGTTTGATAGAAATATCTGTGACATATAGGTACATTCTTAAACTGCAAGGTTTTTTGCCTATTAGTGAATTTCTCTGCTTTTTAATCCGGGAGGTAAGAAATGGTATCCTGTGCAAGCTTGCTGAGAATGGATTGATCATTTGCATGCTTATTGAGTTCAGTGGGATTTACTCCCGTGCAATCATGCTTAGGATAGGTGGAACTGACCAAGGGGGGAGGGAGGAATGGCTGGAGTGGGCAGGGAAGGAGGAAGAAGGAAGAGGGGAGGGAAGAAGGAAGGGAGAGGAGAGGAGAAAGAGGGGAAAGCCAGGTCTGATAATTTGCATGCTTATTGAGTTCAATGGGATTTACTCCTATGTAATCATGGTTAGGATAGGTAAAACTGACCATGGGGAAGGAGCAGGGGGAGGGGAGGGGAGAGCAAAGGAGACAGGAAGGGGAGAGGGGAGGGGGGAGGAGGGGGGATTGAAGGGGGAGGGGCAGAGGAAGGGGGAGGAAAGGACAGGTTTGATCATTTGCATGCCTATTGAGTTCAATGGTATTTACTCCCATGCAATCATGCTTAAGATAGGTAAAACTGACCATGGGGAGGAGAAGGGGGAGGGAAAGGAAAGGATTGGAGGAGTAGGAGAGGGGAGGGGAAAGAGTAAGGGGATAGGAGGGAGGAGAAGGGAGGGTGGGTTTGACCGGTTGGCTGTAGATGGCTGTAGATGGGAGTAGGAATACTGTCATTGCTTTCCCACAGCAGCAAAAACACTTTAAGCAAAAGAAGCTGAAGGAGACCCCTCTGCTGCTATTACGGACACCAAAATATATAAAATTTCAGCAGCCCGTGAATTTTTTCCTCTATCTGCACCCCCATCTGCCAAGAAAGTTCTGAAAGGAACTTTTAATTTTCTTAAAGAGAATTAGCTATTCTCTTTCAAAAAATGTTTTAAAAGGTAGGACACAGTTCATTACCTATTAGAATGTGATTGGGACCACATAGTAGGCAGAACATATGACAATGTGAGAGAAAAAAAGGCCTAACTTTGACTATGTACAGTAGGCCAACTCTTGGCAGTTGAGAGTTCTCAATGAGCTTACATCAGTGGGAATCAAAAGAGCCAGATGTGTTTTCAAAAGCTGGGTACAATTATGCTTCCCACTTCCAGTCAGAGGGCATTTGATTAGAAGCTTGTTAGAAGTATTAACAAAATATCAAAATGTTGATGATTTTTCATGTTATTTTGATGTTCAAGCACATTTTGTATGAAAAGAGGCCAAGCTCCTGGGATAGAATATTCAAGGAATCTCACAGGCATCACTGATATAGCTGTTATCTCATAATGTAGTCAGTGTAATCGTTCACATTATGGACTTCCTCCTCTGCCAAATATGTCACCACTTCATTCCCCATTTTTAAAGCAGCTATCCCATGCTCACTCATCTGAAAACCAAACAGGATTTCCATGAAAATAATTGCAGTATTTATTTTCACTGGGAGAATTCATGTATTTGCCTTCCTTCTTTTATGCAATATTGAGAACCAATGCAACACCAGACTTGGAAAAACATTAAGGATATGAACTTGTTTTTCTTCCTGAAAATAAAGTAGAGAACATTTTGTTTTAGAATGACAGCTATGAAGTCGACAGAAATAAAGGACTAATTAAAGTAGATTTCAACAGTCTTTTTGCATCCCCTTCCAATTGTCTTGATTAGAGTTGCTACTGAGTTTTACCTAAATGGAAATTCATAGTAAGTATGGAGTTCTTGCTTTGCCACAAGTTTGTATTAAAATAACAATAATTTTCAGAGGATTTTGCACACCTTTAAAGCTGCCACTTGAACAAAACTAAAATCTGGCACAGGTTCTTGATCGTTCAAAAATATATGAGAGGTTTTGAGAGAAGTTAAATTACTTTTGATAAAACTAACAAAGTATTGAGGGTAAAGATGTTTTGCACAACCTCCCAATCGAGAACTCTGTAGATCTGATTTCTGCTTTTAATAACAAACACTATTTGGACATGTTCTTGACAGATAACCTATTGATCTGTGCTTTGACTCCTCAAATCTTGTACATTACAACCCATCACAAGTGGCTAGCTTCCACTGGAGGATTTATGCAGGATGTTTGCACGCATATTGAACAGCTCTCTGTACCATTGAGAAAGGTAACCCAGATGAGCAGTTTTCCATGGGTACTGGAAACCATATTAAGATTCAGAAAGCTCAGACAGTCCATAGAGAGATGAAGGATGGAACTGGATTCCAGTTATATACAGGAACATCCATATTTTCCCCTTAAAAAATTCTGGATCCAACATGATGTCTCATTTTCTTTCTTCAGCCTCTACTACTAAGGTCTATTTGATACAATTTGTCCTTGACAAAAATGTGTTGGTTAGTTCTCGGTACCTGGCATTTCAAAATATGTCGACGACCTTTTTAATAATTTGACTAAAACCAACCTTAACTTTTTAATTTAGCTCTGTATTCAAAAGAACAAGCAACAACTTTTACAAACAATCATTATGGCATGCAAAATTAATGATGATTTTCCAGATAAATGGGCTAGGAGATGGATTCATTTGAAATGGCTAATCAGAATACACATGATCAAATTTAAACCATTTTTACCTAATGTTGCTGTCCTATACACAATTATTACCTGGAGACAGGTCCTACTAAACTCAATGGGATTTCTGAGTAGGAACTAGGGAGAAATTTGATTCAGAGTTTGCACTCCCTAAAATAATATGTGAACCCCAAAATGCAACTATCCTTCATTATTCACACTTCTCTGGATTTTGAAATCAAGTTATTCAGCCATAAAATATCTATATGAAGAGAAAGTGTGATTAAAACGCTTATGTGAGTGAAAATAGCATACAAAAATGCATCACATTAGGGAAAATTGCATGCAAAATGTGCATATAAGGCAAAACAGAATGCAAAATGTTACAGAGATACGCACACTAAAATACTGACAAATTTTGATGAGGACTTTTTTAAAGATAAAAATCACAGATTGGTGTGGTGAACTGAATTTAAGACTGGAAAATGAGAAACTGAAATTGACAGATTGACCCATCCCTTCTTCTCAGTAAACCTGTACTGGTTTGCTCTGTCAGTGTACAAACATTCCTGGAAATTACATAGCCTTCAAACTTAGTGCTCTACTATGTTAAAAAAAGTAACCTCTTTCTATCATACAATAAATCACTAAATATTAATTGGATTCCAACCACTATATTCCATGGGACACTTCTACATTCAGAACTTACATAATTTATTTTTGTTTTAAGTGCAATTTGTTTCCTAATTTGAATAACATATCCCAGCCTTTACAAATCTGCTTAAAAAGTGGACTCTTATAAAATTGCTGTTGTTGTTGGCAGTAGAATTCATGTTTCCAGATTTATGCAATAAATCACTGTATGTTAAATGATTAAGCAAATGGGATATTTAAGACTGGAGGAGTATAAGTGCTAACCAAATAAAGGGTGCTATTCAAACAGAACTAATCAGAGTAAACCCACTGATGCTACTATACATGACTAACTTAGGTTCATTAATTTCAGTGGGTCTACTCTGCATAGACTTAGTTACATACAACCTAAATGAATTATTTAGGATGCTGTAGCAGCAATCTTTTGCATATTTGCTTGGAAGTAAGGCCTACGAGCTAAGTGAGGCTTTCAAGTGAGTATATACAGGATTAGGCTGCACAATGTACAAGGGAATCATACCAGAAGTAATGATCATCAGTCTCAAAATACCATTGATTTGATTCAGATAGACCATGCAGCAAATTGTGTCTGATGATTCAAATTGTGCCTGATTACACAATATTGTTCCTCTTCTCTCTCCTCCCATAGCAACAAAGATCAGTATACACCTTTACCTAGGAACACAAAGCAGGTTGCAATCTGGAAAATTTAAACTGCTGCTTTCCAAGCTATTTAGCTTCATCTGTCTCTTCTTCATGGCACAGCAATGGATAAAAATGACTTTTCATACAGGTATTTTGTACAATGGCACCAGACCATCCCAACTAAGGAATGGTTTTCTGTGGATAGTTCTCACTCCATAATGATACTTGCCATATCCATGAATATATATAACCCATCTTATATATATTATAGCCACGAGAGTGGCTGTATACTATAGTCAGTAGGGATTTTTCACGTTCTACCATGTTAAATGAAAATACCCCCACACACACCTTTCTGGTGCTTTGTATAGTCCCACTTCAAAACAAAAACTTACAAGTCTTATACTGTTGGATTCAGAATCGCTTGCTCTACAACTCTGAAAGTTTTCTTGGTGATACACAACCCCCCCACGGAGAATCCACAGATTAAAGTGAAAAACGGGAGAGAGAGAAAAAAAGAAGCCGTTTTGACTTTTTTCTTGAGAAGTTCTCATAATCTGTTGTCGTTCATTAAAACTCAGAGATGACTGTAAGGTATCTCTAATCAAATCCCTGAGCTTGCCCCAAACACAGACCTTCATCTTCAGTAGGTTTAAAGTAAAAAAACCCAGCATGGTTTGTTTTTAATTAATAGATAAAAAAATGTATTACCATAATGTCACGCAGGCGCAGTAGAAAGCAGGAGTTCTTTCATTTCACTCCCCCTCCCCCCTCCCCTTCCAGTTACTTGGAGGAAGCAGGGGAAGTCTTCTGCTCCTGTGATTGGTGGGCAACAGACATGTGACTCACACTGGCCTTCTGCTCTGCGTTGCTCCTCCCTTGTACTCTGTGTGAGGAAGCACGAGGGAGGAAATGAAGAGCCAGATGGTCAGGAGAGAGAGAGAGAGAGAGAGAGAGAGAAATAGAAATAGACGATGGAGGGAAAAAGCCAGAGGGCAAGGATGAAGGAGAAGGCAGCAGCAGAATGGAGGGGTGTGTGTGTGTGTGTGTGTGTGTGTGTGTGTGTGTGTGTGTGTGTGTGTGTGTGTGTGTGTGTGTGTGTGTGTGTGTGTGTGTGTGTGTGTGTGTGTGTGTGTGTGTGTGTGTGTGTGTGTGTGTGTGTGTGTGTGTGTGTGTGTGTGTGTGTGTGTGTGTGTGTGTGTGTGTGTGTGTGTGTGTGTGTGTGTGTGTGTGTGTGTGTGTGTGTTCCCACCCCTGCTGTCTCCCACAGCCTGCTCTTTCCGCTGGCTGAATTGCCCTGCCAGCCCCCAGCCCCTATCCTCAACACTAACTGCAAATGTTTGATGCCCCTGCAAATGAGGTGGCCAAGTGGTTTTCCTGTTTGTGACCAGTAGTGAAGTAGCAAATTAAAAAGTGCAGGGTCTCTTCATGATAGTCACAGCCATACCCCTCCTTTTTTGCTGCTGGGTTGACAATAAGATCCTTTTTAATGCCTTCTCCTATAACAATAGATGTCTGTAGCTCAGTACTGACTGACAAGGTTTCAGATAAGGATCTCTCCCAGCCCTAATTGGAGATGCTGGGTATTGAATGTGGGGACTTTTGCATGCAAAGCATGTTCTCTACCACTAAGCCATGACCCTCTTGTAAAAGTAAAGTCATTCTTGATGGTAATATAACATTTAAAATACACTGCTGAACTATTTCTGTTACTGCTGGTGCTAACTTGCACAGGATCCCATTTCTTACCTCCCGGATTAAAAAGCAGGGAAATTCACTAATAGGCAAAAAACCTTGCGGTTTAAGAATGTGCCTATAGCCCACAGCTATTTCTATCAAACTTTTAAAAGCAGGGAAATTGGGCAGCTATAGTGAATGTACCAGGGGAGCAGGAGACCTGACCTCCTCTCTGAGATATTGGACTGCAATTGGTCAAAATGCAAACACCATTTGGGTTGGTCTTTCACAGGCTAATCCACTTCCTGTGTAGCTTGGAAGAATTTGGTAACATGTGCCTCTGAGCATATGGTGAGTGGTGGAAACACCTGCCATCTCCAAAGATAGAGAATTATATTTTTGTATGTTTGTTGGTGTTCTTCTTACTTTGCTTCTTTCCTGTGTTATTAATGTTTCTACAGAGAATCTAAACTAGAAAATTTTATTTTCCTCATCATTCATCCCAGAAATCTGTGTCAAATTTATTTTTATTAATTTCAAAGCCTTTTTACTAGTCAGTGTCATATGATGGTGAAGACAGCCTTTTGTGTTTCAAATTGGAGGTTATGTTCTATTTCTATTTTGGGTACATTAACAGTGGAATCTGAAACTGCAGTTTGATGTAAAATCAGACTGATTCCAATATGTTGCTACTTCAGCAATCACTCTAGCTGTTGGAAAAAAGAGGATGCATATTTTCAGCCTGCTATGTTTAAACCACTTCATTTAAGGCAAGGTGGGCACAGTCAATTAAAAACATAGAGCACACCTAGCATTTTGCTAGAATATATTTCACCTCCCACTGTTTTATCTTGTGCAAATTGACACACTCCTTAGGTCCACTGGAGACTATTCTGCAGAAGTCAGTGCCATTATTCCACAATTATGTTTGGAGTTTTTTTAGTATAAATTTTGCAAAGAGTTGCTGTACTTCACATATTCACAGAAACAGAAACAAAAGAAAATGATTTCCTATAGGAAACGTCACTAAAATTGCAAAGGAAATCAGACATATTCAAAGTGACCATCTGAACTATATCAATTGTCTTAATAATGTTGCTTCCTCCCTGCTAAAACAAGATCAGCACAGCACATGTCTTCTTTCTATTATTTGGGCTGATTGCAGGTGTTGCCACCACTCACCATATGCTCAGAGGCACCTGTTACCCAATTCTTCCAAGCTACAGAGGAAGTGGATTGGACTGTGAAAGACCAACCCAAATGGTGTTTACATTTTGACCAATTTGTAGGGCAGTCCAATATCTCAGAGAGGAGGTCAGGTCTCCTGCTCCCCTGGTGCATTCACTATAGCTGCCCAATTTCCCTGCTTTTTAAAGTTTGATAGAAATAGCTGTGGGCTATAGGTACGTTCTTAAACCGCAAGGTGTTTTGCCTATTAGTGAATATATATATAAAACCCAGCTGAGCTGGGTGCTGAATTTTTTGGTTATTTTTTATTGTGCTTCATGGGTTCTGCTTGTTGATTGGTTGACTGAATTTATACCCAGCCCTTCATTAAGTATTGCCAGGATATTTTGCATAGATTAAATAAATAAATAATTGAGTAGAATAAAAACATCAACATAAATATTAAGTTTAAAAGGCCTTGGAGGGGAGCATATATGCCTGGTGCTGAAGAGTTATTAACCTAGGCATCAGGCTGATACACCTGGAGAAAATTCCTTACGTGAAGCACTAGCACTGAAAAGGCTTTCTTTCCAGTTGCCCCCTGCCTTATCTTCAATGGTGAGGCACACCCAGGGGACTTCTCCCAGTACCCAATCTGATTTGGGAATTAGATGGTCTGACAGGGGCCAGTCCCAATCTTTGTGAGCTTTAAAGCAGAGGTAGATCACCTATAGCCCTCCAGATGTTGCTGAGCTACAACTCCTCCATTATCCCTGACCATTGGTCATGCTGGGTAGGGCTGATGGGAGTCCAGCAACTTCTGGAGAGCTACAGGTTTCTCACCCCTGCTTTAGAGGTAAGCACCAGCACCTTGAATGGTGCTCAGAAATGGAACCTGAGTCAGTACAACTCTTTAAATCATGACAACTCATAACAAGTTCTGTTCCAAATGACTAGTCCCAGTTAATAATCTAGCCGTTGCATTTTGGACTAACTGCCATTTCTGACCAGTTTTCCAAGGTAGCCCCATGTTGAACACATTGGAGTAATTTAATCAGTACATTATCAGAGCATGGATAACTCAGAGAAGGCTAGCACCATCCTGGAGCAACCACAGTTGGCACACCAGCTTCAGCTCATGAACACTGATCTATATAAATGGTGTTTTTAAACTGAAAATTTCCATTGAAAATACTTGAAATAGGGAAGTGGCTTGAAATGAAATGGACTGCCTTCAAGTCGATCCTGACTTATGGTGACCCTATGAATAGGGTTTTCATGGTAAGTAGTATTCAGAGGGGGGTTACCATTGCCTTCCTCTGAGGCTGAGACTGGCCCAAGGTCACCCAGTGAACTTCATGGCTGTGTGGGAATTTGAACCCTGGTCTCCCAGGTTGTAGCCCAACACTCTAACCACTGCACCACACTGGTTTACCTAATGAAAATACTTGGGCCTCCAGTGATAAAGCTGAGACCTAGCCCCAGACTACAGACCTTGTACTTGGAGGGACTGTAACATAATCCAGAACAGGATGCACATCATCTCACTGGACTAATGAACCAACCACCAGTGCTTTCATTATGCCAAGAAGATTAAGATTCATTTTATTTGCCCTCATCCAGTCTATTACTGATTTAGCATCTCCACTGGCTCACTTGAGTCAGACTTAAAAGGCAGATTTAGCTGTGATATGTGAACAAACGAAATGGAATGGAATTCGCTTCTCTGAAATGTTTCAGAATTGGAGAAAGGTTTTGATGCTCTGAACAGTAACTGCACATAGAGCAGGAAGCACTGTCACAGTGACATGCTTTACCCCATGCCTACACAAACTCCAGTGCACAAATGCAACATGTCAATACACATGCAAGCATAGGCAACTCTCCCCATTATTGGAAACCCTGAACAGGCAAGTCACAGGGAGTGGTGCTTATGCATATGTGTGTAGGATAGTGGGACAGAGTCTTCTACAGGCACCCACAATGACAACCCCACTCTCTCTACAGTCTCTGAATGGAGTCCCAGCTGCAGTTCTGACAGGGACTATACTGAAGATGTATAAGTTGTCTCTTTTTGATGTCATGAAAGGTCTTGCAGACATTCTGAAATGTGTTGAAATTGTAGACTACCTTATGTAGGAAAAGCATGAATGTAGTCATAGTGAAGCCTTTGGGCATGGGGAAGAAGTAATGTTGATAGAAAATCCAAAGAAAAAAACTCATATTGACTGCTGGGTATGATCCAACCACTATTAAGTGCTTGCTGGTCCCACCAGGTTTATGAGAGAGTGCACCCTTAGTGCACCCTGCAGAAATTAATGCCATGGAAAACATGTTTAACTTTGGCTAAATTTGGCCCACAGTCTATCTGTCTTTTAAAAGCATACTACATTATTAGATAACCTACACCATGAATGACTAATTTCTATCAAAGACATTGTCTGTATAAATTATTCCCTAATCTTTAACTTCCTACTACAGAAGAAGATTTCAAGATTACTAAATTTGCTTCAGTTTGTTTCATTGTCACTCAGAAGGTATGCATTAATGGAATGGTTGCACACTTTAGAAAATATCAGCAACACAATTCTATAGAGAACTTTGTTGCTGATATGTGCCTTCAGGTCGATTCTGACTTATGGCAACCCTATGAATCAGCGACCTCCAAAAGCATCTGTCATGAATCACCCTGTTCAGATCTTGTAAGTTCAGGTCTGTGGCTTCCTTTATGGAATCAATCCATCTCTTGTTTGGCCTTCCTCTTTTTCTACTCCCTTCTGTTTTTCCCAGCATTATTGTCTTTTCTAGTGAATCATGTCTTCTCATGATGTGTCCAAAGTATGATAACCTCAGTTTCATCATTTTGGCTTCTAGTGACAGTTCTGGTTTAATTTGTTCTAACACCCAATTATTGGTCTTTTTTGCAGTCCATGGTATGCACAAAGCTCTCCTCCAACAACACATTTCAAATGAATTGATTTTTCTCTTATCCGCTTTTTTCACTGTCCAGCTCTCACATCCATACATAGAGATTGGGAATACCATGGTCTGAATGATCCTAACTTTAGTGCTCAGTTATACATCTTTGAGGACCTTTTCTAGTTCTCTCACAGCTGCCCTCCCCAATTGTAGCCTTCTTCTGATTTCTTTACTATTGTCTCCATGTTGGTTAATGACTGTGCCGAGGTATTGATAATACTTGACAAGTTCAATGTCCTCATTGTCAACTGTAAAGTTACATAAATCTTCTGTTGTCATTACTTGAGTCTTTTTGACATTCAGCTGTAGTCCTGCTTTTGTGCTTTCCTCTTTAACTTTCATCAGCATTCGTTTCAAATCATTACTTGTTTCTGCTAAGAGTATGGTATCGTCTGCATATCTTAAATTATTGATATTTCTCCCTCCAGTTTTCACACCTCCTTCATCTTGGTCCAATCCTGCTTTCCGTATGATATGTTCTGCGTACAGATTAAACAAATACGTTGATAAAATACACCCCTGTCTCACACCCTTCCCGATGGGGAACCAATTGGTTTCTCCATATTCTGTCCTTACAGTAGCCTCTTGTACAGAGTATAGGTTGTGCATCAGGACAATTGGATGCTGTGGCACCCCCATTTCTTTTAAAGCATTCCATAGTTTTTCATGATCTACACAATCAAAGGCTTTGCTGTAATCTATAAAGCACAGGGTGATTTTCTTCTGAAATTCCTTGCTTTGTTCCATTATTCAACGTATGTTTGTGATATAATTTCTGGTACCTCTTCCCTTTCTAAATCCAGCTTGGATGTCTGGCATTTCTTGCTCCATATATGGTAAGAGCCTTTGTTGTAGAATCTTGAGCATTACTTTACTTGCATGGGATATTAAGGCAATAGTTCGATAATTACTGCATTCCCTGGGATCCACTTTCTTTGGAATTGGGATGTATATGGAACGCTTCCAGTCTGTGGGCCATTATTTAGTTTTCCATATTTCTTGACAGATTTTGTCGAAATCTGTACAGATTCAGTCTCAGTAGCTTGTAGCAGCTCTATTGATATGCCATCTATTCCTGGTGATTTGTTTCTTCCAAGTATTTTAAGAGTAGCTTTTACCTCACATTCTGAAATTTCTGGTTCTTCATCATACGGTTCCTCCATGAATGAATCTGTCATCCTGGCATCTCTTTTACTGTATAGAGTTCTTCAGTGTATTTCTTCCATCTTCCTTTTATTTCATCTCGGTCAGTCAGAGTGTTTCCCTGTTGATTGTTCAACGTCCATACTCTTGGTTTAAATTTCCCTTTTATTTCTCTACTCTATTGGAATAGGGCTCTTGTTCTTCCCTTTTGGTTGTCCTCTTCTATTTCTAGACAATAACTATTGTAATAGTTCTCTTTGTCCCTACATACTAGTCGCTGTATTGTTGCATTTAGGGTTCTGACTGTGTTTCTATCTCCTCTTGCTTTTGCTTTCCTTCTCTCTTTAACCATTTTAAGAGTTTCTTCAGTCATCCATTGAGGTCTTTCTCTCTTTTTAACTAAAGGTATTATCTTTTTGCATTCTTCCTTGATAATGTCTCTGACTTCACTCCATAGTTCTTCTGGTTCTCTGTCAACTAAGTTTAAAGCCTCAAACCTGTTCCTTATTTGATCTTTATATTCTTCTGGGATGTGATTTAAATTGTATTTTGGCATTATGATTGCTTTGTTGTTGTTCTATAGCTTTACTCTGATTTTCAATATGTCTAGTTTATGATCTGTACCCCAGTCTGCTCCTGGTCTTGTTTTTGCAATAAGTATGGAACTTCTCCATCTTCTGCTACCAATTATATAATCAATTTGATTCTTATATTGACCATTTGGTGATGTCCACGTGTACAGTTATCTTTTTGGTTGCTCAAAAAATGTGTCTGCAACAACAACAATCTTTATTGCGTAGTCTACAGACCATTGCAAACAACCCACTTACAGAACAAGTACGGACATTTTAACAAACAAAGTATAGACTTTAAAACTAAAAAATGTAAACAGTTCAATAAAATCAAGACCTAGGCCTAGTCAGGTGTTTCCTGACCTCCATGGCCTGATTCAGAAATTTGGCCACTCGTATTGTGATTTCTTTATCAGAGCCCTGGAGGAGGGTTGATAGAAGTGCACTCGTGGAGCAACCTGGGAAGGCTTGAAGAACAGGAATTAAAAGGTCATTTCTGGCACCATCATAATATCTACAATTAAAAAGGACATGAGAAACCGTCTCCACCTCAGACATGTCGCAAGGGCAATACCTATGAATCCTCTGGATCTTATCATACCTGCCCTCTAAAAGTTTAGAGGGTAAAGCATCGAAGCGAGCCAATGAGAAGGCCCTTCTGTACTTGGGGACAGAAAGCCAAGGTAGGTAGCGCATCTCTACTTTGCTAGGGGAGTCTGCCAAACCCAATGCGCAGGTGGAACAGGGGCCAGAGGCTGCAGCAAGGAGCTCTTGGTTGTCAATGTCAACTAGTTGCTGTTTCACCGTTGCCTTGGCCCCGTTGAGTTCCATTTCAAGCAGGTCTACAGGGTAAAGACCTACCGAAGCAATTTTCACCAATACCAATTTGGACCAGGATGTATTAGATGAATCACTTAAAATCTGTCTTGCATATGACTCTTGGGTAAGCGTAGAAGAATACCAAAGCCAATAATTAATAGTATAGAGCCATGCTAGACAGTTTATGGGATTTAAACCAGCTTCCAGCATAAGGGTAGCCCCAAAGACACATATGGGCACACCAAGGATAGATCTGAAAGAGGCGTGGAGAAAGCCTTCAAGGTGTCCCTTGAAATAGGGGGTCCAGATCGGGGGCCCGTATAACAACATCAGGATTATTTTGGATCTGATAACACGTACTGCAGCTGGAACAAATTTCCCTCCTTTAGAGAAATAAAAACGGGTTAATGCTCCCAGATTTTTCCCTGCTTTAGCTTTGATATAATTAACTTGAGGTTTCCAACTGACCGTCTCTTGAAACCAGATCCCCAGATACTTGAAAGAGTTGACCTGTTCTATTCTGACAGAACCTAAATACCAAGGAAACCTGGCCTTTCTTTTAGAGAACACAATTACTTTGGATTTAGCATGATTAATAGTTAGAGAATTACCATTACAGTAATCTGCAAAACCCAAAAGTAATCTTTTTAGACCCAACTGGGTTTGAGGTATTAAAACCGTGTCATCTGCATAAAGCAGGATAGACACTTTGGCAGACCCAAGTTTGGGGTGGGTGGGATTGTATCCTTCCCAAGACAGAGGGAAGATCAGCCAAGTATAAGTTAAATAAGGTGGGGGCAAGAACACATCCTTGCCTAACGCCTTGTGAAGAGCGTATTTCTCGTGAAAGGTGGCCACGGTGGCTACAGCAAACTTGGATAGAGGTGTTATGATATAAAGCCGATATCAAAAACAGAAGTCTCTTCTCAATAGAGAGAGATTCTAGTTTGCTCCACAGATGTTCGTGGGAGATGGAATCAAAAGCAGACTTCAGGTCAATGAAGGATGCAAAAAGTTTACCTCCACGAGGCTTGAAGTATTTGTACGCCAGCTGAGCTAGGACCAAACAGTGATCAAGAGTAGAGCAACCTGATTTAAAACCAATCTGCTCTTCTCCCAAGATGTTATTGGCGTTTACCCACAGTTTCAGCTTGGAACCTAAATAGCTGGCATACATCTTACCCACAATGGAGAGCAGACTAATTGGCCGATAATTGCTTGGGTCAAAAATGTGTTTGCAAGACAAATCATTGACTTCACAGAATTCAATAAGTCTTTCTCCTGCTTCATTTCTGTCTCCTAAGCCCCATTTCCCCTCAATTCCTAGTTCTTGTCTGTTCCCTGCTTTTGCATTCCAGTCCCCCATGATTATCAGCACATCTTGTTTTGGTGTGTGATCAATTTCTTCCTGTACTTCTGTGTAAAATCTTTCCAATTCCTCTTCTTCTGTGTTTGCCGTTGGAACATAGACTTGGATGATGATTATGTTAATAGTTTCCCATTTACTCTCATTGATATCACTCGCTCAGACCTTGCATTGTAGCTCCTAATTGCTCTTGCTACATCACTTCTCACTATTAAAGCAACCCCATTTCTTCTTAATTTCTCATTTCCTGCATAAAATATTTTCTAGTCTGATTGAAAATGTCCCATTGCTGTCCATTTTAATTCACTCACGCCAAGTATTGTAATGTTGATATGTTCCATTTCTTGCTTGACAATTTGTACATTTCCCTGGTTCATGCTTCTCACATTCCATGTTCCTATTGTGTGCATCGTACAACTCCAGACTCTCCTTTTGCATCTGTGTGCATCAGCTTCTGGGCTTCCTTTTGGCTTTGACCCAGCTGCGTCATTACTCACAGCGCTACTCGTACTTGTCCTTTGTTCTTACCCAGTAGTTCGGTGAGTGCCTTCTGACCTGGGGGTCTCATCTTCGAGCACTATCTCATGTTGCATTTTGATATTCTGTTCATAGGGTTTTCGTGGTAAGAGATATTCAGAGGTGGTTTACCATTGCCTTCCTCTGAGTTTGGATGCATCTTAGTCCGTTGTCTCAGCTTTGACCATTCTGCTTGGGTGCCCCTGCTAGGAGTTAGCTGTTAGCTACCCCTATTATATATGGCTATTGAATGTTTCATTCATCAAGGGCATGAAATAAAAGCACAGAAGCAAAATAGTGCCCAATTTACATAATCAAAATTCTATTAATGTTGCTGAAACCACTTAGGCTACACTTCCTATTGCATGAATATAACAGCTGTACTTATTAATCTCACTCACAAATCCTTTTTTGATCAACAACAGAAGTTACCACTTTCTGGTTCATACTTGCTACTCTTCATCTCAAATTTATCTGCCATCCTGGAACTTTTTAATATACATATATGTTTAACTAATTCCAATTACTTTCTGTAATATGTTGAAAATTATCTTGCTGTATGGGGCAATCCTTGAGTTTTTTCATTAGATAAATCATTTCCCTATCTTTCAAGCATTTTCAATGGAAATTGGGTTCAAATGCCATTGAGATTTAAGTATTTCCTTTCAACCAGACCTACTCCATACTGTCACACTTTACAGCAAATTACTGTATAAATATAAGAAATATTTTTTAAAAATTAAAGAAAATAAAAAGTGGCATTGACCAGTGGTTTGAACTCAACTTATCTCCTACAGGGAAATGAGATTTTATAGATATAATAAATGACAGTTGCTTCACAAATTAATTAGGCAATGCAACATTCAACATTGTATATTCACTTCATTGTAAAACTGTTGTTTTCATCTGATACTAATGAAAAGGAGCCCCCTTTAGATGTCTCTATAGATGCAGCTTGAACTGCGCAGCAAAGAGAGCGAGAGAGACCCAGTGCCATGTTCTTCTAGTAAATCAGTGAAATGGCCACTATATTCTGCACCTTTCTGAGGTGTCCCTGAAGCATCTGTCCTCAGTATATTTACTTGGCAATATGAAACAATGTAGTGATCTCTCTCTCTAAATATATAAAAAATATTGCAGTGCTAATATATTTGTTTCAGCAGCTGTTGCTTGACATTACATGAAAAGATTATATAGCACTGTGAATTTAGTACATATTTATGCTCTAACTAGAGATACGCAAATCACTGTTTCCAGCCCAAGTCATGACGTGACGTGATTTCCTATACCATTTCCAAATCTGTTGAAATTCTCCACTATCCCTGCTTGCAAGGCAATGTTGCACATATTTTGTGCAACATTCCCCAGAGCTACGTGGCTCATCTGTGCTGTTTATCCTGGTGTCTTGTGTTGACTACTGGAAATAACGATGGAAGGGGATTAGCAATCTGAGCAGACAATTAAATTTGTTCATGGTAAATTCACTATATTAAAAACTACTGTTATTTTTCAATAAAAACAATTAGAATTCGAAAGCCTATTTGACAACTCAGGTTATGAGTAAAATCCTCTGAATAAAATGTCGAAAGCATTGTGACCAAACTACTAATCCCACTGAAGTGAAAAGCATTTACCACTGATTTGAATGGATCTGATGACACCTTCTACCTCTCAGAAGAAAATTAAAAGAGGTTTCCATTTATCTTCATCATTTATGATGATTTACAGCAGAGGTTGTTCATCAGCTGTCTTTGCAAAGCTCAATCACTCTTTTTCAATTTCCTAAATTATCTCCCCCTCCCTCAGGGATCTCTAACGGGAATGTGAGTTACCTCCATTAAGTTTTCACCGGGGCCAAAGAAACAACTTAATGAACTCATTAAATCATCCAAATTATCTTTGCTAAATTGCCAATTGCAATTACTGTACTTCCCAACAACTCAGAATTGCTAAGGGTGAGCTGTAGCACTTCTAAGATGTTGTTTAAAGGGGGAAAAAAATCCCAAGGAACACCTATATGCATCTGACAATTCAAATTACTATACTGCAGCAGAAACAATTTTATTTTGTATTTCGCACATCAAATTCATGACCTTTGCTCAAATATCCAGGCATGCATTCACCCTTTTGAAGTATACCTTTTGTAAGGAGTATACATTGTAGTGTCCTCATGAACCAAAATCAGGGTTGTATAAATCCACCCTCCTGCTCAGTCCCAAAGGGGCAGAGAACCTTTGGCCCTCCAGAAGTTGTTCAATTCCATAACCCCTAGACAGAATAGCTAATATTCAGGGATAAGTCCAGCAACATCTGGAATGCCACATGTCCCCCACTCCTGCTTTACCGCATGACCTTGACCCACATGCCTCTCTCTTAGTTAGAAGAAGACCATAGTATACAAGTATAGAAGACCAAGAGAAAGCAATATAAGAACAAAGAAAATGTCTCCTATCCACTAAGCCATCTGCAATTCATGAAGCACTCAGGGGAATGAAGTTTCTAGATCAGAGTGAATGGCTTCCTGAAATTCTCCAACCTATTTGCTGGTGGCAGAATATTGGGAGGGGGGCCAAATATTATTCCAGGAGGAGGCAAATTCATCTAAAATTTAAATAGAAAATGCTATTAATACTAAATGAAACTATATTGGTGTTTCATAATGGTGGATGAAGGAAGCAATAGGGAAGAGATAACAGCAGGAAAGAGGAGAGGCCAAACCCATCACTTCCTTCAATAATATTAAAATATATTGGATTGAATTCAGAGTTACTCTCTGACAATTCAGGGGAGAGACTTAAAAACATTCTTTCAAATCTATCAGAAAATTATTTTTTGATAAAGTTCAGATCTTTAGTAATTATTCACCCTTTTGCAGAAAGCAGCCACAGCAACAAGACCAGGCTGGGGAACCTTTGGCCTTCCAGATGTTCGCTGAACTATCGGTCCCATCAGTCCCAACAAGCATGGCTAATAGTCAGGGACAGGGGCATCGCAACTGGGGTGCGGAGGGTGTGGACCGCACCCAGGTGACACCCTGAGGGGGGTGACACCCAGAGCCGCCCCACCCCCCGCAGTTGCCCGGCAAGGCTGCGCCCTCCTCGGAGATGGGCAGGTGAGATCGGGAGCAGTGTCAGCGGGGCGAGAGAGGCATGCCAGCATTCCCGGCCTTCTCTGGCTGGGTGCCCCTCCGGCGCGCACCCTCCCAGGGGCATGGATGGGGGTGGCTGGCCTTGAGTGCGCGCGTGCATTCGCACGGACACACAGGCCCAGCCACCTCATCCATGCGCCTGGGAGGGCGTGCGCCAGAGGTCCGCACCCCCCCGCACTCCTGCTAGTGACACCGCTGGTCAGGGATGATGTTGTTGTGCAAGACAGTGAAAACCTCTCTTGTTTCCCCTATTCTCTGAACATGCCAGTGGAACTTAATGGGTAGTGAATAGAGTATAATAACTAAATTAAAAGTTGAAGGAGTATTTGTGAACCACCCAATGAAAATGTAGTAAAACTATTTTTAAAACATTGATTTGTGCAAACCGAGTCTGAAGGCTTGGAAATCTTCCAGAGAAGTTTTCCAGTGATCTGCAGATGGTGGTAGAGGCAATCTTCCACAAACTATATCAATAATAATAATAGTAACAAGAACAACAATAATAAACAATATGCATTAGCATTTATTGCTTGCCCTTCACCCAGAGACCCCACAACAACCTTAAAAACAATTAAAAACCACCAGAATCACAAAATAGGGTGGGTCCTAAAAATATACATCTCAGGTGTCAAAGGCCAGGGTAAAGAGGTGTGTCTTCAGCATTTGCCTAAAGCTATATAGTGAGGTTGCCAGATGTACCTCGGTGGAGAGGGAGTTCCACAACTTAGGGGTTGCCACAGAGAATGCCCTTTCCGGGGCCACTACCCCCCGAGCTTCAGAGGGTGGTGGAACTACCAAAAGGGCCCCTTCTGCTGATCTCACTATCTGAAAGAGTCTGGGGGGAATGAGATGGTCTTTCAGATATCTGGAACCTAAGTCATTTAGGGCTTTAAACACTAGCATGAGCACCTTGAATTTGGCCCAGAAATGAACTGGCAACCAATGCAGCTGTTTTAAACAGGAGTTATATGAGATGTAAAAGCAACCCCAGCTGGTAATCTGGCTGCTGCATTTTGGAGTTGAAGTTTCTGAGTTGTATTCAAGGGCAGCAATAATCCAATCTTGATACCAGAGCATGGAGTATTGTGGCCAAATCATCTCTGTCCAAAAGGAGCCGAAGCTGGCGAACCAGCCAGAACTGGAAAAAGGCACTCCTAGTCACCGAAGCCACCTGAACCTCCAGTGACTTCATTGGATCCAGGAGTACCCCCAAGCTGCAGACCTGCTCCCTTCAGGGGAGTGCAACCCTATCCAGAACAGGCCATCTCTCACCACCCAGACATGAAAACTAGACACATAATACATCTGTCTTTTCAGGATTCAGCCTCAATATATTGGCCCACATCCAGCCCATCCCTGCTTCCAAGATATGGCAATTAGTTATTGGTAAAACGCATCAGCTGCATCTGAGTATAGGAACAGAGAGACATTAATTAGTCAAGCTAAGCACTGAAGATTTCCCATTAAGATCCCACATTTGATACATAAATGATTTCTAAGATCACTTTTAAATACACTATTGCAGCTGAGATCGCACAAATGTCTAGTGTGTCTCTTGCTTCTTATAGCATGTTTTATATCGATAAAGAAACACAAGCAGATTAATTAGATACAATAAGAACTAGCTTATTATTTATTGACTCATTATAACGGGACATTCTCATTAGAGGAAAAAGTGTAAACAGCTATTTCAAACCAACTTATGGCTAAAAATATAAACCTGTGAAAATGAGCACATGCACAGGACCAAGCATGATGAAGTGGAGAGGGGACAGTCTACCAGAGCCCAGAGATCCGGAAGCCCTCGGTTCAGGCTGCAACTCCATTATCATGAGGGAACAATGACTCTAAATTGTAGATCATATTTATGAAAACTTATTTCCATCTATATACCTGTTGTCCAGATCTTGTGAGCTTTGCTGGAGACTACTGGAAGCAAAACAATCAGCGTTCTGTGCAGTGCTGCTAACCCAAGCCCTTCTTTAGGATGCTTGTGCAGTTGTTGCTTTTGTTGTTTACATTTATCAGTCAATTTATACAAAGCAAATGTCTCAAAGCGACTTGTAAAGGTAAAACATACCTTATAAAAACAATTTAAAACCAAAAAAATATAAAACAGTTAAAAATGCAAAAGACATAAAATGCTCATCTGGCAACATATTAATGAGGACAAGTCCCACTCACCCTACTAAAAGATGAGCGCCACTACTGCAGACAACTTAATTATCAAAGGTCTGTGTTAACAAAAAGGCCTTAGCCAGGCTCTAAAGATTGATAAGGGTGGCACCAGACACATCTCTCTGGAGAGAGTATTCCAGGGGTGGGAGGAGGAAATCAGGGCTCATTCTCATGTGGCCACACTCTGAACCTCCTTCAGTGGGGCACACAGAGAAGGGCTTCTATGAAGACTGCAGAGTCTCAGCTGGTTCATATGGGGAAAAGTGGTCCTTGAGGTATTGCAGTCCTGAGTCTTATAGAGCTTTGAAGCTTTAAAACAGCACTTTGAATTGAGCCCAGAAATTTCTTGGTAGCCAGGGCAGTCAGGCTAGGATCAATGCAATATGTTCTGGCCTTCTAGTGCAGAATTCTAGTGCAGAGCCCAGACAGTGCAGAATTCTGGTAATTGAATTCTGCACTAACTATAGTTTCTGAACTGCCTTCAAAGGCAGCCCTACATATAACACATTGCAGCAATCTAACCTAGACGTTACCAGAGCATAGACAAGTGAAACTAGGTTATCCCAGTCCAGATAGGAGCACAGCTGGGCCACCAGCCAAAGCTGATGGAAGGCAGTCCATGCCACTGAGGCCATGTTGTCATGTTAGAAACTTGTGCTTCCATGTTGTCATTTTAGAAACAGAAATGTAGAAAATTTCATTTCATAATTAAAATGGAAAATTTTATTTCATGACTCTTGGAATTATATGCATGGGATAGGATTGAGGTATGCACATGGGAGCGGGATGATGATACATATTTAAGTGAGCCTCCCCAAATGATGCTTGGCCCCTGCACATATGGGGATTTGGGCTGCAGAGTAAGATCTGCTAACTTCTCCATCCCTTGCTGCCTTGATACCTGTACATATGCACATATCACTTGTGTATTAAATCCTCATTTCTGCTTCTTTTGCCCCCTCCTTCTCTCTTTCTTGTCCCATTTTTCAGATGGAATGTCTCCTTCATATATTTGTTCCTCTTCTTCAATTTTCTGGCATGTTTATCTGATCAGAAGTTTGTTCAGCACTTCGAAATGAAGGGTCAACATTCAATTCTATCTGCCCACTAGCACAACTGAAATATGCATGGCTAGAGATGGGATGTGGCCTGAGGACAGTCTCAAAGACCAGATATAAAGGCCTGGACGCCTGTGTTTGACTCCCTGGTCTGACATTAATCAGCCCTGCTATATTGCTATTGTCATATTCAAAAGCATTGTACGGGAAATCTGCCCTGTTGAGGACTAGTGCCACTGTAAGTGCAATGGAACTTTCCTGTAACTCAAGAGTGCAGGTGAAGGGAGATGATGCTAATTCTGATTTCCAGACCAGCCACACCTGAGCTAGCTCTGGGCATTTCCTTGGGATGGCTCTGGCTAGCATTTGGGACAGGAAAAAAGGAGGTGCTGTTGTGAACCATTTCCTGGTAGCAACAACAACAGCAATCAGCAGAGGCTGTAACATCTTTTTCTTGCATTTTTGTATTGGCATGTTTATTATTAATTATGTTTGTCTTTGATTAATATGTTTTAATTGATTGATAATTGTTTTATAATGACTTGAAATGTTATAATGTTTATGTAATCTAACTGAGTTATTTGATGGATTGTTATGTTTTGGAATGATTTAGTATTTGATTGTTACTGATGTAGTGATTTGCTTTTTCATTTGTGAGCTGCTTTGAGCATATTCATATGGAAAAGCAGCATATAAATGTAAATAACAAAGAAATAACAAACAGGAGCTCTTTTCCTCCCTCTAGCTCTCCATATACACACCCAAATCTGTTCTGGGTGGGGGTATATGAGGGACTACAGTGGGGAGTAGGTGATGTCACATTGCACAGTTAAACACCCACCATGATGGATCTCACCTAAGGGTTTTTAAAACCTGTTTTAAAACATGTTAATCTCTGTTGAACAACAATAAGATTTGGATGTGGAAATAATATGATGGCTGGGTAAAGTAGCACTATGAAATTTATACACCAAAAAGCAGAGCCACTCCCTCTGAACCCAATCTGGTGAAAAGGCTATTATGTGTATCAACATGGCAGCGAGTATCTTCCATAGTAGAATCACTGCAGATGTACATTTTTCTTCACACTAAGAGTGTGCCATGAGATACTTAGATGACACATCAGTGACAAAGTAGACAAGAAGTGTATTGTCTCTCTTAAACAAGAGTAGAAGAGACATAGGAAGCGCTTGACTCCAATGAGATACAACTACCCCTAATGACATAATTATATAATGGCATTATCTGCACATGGTGTACTGATGTTTTGTGATGAATAGGGAAACCCAACAATGCAAAGGTGTTGGAAAACCACAAAGGAAAATAGAACAGATAAAAGGGGGGGGGAGTTAAATTTCAGAACACAAAAACCACATCATATGAATTGGCTGTATTCACAGTAGCATGAACACATTTTTGAAGCAATAATTTATTGTAGCATTTTATTTGATGATTAAAATATGATCTTTTTTAGTTCTGTATGTATTTCTTGCTCTCTGGATCAGCCATAAAGACTCCAATTAATTGTAATAAATTGGTTATTTAATTTTGTTCTTTAAAAAAGTGTCATGAGTAGCTAAATTCCTGAGTTCTTACATGCTTCATAGCAAGTGTTTGGCAGCATTAAAAGATGAGCAGAGACTGCCAATAATTAATTTGTTCATGCTGTCTAATCTATCTTTCCGCTGAAATGTATCCTAAATTAAAGCTTTAGCTTTCAGATTCGAGACATGTTATGCTCTGCAGATAACAATGAAAGCTGACAAGTAACAGTTTTAAGATAGATGTGAATATTTATGCTTTTCTCTAATCAGTATCAGTACAAGGATGGCAGTAAACAAAGTGCATAGGGCATTTTTTTTAAAAAAATACTAAAACTATATATCTAATGTTTTAATATTTTATGTTTAGTATACTTAAAATACTAAAGCTATATGTCTAATGTTTTAACTAGATTTTTGTCTTGAAATTACATATTTTTTCAAAGCATTTATCTCATTTCATAATTAAATACCATGCATAGCAGTAAGAAAAACAGTCTGTAAAGATTTCATTCTCACAAATATATAATAAATCTTCAGCTTTTTTTAAAAAAAAATGCTGTGAAAGTCCTTGACAGGAAGCAAACTAATATTTTACAGAAAGTAATTCCCTTAAAAATGCTGTCCCTCTGCTGTTTATCCCAATGAAGTTTATCCCAGTTTTCTATACATTCTGTAAGCAGAAAGAATAACATCTCCTGAATAATTATAGGTACAGTATTCTTCAGGCATTACATTAGGAGGGAAGCACTATATAAAAACTTTGTGAATTCATGCTGTTTTGAATATGCATAATTTTCATTTGAGACAAATATAAATAAAATCTAGATTTCAGAATCCCCACTTTAGGGAAATCCAGCAACTGACTTCTTTTTGCATATTTAAAACATTTTTATTCAGGAAATTGTGTAAGGATTAGTTCTATAAAACAACAGCTTTAGTTGTGTTATTATTTAGTTTATTGCTGTTTTATTATGATTAGTTTTTAAACAATTTGTAAACTACTTCATAAGATCAAAAGATTGAAAAGTCTTTGTTTTAATAAACAAATAAATCTCACTTGACAAATAGTTCTCACAGTGCATTCTGGGCTGCCACAGATCATAATGCACTGATAAAATACAGAATGCTTTCAACCAGCTTGGCTTAGTGAAGCAATGAACCTCTAATACAGTGGTTCTTAACCTTTTCCAGCACCCCTTGGATTTCCAAAATATGCTCTCGCACCCCCTGAAAAAATACCATTCATTTTTTATTTTATTTTTATTTTATTTTAATGTGTGTTTTAGCCCAACTTAGCTGAGATAAATGACAGTTTTCCAAAATCTTTGGTTGTACAGTTACCGCCTCGCACCCCTAGAAAAAGCATCTCGCACCCCTGGGGGTGCGTGCACCCCAGGTTAAGAACCACTGCTCTAATAGGATTGAGATGGCTGAGTGTGAACACCTCACACTAAAATTCAGTCAGGTTAGTCATTTTCTTTAGTTAGTCAACTGGTGACCCAGCTTTTCAAAATTATTTTTGAAATGGATTACAATTTCTCCAGGAGGTAGAGGGGAAAGCCAAGCAACATACCTTTTGTGTTTACCTCCATATGAATAAAAGCAAAGTTGACAGCCATGGCATCACAGACAAATAAAGACACTGACAGTAACCCAAAGCATTTGTGTAGTTCGTTATTTTTCAGCCACAAAATAGAAAAGAATTATGTAAACTCTTACACTCAGAAGCAAGGTGAAATACAGAAGACATCAAGTCAATTACAGACACTACTAAAAGAAGAGTGAGCAACCTTCTCGCTCTTTCATTCTTTCATAAAAGTAGTGAGATTTTCACACAAATAGGAGGGTGTAATCTGCAGAAATTAAAGTATATCTATATTCCACTGAAGTAAAACGAGGACATTGTAAGCACTTAACTGTGCACTTAAAGCATTTTTTACTTCCCCACTGGTGTCAGTTTTGCCGGGATTGTGATCTTTGATAAAGAGTCAAACTTTGCAAGATTGTACTTTGCAAGACTGTTATGCAGATTGGCATTTGGAACTTTAAGGATCCCCCAGAAGGTAAGTCTCCATATGCATTTGCAGATATCTGTTAATAAAAACATATGGCTTTAAAATAGAATTATTGCGTGATTTCATCAAGTTTTGCTATGCAAACATTTCTGACAATATAGCTAATTTTTGCATGTATAACTGCCCAGCTTCAATCCTTAGCACCACCATAAACAAAGTATTGCCAAATTTGTCTAAAGGTGCAGTTCAACTGCTATTTTTGGCAGACTAAGGGGAGTTGGATATGGTGGACCTCCGGCTGAGCCAGCTGTGTCCTGGCTTAGCTAGGCTATGTCAGGCTATGCCAGGCTATACGGGCATAAGCCCATCATCCTGGCTCAGTGGGAGATTTGCTGGGAAAGCCCAGCCCAGTGTAAGGGGAGCTGGTGGAAGCCAGAGGAAGGCATGAAAAAATGCATTCCGGGGATGTGTCAGATCAGCTCCCTTCTGAGGACCTCCATCACAGCAGACGGTACACTGGGAAAAGAGCTGGCAGAAGGAAACATGTATTTTCCTTCCTTCCTCCCCTCCACAAGGCCTCCAAGTGGCAGCTTTCCCTTGGATTTAAATCATAATAGATTAGCTATTTGTGTATCATGTATTTGTGGGTTATTGTTCACAGTTTGGTGAAACAATTAAAGAGGTGAAATAAAAATTCATGACAGAACTTAAGCATTTAAAATGTTTTCTGTTGAGAGTGTTTGTCATCCAAAAATATATTTTGGAGATGATGTGCTGCAAATAATTTTTATATATATATAGAATTAAAGGAAAGACAGCCTTGCTTTTCCATCTTGCATATCCAGTTCTTAAGATAAAAACAAAATCTGATGGAATTTATGCTGCAATGATAGACTCTTCCCACACACACACACTTTCCACAAGCTCTCCAGCCAGAATTAAGTACTAATGAATATTCTCTGGGATGCTTTCCCGTTACCAGGGCATTCATATGTGAATTGTGTTGAGATAGCCTTGTTTCTCCCATCAGGATTATTAGCAAATTGCAGATGCTGTTTTTGTTTTTAAAAAGAGAAAACACAAAATAATCAATAAACTCAAGTCACAATCTCACTCTATCACCAGGTCTACTCATGTTTACTTAGGATGGTATGCATAGGACTGTTACCTAAGTCCTATTTAGTGCCATTGGGGGGAAATGAGATTCACCCAACTGAAGAACACATTATCCTACTGTAGGGACTTTAAGGAGCCACCATGCAGACTGCTATCAAAAACCTTCATCAATATTGTTTAGTGGACAGCGTGTATTGGACTTACTCTCGTGAGTCCTGTGGCCTAGACATGCACTCATGTCTTTGTTTAAGGTTGGGCTAAAGAATAAGGGAGCCAAATGTTTCTCAGAAGTTTTGTGGAGGGATAGAAAGAGAGATGTCATATCACACAGGCATTTGGGAGGGCACTTCAGGCATAAGAGGCAGCACGGAAGATTAGGGTTGAGTCAAAACAGGCTCCTTCCCCCTTTGCTTAAATGCTACATCTGATTAACAATTGGCAATATGATGATATATATATATATATATATGTTAGGTGCTCTGAAAATCTTTTTTGTATAAAAAATGTAACTCACTTTTTTTTAATTGTCCATCTATTAACCACAGCAATAACAGGGCTGAGACATGTGGAAACAGTCTTTAAAACAAGTTCCCCACTATATATCTGTTTCTGCAACATTTAACTTCCCTAACAAAAAACAAAACTAGAGTATATGAATTATTTATATAATAAGTAACTGACACAAAATACCAAGAATTAAAGTAAAGCAAGTCACTGCCATCTGCTGCTTTTTCTCATCACGAAAGCATCAGAACATTTTGCACATGATTTAACTGCAGACATAACATATGTCAATCAGAAATGATTTCTAGTTACCACCGTACTATGAATTCCTACAGTACATTTCCCCAAAGGCTTTCATTTTACACTTCTTTCTGTAGTGCATGCATCAAATTCTCCATTTGTGGATTCATTATTTTTCCTGTGGGGGGAAAAATGAAAACAAGAAACTCTCCAAATTTCCCATGGTTCGTGTAAAAATTCCCCATTATGTAGGATATTTCCTTTCTATAAGGGATTATATTTTCTTCCTAATTTGTAATTCATATCAAATCTTCTCAAAATACACAAAAAGGCGTATAGAAAAAAATAGCTGAATGAATTATAAGGCAAGATCAAAGGGAATAAGCATCTTAAACTGAAACTCATGGGTAACAAATCACTTAACTTCATAAATACCAGTTACACTCAAATAGCTTTTATTCTGTTTCAGCAACCTTAGCGTTCACAAGGAGGCAGTGCCTTTCTGTCTTCTATTCTGCATTCTTTGTCAGTCAATACGGTCATTGCCCACAGAGCAGGCATCCCGTCAGTGTCTATTAGACTTCTCCTATTTCAGTTCAGCATTTGTGTTACATAGTAAAATTCAACTTCTTTGAAATGATGCCAAAAGATACCCATATGGCATACATTCTCAGAAAAAAATAAGGTTAGAGCACAATAGTGTGTAGCCGTTAGATGACATTAACACCAAACTGCACAATAGACATTTCATTTTGACAGCAGCACAGTGATATGGCATATCAATGCCATTGCCTTTGCAGTGAAGATCGAAATTAATTAGAAGAATCTAAGCAGAGAATAGACAGATATTTCTTAATAAACTGACAAAAAATCTTGAGAACTTAATGAGGCAATCCAAAAGGACAAACTGTGTCAGAACACTATATTTTATTAACCTAGGGTGGTACTTCAAGCCATCAAGTAGCTCATGCACAAGTCATTAGAAATATTTGATGGTAGAATACCAATACAGTTCACTAGACTACAGAATGGCTTCGTTCAGGGATGGGTAACATGTGGCCCTCCAGATGCTGTTGGATTACAGTTCCCATCCTCCCTGATAATTGGCCTTGTAGTCTGGGGATGATAGGAATTGAATTCCAACAACATTTGAAGAGACACAGATTATCCAGCACTGGTTTAGTGCCTGTTTGCTAGGGATGTGCACTGATCACAAGATTCAGTTTGGTTCCAGATTCGGCACTCAGTTCAGTTCAAGGTGCTTCATAAATTGTCCAGTCTGACTCATCTATTGACTCTACTGTGTTTTGTCTCCTCCCACTCACTATTGGGAAATAAAAAATGACTGTAACTTGTCTACTTTTGATAGAAGTGGATGAAATTTGCATGTGTACTAGCCTCTACAGAGTGGATAAGAGAACTGAGAGAACAAATTCTGCCAAATTTTGGAAGAATAGCTGAAGTGCTTTTCCTGCAAGGGCCTTTTCTTCCTTCCTTCCTTCCTTCCTTCCTTTGTTGTGATTAAAAAAGGATTCACTAAATCTCACTTTTTGTTTTATGGCCAATTCGTATGAAAATAACATACATGAAAGAGCTAGCCCTAGGTAAACTGCCAAATTGCAGGTCCAGGAGTTTTTGTGCTAGGCACTAACAAGACTGACCTATCAGTTACAATGGAGTTCTCCCTGTAATATCTTCTCGGCACATCCTGGCATCTTTCTTAAGCTTAGAGAAGAAACATTTCAGAGAAGCTTTGCTTTTGAAAAAACTGCTCCTGTCCACAAAGCACTGGGATTGGTGAGCATCAATAAAATATTACCTTTTATTACAAAGTAGATTTGCCAGCTGCCAGGGAGGTCTCCTATCCTTCCTGATCCTAGTAAGAGGTGTAAAAAAAGCTCCTACCTCTCCCTCTTCCCCCACATCCTGGCCTTAATGGTTAAGTTTAGAGACATAACTTCACTTTTCACAGATACTTGTCCGCATCTTTTTTTTTAATGTCTGGATCTATGAGGCCACAAAGCACTGAGCGGGCTTTGCTTTGACTCATGTCTGCCTTTGTAGAGATCCTGCCTCAATTTGTAAAAGCCCAAAATCTTCCTGAGATATCCTGCCTCTGTTCATTATTTAGGACTTGTATAAATCTTTTGCACACCTCTAATGTATATATGTATATATAAAAAACCCCACGTTAGCCTAATATAAACATGGTTAGGATGAAGTCTCTTTTCCATATGAGGCAGAAAGTATTTTTAGAAATATATACCACGCTTAAGCTTATTGAATCAAGGGTCTTAAGTGTATCAATGATTATCAATGATATAGCAGTTCACAACTTGCAGATCATAGCAATTAGACTAATACATGATTGACAGTTCTGTCTTTGTGTATATAGGCATAGCTGTACCTGACAGCACAATCCTATGCAAGTCTACTCAGAAGCAAGTCCCATTGTGTATTTCTTTAGCCACTCCCTGCCAAGTAACAACCAAAGAAATTGAATTTTAAAAAATATCAAAGGGGAGGAACATTTTTGGTGGAATTCTGATGGGCTGGATGCCCATTACCTTAGTTGTGTTCATCGTAGTTTCAAAGTGGTTAAGGGTGTTTGTGAGTGTGTTTCATTCTACAAATTATCTCACTACTGCACTCTGCAGGCTTTCCTGGTAACCACAGTTCCTGAAAACACGGTATCTTAAGCTAGACTGCCTTCTAAGCATAGAAAGTTAAGGAGGATGCCTACAATACTCCTGACAACTCTTCATTATACTTTGAAAGTGAAGTCTTTTAAAGAAATTATTAAGTACCAGATCGGTACACAA
This sequence comes from Rhineura floridana, assembly GCF_030035675.1. Taxonomy (NCBI): domain Eukaryota; kingdom Metazoa; phylum Chordata; class Lepidosauria; order Squamata; family Rhineuridae; genus Rhineura; species Rhineura floridana. The sequence continues at coordinate 47,241,053 of NC_084483.1, forward strand.
TAAGACCATAGTCATCCATGATTTGATCGTGGATGAAGGTGCCGATTTGGTATGATTACCGAGACCTGGGTGGGTGAGCTGGGAGGAGTTGATCTGACCCACCTTTGCCCACCTACATACTTAGTGCAACACCAGCACAGGCTGCAGGGATGGGGGGGAGGAGTTGCTGTGGTCTACAGAACTTCCATCTCTGTCACGAGGAAACCACTCTGTCTTGGACCTGACTGTGAGGGCCTGTACCTGGTGTCAGGACAAGAAAACAGGAAACTAGGGTTGCTGCTGGTGTCCTGTCCACCCTGCTGCCCGGCAGCTTCTCTGACTGAGCTAGCGGAGGCCAGCTCATCTGTGGTATTGGATGAGTCCAGGATGATAGTCCTGGGTGATTTCAATGTCCATGCTGAGGCTGCATCTAGTGTTCCAGCTTGGGACTTCATGGTCTCCATGACGACCATGAGGCCGTCTCAAGTTGTCACCGGCCCAACACATAGGGCAGGGCACACCCTCAACTTAGTTTTTGCTCCAGATGGAGGAAGGGGTGGTCTGGAGATGAGGGGGTGGAAGTCACCCCATTGTCATGGTCAGACCACTTCCTGGTGAAATTTAGACTTCTGGCTCTGATCCTTCTGGGCAAGTGTGGTGGACAGATTAAGATGGTCCGCCCTGGAGACTAATGGAATCCACTGGATTCCTGAATGCCCTGGGGGAGTTCCCAGTAGACAGAGCAGTTGACCCTGTTGAAGCCCTTGTCACACTGTGGAACAGAGAGGCATGCCAGGCTCTTGACACAGTTGCCCCCGAGCACCCTCTCCAGCATTGTAGAGCCCGGTTTGTACCTTGGTACACCAATGAGCTAAGGGCAATGAAACAGGCTGGATGACGGCTAGAGGGCAAGTGGTGAAAGACGTGCTGTGAGGCTGATCAGGCACGAGTAAACATCATAAACGTGCCTTACTGTGTGGCACTGATGGTGGCGAAGAAGGCCCACTTCTCTGCCTCCATCTCATCCTCAAGTAGCCATCCAGTGGAGCTTTTCCATATTGTCAGGGCTCTGTTGACATCAACTCCAGGAAATGCAGTGTTAGACCTTTTGGAGGCCCACTGTGAATTGTTTGCAAGGCACCTTGAGGGTAAAGTAGCACCCTTGATGCCCAATCCACATCTACTGTGGTCCCCAATGAGGTGTCCAGTGCAACATCTGCTGCAACATCTTGGGAACGGTTTCAGTTGATGCAGCCTGATGATGTAGACAAAGTGCTTGAGATGATGCGGCCAACAAAGTGTCCTCTAGACCCTTGCCCTTCTTGGCTTATTAAAGCTTGCCAAACAGGTTTGACCGAGTGGATCCAGGGTGTGGTCAGTGCATCATTGCAGGAGGGAGTGGATCCAGCCACCCTGAAAGAGGCGGTGATCCAACCTCTCCTGTAAAAGCCCACCATGGACCCATTGTTCTGCAACAATTACCATCCGGTCATAAATACCCCCTTTTTAGGGAAGGTGATTGAGAGGGTTTTGGTGCAGCAATTGCAAGTACTCTTGGATGAAACAGATTATCTTGACCCATTCCAGTCTGGGTTCAGGCCTGGTTATGGGACTGAATCAGCCTTGGTCTCCCTGATGGATGACCTTTATCGGGAGAGGGACAGGGGGAGTGTGACCCTGTTACTCTTACTTGATCCCTCAGTGGCTTTTGATACCATTGACCATGGTATCCTTCTGGGCCGACTTGGTGAGATGGGTATTGGAGGCACTGTTCTCCAGGGTCATTTTCAGAGAATAGCATTGCGTGATTGTCTTTCAGCCCCCTGGCAGTTGTGCTATGGGGTGTCATAGGGTACCATATTGTCCCCCATGCTGTTTAACATCTATATGAAACCCTTGGCAGTGGTAATCAGGAGATTTGGGGCAAGGTGTCAGCAGTATGCTGATGATATCCAGCTCTGTTTCTCTGTAACATCTGAATTGGGAGAGACTGTGCAAGTCCTGGACCACTGCCTGGACTCGGTGATGGGCTGGATGAAGGCGAATAAACTGAGTGTGAATCCTAGCAAGAAGGAGACGCTAGTCTGGGGGTGCTCCTAGATCCATCTTTGTTGCTAGAGGCCCAGGTGACCTCAGTGGCCAGGAGTGCCTTTTACCAGCTTCAGCTAGTAAGACACCTGTGGCCATTTCTGGACCAGGATAGCCTGACAACTGTTGTCCATGCACTGGTAACCTCCAGGCTGGATTACTGTAATACACTGTATATGGGGGTGTCCTTGAGGTTGGTCTGCAAGCTGCAGCTGGTGCAAAATGTGGTGGCCAGACTGCTCACTGGGGCAGGGTATCGCCAACATGTCACTCCACTGCTGAAAGAGTTGCACTGGCTGCCCATTTGCTACTGGGCCAAGTTCAAGGTTCTAGTTCTGGTGTAGAAAGCCCTATACAGCTTGGGACCAGGATACCTGAAAGAACGTCTTATCCCTTATATACCCAGTCGATCACTGCACTTTGAAGGCAAGGGCCTTCTGCAGATACGATCTTATCAGGAGATCTGCACAACATAGGAAAGGGACCTGTACTGTAGTGGCACCTACCCTGTGGAACTCCCTACCCTTAAATATTAGACAGGCACCATCTCTGTTATCTTTTCGGCACCTACTGAAGACCTTCCTCTTTCAACAAGCCTTTTAAATTATCCCAGTCTGCTTCTGTGTTGGAATTTCTTTTTAATATGCTTTTAAACCTTTTTTAAAAAATAATATGTTTTTTAACCTTTTTTAAAAAAAAGTCTTCAAAGCTTTTAAAAAAAGTCTTTAAAGTTGTTTTGTTTTAATGTGTTTTAATGTCTGGTTTTATGTTTTAAAGTGTTTTTAGTGCTTTTGTTTGCCACCCTGGGCTCCTGCTGGGAGAAAGGGCGGGATATAAATCAAATAATCAATCAATCAATCAATAAAATAAGTGAATGCTATGACTGTGGATATATATGTCCACTGCTATATATCTATATCAGTATGCACACAAATCTCAAGCCCTCGGTTTCTTAAACTCTAACTTTCTGCATTTTAATGGTAAAGTCTGGAGAGGACTTCATGAGGTAACTATTCCAATTGGGCATTTTCAGATTAGGAAGTGTGAGCAACTAGGGAGGCTGCAGAGCATTAGAAAAATGTTTAATAGAAAGATGAAGAAAACACACAACACCCTCAGCCTCCTCATAACAGTAAAGTAAACTCACCTCCACATGCCCTAAAATTTGGAAAAAGAAACAGAAGCCTCTTTCATGGGAAAAGAGAACATTTGAGAAACTGGAGGGGATAGTTTTTGGCACTGCTATAACGTGTATGACTGCAGCCTCAAATACTTGGAGTAACTGGGGCTCACTTTATTGTGACTGGAGTCTACAATAAGTGTTTTCAACTAACTAAAGATTTATCCTACATTTTAACAAATTAACTCATCAATTAAATTTGAATATTTCTAACTCTTTATAGGTGCTCTTTGCAGAAAATGAAATGTAAAGACAAGTTACAATTTAAATATAGTTTAAATATAGGGTAGAAAGGAAGAATCATATCATTGATTGTTTCATTATTACAATTAATCTTACAACCACTCAATTTTTCCCTTCCCCAGGTTTTAATTTTCTTTATTATTTTGCACATGTATCCTTTCATATTATCAGTTTGGAACTGTGTACAGACAGATAGTGCATTGTCTAAACAATCATATAATTCTCTCATTCGTTCATAATGCTGGGAGAATCAGATCAGCAGCAGGAACTTCTATCTCCCAATTCATGAGTTCTGGGTTTGTTATGGCTGTGCTTGTTTGCCAGTTTGCCAGGATTGGCCAGAAGAATCAGATCATCAGGAATAATCTCCTGCAACAACTCAAGAAAAGAAAATCCAACCTCTAGAGATAATACATGATGTGTCTGATTGAAACAATACCAAGAATGAAGGGATGCCTTGGAAAGTATATACATACATATTAGGGGCTGCACCACTGCTCGCTCCACTCACTAACCTCACCACTCCCACCATGGTAACTCCCTACAACGTCCCCTTCCCACCCCACACAATGATTAAATTTTGTTTTTACCTTCCCAAACCCATTTGTAAAGCCACTTTTGTCTTCTATTCTGCAGCCCCACTTTGCACCCCTGTTTTCACCATCACCTCCATGTCCATGCCTCCCCTTTCTCTTCTTGTACACAGACCACACACATGGTAACCTCTGTCTCCTTCCATACATTCTAGCTGCTAAGTATCCTTTTCACCTTCTGCCCAGTTATGAAGGCGCCATTATTTTTCAGCCCCTTTTCATCTTCACCCCATTCCCATGCCTCCTCCTTCATTGCAACTCCCTTCCCCCGTTTTCCCCTTTCCCCTTTTTCTTCCCTTCTCCTCCCTGATTTCTCAACTCCACCTTGCAAACAGACCACTCCCATGTCCATGTCTCTTTCCCTCCTATTCTGCAGCCCCCTTTTCACACACACGCACACACACACAACTTTAAACAACAACGGGGTTTAAGCAAAGCAAGGATGGAGGAACACTGAGGGGTTTTAAACAACAGCAGGGCTTTGAACAAAAAGCAGGGATGGAGAAACACTAAGGAGAAATGTCTTGGTTTTAAACAATGACAGGGGTTTGAATATAATGAGAAGGGAGCTGGGAAAGGCTTTGTTGTACTATGTTAACTTTGGGGTGCTAACTTCTGTGCTGTACCTATCTCTGCTATTTTTCCTTTTTAAAACTTTTTTTAAATGCAGCCCTTAGTGTTCCTTCCCAATCTCCTGCTGTTTTAAACTGCCACCTTTACCTTCTTACTGTCCTTCTCTGTTCTCACTGTTTCATCAGGGCAGGAGAAGATCTCAGTATTGTTAGAGTATGCACAGATATAGATCAAAGGCCATATCCTTGCTTTGCTCTTCCTCCATGTTACTATGGAGATGATGCTTGCCCCTCCATCACAATGATGTTCTTATGCAAATATAGTATAGGAGATATTGCCTCCTAGCTGACAGAGCTAGGTATTTATTTGTGTGTGTGTGTGGAATTTTACCAGGTTGTGTTGGTGTTACTCCTGAATGTTTCCTGATTTTGTTGTTTTATTATTGTTGATGTTTGTTATAATTATTGTTGTTCATTTGAATGCCATTTTAAATGGCAGAGAATGCACTATGAAAGTTATATGAATAAATAATATAACTCCACCATTGAAATCCATGAGATTTAAAAGTACCATGTCCAAGGTGTTCACAGCTAGCTATTTAATGGGAGTGCAGTATTCGGTACATAAATATTTAGTGATTTTTTTTAAAAAAACTATTTCAAGATCCTTTTTTAAAAATCCAAGTTTCTGTTTGTTTGTTTTTAAAAAATTATCCCTCCCTTTCCCCCCAAAGAAAATATTACTGCAGTACAAGCATTAGTGAAGAGGAGGTTTATCAATATCTACCACTTCCATTTTTATAGCAAAAATGTTATTCATTTATCAACTTTTCCTCCCTACCCCCATCCTAGTGAGCCCAAAACATGTTTCAATAGTTATTGAATTTGATAACCTGAACATGTGAAATTAGCATAAACGAATGTCATTTGCATCATATAATTGCCTCATATTAGCATGTATTAAATATTTGGTATCATTGAGTTGAGTAAATATTTGCTTTTGTTTAAACAGAATGATTTTTAAGTTGCCAAATCACACAAAATCCATGTAAAGGGGGAGGAGGAGAGCAGATGCCGAGAATGGAAGACCGGGTTAGATGCTAAAACACCTTGGTGCCCCGGCCTCTCAAATAGCTGCAGCCAAGCCCTGTTTGGGGGGGGGAGAAAAAGGCCAGAAGAACCTCCACATCAGGCCAGATGAGCAGCAGTTACCTTCAAGACCGCTGCTATTTCAGCCAGCTCAGTGGCCAGTGGCTCAAAGGGCAGTGGCTCTCCAGCAAGGCCCTCCAGTGAGGCTGGACATGGGCTGGAGAATATTGACTTTTATAGAGATAAGTAATCTATAATCTTCTTTGCTTGTGCTGTAAATTCATTAATTTATAGGCGTTTTTCTCTCTCTTTCGTCCCCCCTCTTTTGCTGAGCAAATTTGTTATTTAAATCCCCCTTCTTTTTTCTTCATATTTCTTATCCTCTTTTTTCTTTTTTCCCCTTCTCCTTTTAATATACTCTTCTATGGATATTTTGGTATATCCTAATCTTTTTTCTTTCTTTTTTTCTTTTTTCCTTTCTTCTCCCTTCACTTTTTCTTTCTGTTTCTCTTTTTTCTTCTCTCTTACATCACAATGAATTAATAAAGATTTGCAATAAAGATTTAAAACTGATTTTTTTTCTGGCTATTTTGAATGAATTTTAAATTAGCTAAAAAGGTTTAATTGATTGTATTTCAGAAATGGATTCCCTGTAATACATACACATATAGTAGTTTATTCTTCCTCAGATAGATGTACTGGAAAAGTATCCTAGCAACTTGTATGAAAATACTTCATTAAATATTTCTAGGTAACTTGATTATTTTTTCCTTCTCTCTTCTTTCTTGCTTCTGAATGAATTTAAACATTATTCTTCAATTGTTTCTCTCTCTCTCTTCTTTGGTAGCCCATCAGATTATCTTGAAGTAAAATCTGTAATTAATTAGTGTTAATGGACAGGTGTTTAGAGAAAAGTTAATTTTCTAAAGCAGACTTCAAACAAATCAGATGGTATATGGGAAAGAAAGCAGCAAAAAAAGAGTAAAAACAGAGATCTTAAACAGACTCTGATTATGAAAGAACTAAAATTTGTACAAGATCTCTTGGATTGTCATGAAATCCATGCGGATGATGCATTGATTCAAATAAACAAGAATGACCAAAGTCTTATTGAATTAAATAAATTAAATAATTCTAGAGACTATGAAGAGAGTAAGAACAACATTTATTGGAGAATTTGTCTGAGATACTAATGGAGCCTAGTGCAGTTGTAGCAGAGAAAATAGTTGAAACAGATGATAATGAGGATCCCACCCTATTGATATCCATTAGACAATGACTACTGAAAGAATCAGATATCAGAATGCAGAACATTCTAGAACAATATGAAAAAAACATTTTGGAAGTCTATATAAACTTGATATAGAATTTAAAATATATTGCCAAGACTGGGATGATAAACTGGAAGAACAGTTAAATAAAATTAAAGGACCAGTAGTGTAATGGCTGGTATAGCACAGTGGGAAGGAGAGCCTGGCTGGGAGTCCAGAGTCTGTGAGTTCAAATCCCCACTCGTGTCTCCTGGGTGTAAAGGGCCAGCTAAAGATCACCCCCACAGTGAGTGGCTCAGGGGTTACGTGCCCTGCCACCTGAGCAGCCATGGGCAAGCTGCATAGCCCCAAGGAGCCCAGTTGTCCCCAGCTGGCAGGTGCGGACAAGGCAGGGGCTGGCTTGTGCAGCTGTGGCAAGCTGAGCAGGCCCTAGTCAGCTGGAGAGGACTAGCCTCAGAGGGAGGCAATGGTAAACCCCCTCTGAATACCGCTTACCATGAAAACCCTATTCATAGGGTAGCCATAAGTCGGGATCGACTTGAAGGCAGTCCATTTCCAGTTTTCAGTGTAATGGCAAATTCAGAAGTGCAAGGTCCCTTCATGTTAATTACAGCCATGCCCCCTCCCTGCTTTTTTTTTGCTGTGGGGTTGAGAATGAGATCTTTGTTAATGCCTAGGAACCAATAAGCATGAAAGAGAAGAGTGTTGGCACTGAGAAGACTCTTCTCAGTGTTGGACTCACCTCCTTTCACTCTAATTGGCTCCAATAAGCAGGAAATGACAAGGAAGTATGTTAGAAGACTCTTCCCAGTGGCTAATACACTGCTCTTTTATGCTGATTAGCTTGTAGGATGCTGGAGACATAGGGACCCTGCTGGGACCTTGCTCCCAAAAAAGTGAAGGGTCTAAGACACACACCCCTGAGACTCCGCATGACTACACCCCTATATAGGACAAATGAACACCTTAGAAGAAAAACTGAATAGACAAGGTAAGGTAATTAAGGAACTTTGAAAGATAGTAACACATACAGACAAAGAAGTAAAAGCACTGGGTAGTAAAGAGTCCCAATATAAAATTGATTTGAGCAAAACAGGTGATAGCATACTGTACAAGAACTACATGCAGAAGCATGTAAATACAACCCCCCCCAAATAAAAAAGACAATGTTATGGGATTTATGTCAGATACCTTGATGAAATACTTGAATCTAGAGTTCCCAGCAGCAGTTGGTATTGAGACCACAGTGTGGATTGAAGCTAAAGTAGCAAGAAGACTGGACTAACCAGGGACATTTTGGTGTCCTTTGTCAAAATCCAAGTTAAAGAAACTATATTAAGTAACATCTGGGCAAAAAGGAACTTGATAATAAATAATGATGATACACAGATATTTAATGATATACATCCTGAAGTACTGGCAAAGAGAAGAGAACTCCATTTTCTAACTGACAAATGCAAGCTGTTGGCATTCAATATAATTGGGGAATACCCTTTAAATTAAACATCTTTGTTAGATATGAGTGGGTTTGGATCTGAACTATTAATGAAGCAAAACAATTAGCCCTGGCTCTTGAAGATCCAATCTTTCTATAAGCCTCACTTATAGGATAAAACCAGATACGTAGTTCCCCCCCTTTTTAAATTTTTATTTTTTCCCTTTACCAATTATTGATCTATACATTTGATAAATGACTGCATTGAAAATACTTTCATTAAATATTAAAGGTTTAAATTCGTAATATAAAAGAAAAAATATGGCCATGTAGATAAAATAAGAAAAAGTAGATGTTACTTCAAGAAACTCATATCAAACAAGGAGAGAAAAATATATAGAGTTAATAAAATTGGGTAGAACTTAGACAGCACATGGTAAAGCAAGAAAAAAGGAGTAGCTATAATAATTAGAGATCAAAATGTTAAAAGACTTGATATAAAAAAAAGATGATCATGGAGCTTGCCTTGTGGGAAAGATCCAAATTTGTAATCAGTGTTATTCTTTACTATGTATCTCTGCTCCAATAATGGGACAGACAATATTTTACAGGAAAATAACAAAATTGATTAAATCACAAAATCAAATTGAATTGATAATTGGACGGGACTTTAATGGGATGATGTGAGCAAGAGTTGATCATTCATACTCTAAGGACCAGCATGTGAAACTACCAGACAGCTTTTTTTTAAAAAGGCTACTATATACCCATCTGATCGATGTATGGCATTTTTATAACTCCAGCACAAGAGATTACACTTTTTATTCACACACTCATACATCTTATTCAAGAGTCAATCTTTTATTTTCTTTTTGTATCTCCTGATTTTGTAAGCAGAACTGACCTGATCCAAATTCTACCAATGACTTATGTAGACCATGCACCCATAACAACATGTTAAAAATAGTAGGTAGCTATAATATCAAACCATGGAGTTAAGACAATAATATCTTAAAAAAGGAAGAGATAAGAATGTCTACTGAACATTATTTAGATCTACTCTTTGAGAAGAATATTACTTCAGTTGTATCTTGGTGCATAATTTGGGATGCAGCAAAAGCATATATTAGAGGTGTCCTAATACAGAAAACTTCAGAGAGAATAAAAAAAATTCTGCAGAAAGAAAAAGAATTAATAGAGGAAATAAGAGCAAAGGAACAGGAATATAAACAGACACTATATGCAGAAACGTTAGAACTTTAGAACAATTGAATATCCTGAGGTAGCTTTACCAAAACATGCAAGCTGAAAAGTTGGAACACTATACAAATACAGTAAAGGAAAAGTGGTTTGAATATGGTAATAAACAGTCTAAAATACTTTCAAAATATTTGAAAGAGAAGCAAGGCCAGACATTAATTACATCAATCAAATCTAAAGATCAACTTGCAACGAATTCACAAGACACTGTGGAATTATTTAAGCAATTGTATCAAGAGTCATATACTTCACAGAATCCCTCAAGAGAGAGAGAAGCGTTTTTCTCAAGAATAAACATGCCTAAAGTTTCAGTTGAAAATAGAATATTAGTAGAAGCTCCTATAACAGAAGAAGAGATTAAAGAAGCAATTAAAAATCTGGGGGGGGGGAAACCCAAAGCACCCAGTCCTGATGGCTTGATGGCAGAATTTTTAATAAGTCTAGTAAACCATTCTACAAGATTATGATTGACTAATGCTTATGGAAGTGAACATTGTCACTATCATGGGGAGAAGCTACCATCAAAGTCATGTTAAAACAAGGAAAGGTGCATTAATGACACAGTCTTATTGTCCTATTTCCTTATTAAATCAAGACACAAAAATATGGTCAACTATTCTGGCCAGCAGATTAAATAGCATTATGTCTAAATATATCTACCATGATCAAACAGGCTTTATTAAGAATAGAAGACTTCAGTCAAATTGAAAGAAAGCTTTTGATTGCATTGAACTGTCTCAAAAACAATGACTTCAAATAGCATTTTTTTCAAGATGCTAAAGGCCTTTGATAGAGTGGAGTGGACTTAGGCAGTATATTCTCAGTTTGGATAGATTTTCATTATACACAGAATTTATATAAATAATAATTTCTCTTCAATAATTAAAATTCAGAGAGGAGCATGCAAAGGATGGCCCTTGTCTCCATTGCATTTTTTTAGAACCACTTGCAAAACTAATATGGAAAGTGATCAGATTACAGGAATTTAAATCGATGATATAGAGTTTAAAATCTCTCTATACGTGGATGATATAGCACTTTTCTAACAAATCCAGAGAATTCAATAGAGAGGGCTGTGACGCCCTTCCCTGGCTCTCCCTGTCAGGTTCCTACCTGCTCGTGGTTACTGCCTGTCTCCAGGCACCACCAGGGACTCCACCAGTCCGGACTGTCCTTTTTTATGGTTTCTCTCCCCACTCTAGCACAGATCTCAACAGATCCCCCTGCTAGGCAGCACCACCAGTCACGTCCTATAACCAGTAGTCCCAGAGACTCGGCCTGAGTCTCCCTCAATTAGGTTACCTCTGTGACTGCGTGCTTAAGCTGTCCCAATCCCTTTGATTTACTCAGACTGCTTGTGGTGTTATTCTACCCTTCCCCGCTGCCACCATTTGTTATCCTTCAGCCTTGGTATTTACCTTACCCTCCCTTCTGGTCTGTGAAACCCCAGCCAAGGATCAGGCCTTTGGTAAACCAAAAGTATTTATTAAATATAACAAAGATAACAAGATTTCTTTAAAAGGCACTTAAGCATATGGTTACATCTATTCCTGAGGTACAGGTCTTAGTATTAATCCGAACTCCACCCTCTCCTCACATCCACCAACTCTCCACACAATCTCCTCTCAAAACCCACCAAAACAACCCTCTCAAGTCCACCAACGTCCACCAACGTCCACACAGATTTACCTGTCATTCTTCCTTTTATACTGTCAGCCATTTTAAACATCCAGCCAATCATCCAGCATTCTACTGCCCATTCACTCCCCCTTCCTCTTTCATTCTACTTACCATGTATCTTCTATACAAACAGCACTTACCCTATTTACACTAATACAGGAACATCACATTTCCCCCCCTTAAAACAACGGCAGAGTATTATTCCTGTTCCAGGATTTATACGTCGCGTTAACAATATAACAAGTCTCTATGGGGAAAATGTCTTTCTTTGTTCCTCCGTCTGGTCACGTCACTGCAGTCCCAGCCACTTGCCTGGAAAGTCCATCGGCCAATACATTGTCTTTGCCTTTTATGAACTGGAAGTCCACTTGATAGTCCTGTAGGGCCCAGGACCACCTCTGCAGCATAGTGTTATGGTTTTTCATAGTCTGCAACCATAACAAGGCCCGATGATCCGTTGTTACCGTGAATCTTCGTCCCCACACGTATGGGCGCAACTTGTTCAGTCCCCACATGACCGCTAGGCACTCCTTTTGGACCGACGAATAGTTTTTCTCCCTCGGCGTCAGCTTGCGACTCAGATACGCCACTGGATGTCTGGTGCCTTCTCTGTCCTGCAGCAAGACGACTCCCAGCGCGAGGTCTGACGCATCTGTAGCCACGATGAATGGTTTCTCATAGTCTGGTGCTATTAATATGGGTCCTTGGCACAAGGCTTGCTTCAGCAGATCAAAAGCCTTCTGACATTCATCCGTCCATACCACACGCTCAGATCATTTTTTCTTTATCAATTCATGCAAGGGGGTTGCTATTTCCCCAAAATTTCTCACAAACTTCCTATAAAAACCAGCCACACCTAGAAATGCCCTTACTTGTTTTTTGGTTAAGGGGATAGGCCACACTTGTATTGCCTCCACCTTGCTCCATAAGGGGGTGACTTTCCCACTCCCCACCCCATGTCCTACACAGATTACTTCACTCACAACTTTCCCATTCACACAGCACGGTACAGATCTGACTGGGGCATGCTCTCCAGTATCAATGGAATGTTTGGCTATACTGGTTCGGCCAGGTTTATTACTAAAGAGATTCCCATAGTTTTTCAAAACTCTCAGAATCTCTTCTTTTACTTCCTCCTGCACCTCTTCTGACCATTCCACTTGATCTACCCCTCCTTTGTCTTTGCTTTCCTGTACCAAATCTGGAAGTTCAGGCCCACTTCCCTCAGGGAATAAGGTAACTTGCAACACCTGTGCATCCCTGGTATGGTAAGGCTTTAACATATTTACATGAACCACTTTGCTTTTGTTTAATTGGTCTGTGGTGATTACATACGTCACTGTGTCAAGCCTTTCTCTGATGGTATATGGTCCTTCCCAGTTAGCCTGTAATTTGTCATGTTTCCTGGGTATGAACGCCATAACCATATCTCCCACATCATACACACGTTCCCTGGCTGTTCTGTCATACCAGTAACTTTGCTTCTGCTGTGCTTGACTCGAATTCTTTTTCACCACCTCCATCATTGATGTTAATTTATTGCGGAATTCCAATACAAAATCTACTACAGATGTTTTGTACTCTCCCAGGGTTCCTTCCCATGAATTTTTTAACAGTTCCAAAGGTCCCCTCACTTTTCTAGTGAACATGAGTTCAAAGGGTGAGAAGCCTGTTGACTCTTGAGGGACTTCTCTGTATGCAAATAAGAAGCATCCCAAACGTTCATCCCAGTCTTGTGGGGGATCTTGAACATAGCTTCTTATCATGCCCTTCAAAACGCCATTGAATCTCTCTGTTAACCCATTAGTGGCGGGATGGTAAGTAGTGGTCTTTAGATGTTTTAGACCACAACATTTCCACATACATTGCATCACTTCTCCCATGAATACACTGCCTTGATCCGTCAGCACTTCATGAGGGAAACCCAGCCTCATAAAGATTTTTAATAAAGCCTCTGCCACTACAGGGGCTTCTACAGATCTTAGTGCTTCTTCGTCTGGGTACCTGGTGGCAAAATCCACCACCACCAATAGATATTTCTTGCCATACCTTGTGGGTTTGGAAAAAGGGCCCACCAAATCTATTCCCACTCTATAAAAGGGTTGTCCAATTATAGGAAGGGGCTTTAAGGGTGCCTTAGTCTTTACTCCACTTTTCCCCACCTTTTGGCATATACCACAAGATAGACAATGTTGTTTTACATCTTTGGAGATGTTTGACCAATAATAGTGTGCCGCCAATCTCATCTTGGTCTTTTTTATTCCCAGATGTCCTGCACATGGGACATCGTGGGCTACCTCTAGCAATCTGGTTCTGTATTTGCTAGGTACTATCAATTGCTTCACTGGTTCACATTCATCCTTTCTCTCAGCAGGCATCCACAGTCTATATAAAATCCCATTCTCACACACAACTTGATTCCTCAGTTTGTCAGTGAAAGGAATCTGTTGGGTCAGGGCTTGCTCCTTTATTTGATTCAAACTGGTATCCTTATTCAGTTCTTCTCTGAAATGCTCTGTCTCTTCCCCAGAGACCAGTTGATACAGTTTGTCTCTTTCAGCAGGCCTGCCAAGGGTTGCTTTGGGGACCTGAGGCTCGCAAACAGATTCCACCCTGTTTGTTTCAGCCCCCTTAACATGGCTTCTGTTTCTCTGCCAAGTTGCAGAGAAATATATTTTCCCTTGTGCCCCCATAACATCTCTTCCCAGTATCACTGGTTCTTGTTGTTGGGCATTAATGCCTACTTTATATCTGCCCTCTCGGCCTCTCCACGCCATTTTCACCAGGGCCACAGGCAAGCTTTCTGGTTGACCCCTCACTCCTTGGATATTCACCGTTTCCTGAGGTAATATTTCTTCAGATTTTATTAAATCTGGCCTCAGTAACGTCTGAGCGGCACCAGTGTCAAGCAATGCCCAATAATTTGCCCCTTGTACACTCACTTCCTCTCTCAGACTTGAATCAAGGTCTGTTACTTCTGTCCAGTTTATCTGGCAGAACTGAACCTTTTTTGTGGTTAAATCTTATGGTTCTATTTTTACTGACCTTGCCTGAGCAGGATTACTAATGGGGTTGGCAACCTCACATTGAAAACGTAGGTGCCCCGGTCTACCACATTTGTAGCATAATTTCTCCTCACTTTTAGGGTACACAGATCCACTCTGGGGTGTCCTGTGCCCTTCAGATTTTACTGGAGGACTCACTCGCTGTGGCACCACATCCTTTCTGCCACCATTATATGGTCTGGGTTTAAACTTTCTTGATGTTTTCCCCACCCAGCCAGTTCTGTTGGAGGCAAAGTGATCCGCCATCTCTGCAGCCTCCTGCACCGATGTAGGGGAACGGTCTTTGACCAGGAGCCTTATTTCTGGTGGTAACTGATGGTATAATTGATCCAGTATCATGAGGCTTTTCACCTCTTCCACTGACTGAGCTTTGGCACTACTCATCCACTTCCCAAATATATCCATCAGCTTTGCTCCCAGTTCAACAAAAGACCTCCGTGCTTGGATCTGACAGTTTCGGAATAATTTTCTAAAGTAGTCAGGTCCCAGTCTGAACCTTTTGTATACTGCCTCTTTAAACTCAGCATAGGTGACGGGCCTGTCTGAGGGGAAATATTGGTATACCTCTGCCAATTCCCCTTTGATCAGGTTTGATAAATACTGCATGTATTTATCTTCAGGTAGCCCCCACAACTGAGCTGCCTTTTCAAAGGTTGTGAGATAAATTTGAGGATCTTGACCAGGCTCATAGACAGCAAAGTCCTTTGGAGTAATTTTTATTTTTGCTCCATCTCTGTCTTTCCTTGTCTCCTCAGAGTGAAATTTCTCTCTATCCAATTTTAATCTTTCTGCCTGTAATTCCGCATCCACTCTCATTCTCTCAGTTTCCATCTTCAACTTCTCAGTTTCTAACTCTCGCTGTTTATCTTTCCCATCAGCGTCCATCCTCAATCTCTCAGTTTCCATCTTCAACTTCTCTCTCAAGTACTCTATATAAGCGGGATTGCTTAAGTATCCTTCTGGGGTCTCTTCCCTGACAGGTTGTTTTTGCTGGGCAGTTGCAAATCCTATAAGTGCTACCCTCAATTCATCTACCCCTTTACCCTCGTGAGGTTAATTGAATGTTATACACTTCTCCACCAGCTCCTCTCTTTTCATTTTTATATATTCAGCCATGGTCACTCACTCTTTGCCACACACTCTTTGTCAGTCACTCTCACAAATAATCTTGTTTTGTTATTTCTGTTAGCCACACCACTGTTAGGGATTCTCTAGTATTCGTACCACTGCTACAGCCAACACCTGTGACGTAGTCTCCTTTGTCACCACGTGTCTTTGGGACTCTCTTTGGTTCGTATCCCACTGCTACTGCCACCACGTGTGACGCCCTTCCCTGGCTCTCCCTGTCAGGTTCCTACCTGCTCGTGGTTACTGCCTGTCTCCAGGCACCACCAGGAACTCCACCAGTCCGGACTGTCCTTTTTTATGGTTTCTCTCCCCACTCTAGCACAGATCTCAACAGATCCCCCTGCTAGGCAGCACCACCAGTCACGTCCTATAACCAGTAGTCCCAGAGACTCGGCCTGAGTCTCCCTCAATTAGGTTACCTCTGTGACTGCGTGCTTAAGCTGTCCCAATCCCTTTGATTTACTCAGACTGCTTGTGGTGTTATTCTACCCTTCCCCGCTGCCACCATTTGTTATCCTTCAGCCTTGGTATTTACCTTACCCTCCCTTCTGGTCTGTGAAACCCCAGCCAAGGATCAGGCCTTTGGTAAACCAAAAGTATTTATTAAATATAACAAAGATAACAAGATTTCTTTAAAAGGCACTTAAGCATATGGTTACATCTATTCCTGAGGTACTGGTCTTAATATTAATCCGAACTCCACCCTCTCCTCACATCCACCAACTCTCCACACAATCTCCTCTCAAAACCCACCAAAACAACCCTCTCAAGTCCACCAACGTCCACCAACGTCCACACAGATTTACCTGTCATTCTTCCTTTTATACTGTCAGCCATTTTAAACATTCAGCCAATCATCCAGCATTCTACTGCCCATTCACTCCCCCTTCCTCTTTCATTCTACTTACCATGTATCTCCTATACAAACAGCACTTACCCTATTTACACTAATACAGGAACATCACAAGGGCATTTAATAATCTTGAGATAGTTGGTGAAACCTCTGGCTACAAAATTAATATCTCAAAGTCTGAGGGCTTCAGGATCAGTATCTCTCCAAGGAAACAAAGAGAGATAGAAAACAAAACAAAATGCAGTTGAAGAACTCACCAGTGAGTTTCTTAATAGACATATCATCTCCTGTAACCAATTGCTTACTAGATCCAATCAGTTTAGGCCACCCTTCTATCAATTTTTCCAACTACAGCATGTTACAGAACAAATAGTATCTAAATACGGTGAGCCTAGGATTATGACTGCATTTGAAAATCTTACTTATAATTCTGTAATAAATAATAAAAAAGAAGTCAGTAAAATATACAAGATACTTTCAGAATTAGGCTCCATTCAGACACGGACCTTGTGACGTCCTTCCCTGGTTCTCCCTGTCAGGTTCCCACCTGCTTGTGGCTACTGCCTTTCACTAGGCACCACCAGGGATATCACCAGTCCGGACCGTCCTTTATATGGTTTCTCACTCCGCTCTAGCACAGATCTCACTAGATCCCCCTGCTAGGCAGCACCACCAGTCACATCCTATAACCAATACTCCCAGAGACTTTGCCTGAGTCTCTCTCTAGCTGGTTACTTTTGTGACTGCGTGCTTATGCTGTTCCCAACCCCCTTGTATCTTTATAGATAACGCATACAACTCTGGGTTGCTCTGGATACTTGAATTGTTATTATTCCTCCCTTCACCGCTGCCACCATTAGATACTGTTTCTGTTCAGCCTTGGTAATTACCTTGCCCTCCCTTCTGGTATGTATATCCCCCAGCCAACGATCAGGCCTTTGGTAAACCAAGTAAGTATTTATTAAATATCAGAAATAACAAGATTAGTTTTAGAATGTTTCACAAGCGTATGGTTTCATCTATTCCTGTTTTGTACTTGACTTATTATTAATCAGAACTCCAACTTCCTCTTTCTCCACACTCCTGACTTCCACCCTCAAACACCTCTTTCTCCACACTCCCAACATCCACCACCAAACACCTTCTTCTCCACCCTACTAACATCCACCCAGATTCAACTGTCATTCTTCCATTTATACTCCCAGCCATTCAAACGCTCAGCCAATCATCCAGCATTCTACTGCTCATGTACTCCCCCCTCCTCTTTCACTCCACTTACCATATGTCTTCTATATAAACAGCACTTACCATATTTACCCTACAAGCAGGAACATCACAGACCTCTTATAAAAAGATATGGGACAAGGACCTGAAAATCTTAATCTTTCTATACAAGAACCTGAATGGCACTGGCTTTTTGGAACAGTACCAAAACTGTTAATAAATTTTAAAAATTTTTATAGTAATGATAAGATAAATAACAAAGAAGTAATAGCTATAACAAAATTGGACAAGCGATGATCAAACACAGTTATCTACTGCTGTTTTATACAGAGAATTGAAAACTGTTTCTGAACTTTAAAAAAATCCATGTAAGGGGCTGTAGGTGGTCAATATATGTGGCTGTATTTCTGGGATAAGGTGTATACTATGGTTCATAGGCAGAGCTTGGAAAAGTTACTTTTTTGAACTACAACTCCCATCAGCCCAATCCAGTGGCCCTGCTGGCTGGGGCTGACGGGAGTTGTAGTTCAAAAAAGTAACTTTTCCAAGCTCTGTTCATAGGTGTATACTGTTTGGATTAGAAGGTTTCCCACTTTTTGCTTGGTGTCCAGAAGCTTGTGCTGTAATGAATGTAATTGGGCATTAGATGTTTGAACAGCTAATAGCACTATAGCAACACCTTGCAGCAAAATAGTGAGGTGTCCAAAACAGATAGACCTACTTCATTCAGTTTTTATGGTACCTGTCAAGCTTTTCTCAAGCTCTGGTCCAAGACTGAACTTATGTTACACAAACAGGTGAACAAAGAAGGATGCAGAATATATCCATCATATGATAGGAATAACTGCTCAAAAAAAATAACTGCTCAGAAATATAGCAGGAGCCTCTTTCAACCACGTGGTTTTGAAAATAAAGACTCATGTGGAACACAGAAATATATAAAGAGCCCCAAAGGAGCTTTAAATGTGTAAAACTCACTTCAGGACTCCTCCCCCTCATGGATTCAGTCCACCATGTTGGAGAATGTTGCATGAAACTGGACCACTCATATCCCAAGGCTTAATTTGAACTGCATGCTATATTATCAAAGTGTACAGAGCAGTACTGCATAATAACAACTGTAAGTGTAAACAGGTGATGCCATGTACCACACTCATGACACAGTTTCTGGAACATAACTCTTTTCTAAGCATACAGAAACAGAGGAACCAATCAAAATGAAGATGAGTTGACTAAGAGATCATCAGAGATCAGATGAACACAGGTGTGGGCACTGTTGTACTCTCAGCACACTGAGCGGGAGAGAGGTGAGGTGCGGGGAGCTTGGTGTGGTGCAGTGCACAGTGGTGAAGCCAATCCAATGCTCCTGCCACCAGGCACTGCACCAGTGCTGGGAAGCCAGGAGTGCAATGGAGACTCACCCATGCTGCCGTACAGGCCATTACTGTCACAGACATTTTAATAAAAATGCACATTAGAACAACAGATCTCTTGTACCTCTAAAATATATCTTCAATTTTCAACTGCCTTGTTCTTTCCTGAATAAGGATGATGATAATCCCACTCTACACACACATGAACGCGCGCACACACAGAGAGAGCAAGCAAATGAGAGCAGGCTATGGAAAGACACTTCATACGACTCTAGGATAACCTTCTTCTACATGCTGTCTTATGGCTGCAATCCTGGAGAAAACTCAATACACCAGGCCAATCACATAAAGCCCAAGCCCACCTATGTCTCTACTTGCAGTGTCTACTCCCCCCCCCCCACACAAATGCCCAGGATATTTATAGCATGTACAGTAGCAATGGAATCTACTGAAAGGAGCAACCACTGGATATTACAATATGAGGTATGTGATGACCCTGACTGGACATGACTGGTCTGGCAAGAGAGAGTATGCTTCATATAGTGCATAAGCTTATCTGGCATGAGGAAGTGGTGGGGGACATCTCTGCATGTGGGAAAAGTATGGTTTGCAGCCTTTTCTATAGGTTTAGCTGCTAATGAGGTCCAGAATTAGACTCACAAATAATTGTGTGACTGAAATAATTGGTTGACACTTTTACTTGAAACCATTTGAAATAACAAATGCAGTAATTGTTTAACATAAGCATTGTTTGAATAAACTTCTCAAGTAGGGCACAAGCATTTGAATTTAGTATCTATTTGAACCATTTCAACAGGTTCTAAACTTTTCTCTGGACAGTCACCAGACTGAATGAAAGGTCTCTTCAGGCATAATAGATCTCTTGGGTGCCATTTTCATGAATCTTGACAAGAAATTGTATACTGTTTATCCAGGCAGCATTATATGTTTCCACTCTTTTCTGCTGATAGAATTATATTTTCTATGCTCTTTATTCCAATAGCCCCCTTTCCCCCAATTAGAATGAATATAATTCACTTTAATAGATTTCCACACAGTGTTTCAGAGGTATGCATATCTTTGCTATTAAAAGTATTATGGCTTAAGGGAACAACAAGACTGTAACCTGAACGACAGGACATTCAACATATCTGCTGTTACTGAAAAGGCTTGGGATGCTTTTAAAGAAGTCAGCAGACATAATTAGTCCACGTATAAATTCAACTAAAATATTACAACTAATTAAAATGAAAATGGCAATGGCAGCTGAAATTGCCAACTTCTTAGTCCTTCTTAAACTTTAACAGAACACCAAATACTAATTTAAAGAACTTTCTCATCATGATCCAATATGCTATTTTTTTCAACTGAGAGCTGAGACAGTAATGTGATTCTTAAGTTTAGGAAATCTTCCTGTACCTTTTTGCAGTTATTTGTAGGGAAGGTGATGTTTATTATTTTAAAAAAGATTTGTAACATCTTTCTTTTGGCACCAGCTTAGTGTTAGTTATGAGAAACAACAATGCTTTCAAGATATAGGAAAATAAAAATTATGTTCCAAAAACAAACTCATTCTCATAGATTACACAATTTGGTGCCAGCAACCAGAGAAGAAATTGTTGTGGCCAAGGGTTGAAATAAAACAGACACAGCAAACTGGGTTGAACAAAGGGCCACTTTGTTAAACTTCAAACTAACCCCTTAAACTAAACCTGCAGAGGGGAAACATAGGTGTGGGGACTGTCTATAAGCAAGTGGTTGCAATACAGCTCTCGGGCAACCAGCCCTTGCTGGGGCAAGGGCAAGCCATTCTGCTTACCCCTTACCCACACCACACCCTGTAGGTGAGCAGGGGACATTCCCACATCACCCCCCCAGAGTCCTACAACTCCAGGTGGATGAGGTAAGTTGGCCCCAAAAGCAGCCCATATCCTGCCCCTGGGCCCTACAGCCCTGACTTGCAGACCTCCAGAGCCACCAATCACCTCCAAAGGTACCTAAGGGGGCCACCTAGCTGTCCTTACCTACTTCCCTTCCTGCACCTTGTAAAGGCTATCCCAGTCAACATTGAGGGGTGGAGGCCTCACCACCCTCACCCGCACCGACTCAACCACTGGCCGCATCCCAGGCCATGATCCCCAAAGGAAGGCCTAATATGTCAGGCCAAGATCCCCAAGGGAAGGCCTAACACCCAGGCCTGCCACAGCCTTGTGACCCGCCAGGCCGCGATCCCTCAAAGGGAGGCCCCACACCCAGGCCTGCAGCTGTGGTGCTACACGAAATGGAGCCATCCACAAGCGGCCTACAAAATGGCTGCTGCTTGTCGCTTTGTCCTCCTCCAAGCCGAGCCATTGTGCACCAAGAGGAGTATTAGGGGAGCAGCATGGGCTTAAATAAGCCCTGATGCCCTGCTCCCACACAGAAACACCATGCATGCAACTGCTGCCTGTGATGTCCCTGTATGTAGATATTACTGTAAATATGGTAAGTGCAGGTTTTGTAGGGTAAATGTGGTAAGTAGAGTGAGTGAGTGAGAGGGGGAAGTACATGGGCTAGAATGCTGGAGAATGCTGTATTGTGATTGGCTGAACGTTTGAGTGGCTGAAGGTATAAATGAGAGGATGACAGTTGAGAAAGAGTTCTGTTGGTTGAGTTGGTTGGGTCGGTTGTTGTGGGTTGGAGTTGGTTGTGGGTTGGATTGTATTAGGTTGGTATTGAGGCAGATTATATATGACTAGAAACATAAAGAGTAACACAATATATGAAACCATACACTTGTTAAATATACCTTAAGTAATCTTGTTATTTCCTGGTGTTTATATATAAATATTTTCTTGGTCTACCAAAGGCCTGATCCTTGGCTGGGGCTTTCACAGACCAGAGGGGTAGGCAGGGTATTTACCAAGGTGGAGAAACAGTATCAAATGGTGGCAGCTATGAGGAGATAGTGTATCATCAAGTATCCAGGGCAAGCCAGGGCTGTATGCTTTATAGACAAAGATACAGGGGGGTTGTGGCCTGCAAGTGCACCCAGACACAAAGTTACAATAAGCCAGAAGGAGATTAAGGCAAAGTCTCAAAGCAATATTGTGAAATAGGGAGTGGCTGGTGGTGCTGCCTAGCAGTGGGATCTTGCGAGATCTGTGCTAGAGCCGGTGAGAGAACAAATAAAAACCAGGATCCTGACTGGAGGGACCTGACAGGAGGTGGCAGCAGGTGGGATCCTGTCACTGCCCACTTCAACCCTTGGCCACAACAATGCCCCGCCCACCCAGCCTGCACTTGGGCAAGCCTTTGAAACATCTCTCTCTCTCTGTGTGTGTGTTCTGGGTCATGGCATTTTCAATAACTGAATATTTAGACTGATACACTACCAAATTGGTTAGAGTATTTCAAAATAGTTTGTGATGTTTATTTATTTACTATTAATTTATATGGTGAGGTACTCCGCTCACTGATTTACTCCTGGGAGAAAAAGGGTTTATTTAGGATGAAGGATTTTTATACTTTACTATCCTTTCGGCGCCAGGTGAAAACCTTCCTCTTTGCCCAGGCATTTTAATATTTTTTTAATATTTTTAACATTTTAGTATTTCAGTATTTGTATTTAATGTTGTATTTGTTAGTTATATGTTTTATTTGTTTGTTTAACTGTTGATTTGAGAATTAGATGGTTTTTTAATATTGAAATGTAAATATATATTTTTATTGTTGTACAACGCCCTGAGAGCTTTGCTATGGGCGGTATAAAAATTGAATTAAATAAAAATAAAATAAATAAATATAGTAACAACAACCCCATTTCTGTGGAGCGAATCAACATTACCACACGGTTCACTAATCTGTCCTAGTTTTGAGAATGTCAACTTAAGCACCTGTTGGTGATTCCACATATTCAATCACATGGTAAAGGGCCTCTCACTGGGTTTGAGACTATGATACTGAATTGCGGGACTTGCGTGAAGGGGTCAGTTTCTGAGTTATATAGCCTGTTACTGGATATATGTACTGGTCCCCTTGAGTGGCTTAAGGTTCTTTGGGAAGGAGATTTGCATTTGGAAATTAGTGACGTTAGATGGAGGCAGATGTGGATGTTCAAACCTTACCAGTCTGTCTCAGCATGTGTCAGAGAATGTTCTATGAAGATGGTACACAGGTGGCACCACATGCCTGTGCAACTACCTCAAATATTGTCAACTTCATCCCCAGTATGCTGCCGTGGATATGGGTCCAGGGAGGCATTCTTATATCATTGGTAGGAGTGTCCCCCTATACGCTATTTCTGGGTGAAAGTATATCAGGAAATTTCAAAGATATTCCAAACAAATCTCAATTACCCCACAACTATCTCTGTTGAACCTATGGCATCCCCAGATGACAAAGTTTCATGTAAAAGAACTGCTTACATGGATTTTGGCTGCGTTTCAGATCACTATTGCACAAAGATGGAAAACTGCTCAGGACTTCCACTTACCTTTGTGGTATAAAAAAATGTATGGGACTGGCAATCATGGAGTCATTGACTCATGATTTATGGGTATCTAGAGGAACAGAGGAATCAGAGTGCTTCTATGGTGGGCATTTATCTTGTATTCTACTGATACCGAGATCTGCACATCTTTACCTGCTTCTATGCAAGATATATGGATGGCATAATCTATTTTCCTCCTCCTTTGGCCCTACTAATGTAACACCCTGGAATGACCTTGTTTATGCTTCTGTTCTAGTTTATGTTTATATTGTTGTGAGTTTGGGGGTTGGAATGGAAGATTCCTGTGAGTCCCCTTCCAGCCTCTGATTTTGAATCCTGTGCCTTGGGGTGAGGGGCTGGCTCTGCTGCCAGATGAGTTTCTTTTGTTAAGTTGATAGAGTGGCCAGGTTTGTTAATGGGTCTTTCAGGCGCCCAGCAACTGTTGAATGGGTCAGGAAGATCCTTTTGTCTTTGACACTCTTCAGGAGAGCCTCCCCCCCTCCTGGCGGCTAGGAGAGGTTTGTGTTTCAGTGTGTGAAGTGTGTCTGGAAAATGGCTGGGAACTGTGTAGTGAAAGCGAGAGACCTCCCTTGTCTGCCCTCACTGTCCCAGGAGTCAATCCCCAGCCTTGGGCAATTGATCCCAGCAAATCCTGGTTTGCCAAGGTTGTGCACGCTCACACCAACCCTGCAAGGTAGTAACTGCCACCACCCTTCTATCTGGTTAGCCGCTCTGGGGTGAAGGGAGCCTCAGAGCCCAGTTAAGCACCACAGCTTCTCAGAGCAAGAGCCTAGATACACTCCTTGCCCCTTCCAAAGCCTCAGGCAAAACGTTCCTTTGTTACACGGTAGTTTGTAGTCGCATGGTAAGGACTGAATTTAGGAACTGACCCCCCTCTGAAGTGAACACACATTGGTTAAAGTAATGAAAGTTTATTAAAAAGAATAAGAAAAGCATAAAAGTATTACAGATAAAATAGAGGTGCACAAAATAAGGTTTAGCAGCAAATTGAATCCTGTTACCATACACCCAAACAGGGTAAGGTTTGGTAAGAAATACAAGTAAGATAGTTATTGGCACAAATCAAAAATAACAAAGCTTTCTTGCCTAATTATACTTACAGACCATAGGATCTATAGATGAATAGTCTTCTCCCCTCAGGGAATTGTGAGTCAGGATGGAAATGGAGCCACAACAGAGCATCACCTATGTGACAAGGTAGTACTCACGAAGTGGGACAAAAACCCAAAGTTCTGAGCTCCTTCTTATGGAAGAAATCTTCTGCCCAGCCAGAGACAATTAACCAATTGAGATATTATCAAAAGGATGAAAAAACTATGTTCCCACAACATCAGGCTCTTGGTTTCCCAAGGCAGTACCTTGAATTTTATGGCCTTGACAGAACCAGGCCCCTTCTACTGATAACAAGGTGTGAAGCTAGCTTGTAATCTCATACAGCTGGGGTTGTAAATTGCCAAGTCACAGCGATGAGGCAAAACCCAACATTTAACTGCTTACTGGCAGGTTACAGAAAAAGATATCAAGAGGAAAAATCCCCACAAGGCTTTGCATAGGCATTTTAAATGCAGGCCAGGGCAAGGCTGGCAAGCTGGCATGACAAACTGGAGGCAGGCAGAGAGACTGGCTCTCTGCATCATGGCTTTAGGATGCCTCCTGTAACCCTGATGGAAAAGCTGGATATTGGACTGCTGATGCCTTGAACCCCTCCATCCTAAGCTCAGGTTGGAATGTGTGTAAATAAACAAACCATATTTCATAAAGACACCACAGTCTCCACTGACCTTCTTCACAAGGAAATCAAACCCTGGATGAGTGCAGGGACCCCTGGAATCTCACCACTTGGAGATTGGGGTGGCGCGCAACAATATATATAATAAAAACAAACTAAAAATTAATTCATATACTGTGTAATGATGCCAAGATGGCTCTCAGCACTTCCTGGGAGCATGAAAGAATTGCATACACTTTCCCCAACATGTTCTGGTATTCCTTCCATTGGGAAATCAGAGATCACCCTCG
Source organism: Rhineura floridana (assembly GCF_030035675.1). Classification (NCBI taxonomy): domain Eukaryota; kingdom Metazoa; phylum Chordata; class Lepidosauria; order Squamata; family Rhineuridae; genus Rhineura; species Rhineura floridana. The sequence goes on from NC_084483.1 coordinate 47,266,597, forward strand.
CAACTCCTGTGATTGCCCTCTAGCATGCTCTTCTATTTCCTGATATAAGAGATGGCCAGTGGCAATGTGGAGAGTACAGCATAACGTTCTCATATTCGGGTTAGTTTGTTATCATTAGATGGGATTCAACCCATTCAACCCCAGCATTTCTGGTCAACGGTGGGCATTTTACTCATCACTAGGCATGAAAAGATCTGTTAGTTTTGGTTCTCTCCGTTTCTAATTTTTCCAGGCTTAAATTCAGTTCTCCACATTTCTGCAGCAGTTTGAGATATTTTTTTTTTAAAAAAATACTTATGAAAATTCTCCAGCATTTTAGTGCAAATTTCTCCCAATAAACACATTTTGTAGGCTGTTTTGACTGAAGTACACATTTTTGTAAGCCATTTCTCCTCATATAATCCATTTGTGTATGTTATTTTCACTAATATATTCATTTCATGCACATTGTCCTCTAATATATGCATTTTTTTGAAAATATTGTTTGGTTAGCAAATTGCATCACAAAATTTGAATAAGTGTGAATTTTGAAGGATGGCTGTGTTTCAGTTATGTAGTTACGCAAAGTGCGAATTTGATAGATTCTGGCTTGAAATGTGAACTGAATCAAAATTCTAGCCCATCCCTGCTGGTCAGTGGATCTGACTTCGCAAACTGTTGATGCTGGACCTGCCCTCTTCCTTTCTTCAATTCACTATATGCTCCACCTGCCCTTTCCTCAGTTTCCTATTCGTTCGTTCACTGATACTCTGTAATATAATTTAGTTTCCCAGTCCTCAATCTACCTGTATGTCTATTCAGAATATCAAGTCTTAAGACTTGTGTGAGCTCTCCCCCCATACCTGCTGCCTCAGTGAAACAGACCTTTTATTTATTTCATAAACAGTACTGTATGTGATCATGGCTGCTCATTTGCCACCGGGCCAAGTTCAAGGTTCTAATTTTGGTGTACAAAGCCCTATACAGCTTGGGACCAGGATACCTGAAAGACCATCTTACCCCTTATATTCCCAGTCGATCACTGCGCTCTGCAGGTGAGGACCTCCTGCAGATACCATCTTATCAGGAGGTTTATTCTGCACAATATAGGAAGCGGACATTTAGTGTGGCAGCACCTGCCCTGTGGAATTCCCTCCCCTTGAATATTAGGCAGGCTATCTTTTCAGCGCCTTTTGAAGACTTTCCACTTTCAACAAGCCTTTTAAGTTGAGACCTATCCTAGTCTGTGTCTGTGTTAGAATTGCTTGTTAATATATATATATATTGAATGTTTTAACCCTTTTTATAGATGTTTTTAAAGCTATTTTTAAAATGTTTTTAAAGTTGTTTTGTTTTAATGTATTTTAAGGTCTGTCTTTATAATGTTTTAAAGTGTTTTTAGCGCTTCTGTTTGCTGCCCTGGGCTCCTGCCGGGAGGAAGGGCGGGATATAAATCAAATAATAAATAAATAAATAAATAAATAAATGGCTACGAAGGTGGTGCAGACATGAGAGATTTGGATTCTGGGATCATGGGCTATGGTTCCTGGAAGATGGACTGCTGGCAAGTGATGGGTTGCATCTCACAAGGACTGGGAAGAATGTGTTTGGCCACAGCATGGAGAAGTTCATCAGAAGGGATTTAAACTGAATCCTAAAGGGGAGGGAGACGTAAACTTGGTGGTAACAACTGATGAAGGCTTATGCACAGTAGTGGGAACAGAGAGATGGGCTCTAATAGAGCCCAGTAACAGCCCTCAGAAAAATGTAGTAAGGAAGCCAAGCCATAAATCACATGGTCTTTGATGTCTGTATACTAATGCGCAGAGCATGGGAAACAAGCAGGACGAACTTGAACTCTTAATACAGGAGGGCAATTATGACTTGATAGGTATAACTGAAACTTGGTGGGATGAATCCCATGACTGGAATACAGCAATTGAAGGATACAACTTGTTCAAGAAGAACAGAAGGAATAAAAAGGGAGGTGGAGTTGTGCTATATGTTAAAAATATATATCCCTGCACAGAAATACAGGAAGATGAGCTTGGTAGCTCCACCGAGAGTATCTGGATTAAAATAAATGGGGCAAGTAATAAAAGGAATGTGGTGCTTGGAGTCTACTACCAACCACCCAATCAAGGAGAAGACGAGAATGTAACTTTTGAAAAGCAAATTGCCAATGTTTCAAGGAGGCATGATGTAGTAGTAATGTGGGATTTCAATTACCCCGATATCTGTTGGGAGACAAATTCTGCCAAACACGGCCCCTCCAAGAAATTTCTGACTTGTGTTGGAGATAACTTTCTCCTACAGAAAGTGGAGGAAGCAACCAGAGGATCAGCTATCCTGGACTTGATTCTAACCAATAGAGATGATTTGGTGGATGAAGTGGCAGTTACGGGAACTCTGGGGAAAGTGACCACACCATACTTGAATTCTTGATTATAACAGAAGCAAAAGCTGAGAGTAGCCATATGCGCACCCTGGACTTCAGGAAAGCTGATTTTAATAAACTCAGAACAATTGTAAGTATGGTTCCATGGCAAGCCACCCTAATGAGAAAAGGAGTCCAAGATGGGTGGGAGTTTCTAAAAAAGGAAATTCTGAAAGCCCAATGGCAAGCAATTCCAACAAGGAAAAAGGGGGGAAACAACAGAAGAAGCCAATGTGGGTTTACAAAAAGCTTAGAGAGGACCTGAAAACAAAAAAGGACACATACAGGAAGTGGAAAGAAGGCCAGGCCACAAAGGAAGAGTACAGGCAGGTTTCACGGAATTGCCGAGATGGTGTCAGGAAGGCTAAAGCTGAGAATGAGGCTGAGGTTAGCAAGAGATGCTAAAAGCAACAAAAAACTTTCTTCAGGTCTGTCCATAGTAAAAGACAGAGAAAAGAAATGGTGGCACAGCTACTCAGTGAGGATGGCAAAATGATAACAGATGACAAAGAAAAGGCAGAAGTCCTCAATTCCTACTTTGGCTCAGTCTTCTCTCAAAAAAAGGGACTATGACCCTCCCGGGAAACATGAAGTAGAAGGGGCAGGATTGGAGCTTGAGTTTGATAGACAAATGGTCAAGGAATACCTAATCACTTTGATTAGGGCAACAAAGATGATCAGGGGACTGGAAACAAAGCCCTATGAGGAGAGACTGAAAGAACTGGGCATGTTTAGCCTGGAGAAGAGACGACTGAGGGGAGACATGATAGCACTCTTCAAGTACATGAAAGGTTGTCACATAGAGGAGGGCTGGGATCTCTTCTAAATCGTCCCAGAGTGCAGGACACGGAATAATGGGCTCAAGTTGCAGGAAGCCAGATTTCGACTGGACATCAGGAAAAACTTCGTAACTCTTAGAGCCATACAACAATGGAACCAATTACCTAGAGAGGTCCGACACTGGTGGCATTCAAGAGGCAACTGGACAGCCATCTGTCCGGAATGCTTTGATTTGTTTTCCTGCATTTAGCAGGGGATTGGAGTCGATGGCCTTATAGGCCCCTTCCAACTCTACTATTCTATGATTCTAAATAAATCATTCTATTGCTTAGTTTTTCTTTTGTTAGCTTGACTCATTGCCTGTTAATATTCTATAGGGTCATAATATTTCAGCCAATGTGCAGAGGAGGCTCACACACAATCTGGTGGGTTATAAGCTGTTTTTAGTTATATATAATATAGAACTAGGCAGGGCCGGCTCCAAAGGGTGGCCAGGTGGGGCCCTAGCTGAGGGACCCTGGGGCTAAAGGGGCCCCTGAGGGGGCCCTCCGCTTCTCTTCCACTATCCATGACAGGATAGCTGCCGCAGATCGCCCACCATTCCCTTGCTCAACCTACATTTCTTGGCTTTGTTTTGCAGCTGTGCATGCTGCACACGCAAGACTGCCCTTAACCAACATGGTGGCTGAGTTGTCCCTAAGGGGCTGAAGCCTCTGCTGCCATCTTGGTTGATGGCACGCATGCGTGCTATGTGCGTGCATCCCTGCCATCAACCAAGATGGTGGCAGAGGCTTCAGCCCCTTAGGGAAACCTTGGATACCATCTAGGTTGAGCGAGTGAATGGCGGGCGATCAGCGGTAGTGATCCTGCCATGAATCATGGAAGGGGAGTGCCGGGGCCCAGGGCAGGCTGGTGCCCAAGGGCCCCAGCATGTCTGGGGCCGGCCCTGGTACTAGGCCATGTTTGAACTTTGGGAAGTTTGATCTCAATTTTTTTTGGAGGGGTCACAATGCAAGAGGACTCCTCTTCTTCTTTTGAGGTGAAGAATGAATTTTGAGGGAGGAAGCATAAAACTCATTCTCATGACTAAGCATCATTCCAAGCGATATTCCGGGGGAAAAATCCCCCATCCCAAATAAAGATACATAATTCCAGGAACATTCTAATGTATTGTCATTTTGGTAGAATTATGGGAAATTAAACTTGGCAGTCTACAGCAAAGAGAATTGGAATGAGCACTGCTAAGTTTCAAGTCCCCTCCCTTGAAATTCCCACACACACAAAATAGTCAAAATAGCTTATTATTGTCACTCACAACTAGGGATGGGCAAGAAATTCAATTCAGTTCGGATTTCAAGCCAGAATCTATCAAAATTGCACTTTCTGGAACAATATGAGAAAAACACAGCCATCCTGCGAAATTCTCATTTATTCAAATTTTGCAATGCAAATAATGTTAACAAAAATGCATAGATAGTGAAAAGTGTAGATAAAATAAATATATGAGTGAAAATAATATACAAAAATGCATTATATTAGGAGAAATGGCTTGCAAAATGTGTACATTAGTCAAAACTGCCTACAAAAATGTGTTTATTGGGAGAACTTGCACTAAAATTCTAGAGAATTTTCATGAGGATTTTTCTTTTAAAAAATCACAGATTGTTTCACAGATGTGGAGAACTGAATTTAAGATTGGAAGATGAGAAACTGAGAGAACCGAAATTGACAGTTCATTCCATCCCTACTCACAACTTGAGTGGTGAAAAAAGGGTGTTTCAGTTCAGCTCATATTCTGCCCTACCTTTTTCCAGTGCAGGTTATGCTTATTTTCTGGCATGTTATCTTCTATAACGCAATGGAAATGATAAAAGGACTTAAAATGGCAGTGCCAACAGTTTTACTGTTTTAGGACATTAAATATTCAGTTTACATTTCGATCCCAGAATAGTACTGTATTCTGCTCTGGCTTGGCAACAAGTGTTGTGACATTAATTTATCTTTCTGAAGAAGAGTGAAACATTCTAAAAACTCTCACACTAGTAGTAAAAAGCTTTAATAAGCGTACAGCTCAAAATGTAAATCTGAACACTATTGTGGCGCTTGGATTCTGGCAGCATGTGGGTGGCTCAGTGTGTGGGTGTCCGCCAACTAAAAGCATAATGACTATTGTTGCATTATTAGAAAGCTGCCATTAAGGATATCAGCATACTATCACACTTGCTGGAACTGAAGCATAAAATTACATGGTCTCTGATTTCTAAACCTGGATGACTATGTCAGAAGGATCACTTAAGTGCTGTAAGCTTCAATGGTATGTAAAAAGCTAGCACTTACCAAATAAGAAGGCTACTTGTCAGAAATGTAAGGAAAGCTTAAATGGGTACTCCCACTCAATTTAATTATCCTGAAGATACGTGCAATGGTACTTTTTAAAAAATGTTTTTAAGATTGCAGTTCAGAATTATTCTTTTAGAGCACAGGCAATTATTTATAAAGTCTGTGTTCAAATGAAAGCTTTTTGATTTGTGTTATATGCTTGACTTCCTTTTTCTGCCTTCCGTTTCAATAAACAATAGTTTCAGGAATAGTATTATGATGGGATAAATATAAATAGAGGGCCAGCTTTTACGGCTGGTTCAGTCCAGATAAGCCCCATGGCATGCTACATACCCCACATTTTGCATTCATTGTGAGTTTTACAGCAACACAGAACTCAACCCTCCAAAGCAAAGAGCATTGTGGCAATGCAACCCTTCATCCCTAGCTGTGCGTATCACATTAAACTTTCTAGGTGCCCCTCTACTCAGCATTTGAAGAATTCTGCCTTAGGGTATAATCAATCTAGCATGGCTATCTCAATTTTTACTCAGGTCCAGAACACATGTTACTTTCAAATGGGGTAAGCTCACCATAAGGTGATATTCTCCACTACATTTTTGCATGCTAAATATATTGTTTGAAGGCACCCTCATGTGGCGAGAGCTAGTATTTACTATACTGGACAGAACTACTGAAACTAGAATGTCCTATATCCTGCTAAACATTACACCTTAGTGCATGAAGGCGCATTTAAATCAATCATATATTTGCCACCCAAGCACTCATGGTAAAGCTGCCTCATAGTAACATTTCCACATCCAAAAATACCATATGAATTGGGTCTCAGATACCCTTGTCCACACTCCAATGCTGGAAATGATACTGCAACTTCTCTGGTTTAACAGTCTGCAAGCCCCAATGTATATTTCTTTCTGCTAGAAATGCCCTGTACCATAATTACATGTTTACAATGGCAATTGAATCAAAAATTCCATCTTACCATATGTATATTGGCTTACTTTGCTAAAGTGCACGCTTCAAATTTTGAATGACAGATGCAAAAACATCTAACTTGCATACTTTTTTCTTTAATCAATGTGTCTTAGTTAATTCCGTCACTCTGTAGTGTTACCATAAAACAGAACTGGGGCTACGCAGACAGCAGCTGGCTTGATTCTCAATGAGTGGAATCACCAGGGACAGATTTAACAGCTGTTGAAATAGTATTGCCAAGTGCACCTTTTCACTTTCTACTATCTAATTAAACATGTACCATTCACAATTTTTTATTTAAAATATTTTTGGATGCTTTTCTGAGAAAATGCCTGTTCAGAGTGGGTTACCATCAAAAACAACAAAAGATAAAAATAATACAGAATTGAAAAACAACAAAGCTGAAAGAACAATAATACATTTTTTAAAAATTAAAACTACAGTTCAATCAACTTTAACAAAAGCAACTCACCAAGAGAACGTTTTACAACCTACCAACTGAGCCATTCAGACTACCATCATACTGGCAGCAAAAGTGATATATAGATGTCGCTCAGGCGTAATATTTGTCAATGAAATGAACACCACAATACGTAGGTTCTTATACGGTTGTTATTTTGGATCCATAAAATTCAGACACACAGCCTGAAGCCAAATCCCTGGAACTCATCAGATTATAGACACAAGTTTGTAATTATACAGGCACAAAAGTGCCTGTATACTGACTTAGCAGTTTCAAAGAAAACCAAAAGTGCTTGAGAAAGAGGCACTAAGGAATCAGAAAACTTAAATTTCCCATGTCTATAATAAGAGGATCATTGTACTGTTAAGGGACATGATGCTTCAGGATTTACTGAATTCATAAAACTTAAAAAATGAAGATTAATATTTCAAATAATAAAAATAGATATTAAATCTTCATTTTTATGAGTGTTTATTATCTGAACCTCCTATCTTCTTCTGAGAGCACAGGCAGCAACTCTGTGTCCTGAATAAAATTTCAACTGTGGGCAACTGTATTTTGCTTACCTATGCTTTAAGTGTTTCCTCAACATATTCCCCTTTACTTTCTGTCCAAAACTATGTATTTAAATAACTGCCTTTGTGTTGCTGTTGTTAAAACAGCTGTCACATTCTGTCTAAAAAGTAAGTGCATTTTGTGGGGTGTTATTTTGGTATTTGTAAGTCACAGGAGAATGGAAAGCATTCTTTAAAAAACAAAACAAAAATAAAGGATGAAAATCAATGTGTTGATTACTGAGTAATGAATATGAAGTATTCAGTTGCGTCTTCTCTGCCAAAAAAAAAGGCAACCTTCCTTTGGGATGTCAGGAATATCTGCTAGATGCTATGAGAGCAGGGTGGCACTTTGCCTGCAGTGCGCTACATACCAGAATTGCCATGGTTGCTTGGCAACTGAACAGTATTTGCAGGCAAGATAAGTCTGAGTGAACATATAGGAATGTATAGCAAAAGAGACACAGACGCTTCTGGTGGCAAATATATGGTGTATATGTGAGTGTTCTATACTCTTATGTGGGGTTTTTTATTGTTATTGGGCTTATTTTTTTAAAGTCATAAAGCTAGGCATTTGCAACGTCCTGACATAAAAGGAGGCTGCCTTATACCAGGTATAAGACGAAGTAGCATAATCTACAAAAGTCTTTGTATGTGCACACAATCTATATGTAAAGTCTATATCTCGGACTCCTTTGATAGCTGGTACATGAGTTTGTGTGGCCCTTCTCCTTTACAGTGCTCCACACCACTAATTATTTTGCAGATACAGTGGATGACACATGTATGCTCGAAAGAGGAGTTGCTGCCAAACTCTGAACCTGGAACTTCATTTCATTCTCTTTGGTCGATGGGTCTAAATTGGCCCAAAGGCAGTTTGGTGTTCTAGAAACGTTCAGAGAGAAAAAGAGGGCATAATATAGTATTATTCAGTAATGCCACAACATTTGTAGAGAACAATGACACTTCTTGGAGAAAAGTTTGCTATTGTTTACAAAAGTGTTTGTAAATACGATAGGCTGATTGGGCTGGAGAGATCTGCAGTTCTTAACTACTTCAGGGATTGTGGAATGGGGCGGGGCGCTATCTTGTCCTTTGTCTCAGGCAGTAAAACATTTTGGGTTCACCTTGCCCATCCCTAACCTTTTGTAATCTGTGGCATATATTCTAGCTGAGCTTCTATTATCATGATTTTGAATAATAATAGAACAGAATTTAACTCTCTCGAGTTTTTCATTCATCTTCCTTCATACCAGTCCCCTCATTTTGAATAGTGTCCTCTTTTGAAGTCAAATGTGACTGTTTGGGAATTGGCATTTGTCCACAACTAAATTCTGAAAAGATGTAATTCAATTACATCGCAGTCGACAGCAGCCTCCCTTTCTGACAAAAGGCGAGGAAAGGCGTGCTTAAGAACCGTTTCCCCTTACTCTTCCAGCCAACTCCTTTTATCTTCCAGGGAAAGGCGACCTCCTCCTTGGATTGCTGGACAAAGGGTTCAGCTCTGAGCGACCTCCGGCGGAGGGGAGCTTAAGCCTCCGGGAGTTGGGATGTATAGTTAAAGGGACACATAAAGTGTGCTTAGGCGCTCTACCTTCGAAGGAAACCTTTCAAACCGGTTGCAGGGCTAAGGGGGTGGCTGTGATTTGACTGTTATCTGGACGCTTCCGAATTGTACAGAACCTTTCGGCATTCTCTTCAATCCGACCCAATCCTAAATTATCGATCAGATTCAAAATGGTCGCTTCTCCGGCAACCCAAAACGCGATGGGCCCCTTGTCCACTTATCGAGGCTGGTTTGAAGGAAACGAATTCACCAGTTTGGAACATCTTGGGACTTGGAAAGAAGACAGCCACCCCCACCTCACCTCCTCCAAAGTACAATGGCCTGAACCCAGGCCTTGGCCTGAGCAGCAGGGCAATCAAAGCAGGAAAGATGAGACTTCCATAAACCGCTACGACTGTAGGTGGACAGCGACTATCTTCCTAAACGTCTTTGGACTACAATCCTAAACCTGGGAGTAAGCCGCATTGAGTTCGATGGGACTTACTTCTGAGTAGACATGCATTGTTACTTTATGAAGTTTGGAAGGACAGTGGGAATTAATGCCAATACTGCAGTGTTGCAGTGCAGTACTCTCTGTGTCTACTCAGAAGTAAGCCCTACTGGGATTGTTGGGACTTACCCCCAGGTAAGTGAGTAGGTTAGCAGTCACTTGCTCAATAATTTGCTTTAATAATGTTATTTGTTATCTAATTTTGAGAATTGTTATTTAATTTTGAGAATTGTATTTTATTGAGGTATTATGTTCTATTGATGTATTGTTATGTTCATTTTCTTTTGTAAGCCGCCTTGAGGGCCTTTTGGGCAGAAGGCGGGGTATAAATTTAATAAATAAATAAATAAATTTGTTGTAAGCAGCAAGGTGAGTCTGGCGGCTTATTTCTGAGGCATAGACACACTATATATGTGTGGAACTTTCATTTGAGAGGAAAGGAGATTTGGTACTGCAGCATTCCCTTTGCTTGCTTTAGCACAATATTAGTCATGCATTTGTATTCATGGTGTAGTTCAGTGGAAAAATAATCACTTGTTCATGGCCTTGTAAACACACAAGTGAACCTTTTCAGCAAAACCTTTTTAGTCTGTCTCACCACTGCCCTTTATAACTTCATTACAACATCCTAAGGCTAGTAGAGATGTATAGTAAGGTGGTCATTTCTAAATGCAGGTCACTGTATGAAAGTGCTACTCATCTTTATTGGCACACCAGTGTGTGTGTGTGTGTGTGTGTTAGGGTTGCCAGGTTCTTGGCCTGAGACTGATCCTCTATCTTTAGGAGAAGAGAAAGTAAGCCAAGTGCAGGTGTTCTTGCAACTCTGTAATGGGAAAAACCACAAGGTGGAATTCTCCCTTCTCCCTGCACAACTTTTAAAGATACAGAAGACCTCTTGGTTGCCAGGCTTGGCCTCCAAGAGGTCTTCTGTATCTTTAAAAGTTGGGCAGGGGGAAGGGAGGATTTCACCTTGTGGTTTTTCCCATTATTGTGTTGCAAGACAACCTGCATTTGGCTGAATTTTCTCTACTCTTAAAGATACAGAATCATTCTCAGGCCCTGAGCCTGGCAACCCTAATCTCTGTTCACATGGCAGATTGCCCACCACCACCTTACTGCACTTTGGGGAGTGTAACTTCATCATGATAGAGATTCACCTAGGACCTGTTAATCACTGATTTCACTGTCTCAGCATCATAAACTCAGACAGCTTTATTTTTCAGCCTTGAAATTTTGAGCTGGTCATGTGAACTGGCTCTTAGCCAAAATATAAAAGGAAACTTAGGCCTTCGTCTCTTTCAGTATGTGTTGTCATATATCTACAGCTTGCTAGATACGATGGCTAGAGCTAAAAAAATCATTGTAGGCTATGAGTAGCTAAGAGACAAAGCTAAAGAATGCAAAATTTTGATCCAATAACATTGTGAACATTTTGATATTTTTTTCAGAAGCAGCTGGTTGCAGAAGTAGTTGTCCAGTTATAACTTAGAATGATTTTGTTTTGTTTTGTTTGTTTTGTTTTTTAAAAAATGACTTTTTTGCAGTATTGGCCCATGAAGTGGCTCAAATATCTGGTAGGTAACATGTCCGGTACAAACACGCAAGTTATCAATATTCCATAGCCAAATATTAGATCTAAAACATTCTGAAGGGGTCACATTTATGAAGATTTCAGACTGGGTGTGGATGAACTCAACTGAGTTCAAACCTCCTCATGTGAATACAGAAGGAAGAACTCTGCCAGTGTGGCCAGTCCAATCACACAACACTGTGACCTGGTAATCTGAAAGGGAAGTAAAGAACAAGGGGTATTGAGGTGGAGTAAAGTGAGAACTAATTTTAACTCATCAGCCAATTGTTACTATACATGTCTAGCATATTGTAATATTCAGGAAACAAAATAGATTTTTAACACTGTCAATACTTCACAAAGAGGTTATAGGTAATAATTAGATAATTAGTAATAACAGAAATGTATTTCAGTTGTATTTAAAGGTGAATGTGTCTAATTTGCACTTTCCGATACACCAACTGAAATTCAGCGATTTTTCAAAATTTGCACTTCTCCAAATTATGCAGTGAAGTTCTCCAGTCTAGTAATATGTACAAAAATGCATAACATGTGCATAAAAAGTGTGCATAATAATGCATATGTTAGTGAACATTGCTTTGCAAAAATGTGTATACTAAGCAAAATTGCATATACAATGTACCAGAGCTTGGAAGTAACTCGTTATTTTTGATGAGTTACTTGTAATTCGTTACAATTTTAAATAGCAAGTGGGTAATTCCATTACATTTGGCAAGTAACGGAACGACTAGTAATTTCCCTACTTTTCAGCTGCAACTTTAACGTTTCCACATTAGGTTGGACGTTACTTGGGGGCGGGAACAAGGGGAAGTCAGCTCCTGGCTGTGATTGGTTAACACAAGACATGTGCCTCACACTGATCGGACCTCTGCGCAGACTGTCTCTTCCCTCGTGATCTGTGTTAGGAGGCACGAGGGAAGAGGTGAATAGGCAGGGCCTGCTAGCATCTGAGAGGAAAAAATGGACGCCGGAGGAAAAAGCCAGGGCAAGGACAACAGAGGAGAAGGCAGCAGCAGAATGGCGAAGAGCTGTGGAGGTGAGTGATGATGATTTGTGTGTGTTTGTGTGTGCCCCCCCGCAGCCCCTTCTGCCCCCCTGCAGCATTTTTGCCCCCCCTGCCCCCCCACGGCCCCTTCTGCCCCCCCACTGCCTCTCCTTGCCTCGCTGCCGCCCCCTCCATCAATCACAAGGCACCTGAAACTTCGGCCTATCAGAGCTTGGAAAAGTTACTTTTTTGAACTACAACTCCCATCAGCCCTAGGCAACATGGCCACTGGATTAGGCTGATGGGAGCTGTAGTTCAAAAAAGTAATTTTTCCAAGCTCTGGCCTACTTCTCTTCCTTCCCCCCCTTTTTGAACTCTCCCCCTTGTTCCCATGCATAGCTGTGTGCTGTATTTATCCAGACAGAGCACTCCTGCCTTTTAAAATGCCGGCTAGCTTTTTATTGTATATTTATTTGAACTCCATCTTTCTTTTTATTTGTATTTTTGTCCTGTTTAATCACAAGACTGAATTGTATGTGGGACAAAAACTGTCTCAGTAATAATAATAATAAAAATAAAAAATCATTAGGCGTATAATAAATGGCTTAAGGCTAATTTTTTTGTTCTTGGCAGAGATGAGGTGAGAAGTAGGGTCCTTGCAGCTCCTCCTCTGAGTCCCCCAGCTCTCAAACTTATGTTCTGTGAGAAAGAGAGAGATTCCCAGTCCCAGAGAGAGATAGACTGTTGACAATCTCTGCTAATATCTATACAAATGTACATAACATGCATCACCTGAACTCACATGATCTAGAGTTACCTTAGATCTTGCAAGATTTGCAAATGAGAAGCAATAGGGTTTTATATTAGTTCTGATTGTCTATTGGGCTATCATAGGTTATATGTTTTTTCATTTTCTATGGCAAAAACTCCAACTTCAGTGGAATTTATGTGATGTGTTCTAATCATTTGAATTTGGCTAATGAATGCTTTATTCTTTCATCAGAACTTTAGCAGTAGTACTAAAACATTAATAAAAAAGAAAAGGGAAAGAAAAAATACTTTACATACATCATTCAGCTGTATTGCTAATTATAGATATAGATATAAAAGATAAACGGCATTTTGTCAAAAGTATTTTTGTCTACATTTTATACCACATCCTTGGTTTTCCAAGCTTGGCATGGAATGCTTCTCATACAGAATTAATTTGAAATGCTGCATATTTATTATCATAATCATCATATTCAAAATAAAAAATATATGTACCACCTTCAAGTTGATTCCAACTTATGGTGACCCTATGAATAGGGTTTTCATGAGGCTGAGAGGCAGTGACTGGCCCAAGGTCACCCAGTGAGCTTCATGGCTATGTGGGGATTTGAACCCTAGTCTCATTTTGTTCTCACAACAACCCTGTGAGATAGTCGGTTAGATTGGCCCAGGCAGGGTTATTCAGTGAGCAAAAATGATGCAAATAGGATCTCTTTTAATTGTGCTATCGACCTGCTTACTTCCACTCTGACTGGGGGATCTTGCAGCATGGGGAAGAGATGGGAGCACATCACAGCTGAAGTTCACCCATATAGGAGCATTATCTCTTGTTTATTACAGAGACGCCTGTTGCAGGTTTTGCTGCTGAGAGCAGCAGTCAGTTAGTGCGGCCACTTGAGTCACAGCTTGTTGATCCTGAGGAGGCAAAACTAGAAAGTGAGGTTCAGAAAGGAGGCCCTGTGCATGAGGAGGAGGAGGGCATGAAGCAGTGCCAGTTCCCCACAGCCACATCTGCAGAACAGCAAGTACCATGGTTTGGCTTTGAGAAAGCTTGTACATTTGTGAGCCAGAGTGGGAAAAATGTTGTTGTACGATGCAATTACTGCCTTCCAAGGATCAAAAATCTGAGATCAGCTGTTTCCTCCTCATCCAATGTGAAGAAACATTTTGAGGTAAGCCTTTGTCATGCTGGTCCTCAAAGAGTGTCCATTGTCTATTTATGTTTAAATTGTGAAGTTCCTCTTCCATTTTTTCTTGGATTCATGCTTTGTTCTTCTTCCTCAGAGGGCACACCCTGAGAAGCTGAGAGCAATTGAAGAAGCAATAAAGGCAAGGAGATGTGGCCTTCCTGAACCAATGCATGACACCCCTCCTCCCAAAATGCTGAAGCAGCAGCAGACAACCCTTGAGAGGTGGGGATCTGGCAGGGAGCCTGTCACCCAGAGCAATCTCGACAGGAGAATCATTGATTTCATTGTAGAGGAGACATTACCACTTCAGACTGTGGACAAACCATCATTCATTAATCTGGTTTGCATTGGACTCCCCAAAGATCTCACCATCATATGTGCCAAGACTCTGACAGAATCGAGAAGAGAGCATGCCACATGAGAGAAACTCTTGCAAACTGAATGGGTGCTGTGGCATATATAGCAACCACTGCAGATTGTTGGGCCAATGGCAAGAAGAGTTACTTTGGGGTAACAGCCCACTGGATCAACCCAACTACCCTGAAACGTGAGGTCGGGGCCTTGGCTTGTAAGTGTCTGAAGGTGCGCCATGCATACGATGTCCTTTCAAAAGCACTGCATGATGTACATGTGCAGTACAGGATCCACAACAAAGTTATGTGCACTACTACAAACAATGGCTCCAACTTTGTGAAAGCGTTCAGAGTTTTCATGGCCAAAGAACCAGTGGAAGCTGCAGGCACCAGTGACGATGATGGTGATAACCAGGAGGAGGAGGAGGCTGAGGTGGAGTTTGTGCCTATCTGTGAGATCCTGGACACAGGACCTGAGGCAGAGGAAGAAGCTGCAGACTCAGGAGAGGATTTTGTTTTACCACCACACCAGAGATGTGCTAGCCACACCCTCAACCTTGTGGCAACACAAGACATAGAGGCCATGCTTTCTGACTCCTCCAAAAGTAGTCTTCTTGGTCCTTTCAAGAAACAGTTTCGTTCCTTGATGGGAAAGTGCAGCAAGTTGTGGTCCAAGCAGAACCAGTCAGCCCAGATTGCTGAGTATATCCGTGCACAATGTGGTGTGTATCTGACGGTACCGAATAAGACCAGGTGGAATTCCACCTTTGATGCATTGAAGCAACTACATGAGCTCCTGTCAACTGTGCCACTAAAAATGCATGCCATAATGGACCGCTGCTCCTTGTCCAGGATCACAGCTGCTGAGATTGAAGTGGTACAGGAATACACAGAGATTATGGAGCCACTAGCCCAGTCCCTAGATATCCTGCAATGGGAAAACGGCATGTTCATGGGGTATTTGCTACCAACGCTCTGCAATCTGGACCGCAAGTTAGAAGGACTGGAAAACAAACCTGAGAGGTACACATACTGTTTTCAGCTGCTGAGAGGCGTGCGCGAAGCCCTAAGAAAGTGGTTTGCAGCTATCTGGGAGGACAAGAGGCTTCTTCTGGCAGCCTGCCTACACCCTTGCTTCAAACTAGATTGGCTGGAATCGTGTCAGGCCACCACCCATACCAACAAGTAAGAACATTAGGGAAGCCCTTTGGGTGGATTACTCCAAGGGAAATGTTGTCTCAAGGGAGGCATCAGAGGGCTTAAGGTGGTAGGCAGGGGCTGGGCCTTTTCTTCCTGGGGCTCCTCATCACAACCTTGGGTTGCTGCAGGTAATCCTTAAGGGTCTGCTGTGCTGCCCCATGAGTGTGGTGACTTGGTCACCTTCCTACCTTCCATGTCATCATCCACAGGCTCAGGCTGGACCCTGAACCAGGGGACATGACAAGCATCAGGAAATGAAGAGCAGATGATGGTTTCCTAACATATATGTGTTAACATATCCTCTCTCTTTCTTAGATACACAATGGAAGCCTTGCTGAAAGCTGAAATAAAGATGGGTGTACTTAATGAGGACAGTGATCAGTCTTCAGATAAAGACCAGGAAGGAGATGACTTAGAAGATGACTTCTTTAACTTTCTGCCCCAGGGCAAGAAGTCAGCAGTGGACACTGCTGAGGAGGAACTGGTGAGGTACCTGAGGTCTCCCAGCAGGGAAGTGTCATCACTCCATGGGTTTCCACGTGTGCTGCGGTGTTTTTTGCAGCACAACACAGGCATGCCTTCAAGCGCCGCAGTAGAACGCCTGTTCAGTACTGGTGGCAACGTAATGACTGTAAAAAGACATTCCTTGTCTGACATGCTCTTTGAGCATCTTGTTCTTTTGAGACATAACAGAAACATATTATAAAAGCATTTCAAGTGTAAAATTTGATTTCAAGAGTTGGGGTATCCTCATTGCTTGGGGGGATGTGAGATTCTGTTATGCCATTATGTTAATCTTATGGATAATTTTTTTATTCTACTACCCCCTGTGTGTGTGTGTTTATTTTTAATATTGTTTTAGGCTTCTTAGATGTGCAGCAGCCAAGGCCAGCACCTTGTAGGAGTTTTTTAAAAAAAGTAACTGAAATGTAATTGTAGTGATTACTTTTGAGAAAAAGTAAAGTAATCAGTTACTTTCAGAGCAATTGTAATTGTAACAGTAATTACTACTTTTTTGGGGTCATGTAATTGTAACTGTAATTTATTACTTTTTAAAAGTAATCTTCCAAGCTCTGCAATGTACATATATTAGAGAAATTAACACTAAAGCGTTGATAAATTTTCATGAGGGTTTAAAAAGAATTCACAAACTGATATGAAAATGTAAAGCACTGATCTTTTGGGTCAGGTCAGTGGCCCATCTAGTCCAGCATCCTGTTCTCACAGGGGCCAACCCAATATCTGTGGAAAGCACACAAGCAGGCTGAGTGCAACAACACTCTCCACTCCTGCAGTTTTCAGCAACTGGTATTCAGAAGCATGCTACCTCTGCCCATGGAGGCAGGACATAGCCATCAGGGTTAGTAGCCACTGATAGCTTTATCCTCCATTAATGTTATTAGATTTATATCCCACCCTTTCTCTCAGTAGGAGCCCAAGGCAGCAAACAAAAGCACTAAAAACACATCATAAAAACATACTTTAAAATATAGTAATTTGACTAATCTTAAATTGGTGGCTATCACTGTGGGAGTAAATTCCATAGTTTAACTATGCACTGTGTAAAAAAAACTTTATTTTGTCTCTCCTGAATCTTCCAAAATTCAGCTTCATTGGATGTTCATGAGTTCTGGTATGATGAGAGAGAGAGAGAGAAAAACCTTTCTCTATCCAATTTATCTATATCATGCATAATTGTATACACTTTTATCTAGAGATGTGAAGGTCCAGGGAAGAACTGCAGGGGAAAAAAAAATCTTTTTTATTATTATTTTTTGGGGGGGATGGAAAAAATGTTCCCCAAATTCCATTTTTTCCCCACACCTTCACATCTCTACTTCTATCATGTCACCTCTTACTCGCCTTTTTTCTAAACTAAAACACTCTGAATGTTGTAACCATTCCTCCTACTGGGAGGAAGGGCAGGATATAAATCTAATAAATAAATAAATAAAAATAATAAAGTTGCTTCCACTCCTTGATTATTTTGCTTCCTCTTTTCTGAACCTTTTCCAGCTCTACAATATCCTTTTTGAGGTGAGGTGACCAGAACTGTACACAGTATTCCTAATGCAGTTGCACCATAGGTTTGTATAACAGCACTATGATATCAGCAGTTTTATTTTCAGTCCCTTTCCTAATGATCTCTAGCATGGAATTAGTCTTTTTCACAGCTGCTGAATGCTTCATCAATCTATTACAACCCCATGGTCTTGTTCCTAGCTAATCACCGCTAGTTGAGAAGAAAGAAAGGAAGAAAGGAAGAAAGGAAGAAAGGAAGAAAGGAAGAATATATGAGCATATATGTGAAAATATTTTTTTTGTTCCAATATTTATAACTTTCCACTTGTATACACTGAAGCACATTTGCCATTTTACTGCCCATTCACTTAGTTTGGAGAGGTCCTTTCAGAGTTCTTACCAATCCCTTTTTGTTTTAGGCACCCTAAACAATTTAGTATCATCAGCATACTTGACCACCTCACTGTTCACCCCTAAGTTTTATGAACAAGTTAAAAAGCACAGGTCCTAATATCAATGCTTGGGGGACTCCACTTTCTACAGCCCTCCATTAAGAGAACTGTACATTCATTTCTATCTTCTGCTTCGTGCTACTTAACTAGTTCCTGATCCATCAGAGGACCTTGCCTATTTTTGAAATAATAATCCTCTCTAGATTTGAGAGAAACCAAAACTGACATATTCACACATACCTAGAAATGATGAGCAGTCAAAATAGCCACAAGTTCATGCTGAGGGGTAATTAAGCTTGAACTATTCCCGAAAACAAGCCAGCAGTGCAAAATTCAGAGGCTTTTGACTGAAGGGAAAGTATTATAAATGTTTAAGGCAGCATGTAGAAGAGTTTGGCAAAAGTGCTATAAAGGTCATGCTGGAAGCAATTCCAGAGTTGAGAAAGCCTGAAACTGCCACATGGATGTGCAAAATCTCATACAGAAAACTCCTTCCTGGGCTCCGTTACATTCTAGCCTGTCCAAGAAATAGAACCCAGATTGAGGTTATTCAGAATTTCATTGGAGTGGCTCAGTCCTCAATGGTCCTACTGGCACACAGTAGGAAAACATCCCCTCATCACAGAGACTGGGGTCAACATTCACCAAACAAGTGAAGGAGTGCCGTTAACTCTCGTTAATAAAATGAAAGTATTGTGTATGGAGAGAATAAGTGATAAGGCTTTTCCCAAACCTGCTTGTTGCTCCAGATGGGAGACGTTAATGCTGTGTGTGGAAAATACATTCCCTCACAAGCTTTTCTTTAATTGCATTGTTGCCAACTAATGTTTTCATTAACGTAATCATGATAAAGCTTAAGCTTCCTATACAGAGGTTTTAGGTAAGCCAGTGGGAAGCTTGCCACACAACTCCTATTACTATTATTCGGCAGCAGAATATTTGGAAGCTGAACTGAATATTAATGTCTCCATCAAGATATAAACAGTGTTTCACATCTGATGTGCCACTGACTAATTCAAGGAGGAAAAGAATTTGGCCCACACACACTAAATAATAAATTAGATTTCCCCCATAAGGTACATATGGTGTGTATGAGAAAGAAATGTCTTGCCTTTAGTATTTTAGGCAGAGCGATATGGTTTTAATTTGTACTGGGGGGGGGGAATCTCCAAGCATCACAATACCTTTTACTCTTTTTACTTGCTCATCAATTATATTATTTGGCAATAAATCCTATTGAATTTGATAGTACTGAGTGTTCTCCCCCACTGCAAAGTCACAGCTTTTCATTATTATTTTTTCTTTTACACATTATGCAAAGTTGAGGAAGCTCTTGAGAGACACTTTGCATTGTATCTATATTTTCTGGCCAACTCTGTGTATTCACCTGTGTTTTCTGGATCCTCTGCCCTGTTTAGGGTTGCCAGGTCAGAAGCATCCCAAATCCTGAGATTTCAAGGGTTGGCCCTAGTGATGTCATGGGGCGGACCCGAGTGATATCACAGGGATGGGTCTGAGTGATGTCACAGGGGCTGGCCCTAGTGATGTCATTAAGCATGATACATTAAGCATCAATCACAGTTGTTTGGAGCATACAATTCAAGCAAAGACATTTATCTGACTGGAAATTAGGATAGAAATCTTAGCTAAAAGATGGAGCCTGGGTAGGGAACATTTAATCTAGCCTACTTGCTTTTGGCAAGAAGGGTTTAAGTGCCCTCAGGCCTGGCCAGTCACCAGAAGGCCATTGTAGGAAGAAAAGAACATAGTGTTGTGGAGATGTTAGATGGAAGCACTCAGGAGTAAAGATGGAAGCTTCTGAAGGCTGCAATTCCAAACACACTTACTAAGAGACTAAGCCCCATAGAACTCTATAGGATATATGGTTTGGTTTGTGCTATTGGTAAAGCTTCACTGGGGATCCTCTGCAAAGATATCCATATCCAAGCAGGGTTGGCAACTCCCTGCTTGGAATGCCCTGCCCCTACTTTTTAACTGCTCCAAACGTCTTTGCAGATTTGACCCTTCACTTCAGAAAGAGATTTGAGAAATGAGTAAGAATAAGATGATTCTCTACTCTTTTCTGTCTACCCTGTGGGCTACTATAAACTCACTTTGACAGCCAACCCAATTCCAGTGAGTAATAATTGACAGAGAGAAAACACACATGGTTTGGTCTATCTTCACAGGCAAGAGCTTGGGAACAAAAGCAATTGCAGCCACACTTCCCAATATGTGAATTTTCTTTTACCATTAATGGACAAGAAACAAACCATCATGCAACCAACAAGGTGCATCATCAGTGGGTTTAAGGGAGTTGAGCTGACCACATGGAACCACTGTTGTTGCTTCTATGGATGTAAGGGAGTGAGGTTAAAGGTAAATGAAGGAAATACGAAAAGAAAAACAAAAGACAGTGATGATTTCCTAAATGCAATACCATACCGACCACAAGAAAATTCCTATGGGTAAGGCAGAAAACGCAGCATCCCACAACCAGTCAGAATTCCTAACCAAAAACCAAAACTAAAAAAATTCCTGGCAGCTAGTCAGCCAAGAAATCAGCCTGTAGCACAACCTGACCCAGGGGCTGCAGTTACTGAAGAATGCTGCGGCATGATTGCTGACATAAGTGAGACTCTATCAGCACATAATACCTCTGCTCTGAAATCTGCACTGGTTGCTGATTTGCTACCAGGACAAGTTCAAGGTGTGCTTTCCATGTTACGGGGAGCACATAGTACTTGTGCTCTTGTAAGAAGTCAGTCCTTTAGTGTGGCAGCACTGACACTTTGCAACTCTCTGCCTATTGACATTAGGTAGATGCCTTCTTTGTACTCTTTTCAGCACCTGCTAAAAACAGTTTTGTTTATGCAAACCTACACAGGCATGTAAAAGCTATTGTGTTTTTTAATCTGTTTTTAACTCATTGTTGGTTATATTATTTTGAATGTTTTTAAATACCTGTCTTTAACTGTTTTTGCCAATAATTTTGTTTTAATTCCTTTTGTAAATCGCTTTGAGATTTTTTAACAATAAAGCGGTATATAAAGCGGGCCAAGTTCAAGGTTCTAGTTTTGGTGTACAAAGCCCTATACAGCTTGGGACCAGGATACCTGAAAGCCTGTCTTATCACTTATATACCCAGTCGATCACTACGCTCTGCAGGTGAGGCTTCCTGCAGATACCATCTTATGAGGAGGTTCGTTCTACACAACATAGGAAATGGACCTTTAGTGTGGCGGCACCTACCGTGTGGAATTCCCTCCCCTTAAATATTAGGCAGGCGCCATCTCTGCTATCTTTTCGGCACCTTTTGAAGACTTTCCTCTTTCAACAAGCCTTTTAAGTTGAGACCTATCTGAGTCTGCGTCTGTGTTGGAATTGCTTTTAATATGTTTTTTTTTTTTTAAAAGCCAATGTTTTAAACCCTTTTTAAAAGATGTTTTTAAAGCTTTCCTTAAAAATGTTTTTAAAGTTGTTTTGTTTTAATGTATTTTAAGGTCTGTTTTTATGATGTTTTTATGTGTTTTCAGCACTTTTGTTTGCCGCCCTGGGCTCCTAGTGGGAGGAAGGGCAAGATATAAATCAAATAATAAATAAATAAATAAATAAATGTTGTAAATAAAATACATAAATAAATTTTGGAGTCACTGTGGCCCTTTTGTCTCTTTCCACTTTTTGACACAAAGGAATCTGCCTTGTTCTCATGACACGGACTAGCATTGGCTCCCCAGGATTCTAGGTAACAGTCTTTTCCAGAAATTGAATTTTGGACCTTTGCATGCAAAGCATGTGCCGTACCACTGAGCTACAGCCCTTCCAGTTTTTCAAAAAAAGTATCTTTTAAAATTGTTTTCAATTCACTAATGAATGCACATCATACCTAGGACAGATCCACACCATTCATTTAATGCACATTAAACACACATTTGAAGCACATGAATCCCACCACAGAACTATGGAAAATGCAAGTTGGATGTATTTTAAATATATTGTGTGGCACTACTTAATAAACTTCGCCTGGATGTGAATCGTTTTAGTTTTTTAAAATGGAAATGAGCTATAAAGTTTACTGGGTGACCATGGGCTACTCACCATCTCTCAGCCTAATCTGCCCCTAAGGATGTAAACAATAGAGGGAAACATGCCCTCCCCAAGGAAGAAGGGCACACTTAAAATGTAGAGGAAGCAATAAATGTACAACCATAGTGTGAAATTAGATACTTATCGGAACATAGTATAAAGAAATATAAGCATGACTGTCAAATATGTTTATAATTTACACAACCTGTAAAGATATTTACAGTGCCTTGCAAAAGTACCCCGACCCCCGACCAATGATCTTATATTACTGAATTACAAATGGTGCATTGTAATTTTGTTCTGTATGATATTTTATTTTGAAACACTGAAAATCAAAATCAATTATTGTAAAGTGACATTGGTTTTATGTTGGGAAATGTTCATAAGAAACATAAAAAACTGAAATATGTTGCTTGCGTATGTATTCAAGCCACACACATTAATATCCTAACCATGTCTACTCAAAAGTAAGTCCTATTGAATTCAATAGGGTTTACTCGAGTATGTGGGATTATCATTGCAGCTTTACTCCCAGAAAAGCAAGTATTTGATTAAAGCTTCATACTGGGAAGGTTTTCAAACCCTTGCCCTCTTCAACAGCCCAGGAAAATGTAAACTTGTTTGACTCCTGCACACAAGGAAGAAAAAGACTTCTAGTACTGCTGAAAGCTATATACTTACTCAATTTATGAGATTTTCAGATAAGCAGGAAAAGCAACCGTTTTTTGGCCGTACAATGGGGTCTAGCTACTGCCTCGAGGTCAATCACTTGTCAGTCACAACCCTGACTTCACTTATGGGCTACAAACCTGAAAGGGTGGGGTTCGAGCAGCCAGCTACAAGTTCATTTAACAAAGGTGGTGGGAGGGGGCTGGCTGATATTTCGGTGTGTATATCATGAACCAGACCACTTAGAAACTTAATTTTTTAAAAAAAGGAAAGCTGAAACTCCAGAGATTAATGTGACTCATCTGAAGACCCAGAGAGGACCCCAAAAATCCAGAGTCTCTGGGTGAAACCTGGAGACTTGGCAACTCTAGCTCTGCTTGATCTCTTATCAGGCACACAGCCACAACTCAGGTTCTGAGGCTTTTCTGAATGCCTTCTCCTGTTCTTTGCTGAAATGAGTGCAGCTCACTTTTGGGGAAAGTCAGTCTCTGATTCTAAGTTTATTTAATTATCTCCATCTGAAATACCATTGCAATGTCATTGCCACACACATATTGTTTTGTGACTTTGTACTCTTGGTGTGCCTCCAGATGTTGTTGGACCACAGTTCCCATCTTTCCTGACCATTGGCAATGCTGGCTGAAGCTGATGGGAGTTGTGGTCCAACAACATCTGGAGGCACACTGGTTGGGAAAGGCTGCGCCTAAGCTATGAACTCATCTGCTCTTATAGCAAGGTCCCAGAAGACAATAACCAGAATCTTGTTCATTCTTTGAAACCAAGGAATCTCATGCATATTTAATGAACTGTTAAAATCCCGAGCTAAGCTACGCTCAATCAAATAATTTCCTTTTTGTTTTCTCAAAATTAACAATGTCAGAATAAACAGTATCTGTTTTTGTTAATGTTTAGCATGTTGCCACTAACAGATTAACAAAAGTATATAGTTTAGAAATAGTTAAAATTAGGGATGCTTTTCATCATATTTCATCATGGTGGTACTGATAAGTTAACAATCTACCATTCTTCCATTTTAGATTTCCAGACTTCACTCAGACTACTGTTCATGTGCAATATGCTACCATTATCAGTTTGTATCTGGCTTTCCAACTGACAGAGTCAGCTAGGCCCACCATGCCCCTCCAAATGGTTCATGAAGCCATTTCTTTCAAATCCTGCCAAGGTAATATCTTACAGGTTACTATTGTAGACCAGTCTATCTATCTATCTATCTATCTATCTATCTATCTATCTATCTATCTATCTATCTATCTATCTATCTATCTATCTATCTATCTATCTATCTATCTATCTATCTATCTATCTATCTATCTATCTATCTATCTATCTATCTATCTATCTATCTGAACACAATTGTGATTAACCAAACAGAGGTTTTTATTGTATTAACAAAACGTTTCAGCTTCCGCCTTCATCAGCTGCTTATATATATATGTATATAAACATGTCTTTTAAGCATATATATATTAATTAAGTTAGTTCAAAGGGCCATCTTGATACAATCACTGTAATATTTGTTATCAATAAAGGTAACAAAAGGTGAGCAATAGTGAGACCACTCCTGAAGAAATCTTCCCTGGACCCAGATAATTTGAACAACTATAGACCGGTAGCGAATGTTCCATTCCTGGGCAAGGTCTTAGAACGGGTGGTTGCCAGCCAGCTCCTGGTGCTCTTGGATGAAACCGATTATCTAGATCCGTTTCAATCCGGTTTTAGGCCCGGTTTTGGCACTGAAACAGCCTTGGTCGCCCTGTATGATGACCTATGTCGGTAGAGGGACAGAGGGAGTGTTACTCTGTTGATTCTCCTTGATCTCTCAGCTGCTTTTGATACCATCGACCATGGTATCCTTCTGGAGAGACTCACGGAGTTGGGAGTTGGAGGTACTGCTTGGCAGTGGCTCCACTCCTACTTGGTGGATCGTCTCCAGAGGGTAGGGCTTGGGGAGCATGGATCGATACCCTGGACTCTCCATTGTGGAGTCCCGCAGGGATCGGTCTTGTCCCCTATGCTTTTTAACATCTACATGAAGCCGCTGGGTGCAGTCATCAGGAGTTTTGGAGTGCGTTGTCACCAGTATGCTGATGACACGCAACTCTATTTCTCCTTTTCATCTTCTTCAGGTGAGGCTGTTAATGTGCTGAACCGCTGCCTGGCCGCGATAATGGACTGGATGAGAGCTAATAAACTGAGGCTCAATCCTGACAAGACTGAGACACTGTTGGTGAGTGCCTTCACTGACCAGATGGTGGATGTTCAACCTGTTCTAGATGGGGTTACACTCCCCCTGAAGGAACAGGTTCGTAGCTTGGGGGTTCTTTTTGATCCATTCCTGTCTCTCGAGGCTCAGGTGGCCTCGGTGGCACAGAATGCGTTCTACCACCTTCAGTTGGTAGCCCAGCTACATCCCTATCTGGAAAGTGACGACCTCGCCTCAGTTGTGCATGCTCTGGTAACCTCTAGATTGGATTACTGCAATGCGCTCTATGTGGGGCTGCCTTTGAAGACAGTTCAGAAACTACAGCTAGTGCAAAACGCAGCTGCTAGACTGCTGATGAGGACTAGGCGGTCCGCATATATAACACCTGCTCTGGCTCGTTTGCACTGGCTACCTATCCATTTCCGGGCTAAATTCAAAGTGCTAGTTTTGACTTATAAAGCCTTACATGGCGCGGGACCACAATACCTAGCGGAACGCCTCTCCCGATATGAACCTACCCGTTCACTACGTTCAACATCTAAGGCCCTCCTCTGAGTTCCGACTCACAGAGAGGCTCGGAGGGTTGTAACAAGATCTAGGGCTTTTTCAGTGGCTGCCCCCGAATTATGGAACAGTCTCCCCGATGAGGTCCGCCTGGCGCCTACACTTCTATCTTTTCGGCGCCAGGTGAAAACCTTTTTATTCTCCCAGGCGTTTTAATCTATCTTTTAATGCTTCTAATGTATATTAGGTTGTTTATTGTTTAATATTTATGCTCTACTGTTTTTGTGATTTTATTGTATTTTATCCTATGTTGTGCACCGCCCTGACAGCCTTCGGGCTGTGGGCGGTATATAAATCGAATAAAATAAATAAATAATAAATCAATGAAATGCATATATTAACTAAATCACAAGCCCTATCCAGGTGTTTCTTTCCATATGATTTCAAGTGGGTAGAGAGAATTAACGGGGCTGTGCACACTTGCCCCACACTGTTGATATGTTGAGAGAAGATCTGATGAATGCAACTAAACGGTCTCCATGAGCTTGAATGCTGCATACTGAGGGTTCCAACTCCTAGGGACAGCCTACATGCATTAATCAGGCTTCCCTCAACACATCAACCATGTTAGGGAGGGGCCGGCATGGGGCATGGCAGTAGGGCTGGTGTGAGCACATGTAGTTTTGTTGTCTCTATGTGATTGGCATCACATGGAGAGGAACATCTGATGGAGACAGAAAACAAAAATGTAATCTTGATATGATTTTATTTAATTAATATCAATATGCATATGTAAGGAAAAATGCACACACTCATTGGTGAGCTGCACATGTGCCAATTCTGAAATGATTTTTAGAAGAGAGGCTGGGAGTGAAATGCAGGGTACATTGTGAATGCATGTAACATTAATGGAATGAGGAAAACCTATTCTAGTTGAAGCTCACTCAAATTACATTGGTTACCGGTTGTGTACCAAGCCCAATTCAAGGTGTTGGTCTTAACCTTTAAAACCCTATACGGTTGTGGCCAGCCTATCTAAAGGAGCGCCTCCAGCATCGACAGGGATGCCGCTCAACAAGATCAGCCTCAGAAGACCTTCTCTGGATCCCACCGGTTAAAACAGCTAGACTGGTGAGGACTAGAGAGAGGGCCTTCTCAATAGTGGCCCCCACCCTGTGGAATTCTCTCCCAAATGATCTACGCCATGCCCCGTCTATAATGAGCTTCCGCCGGACCCTGAAGACCTGGCTTTTCAGGCAGGCTTTTGGGACGGGTTAAGTTTGTACTGTTTTTAAATTTTTAATTGTTTTAGTTACTGTTTTATCTGTACGTCACTCAGAGTGGCTGGACAACCAGCCAGGTGGGCAACTAATAAATTTAATAATAAATAATAAATAAATAAAAAAATTTAGTTGATTTAAACATTTGGCTTGGTTATTCTTCAGTGTCTTCTGGATACCTGTGGTGTAATTATACACATTGTTGTTCTAAAGTATAATGTATATAAAAACATTACTGGTTTTCAGTTTCTCCATTGGTAGAGTATGGATTATACAATTTCTTTGGTACCTCTGTACATTTACAGTCCTTCATGGTTTGGATTTTTAATTATGGGATCATTACTACTGTCTTTTGGGGTACAGGTCTTTTCAGTAAACATGTCTTTTAAGCAAACAAGTCTTCCTGCAGTATTCAGATAGTAATGTGGCATACATAGCGATCACTATGTTGTCTTGCCGATGGTTTGGCCTGTGTGGCCAAAAGGCATGTCCAACAAGGAGTGTTGGAAACCTTAATGCCAGATAGCTTGGTAAGGCCAAGGTGTAGCCCTGTGGTAAGCCTAATTTTTTTCCAACACTTTTTACTGCTGTTAGTTTTGCTCAGCTAATTTTTAGCACTTACTCTTCAGATGAAAGGCCAAGCAGTTAATGCACATTCTTAGCCAACTGGCAGGAACTATTTTGTAAATGAGATTCCTGTTTCCCAAAGAATGAACAGAATTGCTCCTATACAAAACACTGAGTGTTCACCCAATCAGGCACTGTACAAGCAGGAGCTTGTTTTCCAAACAAGAGTCAGTCACAGGGCAATCAGATCAAATTGGCTGAATAGCCAGAATGCTAGCTAATGCTGATGCTGAAACAAGCCCTGAAGAAAATAAATTAACACAAGGCTATGTCCTACAGTGTCAAAGCCAACGTAAAATTCCAAACTAGCTGTGCAAAGTTGTGGATAGATATCTTATATCTCATCTGTTCTCCCACAGATTGAATATACTTTGCATTTAACACAACCATATCCCAATATTGCTTAGCATTTCTTTATTGTAACACCTACATGAATAGACCACAGAATGTGGTTTGTTTTTTTAAAAAGATGCGGCTTTGACCAGACAAATTAATAGTACAGGTTATAAATAGGAAGACATTTCTGGGCCTTGGAGAATACAGAAAATGAAACAAAACAAAATAAATGATGGGAAACCTGTCATTTCCCACTACGCACACACTTTTTGAAAAGCAGAAAGACTACGGTCCAGAATACTTTGAGAGATGTTTTTAGGCAACTTTATGAAAGCTCTAAAATAGGATACCTGAGGAATTCGATCTTTGCAAATTCCAATACAAACTGACCTGACCTGGCTTTCACATTAGGTGAATTTTCTGCTGCTCTTCTCCCTCTGCTCAAACTTAAAAAAAAAACCCAGAACAAAATACATTTTAAAAATATGTGCTCTTCTTCTTCTTCTTCTTAAAAAAATGCAGATTAATGCAGAAATTGGATAGAACGGATTTATGGGTGAACCCATGTGAAAGAAATAATTGGTTAAAAAAATAGAATAATTCAGAACCTCTGCCTTCAAAATTAAGAAAAGCAAAATAAAGGTCTGGCATCCTACTGATATCATATAGATAAATAGATTTGGGATTAATAACACATTGGAAACTAACAATCATAAAGATTGTGTATTCTAGTCCGGGTATTAAGTTATGTTACACTATTATTATGTTAGACTGCATATTTTAGGCTGGTTGTTAACAGTTTTTAAAAAGGAAATTGATGTTTTAAATGTTTAAAATGGCATTAATATTGCATTTAATCCTGTATGCGCTACCAAATACATTGTAAACTGCTTTGAGAGGCTTCCCCCCACCTATATGGGGACAGTTCCCTGCCACCATAGTTTAAGGCATAGCCCAGTGCGTAGTTTTAAGAAGCAGGTAATCTTTTCTGCTTTGGGAAACAAAGCTCTGGCTAAACACATTGTTCTCTCCCCCCACCCAACATCTTAGGCAATGCAGTTCCAAGAACAATAATCAGGCCTGGTGTGAGCATGTAGCCTGGTTGGGTCCTGGCCAAGGGCCACTGTGGCCCAGAGGACCCCCTGAGGGACCCCCTACCTAGGATGGGAAGTGGAGCCTACTCTGTGGTGCACAGCAGGGTTGGGTCATGCAACACAATGCTGCCACAGATTGCAGAGCGGAAGCTCCCAGGCACTCCCCAATAAAGGAAGTGTGAGCTTAAGTAAGCTTGCTTGACTTATCTACCTGTTATGTTAGTGCATCAGTGTATGCACGCTGTGTGATGTACATGCATGCCTGACATCACCTAAGATGGCAGCAGAGGTGTCCCTAAGGAGTTGATGGCCCCGCTGTCATCTTGGGTGATGGCTAGGGTTGCCAAGTCAGAAGCCTCCCAAATGCCAAGACTTCAGGGGCAGGCCCTAGTGATGTCATGGGGTGGACCCTACTGATGTCATTAAGCATGATACATTAAGAATCAACCACACTTGGTTGAAGCATAGAATTCAAATAAACATTTCTCTGATTGGAAATTAAAATAGCAATCTTAGCTGAAAGATGGTATTTGCAGGTCCAGCTGAAATGACGGAATCATTCCTTCTCACCTGCTTAGGGAGCCAGGGTAGGGAACATTTAATCTAGCCTACTTTCGGGAAGAAGGCTTTAAGTGCCCTCAGGCCAGGCCAGTCACCAGAAGACCATTGTAGGAAGAAAGAAGTCTAGCGTCATGGAGATGTTAGATGGCGGCACTCAGGAGTAAAGATGGATGTCCTTGAAGGCTGCAATTCTAAAAACATTTACTAAGGGACTAAGCCACATAGAACTCAATAGGATTTACTTTTGAGTAGATATGGTTTGAATTGTGCTATTGATAAGCTTGACTAGGGATCCTGTACAAAGATAACCATATTCAAGCAGGGTTGGCAACCCCCTGCCTGGAATGCCCTGCCCCTGCCTTTTAACATGGCTGCTCCAAACTTCTTTACAGAGTTGACCCTTCACTTCAGAAAGAGGTTTGAGAAATGAGTAAGAGTTAAGAAGATTCTTTACCCGTTTCTGCCTACCCTGTGGGCTGTTATAACTCACTTCAACAGCCAACTTAATTCCAGTGAGTAATGATTGACAGAGAGAAAACACACATGGTTTGGTCAACCTTCACAAGTAGCAACTTGGGAACAAAAGCAATTAAACCCACACTTCCCAAGTATGTGAATTCTCTTTTATTGGGCAAGAAACAAACCAGCATGCAACCAGCAAGGTGCATCTTCAATGGTTTAAAGGATTGACCTGACTACATGGGACCACTGTTGTTGCTTCTATGGATGTAAGGGAGTGAGGTTAAAGGTAAATGAAATGCAAATAGAAAAACAAAAGACAATGATGATTTCCTAAATGCAATACCATACCAACCGCAACAAGATTCATATGAGTAAGGCAGAAAATGCAGCATCCCTCAGGATTCGTCACCAAAACCAAAACTAAAAAAATATTTGCAGCCAGTCAGCCAAGGTCACAGAAATCATCATGCAGCACAACCCGACCCGGGGGCTGCAGTTAGTGCAGAATGCTGCGACATGATTGTTGACATAAGTAAGACTCTATCAACACATAATACCTCTGCTCTGAAATCTGCACTGGTTGCCAATTTGCTACCAGGCCAAGTTCAAGGTGTGCTTTCCATGTTACAGGTTCCACATAGTACTTGTTCTGCTCTTGTAAGAAAGCAGTCCTTTAGTGTGGCAGCACCCATGCTTTAGAACTCCCTGCCTATTGACATTAGCTGGTGCCTTCATTGTACTTTTTTTGTCACCTGCTAAAAACATTTTTGTTTAAGCAAGCCTACCCAGCATGTAGAAGCTACTATGTATTAATCTGTTTTTAACTCATCATTAGTTTTATTATTTTGAATGTTTTTAAATACATGTCTAACTGTTTTGCCAGTAATTTTATTGTTTTAATTCCTTCTGTAAACAGTGTTGAGGGTGTTTTTTTTTACAATAAATGGTATATAGACATTGTAAATAAAATACATAAACCAATTTTTGGAGTCACTGTGGCCCTTGGGCCTCTTTCCACGTTTAGGTACAAAGGAATCTGCCTTATACTCACTCAGGCCATTTTGTACCATCTAGCTCAGTACTGATGACATGGACTAGCATTGGCTCTCCAGGATTCCAGGCAATAGTCTTTTCCAGAGATTGAATTTGGACCTTTGCATGCAAAGCATGTGCCCTACCACTGAGCTACAGCCCTTCCCCGGTTTTAAAAAAGTATCTTTTAAAATTGTTTTGAATTGACTAATGAATGCACATCATACCTAGGACATATCCACACCATTCATTTATAACACAATCAACACATATCTGAAGCACATGAATCACACCACAGAATCATGGGAACTGTAGTTTGTTAAGGGTGGTGGGAACTATAACTGTGAGGGGGAAACTACACTTCCCAAGATTCCTGAGGGGAAGTCAAGTCCTTTAAATGCAAGTTGGATGTGCTTTATATGTATTGTGTGGATCTACTTAATAAACTTTGTCTGCATGTAAATCATTTTAATTATTTTTTTAAATGGAAATGAATATAATGTTTACTGGATGACCATGGGCTACTCACCATTTCTCAGCCTAATCTGCCCCTCAGGATGTAAACAACAGAGGGGAATCATGAACACCCCAAGGAGAAATACAGTTAATATATGGAGAAAATAAAATTATACAGCCATAGAATGAAATCAGATACTTATTGAGATGTTTTTGTTATGTACCTTCAAGTCAATTAAATCTTATGGAGACCCTACAAATCAGCCACCTCCAATAGAGTCTCTCTTGAACCACCCTGTTCAGATCTTGTAAGTTTTGGTCTCTGGCTTGCTTTATGGAATAAATCCATCTCTTGTTTGGCCTTCCTCTTGTTCTACTTCCTTCTTTCCCCCCCAGCATTTTTGTCTTTTCTAGCGAATCGTGTCTTCTCATTATGTGTCCAAAGTATGATAACCTCAGTTTCATCATTTTAGCTTCTAGTGATAGTTTTGGTTTAATTTGTTCTAATACCCAATTATTTGTCTTTTTCGCAGTCCATGGTATGCGCAAAGCTCTCCTCCAACACCATATTTATATGAGTTGATATTTCTCTTATCTGCTTTTTTTCACTGTCCAACTTTCACACCCACACATAGAGATCGGAAATACCATGGTCTCAATGATCCTGACTTTAGTGTTTAGTGATACATCTTTGCATTTGAGGACCTTTTCTAGTTCTCTCATAGCTGCCCTCCCCAATCCTAGCCTTCTTCTGATTTCTTGACTATTGTCTCCACTTTGGTTAAGACTGTGCCAAGGTATTGATAATGCTTGACAAGTTCAATGTCCTCATTGTCGACTTTAAAGTTCCATTACTTTAGTCTTCTTGATGTTCACCTTTTGTGCTTTCCTCTTTAACTTTCATCAGCATTTGTTTGAAATCATTACTGGTTTCTGCTAGTAGTATGGTATCATCTGCATATCTTAAATTATTGATATTTCTCCCTCCAATGTTCACACCTTCATATTTATGTAAGCATGAATGTCAAAGATGTTTTATTATTTATACAACCTGTAAAGATATTTATAGTGCAATCCTATGCACGTTTACACAGAAGCAAGTCCCAATGTATTCAATGGGGCTTACTCAAACAGGGAAGCATGCACAGGACTGCAACCTCAAGTGATAAGGAAATTCAATCACCCAACCCAAAATTCAGAATCATGCCACTTTAAACTGCTTTGCAACTGCTTTATAATTGTTTGTATAGTCATTGGATTTTAAAGGGGTTTATTTCTTGTTGTGAGCTGTCTTGGTTTCCAATCGGAAACCCTACCTCACAGGGATGATGGAAAGACTCCATAAATGCACAATGGAGATGTAAAATACATATAACCCATATAATTGCTTATTGTAAAAACCAATTGGCCACTGCAGAACTTTTTTTTTTACGTAGTAAAAGCAGTGACACCTAAGTAAGTCCTGGGTAAGTGCTTTAAGAATAAGATTAGAGGGGGTAATTTTGAAAGGGATTAGAGGGGGAGAGAAAGATTTATAGCACAAGCAGAATCCTTTGCTATGTTCACTCAAAAGTCCCATTAAATTACAGCACAATCCTAACCATGTCTACTTAAAAGTCCTATTGAATTCAATGGGGATTACTCCCAGTATCTGAGATTAGCATTGCAGCTTTACTCTCAGAAAAGTGAGGGTTTAAAAACAGGCTGTGTAGAATCATAGAATCATAAATCATAGAGTTGGAAGGGGCCTTGTAGGCCATCGAGTCCAACCCCCTGCTCACAGCAGGAAATCCACAGCTAGAGCATCTCCCACAGATAACTGTCCAGCCTCTGCTTGAAGACATCCAGCGAAGGGGATCCCACCACCTCCCTAGGCAGTCGGTTCCATTGCCAAACTGCCCTTACTGTCAAGAAGTTCCTTCTAATGTCCAATCTGAATCTACGCTCCTGTAACTTAAAACCATTAGACCTAGTCCTACCCTCTGGGGCAGCAGTGAACAAATCTGTATCCTCCTCTATGTGACAGCCCTTCAGGTACTTAAAGAGTGTAATCATGTCGCCCCTCAGCCTTCTCTTCACCAGACTGAACATGCCAAGTTCCTTCAACCTTTCCTCATAAGACTTGTTCTCCATACTGGCTATCATGCTAGTCGCCCTCTTCTGAACCCGCTCTAACTTGTCTATATCTTTCTTAAAATGAGGCGCCCAGAACTGAACGCAGTATTCCAGATGAGGCCTGACTAATGCAGAATATAGTGGGACTATTACTTCCCTTGACCTGGAAACTATAGCTCTGTTTATGCATCCCAAAACCACGTTTGCCTTTTTTGCCGCAGCATCACACTGCTGGGTCATGTTCAACTTACGATCCACTACAATTCCAAGGTCCTTCTCACACGCACTACTGCTAAGCCGGGTATTTCCCATCCTGTACCCGTGCATTTTGTTTTTGTGGCCTAAATGCAGAATCTTGCATTTGTCTTTATTGAATTTCATTTTATTAATTTCAGCCCAATTTCCTAGTCTATCCAGGTCCCTTTGGATTTTATTCCTGTCTTCCATTGTGTTAGCTATCCCTCCCAGTTTTGTATCATCCGCAAACTTCATAATCCACCTTTCTTGTCCTCCTAGATCTCTCAGCGGCTTTTGATACCGTCGACCACGGTATCTTGCTGGATCGTCTGGAGGGATTAGGAATAGGAGGCACAGTATTAAACTGGTTCCGTTCCTTTCTTTCCGATAGGCACCAGCAGGTGGCATTGGGAGATGAGGTTTCAGACCCTTGGCCCCTCAATTGCGGTGTGCCACAGGGCTCTATCCTTTCTCCCATGCTATTTAACATCTATGTAAAACCGCTGGGAGCTATCATCAGGAGGTTTGGGCTGCAGTGCCACCAATATGCGGATGACACTCAGCTCTACCTCTCATTTAAGTCCTCACCAGAGTCGGCTGTGGAGACCATGTCCAAGTGTCTGGAATCCGTGAGTGGATGGATGGGAAGAAACAGGCTAAAGCTGAATCCTGATAAAACTGAGGTACTGCTCGTGGGAGACAAGGGGGGGTTGGGAAACATCGACCTGGTATTTAATGGGGTAAAATTGCCCCTGAAGGACCAGGTCCGCAGCCTCGGGGTGATCCTTGATTCCAAGCTGTCCATGGAGGCTCAGGTTTCATCGGTGTGCCGGGCAGCTTGGGGTCAATTGCGTCTCATACGAAGACTGCAACCCTACCTTCCTGTCCACCAGCTCCCACTTGTAGTACACGCTCTGGTCACCTCTCGTTTAGACTACTGCAATGCGCTCTACGTGGGGTTGCCCTTGAAAACAGTCCGGAAATTATAGCTGGTACAAAATACGGCGGCTCGTCTACTTACGAACACCCGCCGTTATGATCATATTACCCCAGTGCTGTACGATCTACACTGGCTTCCAGTTACTTTCCGGGCTCAATTCAAGGTGTTGGTATTAACCTATAAATCCCTGTACGGTTTTGGCCCAGTATACCTGATGGAGCGCCTCCAACGTCATAAATTGTGCCGCCCTACAAGATCTGCCACTCAGGGCCTCCTCTCAGTCCCGTCAACTAAATTGATTGGGTTGGTGAAGACTCGGGAGAGGGCCTTCTCTGTGGCGGCCCCCACGATTTGGAACTCCCTCCCAACAGATCTTCGACATGCCCCTTCCTTATATATATTTCGCCGAGGCCTGAAGACTTGGCTTTTCCATCAGGCCTTTATGAACTTGAGACTTCTAAGGTGAACTAGCTTCAGAATTGTATTACTGACAACTTTACTAAATATTGTAATTTTGCATTGTGCTGTACTGGTTATATTGTTTTTATTGTATCATATTTTACCATGTATTTTATCGTGCTTTATTGTACGCCGCCTAGAGTGGCCATTGGCCAGATAGGCGGCCTATAAATTAAAGTTTATTATTATTATTATTATTATTCATAAGGCTTCCCTCCACCCCGCCATCTAAGTCATTGATAAAAATGTTGAAGAGTATCGGCCCCAGGACAGAACCCTCCTTCCAGTCTGAAGCAGAGCCACCGATGACCACTCTTTGAGTATGGTTTTCCAACCAGTTGTGAATCCACCTGACAGTATTTCCATCTAGTCTGCATTTGATGAGTTTGCTAATCAAAAGGTCATGGGGGACTTTGTCAAACACTTTGCTGAAATCTAGATAGATGACATATACAGCATTTCCACCATCTACTAAGCTAGTGACCCAATCAAAAAAAGAGATGAGATTAGTTTGACAGGATTTTTTCTTGACAAACCCATGCTGGCTTCTACTAATCACAGCATTGTCATCTAGATAGTTGCCAATGGACTCTTTTATTATCTGTTCTAATATCTTTCCCGGTATTGAAGTCAGACTGACCAGCCTGTAATTCCCCGGATCTTCTTTTATACCCTTTTTAAAGAGCGGGACGACGTTTGCTCGTCTCCAATCCTCCGGCACCTCTCCCGTTCTCCAGGATTTCTCAAAGATGATGGCAAGAGGTTCCGAGAGTACATCCGCAAGTTCCTTCAATACTCTGGGATGCAGTTCATCAGGCCCTGGAGATTTGAACTCATTTAGGTTAACTAGGTATTTCCTGACTATCTCCTTATCAATCTTGAACTGCAATCCCGACCCCTTGCTGAGATTGCTACCGATGGAAGGTTGCACACTGTTCCCTTTTTGGGAGAAAACGGAGGCAAAATAGGTGTTGAGCAGTTCTGCCTTTTCCTTGTTATCTGTCAACATTTTGCCATCTTCATTGAGCAGCAGTCCCACCATTTCCTTGGTCTTTCTCTTGCTTCAAACATATCTGAAAAACCCCTTTTTGTTGTTCCTCGCTTCCCTCGCCAGCCTCAGCTCATTCTGGGTTTTAGCTTTCCTTACGCTATTCCTGCAAGCCCAAGCTGCTCGTCGGTACTGTTCCTTGGTGATGCGTCTTTCCTTCCATTCTTTATACATGCTCTTTTTTACTTTTACCTCCTCCACCAGTCTTCCGTGTAGCCACATTGGCTTTTTCCGATGTCTTCCATTTTTCTTTCTCTTTGGAATTGTTTGCGATTGCACTTTTTGTAATACGTTCTTCATGAACTCCCACGCTTCTTGGGCTCCTTTTTTCTTTAGTCTATCTAGCCACGGGATCCTACCCATCATTTCCCTGAGCTTGCTATAATCGGCTTTCCTGAAATCCAAGGTCCATGTTTGACTATATTCCTCTTTGGCTTTCCCCAGAATCACAAATTCCAGCATTACGTGGTCACTTTCCCCCAAGGTACCGACCACTTTAATTCCCGTGACCAATTCGTCCGTGCTAGTTAAGTTCAGGTCCAGGATTGCCGATCCCCTTGTTCCTTCTTCTACTTTTTGCAAGAGGAAATTATCAGCAAGGCCCATCAGGAATTTGTTGGAGGCTTTGTGCTTCGCAGAGTTTGTCTCCCAGCAGATATCCGGGTAGTTGAAATCCCCCATCACTACTACTTCTTGTCTCCTTGAGATTTCAGAGATTTGTTTGAGAAAGGCCTCATCTACCACCTCTTCTAGACACCTACTACCATGTCAGTTTTATTTGTTTCTCCATTTATTTTTACCCAAATGGTCTCTACCGGACTCCTTTGTTCGCTCTCTTGGATTTCCATAGAGGTGTATTTGTCTTTGACGTATAACGCTACTCCCTCTCCTTTTCTGTTGCTTCTATTCTTTCTGTAGAGTTTGTATCCTTGAATGGCTATATTCCAGTCATGGGAGTCATCCCACCAAGTCTCTGTTATCCCTATGAAGTCATATTTGCCTTGATGCACTAAGACTTCAAGCTCCCCTTGCTTATTTCCCAAGCTCCGCGCGTTGGTATATAGACACCAGAAGTCTCTTTTGTCCTGATTGGATTCCTCCGTTAATATGCCGTGAGCTTTGCCATGCATCCCTTTCTCTCTCCCAGTGTCTCCTGTACCCTTCAAATCGTTGCGTTTACAACCCGCTGTCTTTGGATCAGTATTTAAGCTATCATCTCAATCCTCCAGAGGCTTTCGTTTAAAGCCCTCTTGATGAGTTTTGCCATACTTCTGCCAAAGAGATTCTTCCCAGTCCTCATGAGGTGCAGCCCATCTCTTGCCAACAGTCCCCCCTGTAGTGTATTAGACAAATGAACTGCCCTCTTCAACAGTCCAGGAAAATTTAAACTTGTTTGATTCCTCATAATTAGAAAAACATAACACAGTGTAATGGCATATAGTTCTCTTGCATGCAAGAGAGAAAGAAACTTTTGCTATTGCTGAAAGATATAAACTTATTCCATTTATGAGATTTTCAGACAAGCGGGGGGGGGTTCTGCCCTTGCAGTGGGTTCTAGCTATTGCCTGGGAGTCAACAGATCCCTTGTCAATCACAACCCTGACTTTACTTATTGGCTACACACCTGAAAGGACAGGGTTAGAGCAGCCAGTTATGAGCTCATTTAACAGACGTTGTGGGGTGGTTTTTTTGACATTTTGGTGTATATGTCTTGAACCAGACCACCTAGGTACTTAAATTCTTTAAAAAATGAAAGCTAAGAGTCCAGAGATTGGGGTGACTCACCCAGAGACCTGGAGAGGGCCCCAAAAATCCAGTGTCTCTGGGCAAAACCTGCAGAGCTGGCAACCCTAGTGATGGCAGGCATGTGTGCACAGCATGTGGGGGCATGCACATTGATGCCAGAAGTAGGTGGGGTGGGTAGGCCTATGTAAACCCTGTGCTACCTGTATCAGGGAGGGTGTTGGGGTGAACAGCACTGGGAGGCTGGTGCCCAGGGGCCCAGTCACACATGGTGCTGGCCCTGCCAACCATCAGATATCTTATAGAAACACAGTAGTGACTGAAAGGCACAATAAAAAGGCAGAATCATGTATTAGACCGGGGTTCCCAAGCTTTCTCAGCCTGGGGATACTTTTGGAAATCTAAGGAGCTGTCATGTTCCACATGACACACCACAAAATACCTACTGGTGATACTTAGAACCTCTCCCCCCAAAACCCAGGCTAAACACTTTTACACACACACACGCACGCATGCGCACGCACACGCACGCACGCACATGCACGCGCACAGAGAGAGAGAGAGAGAGAGAGAGAGAGAGAGAGAGAGAGAGAGAGAGAGAGAGAAAGATTAAAGAAGCAAGCAACATCCCTCCCAGCACCCTTGTAGACCAAACCTCAACAACAAGCCAAAGAAACTTCATAATCAACAGAAGGGTAGGGGCCTTGGCAAATGCTAGGGTCTGAGGGCATGTCATGCTCATGGGGGCCATATCAGAGATCCCAGGATAAGACTATGCAATAGATTTTGTAAAAAACATATACCCAATCATCAAAAATATGCCCATGAGGAGCACTTTGATGCTTCAGCTAGTGGTATTCATTCCTACTGTGACCTGTTCTTTTACATTACAGAAAGCACAGATCTTGCAATGCGCTGTACAGTATATGAGTACTTTCTGTGCTTGGTCTAATACGTTTCACTCACTTAGTTGGTAGCAGATACAAAATATAATTGTAAAGATTAAACATCTAGAAAAACAGCCCTCTGGTGTAATATATCCAGTGATACTATCATCAACAACTTTCAATTAAAAAGAACAGCACTAACTCTTGGCTGTAGACAAGGTATCACATTGAAAAATCTGAATGTGTTTTATGAAGTCAGTACTGCAACTGTAATATGCATATTTCAAGTGTTTCTTGAAGTAATTTAAAACAATTTCCTTGGCACTGCCAAGTAACAAATTTTGAAGGAAAAAAGAGAGACATCCACAGGTGTTGTAGTATGCATATATGAATGTTTAATTGCACAATATTATTTTAAAACAGTAAAAAGCAGACAGTCAAACACATTTCTATACCAATTCCACACCATGTAATTATCTCTCACAATGTTGCTAGTAACAGCAGGAACTAGAAACTGGCATTATAAATTGAATTTCCGCTGTTGGAGATAGAAAGGATTCTTTGTAATCAGCTATGAGAATGCTCAGTGGTTCAATGCCTCTTGCAATAGCAACAGTACATTTATATCTATTCTTTAAAGACCTTTTCCGCCATCACTGCCGTCTTTAAAAAAGGAACTTCTGGTCTGCTCTTGAAATTTTCTCTTAAAATGCAATATGCACTTTTGCCATATATATGAGATCTAGGGTTGCCAGGCTCAGGGCCTGAGACTGATCCTGTATCTTTAGGAGAAGAGAAAGTCAGCCAAGTGCAGGTGTTCTTGCAACATTGTAATGGGAAAAACCACAAGGTGTAATTCTCCCTTCCCCCTGCACAACTTTTAAAGATACAGAAGACCTCTTGGTTGCCAGGCCCAGTCTCCTTAGGAGAAGAAAGAAGTGACAGGAGGGCCACTCCCTGAACTGGTTGTAATTTGGACAGCATGCAGGTGGGTCAGTGTGGCTGGGGGCAGACTAAGGTTGTTGGGGCAGTGTCCCATTCACCCTAATGGACATATGTAAAGTTGTAGAGAAAAGAACATGGTCCACCAAGTGGTGGAAACAAAAAGTGCAGAGAAAATGTAGTTTCTGAACCCAGCATGCCACACTCATTTGCATATTGGACAGAGATGTACTTTATATTTTACTGTAACTGTTGAGTAAATTAATGGACAGAAAGATGCCAGGGCCACTTGTGCTTTCTCTTCAATTAGCTATCCTCAGGTAAAGTTGCTGCTGGATGCTGGTTCTCCGTAAACAGAAGTAATCTTTGGAGAGCAGGAGACACAAATCTGGACACAAAAGGAGAGCTACTTTATCTTTGAAGTGCGTGGGTGAAGGTTAAAGAGTTGAACTGGGAAACTGTTAAGCTTCACATGCTGAATTACTACTTTCTGAAATCACACCTAGGAAGGGAGTAAAGCTAATATGAGGTTTGGTAATTCCTATTGGCTTGGAGCTACAAAACCATTGAAGCTTCTTGGCTGTCACCTATTAAATTCCTGGTTGTGATGCATCCCAGTTTCTGCTGCAGTCTCCTTGTTACCTCTTGCTAGGGTTCATCATTGCACCACATGCAGTTGCTACTTCAGCCTGCCGGAACAATATGGTGCAGTGCTCTCCTGTGTCTAGAAGAACCCCTTTCATTGGCTGCCTCCTCAAACTGACTGTGAGTAAGGTCTAAGGCACAGACTTTCTTTAGCGTATCTTGACCTTGGAGGAATGTGGGACATGTTGGACTAAAATATATTTTTATAAAAGGTAAAGGTGTCCCCGCACTTGTAGTGCGAGTCCTTTCCGACTCTTAAGGGTGACATCTTGCAATGTTTACTTGGCAGACCATATAAATGGGGTGGGATTGCCAGTTCCTTCCTCGGCCTTTCTTTACCCCCCAGCATATGCCAGGTACTCATTTTACCGACCACGGATGGATGGAAGGCTGAGTGGACCTCGACTCCTTTTACTGGAGATTTGACTTCCTCCTTTTGTTGGAATCGAACTCCGGCCGTGAGCAGAGCTTCAGCTGCATTACCGCCGCTTACCACTCTGTGCCTTATATTGCTAATCTTTTGTTGATTCAATGTTTGTTAGATGAATAAATGTAATTGTTTGCACGTTCTTAGGAGTGGGGGCTTACGCTGGCATTTAATATAAGAAGAATATCCCGTAGATACTAATCCTGGCCCAAGGTGCCGATCCAAAGGTTACATTAGGCTTCACTAATGATAGCAAACCTATACAAATCTCCACATGACACAATCTCCCCAGACAGATAAACCAAGTAGAAACTGGCATCTCTGCCTACTAACAGCTGATCCCAAAGATATTTGCTTCTGATTCATCATGTTGTCACCTTTACTGAGGGTTTTAACTAGACATGATAGTGGAAGCCCAGTGTTTTAGAACAGGATTTTCTGGATCCAAATCACTGTATGGGTCTGCCCCACCTGCAAAAGAAGTCATAAATCTGCATAAAAGTGCATATGTGCTTTGGGTCCAAGGCTGTAAAGTAAGTCTCTTTAAAAAAGAAAGCTCGGAGTCTGTGCCTCTGCTAGTGTAATGCAGTAGTACTCTCTAAACTTCTCAACAGATCTGCCACCAAACATATAAACTTGCATTGGCTTTGTGTGGGACCAAATTATAAGACAAATCAGGGCAGTTTGGGGCGTGTCTTCCTTCTCCCTTCAAGTCAATGTATGATATCAATAAAGCTCTCCTGAATTGTGTTGGGCCCCCCACAAAGCTTCAGGTCACCATACATCTCCATGTTTTCATATATAAGAGGGTTTCACAAACTGTGGTCCATGGATCACCAGTGGTCTGTGAGCTTCATTCAGGTGGCATGTGACATGTGGCATGTCTGTGTTAAATATTCATATTTATTTTAATTGTATTTGTATTGCTTCTTTTCTTTATTGTATTTTATTCTATTACAATTTGAATTCTATAGAAGGCAAATTGTAATACAGTAAAATGGGCTTCTTCTAGGATGAAAGGCAGGACATATACATAAATAAGATACAATATAAGAAATAAAAGAAGAAATAAAATACAATTACAAATCATATAGCATCTAGCACAGCGCATTCAATTGCTACAACAGGCAGAAAAATCATTAAGTGGTCTGCCAAGCCTCTCAGCAATTTTCAAGTGGTCCATGGGGGGAGAAGCTTGGGAACTACTGCTATATAATCTCTTTGTTTTTCTAGGATTTATTTATTTTATTTTTTTGTTAATGCCCAGCAGCTGTGGATTTTTATTTAAAAAATGCTGAAAGTTTCATTTAAGCTTTTTTTTTTAAAAAAAAACTACACTAATCTTCTTTAACAACAACAAACAAATATCTTCAGACCTCTGCAAGCAGCATTTTAGGCAGCCTCATGTTGTAAGAGCTATTGGAGATCTACACAGGCTATTGAGAGACCTGTAAAGTCTATCAGAGGGCACAGGCAACCACCATAAAGAAGCCACAAAATTTTAAATAATGTACTAGTAAGAATACACACCATTCACCCACCTCTTAATTATTTAAAGGTAAGAAAGAGACAAGCATCTCACTCTTTCCAGTTCATAAGGAATTTTACTCTCCCCTCCCACAAAAAGCCCCTGGATCTATTTGTATGCAATTTAGCAGGCTTAATTCATTCCGGAGGGGGTGCTGCTTGTAAATTTCATCCACTTTGGCCAAAACAGAGGAACGTGCTGGTCATGTTAATGTTTCCCATTATAGTGAGTGGAGTAGCAGGGTTGCCAGATCTCTGGTTTTTGCCTGGAGACTCAAGATTTTTGGGGTCCTCTCCAGATCTCAGGTGAGTCACCTGAATCTCCAGACTCTCAGCTTTCATTTTTTAAAAAATTAAGTTTCTAGGTGGTCTGGTTCAAGAGATATACACCAAAACATCACCCACCCACCCATAAAAACAAATGTAAAAAGTTGCAAAACAGCTTAAAGTGGCATGATTATGAATTTTGGGCTGGATAACTGAACTTCCTTATCACTTGAGGTTGCAGTCCTGTGCATGCTTCCCTTTTTGAGTAAGCCCCATTGAATACATTGGGATTTGCTTCTCAGTAAACATGCATAGGATTGCACTATAAATATCTTTACAGGTTGTGTAAATAATAAAACACTTTGACATTCATGCTTACATAAATATTTCTTCATACTATGTCTCAATTAGTATCTGATTTCACTCTATGTTTGTATATTATTATTTCCTCCATATTTTAAGTGTGTTCTTCCTTGGTGTGATCATGGTTCCCCTCTGTTGTTTTCATCCTGAGGGGCAGGTTAGGCTGATAGATGGTGACCCAGTAACAGCTGATTTCCATTTTAAAAAATTAATTAAAATGATTTACATGCAAAGGCAGGCAAAGTTTATGAAGTAGCTCCACACAATTCATTTAAAGCACATCCAACTCGCATTTAAAGTGCAGCCATAGCCAGGAAATGTAGTTTCCCCCTCACAGTTATAGTTCCCACCACCCTTAAACTACAATGATTCTGTGGTGTGATTCATGTGCTTCAAATGTGTGTTGAATGTGCTTTAAATGAATGGTGTGGATTTGCCCTAGGTATGATGTGCATTCATGAGTGAATTGAAAAGAACAATTTTAAAAGATAATTTTTAAACGGGACGGGTTGTAGCTCAGTTGAAGGCCATATGCTCTGCATGGAAAAGTCCAAAATTCAATTTCTGAAAAAGGCTATTGCCTAGAATCCTGGAGAGTCAATGCAAGTCCATGTCATCAGCACTG
This sequence comes from Rhineura floridana, assembly GCF_030035675.1. NCBI lineage: Eukaryota > Metazoa > Chordata > Lepidosauria > Squamata > Rhineuridae > Rhineura > Rhineura floridana. The sequence goes on from NC_084483.1 coordinate 47,310,302, forward strand.
ACCTAGATGATACCAAATGGCCTGAGTCAGTATAAAAGAGGAAAGAGATCCAAAGGTTCCAAAATTTATTTATGTATTTTATTTATGACATTTATATATTGCTTTATTATAAAAAATCTCAAAGCAGTGTACAGAAGGAATTAAAACAATAAAATTATTGACAAAAATAGTTAAACAGGTATTTAATAACATTCAAAATAATAAAAACATCAGTGAGTTAAAAAGAGATAAAAAACACAATCGCTTTTACATGCTTGAGTAGACTTGCCTAACAAAAATGTTTTTAGCAGGTGCTAAACAGAGTACAATGAAGGCGTCTTGTCTAATGTCAATAGGCAGGGGGTTCCAAAGCATAGGAGCTGCCACACTAAAGGACTGATTTCTTACAAGAGCAGAAGTATTGTGTGGAACTCATAACATGGAAAGCACAGCTTGAACTTGGCCTGGTAGCAAATCAGCAACCAGTGCAGATTTCGGAGCAGAGGTATTAATGGGGAATTCTTATATTCAAACAATAAACAAATATATATTCTTTGGGAATTATAAGGTTATAATACTGTTATAGTAGGCCAAAGCCAAAATCCTCTCCCCCTTTCTTTGTTGCTGTTTCCTTAGAGCCTCTTCTTGGTATGCATGGTATGCTGGTACAGCTTGGCCCAGGGAGATATGATAATGGGAATAGGACCCTGGTACAGCACTCTCTTTGCTCTCCAAGGCTTAAAGAGGGGCCAGCTCCGGAATGTATTAGGTCATAGAAGAAATGGGCTGGTATTAGATTTATTGAATATTACCTGGTTGGCTAGTACATAATGTAGGCAGCGTAATATATATGTAATACTTATGTGTAATTTCTTGATTGATATCTGGGAGTGGATAAAAGATCCAGGCAGCAGTGCCATGAGGCAGAGCTCCACCAACATCATGGGAGGCTGACCATGTGTACGTTCACTACTAAATAAAGACCTACCTTTTTGCTGCAAGCCTGTGTCTTCAATTTCCTCAAGGACCCCCAGTCCACTGGACCCCAAAATTCTCCATCAGTATTATGTGCTGATAGGGTCTTACTTATGTCAGCAATCGTGTCACAGCATTGTGCACTAACTGCAGCTCCCAGGTCAGGATATGCTGCATGGGGATTTCTGTGATCTTGGTTGACTGGCTGCCAGGTTTTTTTAGTTTTGGTTTTTAGTTAGGAAGCCTGACTGGTTGTAGGATGCAGAGTTTCTGCCTTACTCATAGAAATCGTGTTGTGGTTGGTATAGTATTGCATTTAAGAAATCATAGCTTTCTTTTCTTTTTCTATTTGTATTTGTATTTCATTTACCTTTAACCTCAATTTATTACATTCATAGAAGCAACAATAGTGGTTCCATGCACTCAGCTCAGCCCCCTTAAACCCACTGATGATGCACCTTGTTGGTTGCGTGATGGTTTGTTTCTTGCCCAATAGTGGTAAAAGAGAATTCACATACCTGGGAAGTGTGGCTGCAATTGCTTTTGTTCCCACGCTGCTACTTGTGAAGGTAGACCAAACAATGTGTGTTTTCTCTCTGTTAATTATTACTCATTAGAATTAGGTTGGCTGTTGAAGTGAGTTTATAGCAGCCCACAGGGTAGACAGAAAAGGGGAGAGAACCTTCTTATTCTCAGACCTCTTTTTTAAGTGAAGGGTCAAAATCTGCGAATAGGTTTGGAGCAGCCATGTTAAAAAGCAGGGGCAGGGCATTCTGGGGGGGGACTGGCAACCCTGCTTGGATATGGATATCTTTGCAGAGGATCCCTAGTCAAGCTTCACCAACAGCACAATCCAAACTATATCTTCTCAGAAGTAAGTCCTAGTGAGTTCTATGGGGCCAGGTCGCTTAGTAAGTATGTTTAGAATTGCAGCCTTCAGGAGCATCCATCTTTACTCCTGAGTGCTCCCATCTAACATCTCTACAACACTAGGCTTTCTTTTTCCTACAATGGCCTTCTGGTGACTGGCCTGGCCTGAGGGCACTTAAATCCTTCTTGCCAAAAGCAAGTAGGCTAGATTAAATGTTCCCTACCCAGGCTTCATCTTTTAGCTAAGATTTCTGTCTTAATTTCCAGTCAGAGAAATGTCTTTGCTTGAATTGTATGCTCCAAGCAACTGTGATTGATGCTTAATGTATCATGCTTAATGACATCACTAGGGCCAGCCCCTGTGACATTACTCAGACCCACCCCTGTGATATCACTCGGGTCCGCCACATGACATCACTAGGGCCTGCCCCTGAAATCTCAGGGTTTGGGATGCTTCTGACCTAGCAACCCTAGGAAACACAGAGCTTCATTTTACACAGACTGGCTCAGAAGCCAAATTACAGATTAAAGCAAGAGTGACTCAGGAACAGATGAGAATTTTAAGTGCATAGATACAGATAGAAAGATAATCTTTGGTCCCATGCACAGCCCTAGTTATACTAGGGAGCAATTTCATTTAGAGAATTGTACATGTGCTGAAGCTTTTGCCTTCTGCAGTTTTTCCCAGTGGGGCTTTGAGACTGGAAACAAGCCCCTGCAGAAGAAAGGAAGGTCCACAGTAAATTTATGGTCACATAAGATCTCCATGAACTTTGATAATTTTTTATCCCAGAACATAATAATGCAGGGACAATGTAAATCAAATGTATCAAATCACTGAAATGTTAATGGTAAAGGTTAATGCCTTCCTAGAAGAAACTGAAAAATATTTGGGAATGACTATGCCATTAGAAATATGGAAGGAGATATGGAGAAATGTTTTAAACAGACTGATTTTCATGAATGTAAAGGGAAATTTCTATTATGTTTAGCATCACATCTAAGCTGAGTATCTTTTATAAATTAAATCATACTTACCAGCAGTGTGAAGAATGCATGTAGATTTTTAATGTAAACACTTATTTTGATTTTAGAAACATGAAACTGAAAATGACAGTTTTCCCAGACATGTCTGGATGTAGGGAACTGTGATTTGTTTAACCTCCAGTTAGTGCAAATAAATCAGGAACAAAACATGGTTTTGAAAGGGGGCAGCTTGGCAAGTTTGAATCCAACAGGAGACTGTGGTTTGTTTGAAATAAAAAAGTGAGACTTCTGCTCTCTTCCTCACAGATGTAAAAGAAAAGGAAGGGGAAGTGTACAGACAGGTGCACACACACTTAAGGTTCACTGGAGTTCATATATGTAACGAAGTGTGATTTTCTATTTTGTCTGAACTTGTGTGTCATTATAGTGTTTGACTAATTAAACATATTGCCTGCAGGGTGTTTAATATAAGTCAGTATTTCCCCATTGGTCACAACTGGGTTAAGTGCGGGCAGGAAAAGGCTGAAGTCACACTAGAGTTGAAACACCTGGTGAGTAAAGGGTGGATTCCAACTTACCTTTGATTGGTGGCTCTCTTGAGAGGAAGTGGTAAAGGGCCTGTCCCATCTACTGCCACCCAGGATGGGTTTTGTGGAGATATGAAGTGCCTTGGTTCACTCTTGCTGAACAGCCAGTGAAAGATGTGGCTTTGTCACTTGGCAGACCTGTCCCCTGAGTCAGCTGGTACATCCCTTAATAGAGCCAGGGTGAATTTTAACGCAGGGCTTATCCAGCTGGGAGCCTAACTTCGTACTAAAGATGCTGTTTTTACCATCGTAATAGATTTTCAAGATCCACACTTCTTGCTCAATGGTAGCTTCCAATCTGCTTTTTTTCCATTCACATAATTAGGCATTCATCTGGGAAGGATTAGTGTTGCTGTTTCCTTGTGGCCCCACCCCAATTTTACATGTTTACTCCCTCCGGAGTATCAATATGGAAGGCAACAATTCCCTCAGTTGCAATCCCCATGACTGTTTGGGCTTCAAGGCTGAAGCCAGGAGAGCTCCTTGGTGTGCAATTGACAAGAAACAATGAAACTGACCTAACCCCCCCCTTTTCCATGGACCAAGCCTGAGTGAAAGACAGATGGGGCGAGTGAATGAAAGGCAAAGTAGGTAGCGGCTGCGGCAGCTGGGAACCACTGAAGTAAGGATTCACCTGCCCACTAAAAAACATAGAAGCAAAGTGCCTACAAGGAGGAGCACAGCACAGCTGAGATGGTTTTCCTTCTCTTTTCACATTATCAGCGGATTAGATTAATATGGATTTAAAGGGGGAAACTGCATGATAGCTTCTGCTTGCTTGCAACGTCATGTGAACCATGTGAATTAAAAGGGAATGCAAGTAGCACCAGATACACAGTAAATCGCCATGTGGATAAGCCTGCAGCCAGCTTTTCAACCAAGGACTGCCTGCACTGCTCAGGTATTCTGTTATTGGTTCATTGCTGATATTAAACTAATAAAACTATGACCTTTTCATCCAAACCAAAATTGTCTCATGCCTTCATTCTGGTGTGGGGAAAATTTCATTTATTTATGTACCATCAAGAAGCAGACAAAATCTTATCACTGGGAATAAGCATGTACTTCTAGTGAACTCACATACTCAAAATGCCATTTCAGTTGGTGCACAAAAAAGTGTCCTTTCATGTGAGTGCATGAGTTTTCCCAAATGTAAATCTATCACACTTCATTAGCAATTGGGTAATGGAATGATAAGATAAAGCTGAGTGTTTTAGTCCATCTGAAAAGCATACACACCTACGCTCCTCATAATATAAATGAGAGTTACAAGTGCCCTTAGGGCATAGTATAAATTTATTATAAAGAACCATAAAAATTTCTCCTTCTGTCTTGCTGTCACACACTGTCACATGTGAATTTTTTAAAAAAAGCATTGTACTGAAGATAAGCCAAAGCAGTTTTCTGCCAAGTAACATAACAGTCAGTTGCCAGGTGGTGGGACAAAAAGGAAATTTAGTTAAGTTTCACAGAGAGTGGAATATGAATCAATTGAGTTCATGTATCTATTTAACATCTTAATGCCTAGCATTTTTCTTGTTTTTGGCTGTCAGATCATTCTGTTACTACTGGGGGCAGGGATCAGCCATAATGGGGGAAAATCTTTTATTATAAGCCACCAAAGAAAACATACCAACACAACAAAAGATGTCTCAAAAAACTCTACAAATATACAATAGCTATGTTGTTGAATACTAAACAGTCAACCCTATTTCATGGGATTAAAGTAAATAATAATGAGCCAGATTCTAACACTTTTATGTCCCAATGATTTAAACATGTGCTGACATTTTTCTAAGTGAAACCAAGAGGCTTAGAAGTGCTTACCTTTGTGACCTTTCCCAAATACGCTTGGGCAAGATACAACACTGTCCTTGCCTGCTGTGTCAAGTGGATGAACTGGAATTCCATTCATTGGTTATATAATCATGGGAAAAGGATATCAGGGTTGTTTTTTTTTTAAAAAAACTACCCTTTCCCAAATATGGAATGTCATCCCCAGGCACATAGCCGGGTCATCTGTATTTGCTATGTATTACTATATAGCAAAGTATTTTTCAACCTTGTAGACCACAGTATCTGGGGACCCAACTCCCATATTCCCTAGGCAGCTTAGCCGATAGTGAGCCCAACGACATCTGGAGATGCAACGTTAAAGAACACTGCTATATAGTATCTTGAAATAGTCAGAAAACTTTACATTTCTGACTGCAGGGGTAGGAATTGGATTAACCACCTTTTTGTATGTGTGCAGTTTCCTTTCTTTAAAAATACACATAACTGCAAACCTATATTTCACGGCTTATGTGCAAACTTCCACACCAAGTTTGTATGGCAAGTCTGTAATTGTATCTGTCTCACTCAGAGATATCCAGTAAATTGGACTAGAGACAGCAAATGCAAAAAGTTTTTTGAATTTTCAAGGTCTGATTTGGAAATACTATCTCAGAGGGAAAAACATAAAAGCCTTTTAAACCATAACAGATTGCACTCACAAGACTACTTTAATGGTGATTGCTCCTTGCAGTTCTTAGACCAGAGGTGGGCAACTTATTCAGCAAGATTGATGGCTGCTGGAAAACATTATCTGTATTCAAGCCATAGATAAGAGTGTTTTATTCAGGTTGAACTTCATTTTTCATAAATTAATGGTGGAATTCTATAATATCATTAGTTTAGTTCTGTTTGAAGACTAGAAGTGACCATTTTAAAAGAAGCCTTCAATACAAAAGCTGGATATCTACTAAGGTGCTCAATAAAGATCCAGGGTCGTGAAATTTTAAATGTGAATGGCCCAGATTTAAATCTCTGCCAGCGCTCGCTCATGATGGTCAGAGAACAGCCTTGAGCAAATGACCTCTGTTTTAAACTACTTTACAAAGTTTGTGATGATAGATTAAATAATAATCATAATGCACTTTGCAGATTGTCAGATTCTATTGAAATTACCAACAAACACAATATGTAAGTGGAAGGAACCATTTCATTCATGTTAAAAAAATGGTTTCCACATTATCTGCTTCTCTTTAGGTCAAGGATGGGCAACCTGTGGCCCTTCAGACATTGTTGACTCCAGTTCCCATTATTTCCAGCCAGCATAGCCAACAGTCAAGGATGATGGAAATTGTATTCAACAACATTTGGAGAGCCAAAGGTTCTTCATCACTGTTTTTGGACATGATTAGCTCTATGTGATCACATGTGTATGGGGCTGCTTCAGGGTTCACATGGAAGGAGTGACGTGAATTTGCTATACATAAAAATAGCATGCAATAGAGAAGGTTGAAAGGAGAGCATTCTGTTCTAGCTTTCTCCCCAACATGCTAATTCTGAAAGCACTTGGAGGTTTATTTTACATGGAGGAGGCTCACACATTTGATGCCCCAGTTACAGTCTGTAGTGGTACAGCACATCAGAGGAACTGTGGTCACATCAAACTGGAGAAATTGTTGTGGGCACCACACACACACAACCAAGCACACACCACAGCATATTCTATTGCCTCCAACAGAATGCTTCTTTCAAGCCTACTTTCATTGAAGGGAGGATGGGTACCCTGCAAGTTCTGGGGAAGGTCTTTGTGGACGCTTGTGTTGTCTATGGATGTTGCATTGGTGACCTTGCAATACAGCAACAGATGCATCTTATTGAGCTGCTGATCATGTGTATGTTACTTAACAGGGTAGGTTAGCGAGATGGATAGATTTGCTACATATTAAGACCTCCATTTGTTCCATGGCTTTAACCAGACAACTAAGTCAAATGAGTTATATTTTATTTCCAATATGCTAGGGGAACTTGGAGGGACCCAGTGTGGCATAATGGTTAGAGTGTTCAACTGTGACCTTGGAGACCAGGGTTTGAATCCCCACACAGCCATGAAGCTCACTGGATGACCTTGGGCCAGTCATTGCCTCTCAGCCTCAGAGGAAGGCAATGGTAAACCACCTCTGAATAAGTCGGAATTGACTTGAAGGCAGTTCATCATCATCAGGCGAGCTTGGAACACAGTTCAGGGATTTTTTGGTGGGCAGAGCTGTTGCTAAGGAAATGCTAAAAATTGCAGTGTTGTGTGTATTTGTGTGTGAGTGCTTCTGTATTCTGTTCTATGTCAATTCCATACTACTCAAACATGCTCATTTGTCAGGGGTCATGCTGGAATCTAGGACCTAGCTCCTTCTCCTCTTACTACATATTCAGGGACATTCAGTGTAATCCATGTCTACTCAGAAGTATGCTCCATTGGGTTCAATGGGACTTACTCCCAGGTAAGTGTGTATTGGATTGCAGCCTTTGTCACCAAATATCCCACTCCTTTTTGATTTGCATGAAAGCACAAATAATAGCAAGCCCAGGACCAGTAGTCAGGCACTGGCCAAAAATCCCATGACTCAAAAGAGCCCCTCACTGGCCTGACCTACTATCTACCCACTTGCTACCAGGCTGAGCTCCCATCCCTTCACCTCCCTGCCTTTTAAAAAAAACATAGCACTTAGGAAAAAACTTTAATAATTTTAAAAGGTCTTATCCCAGACTGCATCTGTGCTGGAATGGCTTAAGATGTTTCTAAAGTTGTTTTTAAAAAAATGTTTTTAAGACGTTTTATTTTAATATGTTCTAAAGTCTTTTGTACTTAAAATGTTTTAAAGTGCTTTTAGTGTTCTGTTTGCCGCCCTGGGGTCCTTCTTGGAGGAAGGGCAGGATATAAATCAAATAAATAAGTAACAAACGTCTTTCTAGCTATTGTAGAAACAAATAATGTTTTAAAAAACAGTAAGAGGACTGGTGATGCTGCCATCATCAAGAGAAAGTAGACATGGATCAGAAAGACTCTCATTGGCCAGACCATGCCAAAGGTCACCTGAAGACTGGCCAAAGCCCAGACTAATGGTTACCAGTTATTGTGACACCTAACAGGAATTGTACACTACATATCTAAACCAGTTTTGAACATGTCTAACTGTAATAGTTCCCAACCAAGTTGCCTTAAGAATAGTCATTTCTTTCTGTGTGGTGACTGGCGGACTGTAATACAGAAGTCCAGTATCCTCCCATTATTTATTTATTATTTATTCAATACATTTATATCCCACCTTTCTTCCCAGAAGGAGCCCAGGATGGCAAACAAAAAACACTAAAAACACTCTGAAGCAACATTTTTTTAAAAAAAAAACTTTCAAAACATCTCTTTTTTAAAAAAAGCTGTAAAATATCTGTATTTTTTATTTTATTCTTTTTATTTTTATTCAAAGTCCTGGGGCTGTGAGGAATATTTGAAGTTTATAACAGTTGATCCCTGATATGAAAAGGCTTGTAATAAGTATCTACAGTATGCTTACAGATGTAAAAGAGAAATAATGTCTGTCACTCAGCTGAAACACTGGTGATTGTTTTCATATTTGAAACAACATTCAGATATCCTAACTCTGGGTCAGAATTCAAGGTGAAAGCAAGCTTTCTACCAAACAGACTTAAATGTTGATGTTAAGCCAATATATCTGAGAAGCTAGCAAAATAAATCCCTCAGTCGATTGTGAATTATACAATAAAAGCTATGAAAAAAATCAGGCAAACCTAAGCCTAGAACCAGCTGCACTTAGTGTATCACGTAACCATGGTATACAGAAATCAATAGCAGGATAAATCCATAACTTCCTAGTTCATGTCCACCAATTCAAGGACCCTCATTATAAAGTCATTCAAAATACAGTTGAAAAGATAAATAATCTGGGGCCATTTGTACATTCTTTAAATATTAAGTAAAAGGCAAGTCATATTTTGCTCTGTAATGTCTTATGATCTGTTCAAGAACATGTGAGTAAGAAACACCAACTACCCATTTTCCACCCCAATGCTAAAAAAAAATCATACACCCTGTGTTCAAAGCTATTTTTACTGTAACACATTTACATAATACTGCTGTACTGTGCCTATGACTCAGATTTCTGCAGATACAGAACTTTCCTTTTTCTGGTTGCTTACAGTATATTTTGAAATGTAAAAGTTTTCCCTAAGTAATGGACTTCAGAATACACCCCCCCTAAATATTCACTTCTTTCCTAAAGTTTGCCTATTTGCCTGATTTTTCTAGTACTTCCATAAAAACTGCCATTTGCTTAATACAGAGATTTATGTAGGTTGCTTACAAGGAGCTACCCATTTCTTTAAGCAACTATAAAAGAACAGCTATTTCTCACCAGAATGGCTTGAAATTGCTCTGGAAAGCTATTCAAATAAGACATTTGCTTTGCTTTTAAATGACTTCAACTACTGCATATTATTAAAGCCAAGATAAATTAGTACTGCATGTTGGCTTCTTAATGATTTTGAAGAAAACTGCTGACAATATCTAAAAACTTCTCTTGCATAAACTTTGTGTAAGGCACCAATTAAATGGAGTATTGGTACAATAGTGACCACAAAGTTTTCAGACTAGAGCTGAGCAGGACACCATCTTGAACTATAGGCATCATCAGATAGTTAAGGAACTTTTGTACTGTTTTCTTGCTAAATTTGAAGCTTAAGGACTTTTTAACTGTGACCATGGAGATGACATATTATGTAATGTTCCTAAGCAACAGACTGATGAGTTCTTTCTCTAAAATGGTATGTGTGTTTGTGTGTATAAATAAAATCAGGGTATCACTTGATTATGACATGAGTAGGAATAATAATCCATTATGATTGTTATGCTCTGGTCTAAGTCTATATTTGCAAGATAGAAATCATAGAGCAAACATACATATTACGGTGCAATTTCATAACAGTAGCCCAATGGATCCTTTTCTGTTACAAAGTAGCCTCGGAAAGGGATGTTTTGCAGTGGGAAAAGGGCATTGGGTTGGAGAAAAAGAAGGTATTTAATTCTTGCCCTACTGATTGCTTCCTTCATGAAACTCTCCCATCTGCATTCCAGAACTGTGTTTATCTTGCAAATGCAATTGTGCAACACTTAGGGAAGGGACAAGTGGAAAGAACTTTGAGAAGGAAAATAGTCAGCAGACCAGATACTATATAGTCCCCTCCAAGTGCACACACACTCTTTAGTTCAAAACCCTTCCTCCTGAGAGCACTTTGCAATGTGGGCCATTGGACTGCTATCATAGACATGACTGAAGTGTAGCATGTAGTTTGATCCTCTGTCCCTAAAGAGCTGTATCTTGGGGAAAAGAACAGTAATTTCTTCTATGAAAATGTGTAATGTTTTCAGATAAGGCCAATCCATTAAAATCTATTGTGCTGTGGTGTATTGGAATACAGGACAATCCTTTAAAGTGTTTTTCCTATATCTATTAAAAGAAGAAAATGGGTCTTGTCGGTTTTGGGTAGGTGTTATTGGTTACTATATTCCTTCATATTATATTAACCAGTTTCAGGAAAACAACACACACCATCTACTCAGGCAGAATCAAGATGACTGAAGCATCTTGGAAGTAGTTTCCCATTCTTGTGTCAGAAATACTTGTTTCATCTGAAGTCAGATTTACACATGCAGCAGAATGAAGTAGTAAAGTATTGAGGTGGCACACTATATAGAACCACTTGACTGCAGTTGAGGGATGCCATTTATGTATGCTCTAGGGTTGCCAGGTTCTTGGCCTGAGACTTATCCTGTATCTTTAGGAGACGAGAAAGTCAGCCAAGTGCAGGTGTTCTTGCAACTCTGTAATGAGAAAAACCACAAGGTGGAATTCTCCCTTCCCCCTGCCCAACTTTTAAAGATACAGAAGACCTCTTGGTTGCCAGGCCTGGCCTCCAAGAGGTCTTCTGTATCTTTAAAAGTTGGGCAGGGCAGAGGGAGAATTCCACCTTGTGGTTTTTCCCAGTACAGAGTTGCCAGAACACCTGCACTTGGCTGACCTTCTCTTCTCCTTCCTGAAATCTTTCTGCCAAGAAGACAATTGGCACATCAGAGAACATGGTTATAGCTCAGCCTGATTTCTGGTATGCTAGCATTCTACTTGCAAACAGCTTTTAATGTATTGGATTATTGAAAAAAAAGGTATCTGCTCCCCAAGTTTGAAATAGTATAGTCACCTCTTCCTTCCACTTTATTCTCATTCATTCTGTGGCATGCATTGATCTATTCTAACTTTCTTTATCCCTGAAGCCTACTGGATGATGGGAGACACTTCTATGCTGATGTACTGTTCACCAAGGTAAAGTGTTTGTAGTACACATACTGTGGCAGGAATGAGGAACCTGTGGCCCTCCAGATGTAGCTGGACAACTACTTTCATAATCCCTTACCATTGCCCATGCTGCATGGGGTTGACGGGAATTAGGGCTGATTCACATGGGACCTGAATCCGGGTTAAAAATGCAGGTTTTTCCATTGCAATGGACTTCCACGGCTCACACACATCCATCCTCCCTACCTCCAGTCTGCTGTTCTGCATTCACACATGTTCATGTTCATCTGGTATTGCTGTTTCATTGTGGCCCTGCCCCCAAATTTACATGTTAACTCCCTCCTCACTATCTATATTGCTAATGGAGAAGGGGAGGGGTTTTTTTGTTCAATTTCATGCTAAGCTGGGGGGGGTGCAATTGACAGCAAAAAAAACCTTTTTCTGTCAGTTTCATTTCCTCCACACATATTTAGAGTAAAACCCCTTTTTGGTTAGGAAGAAATGAAATGCAATTGTTATAGTGGCCACTGTATGTTTGTAACCTATGCAAGGTTCATGTAGGTAGAAGAATCAAACTTTTCTTTTCTTCTTCTCTGGAAAACCTTCTAGTAAGGCATGCCGAATTATTGTTGTTAAAGATGCACCGTCTGCAACTGGAATGGCCTCTGTCTGGCAGGCACCAGCGGTCGTGTGCACGGTTTGCCCCGTTAGCCTAGCTGTTTGTTGCCCACACTGGCTTTGGCCCTTGAAGGGACTTCCCTCATGGTTGGGGTGGGGTGCTGGGGTGCCACAAAGTATGGTGTTGATGTGTGCACAGCACACTCACTTGGTCAGAGACAGACAGAAAGATGGATGCCTTGGCTGTATGTGTGTGCCTGCATGTGTGCGACAGGAGATGTAGGTAGGTATGTGTGATCTGTGTGGGAGGGAGGGAGAGGTAGGTATGCACGCTCTGAGTGTGTTGGAAAGAGGGAGAGAGAGGTAGGTAGGTTTCTCTGTGTGTGTGTGTGTGTGAGAGAGAGAGAGAGAGAGTGAGTGAGTGAGGTGTGTGTGAAAGAGAAAGAATAGACATGGAAGGGCGGGAAGAGGTAGGAAGATATGTGGTCTGTGTATGTGTGAGAGAGGGAGGTATGTTTGTGTATGAGAAAAGGAGACAGAGGGGGGAGCAGTCATTTTTTCCTCAAAGTGGGAAAATGCTTGTTGTTGTTAGACAGCAACAGCATCAGTGTATGCCTGTGGAGGGGTGACTATGTGGCAGGAGGGCACCGAAGGAGACGGATTTTCAATCACTTTTCAGATTATTATTGGATAGATTTAATCTGGATTTAAAGGTAAAAGCAGCTGAATGCATTCACATTGCCTAAAACATCATGATCCGTGAGAATTAAACGGGGCTGCAAATAGGACCAGATTCACAGTAAACCTCCATGTGAACGAGCCCTTAGAGTCAAAGAAGGAAAAAGCTAAATATTTGTGTTGGTATTTACTGTCATGCATATGTTCTAGAAAGAAACAGTTTTCTATTCTTACTTAGTAGTTTGATGGTTCACTAACTTCTCCATCTGCAACATCGGTCTGTTTACTCAGCAAGGAAGCTTGACAACATTAAAAATCAGGAACAGCCACTTGTCTAGATATTACACATATAGACAACAGCTGGAAAGCCATCTAAATAGGAGGTGGCAACATATAAAACTATTCACAGTTTAGGCAGCAACAAGCCTAGGCAGTGTTGATCAATCTCTTGCGTCTTGTAAATTTCAAATGTATGACTACTGATGTGGTCTTTATTGCCATACTCTAGCAGAGTTTCAGTGACTCAAAACTAAGGCATAAATGGAAGGCAAACACAGAAAAGAAAAATGCACCAAAGGTTACCTAATCTTCTCAATATTATTTATCAGAAGTTAATGTAAAATGATATATATTTCTCTTGGGCTGTAATCCAAAGCAGCATGCTATGGATTGCATTCCTGATTTGGGGGTCTGTTCTCAGAGCACAACCTACTGCTCCTTTCTTCCTGCATCCTCACAAATGACTTTAGCTGTTTAGTGCCTCAGTCAGGACTAGATTCTAGCTAATCCATGCATGCAATCTCACGTATCCATGTATTCAGCAGTTCAGGTCAGTATATTAATGACTCAGTCCCACTGGTGATTTTACCACCAGTTGGCACAGGCCATTTCCCTCTTTATGTAATGCAACCCCAAGGTCACATTCATGCTTAAGCAGAAGCTCAGGAACAGAAACCAGAGCTTTATGGGTCTATACATTCCTGTGTCAAGCTTCTTCAAGGCACTACTATTCTCCTCCCAATCCTCTTACAAAGATTTATTACAGAAATTGCCAACTTCTGTATTTTAGGTAGTGGGTGTCCATTTTCCAGACAAATTTGGAAGCCTGGAAGCCTGCTGCACAATCTAACTCTCTTACAAGTGGTCTGGATGTGTGATAATCTGCTGAGTAACTATCGACCAGGTCATTACATACAAAGTGCAAAGAGAAATAAAGCATTGAAGTATGGAACATTTATCTCTTACAACTTTTGATAGCAATCTTTGATAGCAATCTTTCCTTTAAGAATTAACCTGGTGGCTAGATTATCACACACTGATTAAAAGTTGGTAGGGTTTTTAATGGTCAGGTACTAGTGCTGATTCTCCCATGATTGATTATTAATTCCTCATTTTGCTCTTTGTTTCCTAACCAGTTTTTTTCTTTGCCCAGAATTTAATACCCTATCAGAATAGCATTGGTATAGTAACATTCTTCTCTTCAGAAGGCAAAAGGTTGTCTATGGGCAAAATCTTACCAGATTTGTTTTATTTATTTAGAGAAATTTACTGACCACTTTAGAAAACTCTAGAAAACTCTCTAAGTGGATACCTGCTTTCTATTAAGACCAGAGTTTGATGTGTAGACTGCAGGTTTAAGTATCTGTGTCTTCTGTAGTAGCATACTGTAATCAGGCTTACAAAGATCTTGAAGGGATGTTTGTGCCATCCCTTTAAGTTTTCATCCTCTGTATCTCTGATAACTGGACATAGAAGCAAAGCAAGTTATTTACTATTGATGATAATGGGCATAAAGTGTGAGGAAGGGCCATAGTTCTACTGACATTCACCAAGGTTCCCAGATTCTTAAGGGGATCAAATCTGCACATCTCTCTTGTTCTCCCTGAGATAGTAAACGTGTTCAGGCTGTACCACTTGAGGCTTCAGATGGGAGTTCACATCACTGAACTTTCCTCCAAACAACATAAAATTGCTGTATGTAAACAATTGCCATGTCAATGAAAAGAACAGGCTAGAGCTCTGCATCAAGTTTTCTGTGTAGAGGAAATGAACATTTTGAACGAAAGAGCATTCTGAAGTGGTACAGAACAGATACAAGGTTACCACCTTAGGGAGAATGAAGCCAGTATTAGGAACAGAATTGAATTAGCATCCTTTATAATCACAGTGTAGTTTATTTCAATCCATAACAGTACATTAGAATCATCTTTTTTTCTTAATGTATTTCTTGTGTTTCTTGGCATATACCATTGCATTAAAATAACCATTCAGTGTCCAATGTATCAGTCAGCTTTATCTGTTTTACTCTCAAACCCTAAACATATAGAATTCACACACCTTTGTTTGATTTTATGTCATTGATGAAGGCTGAGTATTGGCTTCTGTTTCACTCAGATGAAGTGTCTTGTATCTCATGCAGAACTACACTACAACAGCTCACTATGATGATCAAACTGCTCAAAAAAGCACACAATTAAGCATAACAAGAAGTTGGTGTCTTTGTTAAATGTAAGTAACACATATTCAGAATAACAAATGTCATGGATTTTTTTACATGGTTCTGCATGTTGCATGGCTACTTCGAGACTGAATAATGCCAGCAATGCTAAAAAAGAAAGAATCCTGAAATACAGGGTTTAAAGCACAACATCTGAAAATGCATTGATCAGAAATGAATGTTGCTCCATATTGTGAAAGGTCCAGACCAATGAATCGAGCTCCTATGGCTGGAGATAGATAATCTGATTCCAAAGGTGTTGGTGGGGCCCATGACTTCCTTGTGGAGTCTGATCGACACCTGGAATTCTTCCCACATAGGCATCTGTTCGAATGCAAGGCTGCTTAAGATATTTTCACCGCTTTTATCATGTCAGTGAAAGCTCTGTAAGTGACTCAACAGCTTTGCTCCCAACTGCTGCTGGAGAAAGCTGAACATTAAACAGATGGAACATATTACTAATAAAATTGTTTACCAACTAGCAATTCAAGGAACCCTGTGGAACTCATCCTTGATTAATGTTTGTCTTGGCTGGATATTTGAACCAAAAGGCCATTCTGCAACAATACACAATATAAACCAACAACAAAAAATCATTCTCAGAAAGTTGGTAGTGTAAAAAATGGTCTTTACAGGGGGGGATTTAGTTGCTGTAAGCAAGTTTGTGTTGTAATGCATGTTAAGTGAGTTCTGAACACTGCCACTTAACAGTACTACAGGGAAGTACATTTGCTCAAGTAAGTTTTTTTTTTTTAAAAAATGGAATGAATCCAGCTTCTCTGAGATAAAGAGAAGTTATTTTCATCTGCACGATAGCAGCTGTAACTGCAATTTTGCTGAGTGGTTCAGTACTCAGTTCTAAACTACTTATCAGAGAGTAAGAATGGGTTCTGAAAGCATTCCCAAAGAAGCAACAGGCTCTCAAAACATTTACTGTTTTTCCTTGCTAATTTTGTCATGGTTGTAATATTTGTCAGGGGTATTTCAAGTTTTTAAAGCTCAGGAGGGTCAATGTTTCATTTGCAATGTGAACAAATAATCAAGTAATTTGTGCATTGGCTAAAAAAGTGGTTTTTGTCCATGAAAGCTTATGCCACAATAAATGGGTTAGCCTTTTTTTAAAAAAATAAAAAAATTGCTGTAACAGACAAAGACAAGTATTTATTTGAAGTATGTAACAGTGATAAAATAAAATAAAGAGAACTAATTAAAATCCCATGCAACAGACAAAGGATTCCAGCAGAAATAAGAAAAGGCAGATGAGGTGCCAGGGAGACCATGTGTGAAATAGAAGCAACCCCTCAGAACACAGAGAGCCAGTGGTCACTTATGGTAATATAAGGACTAGCCAGCAGTTACTAGCATATCTGTAGGAATGCCTAGATATGAATGAGGTTATATCAGTACTGAACAAAACACAGCTGGAAAGGTTAGATGAGCAGGTGCTGTCAAAACTAGAGGCACAGTGGCCTGGCTTAGATCCTCAACAATGGTTTAGTGAAGAAATTAGGGACTTATTCCATATATTGTGTGTGTGTGTGGGTTTGTCCAAACTGACTAGGGCTGATGGGTGTTAGTGTCCAACAACAACTGGAGGGCTACAGCTTCACCATCACCAGTTTAACATTACATGCATACAAGTCTCAGGTACATGCACTCCCCTCTCTACTCCTCTATCATGGTCACAAGGAGAGTAGAAGCTTTTACTTCTGTTTTCAGTTAGCCACAGTTTAACAACATTAAGTCTGAACCCTAAACTGTGCCTTATCTTAACCATCACTTATTGAAATCAGCCAACCATGACTTATTGAAACATTCTGACTTTATAAACCAGGAGTGGGGAACTAGATTTGGTCAGTGAGCCAGATCATTATCTCTCCCACCATCCCACCCAGGCAAGTGTGACAGATGATGGGGGTGATACACCTGTCAATCACCTGACATTACTGTGATGTTACATCTCATTTTTGCCTGCATAGTTTGAAATAAAATTGTACGGGAAGAGGCACAGCTTGCAGAGCACTGTGTACTGGGCTTTGCAAGCTTAGTGTTAGTGAAGTGTTGATCAGCAATGCCTGCAAAGTCTCTTTTGTCCAACCCTACCTTTAACTGCTACAACTTAATGTCATATAAACTTCAGATGTAGGGCAGGTGGGTGCAGCTTGAACAAAATGGCCTCATGGGGAGGGATGGAATGGCCCTCTTAGTAGCTCCACCACCCTCAGAAGTTTGGGTGGGGGGCCTGGGAGACGGCATTCTCTGTGGTAGCCCCTAAGTTGTGGAATTCCCTTCCCAAAGAGGTGCATCTGACACCTTCAGTATACACCTTTTATTGTATGGGAAAGATGCACCTCTTTCCCTTGGTCTTTGACACCTGAGATATGTGGTTTTGGGACCCACCCTATTCCTGTGACTGTGGTTTAACAGTTTTAATGTTGAATTTTAGATTGTTGTAACCCGCCCTGGAATCTGCTGGTGAAGGGCAGGTTGTTGTTGTTGTTAATAATAATAATAATAATAATAATAATAATAATAATAATAATAATAATAATAATAATAATAATAATATCATCATCATCATCCAGGGCTGGAAGTTCCCCACCCCTGCTGTATATCATACTAATGACTAACTACAGTTTTCCAGATTTAGACATAATGCTAAACTGCGTGTAGTTAAAAATGTAAAGCAACAGATTCCTGCTCTGCCATCTCCTCCTTGACACTGCACTGGAGAAGGAAGTGGGGAATCTGATAAGCTTGAGCCTCATTCATGTAATACTAGTGCATAGTTTAATGTTATGTGAACATAGTCAGTATTTGACAGTGTATTTATAAATGTCATTTCACCTAAGGTTCTAGAATGTCTATGGCTGGTCCTGTTGAAGAATTATTCTTGTTTGTTTTTCTCCATAAGGATCATGGTCCTAGATTACTCTGGGGTTGCACAAATGTCCATACAGTCACTGTTCTGTGCTACCACTCAAAAATTATCCGTGTGTTAAATTCAGAAAGAGCAAAACACACAAACATTTGGCTCTCATTGTTTAAACATTTTTGCATGTTCCGGGAGAATGCAAGTATGGTATAATTTCTCAAGATATGTACTTTACCTTCATATTTTTGTTTTATATTGAAGGGAGAATACATATCACACATATAAGTACTCACAACATTTAGAAAGTATGTAAATAGCATTTACATTCACGGATGTTAAGATGTATCTCATTCCCAAACAGTAAGATTCCTAGACTCTATTGGTAATCTCTACATATGACAATAGTAAATATACTGGTGTCATATGTCTTCATTTATTCAATTATCCTCTGTGCAGCTAATCAAGAATGTACCCAGCAATTATTTTATATGGAGACATGAGAAAAAGAGGATGCCGCCTTGAAGTTTAATTATGGGCTCACCAGAAATGCAGCAGAAAAAACAGAACAGAAGGCTCAGCATCCATAAATAGCTATTTTATTGGCATGTTCATCTGTAAATATGGTATCAGGCCAGTACAATTATGAAAAGCACGGAAAGATTTAACTTTTACAGTCTGGGATGGCAGTTAAGTGTTGAGTTGTCTGCTATAGTAAATTGCCACAGTCCCTTGATGCCTTTATTTAAAGCAAACCAATTATTTTGGCAGTGGTCCTTGAAGCTACTTAAACAAGAAATCATGTTCACATAATTGGGTCTTTTGCTAATATAAGATTGAGATGCTTAAGCCATATGATACATGTGGACCAGATATGATTCTGTGGTATCTGGTAGAAAAATAAATGCACAAGGAGCTAATGCAACCTTCACGATAACATCTTGTTTGTCATGTTATATGCTATTCTTCCTGACTTTCCCAACACTCAAACAAAAGCATGCATTTCACTAAGAGCCAGAGGTGTTTTTTTTTGCAAATGTATTTGATTAGATGTCTCAAGATAGGTGAATCTGGTCCACATTACTTTTGATGTGCTTACCTATACATTTGTTCCATCCCATTCCTGCATTAATTTACATTTAAATACATATTTCTCTCAAAATACACATTTCTAAATGTATTTTCTCCAAAAAATAAGGCATTTGTAAACACATACTATACTTTTTTCAGCTGAGAACTGCATCAGAACATTTGGTAAGTGTGAAAGCCAGCGGGGATAATTATTAACTAAATTCTATCCTCATATTAGTCTGGAAAGTAAGATTCAAGTCAGTTCACATCAGAATTTGCAAATTCCTCAAGCATCCATGACTTACCGCACAATTCTAACCATGTCAAATTCAATAAGACTTACTCCAAGGTAATGGGCCTAGGATTGCAGTCTTAGTATTTCCTTCCTTGTTCATTTTTGTCAATCCTTGTGCTACATTAGATCAGAGCCTGGAAAAGTTACTTTTTTTGAACTACAATTCCCATCAGCCCAATCCAGTGGCCATGTTGGCTGGGGCTGATGGGAGTTGTAGTTCAAAAAAGTAACTTTTCCAAGCTCTGCGTTAGATGGATCATCCTACTTACTTGTGACCCAAAATATCCATGCTCAAACTGGACCTCTACCATGAACTTACTAGGGGGGGCTTTAGGGGGCAAACAAATCCTCTTTCAATTTCTCATATTAGGATAGGAGAAGGATAATATTGCAGGTGGTTGGGTACTTTTTGTTTTTTAAAAAAGAACAGATTGCTGAGATAACTTTAAGCAGTTTGAACACTAAAATTTATTCTTAGCATTTATTGCTCAATCCACCTCTTTTAAAAAATGATGGTTTTGTTTTGCACCCTCACTCCCAATCAGTTAGACACCTTGTTCATTTCGCCTACTATTTATTTTTGAGCAAAGCTACTTCATAGCATTGTCTCAAGGTTTCTTTCTTTCTAGCATCTGCATCAAATTTATCAAATGATATCAGGAACATTTGTGGAAAGCAGTGTTAGGCAACCAATTCAAAAACTGGTCCTACAACTCTGGAAGGAGGCAGCATACAAAAGATGCATGGAAATTTGTGCTTGAACATATTAAGCTGCCTAATACTAAGTCAGACTACTGGTACACCTAACCTAGCAGAATCCATTCCAACTTGTACTAACTACACAAGGTGAGCAGCTCTCAGGAAGTATTCTTTTCCCAGCCCTGCTACCTGCAATTCTTTTAACTAGAAAAGTCAGCAACTGAACCTGAGGCTTTTTGTACACAGATCGTATGCTCAACCACTGAGCCAATGGTTACTGAAGGACAAAAATGAAATGTTGCACGATTCCTGTCCTGGACACATGGCATGCTTATGCAAAGAGACACTATTCCAAGCATCACAACTCCCAAGAATGAAAGAATCCCCCTTACTGCAGAATATGAAATTGCATAGAATGTTTGCTGCAACTCAACAATTATTTTATTAATTATGAAAATGTTATGTGAAAACCTTAGTTAAGCCAAAAGTTAAGTCAATCAACAATGATTTTAGTGATTTCCACCCCCACCCCCCATGGCCACCTATTTTTTCTGTTTTAAACTGCAAATCACATTAAGCATCACTGTTTAGACATTTCAATTATATCCCATTAAAACAATGACTGTCCTATATTAAACAATGCTTTAATACCGCAGACTTTTCAGGGACGAAACAAATGCATCATTAAAAAAAATCTAATTAAACTCATATGGATTGTTCAGGAATTTGAACAAAATAGAACCAGATTCTTGTGCTACGAGTTCTGATTTACTGCTAGCAATTGTTGGCACATAGAGGAATGTGTCTGCCCTAGAGGTACAACATAAAGTTTATGGGCCTAAAAGGCAATAAGAGCCATTAAGCAACTTCTACTACAATAACTCATCCTGTTATTAAAAAATACATTGTTGGACATTCATATTGACTCTTCTAGAAGCTTTAAACTTTATTTTCTTCCTGAACTGCCTTCCTGTTTTGAAGGTGATTCTGGTGCCAAACAACACCGGAAGTTTAGCAATCCAGTGAAGAAATCTGTTCTGACCTAAAGTTTTGTTTTCTAAGAAACAAAGTTTGGAGCTTTTGAGCGTTTAGGGTATAAATCACTGTATCACTGTGCCTAAGAAATAATGGACTGATACTTCCAGAGGCCAACAAACACTGCAGAACTTTAACACATCTTATTCCATACAGTCAACTACTCCTTGGTTGTTCTTCCCAGAATGTTCATCGCTGTATTTATTAATAAAAAATACTTCTAATGTCTTCATCTTCACAGATATCAGGATGGAATACAACACATAAAATAGAATAAAAACGGCATAATATCTGATTTAAAAAATACCTCATTAAACAATAGAAGCAGCTAAAACTACAGAGCAGGCAAACTAACAGCAGCTAAACTAAAGCATTTAAAATGTCTGGGCATACAAGTAGGTAAAAACATAGTGCCAAAATGTTAGTAGAATCAGTGGCAGTCATACTGCTAAGTAGAAGTCATTCCGCAAATGGGACACCACTAGAGAGAAAGCTCTCTCCCAAATTACTATATAATTCTCCCTGACCCAACAGCAGAATATGGAGAAGAGCTTCTTCCAAGGATCTTAAGACATGGGTTGGATGATATATGGAGAGGCAGTTGCCCAGGTATTGGGGTCCTAAGCTGTTAGGTGTTTATAGGCAAGTAGCAGCCAATGTAACTCTTTCAGAATCTGCATTAATCTAATACAGAATTGGGGACTCACAGGCCTGGGTCCAAATGGGAACCTCCAGGTCTCCTTATATAGCCCTTGGGACACTTCCCAGGTCACATCCATCACTGGGCCACACTCCTCACCATCCTTGCTCCATGTTTTCTTCAAGTGCTTGTGCCTGGTAGCCTTTCAACTGTGATAATGTGTCTGGCATGTCTGTGATAAACCCTCTTACCTAGATGGAAGGTGGACAGATGTGGGTAAGTGTGCATGGATAAACCTCTGGCATTTGTGTTGCTGGAATGTAGCCTCTTATACAAAGGAGATGTGCACTTCAAGCCAAAAGAATGTTCCCCATTCCTGCAGATGTAGGATGGACTAGAATGGAGTCGGGATCATCTGAAACTTGAGCTAAGATACAGGAATGACTTCATCATGAACTAAATACTGGTTTGATAGATGACTGAGAATGAAGCTTTGGAAAGAGATTATTCTTAGGGCAGGCCTGAAATTGTTCCTTTAAAAAAAAAAAAGACTTTCTGAGATACAAGTGCTTCTAAGGTCAACTTCTACAGCATATTTCCTGGTGATTCTATTGTTAAGGTCTATGCACTATACAGCAGCTCTCAACATGAAACATGTTTCTGTTCATTCCATGTTGTGCTATTTTTTATATCTTACTGTTTCAGTAACTAACATTTTCATAGTATGTTTGCCTGAGCCAGTAGCCTAATGATGAGTACAATAAAGTCAGAGGTAGAGATTCATTCCACTTGAATAAAAGGGTTAGCACCATGTCCTTTTGAAATGTAACTGTTTCTGCTCAGCTAGAACATTGTCCAATTCACACACTAGCCCTATGAGCTTGTATAAGGTTGAGGAAGTCTCCAAGCTTTAAAGAAATTCCACAAAGGAACAAACAAGCAAAGCAACAACAAAAAACCCCTCACATAATGGTTTGGATCATACATTCCTGTGAATGGAACTTTGGTGATATGATGCTGACACTGGTAGAACTAAGGGGTCAATCTTCACCAGTTCCTCCTTCCCCCTGCAAATTTGCTTGGGGGGTTGGAGGATCCCAGAAGAACATGGGAGGTGGTACAGGAGGCTGCAGGGTGAATCAGAGAAAACTGCTTACCCCCCCCTCCAGTTCCCTCTGTGAATTGGAAGGAGACTTTCCAATGTTTCTCCTTTCCTTCTAAATTGTTGTGCTTTTTACTATTCTCTATTTCCTATTGTACCAGGAAGATGGCAAATATATCCACAAAAGTTGCACACTCCAAACATTTTTCAAACCAACCTTCCTTGGTGATTCCATGCCCTGAAAGAACTCTCCTTTAATCTTCAAAAGGGTCCATATGTGGGACATGGAGAAAAAACTTACCAGTTACAGGTGACTAGGAGAGTAGATATTTGCATGCAGAAGAATGAGGTCATGAAATGGATTACCACTTCAGGGCAATCATGTGTTTTAATACTCCACGGTTGGTGTTTTAAACTCATTGCAAGTGGAAAATTGGCACACCAAGAAGCCTGCTCGGTTAAAATCTTCCTTCCTTATGTGCTAGTTCTTTTTCTTTTCTTTTCTTTTTTACTTGCAGACATTAAAAAATTGACTTTTCTGCAGTCTGGAGTAGTACCGTCCATTCTAACACCTGATTTGAAAAGTGGGCTAGGATAATTTTTTATTTATTTATTTATTTATTATTTGATTTATATCCTACCCTTCCTCCCAACAGGAGGCCAGGGCGGCAGACAGAAATGCTAAAAACACTTTAAAACATCATAAAAACAGACCTTAAAATACATTAAAACAAAACAACATTAAAAACATTTTTTTTAAAAGCTTTAAAAACATCTTTTAAAAAGGGTTAAAAACATATTATTAAAAAAAACATATTAAAAAGCAATTCTAACACAGACACAGACTGGGATAGGTCTCACCTTAAAAGGCTTGTTGAAAGAGGAAAGTCTTCAAAAGGTGCCGAAAAGATAGCAGAGATGGCACCTGCCTAATATTTAAGGGGAGGGAATTCCACAGGGTAGGTGCCACCACACTAAAGGTCCATTTCCTATACTGTGCAGAATGAACCTCCTCATAAGGTGGTATCTGCAGGAGGCCCTCACCTGCAGAGCGCAGTGATCAACTGGGTATATAAGGGGTAAGATGGTCTTTCAGGTATCCTGGTCCTGAGCTGTATAGGGCTTTGTACACTAAAACATGAACCTTGAACTTGGCCCGGTAACAAATGGGCAGCCAGTGCAATTCTTTCAGCAGCTGGGTGACATGTTGGTGATACCCTGCCCCAGTGAGCAGTTCTGCCACCGCATTTTGAACAAGCTGCAGCTTCTGGACCAATCTCAAGGGCAGTCCCACATAGAGCGCATTACAGTAATCCAGCCTGGTGGTTACCAGTGCGTGCACAACAGTGGTCAGGCTATCCTGGTCCAGAAGCAGCTGCAGCTGTCTTAAAATATGAACAGTTTCATATTTGGGGCTTTATATCAAACATAGAATCCTGAACTTTGTATTACACAAGGAAAGCAACAGTATTTGGCAGAGCCACTTTAGGTAGCCTAGATTGCAACACTGTTGTAAAATTCCTACACAGCTGGACACAGTGTAGCAGATAAGAGTTCAAAGTGTCCCTACTTTGAAATTTTGTCTCCTCCATGTGCACAAACCAAATAAACACAGCTGCCTCTTCACTGCTTTTTTTATTTGCATCTCCAAATGGGCTAAGTACCACAGTCAAAAAGGCTGACATGTATTCAAATGAATAGGTTTTCTTTAAACTCTGGATTAGCTGCTGTACCATGCAATTTACAAAAGAAATGTGTATCTATTGGGATTAAAAAAATTGTTCCTACAAAGATGTATCTGAACGTATTTCATTTCCTAAATATATATTTTCAAAAAATTAAATGCACTTTCACTCTGGTCTTACATACATACATATACACACAGACAGATGGACATGCACGCACACACCCAAACGCAAATTTTATGAGAAATGTTTTCTTTTTGCAACATATACATCTAGGTTCTGAAAGGTTGTTCTCACTATTTATTTATTTGCATTCAGAGTAATACAGTAGCTTGTTCAAGTTGCACGTTGAACAGCTCTCAGTACAATAAGAGATACTGGCATTCCCACCTTGTGCGGGGGGGGGGTGTTTGCCACCACCACCCACATTTGAAAGAAGGCTCGGGATTGGTTTCTGGATGGTTGGAAGGGAATCTCATGTGGGCCATCTGTCCTATCCAGTGGAGGGATGAGCTGGCTTAAAAGCCAGCTCCTCCCCCAAACATGCCTCTCTTTGCCTTGCGGCAACCCCCTCCCTCCCTTGTCAGTATGGAATTTGCTAGTCACCAGTTGGGGCTGAGTAGGAATTATTTTGGGGGGGGGATTCTGAATTCAGATTCTCTTTCATTTTGCCTACTCCATACTGCTTGGGTTGATTTAATTGGCTTTCAGAAGGGTGTGGTTAGCTTGCTTGGGCTGGCATGGAATTTGGGCAGGTGAGGAAGGCAGGAGTAAACAGCTGGATACTGAGGCATTGGGTAAAGGGCACTCTCTAGGGAACTGCCAGTGCTTATTGCCTGGTGGGGATCTGGGGAGGGATGTTCTTGTGGGCCTAATTTGCACATCATGGTGAATGCCAGTACGGCGGGGCCAGGGTGCACAGGTTGGATCCACATACTTGGCTCCACTAGCAAGGAGGGACAAGTTCTTCCCTATCCTTGGCTTGGGAGCCACAGTCAGTGGCTGATTGACATGCCCAGGAGACTGGAGGGAAATCTCCCTACCAGATAGGTTTTATCCTCACCTGCCCAAAGAAGTTCAATTTGGTTGATTGGTTTAAAGTTTAAAAAGTTGTTATATTTTTAATAAATATAACATTATTCCATGTTGGTGTCACGAGTCTTCTTTTGGTGTGGTGGCAATAAGCTTCTAGCTACCTGCATTACAGTGACCTTGGGAAGCAGGTAAGGTTGCTCATATTATCACAAAGCATTTCTTGACATGCTCTTAGGTGGCTCAATATGTCAGTTCCAACCCTTCTGAGATTATACCATCCACTATGCCACATATGCACAAACTCTCCAAACTCCTTCATTTTTAAAGTACCAAAGGGACACTGTACTAAAGAAGAATACCAGATAGAAGTCACATCCAACAGCTTCTAGTGATGGTCATCTCCATGGGGCAAATCATTAGTGGCTTTGTGCTTGCCACATGGGTTGAGGGATTTCCTCCATGCCACTGCAACCTTTGTTAGTGGTGAGATGCACAAAGTACTTCAGTACATATTGCAAGCAGCTGGACACAAATCTTTGTTGGAATCTTTATGGAATCACAAGGAGCCATTTAGAACAGTCTTCATACATTATCTGATTTGTGCACACCCACCTGTAGATAAAAGTTCTTTCATAAACATTAAACATTAAATAAGTGACAAGAAACCCCTATTGATTAGTTCATGGGAGTCTGCTAGATAACTGCTAAAGCAGAGTTCTTAGGCAACAAAGTACTACAAAGAGCTGTGGTTAGTTAATTGCAAAAAGACAACTGTGTGCTATAAAAAGAAACAGTGCCAATGACATTTCAAAAGAGGGAGGAGAGGGTTAATGGATACTTTTACCTGCCAGTACAGAAGCCCAGCCTAATGGCACAGAAATGCATCATTATATTGTTGTAGGTTGGGGTCGGAGTGAAGCTGGCTAACTAAATGATCAACCTAATGCTCCTTCCATACCCTGACATGACTTCACGTTCTCTCCTGCAAGAGCTCCTTTCTAACATTTGTCTATACATTTGCCTATCTTTTGGTGGGCTGGGGTAGGATAGGTCTTGTCCTTCTTACTGTATTGTTGGATGTGATTTTTTAAAAATGTAAGTTGTGCTTTGATTTGACTTTTAATTGAATTTGTTGTTATATGCCTCCAAGTCGACTACGACTTATTGCGACCCTATGAATCAGTGACCTCTAAGAGCATCTGTCATGAACCACCCTGTTCAGATCTTGTAAGTTCAGGTCTGTGGCTTCCTTTATGGAATCAATCCATCTCTTGTTTGGCCTTCCTCTTTTTCTACTCTCTTCTGTTTTTCCCAGCATTATTATCTTTTCTAATGAATCATGCCTTCTCATTATGTGTCCAAAGTATGATAACCTCAGTTTCATCATTTTAGTTTCTAGTGACAGTTCTGGTTTAATTTGTTCAAACACCCAATTATTTGTATTTTTTGCAGTCCATGGTATCCGCAAAGCTCTTCTCCAACACCACATTTCAAATGAGTTGATTTTACCTGTTCGTATTTTATCTTGTTATCTTTTTTTCAAAATCAAGTGACTAACCAATAATAATAGTAGTGATGGTAGTAGTAGTAGTAGTAATAATACTTGGAAGTAAGTCCCTCTAAATTCAGTAAGTCTTATTGTCTAGTGTGTTTATGATTTCAGCCAAAATGTGATATTTTGGGACTTGGTTTTAGATATAATCTTTGATCTGATATTAGACTGGAGAATGGTAGTAGCAAGAGAACTGAAACAAGGCCTGTAAAAGTGGAGGTGCAAGGTAATACAGACATGAATGACACGTGGGGATTTTTTATTCATCCAGGACCTTATCTTACTTTCTCTCTCATGCCACCTTTGAATTTTCTTTTTTCCTAGATAGAAATATTCCAAATTCTGTTGCCCCCCCCCCCAAGTTCTGAGTAAAAATAGGCAAATAGGAGAGATTATGAGATTTTTCCAAGCTAACCTACAGGTTTAATCACTCAGCATTCAAATTCTTAATTAACAGCTTCCTAGAAGCACATAGTTAAACTATGGAATTCACTCCCACAGAAAGCAGTGATGGCCACCAATTTGGATGGCTTTAAAAGAAAATTAGACAAATTTATGGGAAATACGGCTATCAATGGCTACTAGCCATGTTGGATATGCTCTAACCCCATGGTAGGAGGCACCATGCTTCTGAATATCAGTTGCTGGAAACCATGGGAGTGGAGAGTGCTCTTGCACTCAGGTCCTTCTTGGGGGCTTCCCATGGGCACCTGGCTGGCCATTGTGAGAACAAGCTGCTGGACTAAATGGGCCATTGGCCTGATCCAGCAGGCTCTTCTTATGTAAAGTTATTCCAATGTATTAATACTGCTTCATTTTGACAATGAAAAACAGAGCATATCCTACGCAAGCAACATAGTTTACATCAGAACCTATGCTGTTCTTTTGCTTTCAGATACTGTCTGATGAGTGTGGAAGACCAGGCCACACTACCAAGAACAGGATCTCCTTTCAACTGAGCACTCAGGTTTCTCCTTCTCCAACCTGGCTTCTAGAAAATTTAAACATATTTGCAACCCTGATTATACAGTTGTTGTTTTCAATTCTCTTGTGGAATGCTTTATTTGTGTGTGTGACTATGCAGAAAGGTCCTCAAAAATGGCAAATTTATCTATCTTGCTGTCTCTGCCTATTTCAGTACAGAGGTCATCATCAGAGCTTGGAAAAGTTACTTTTTTGAACTACAACTCCCATTAGCCCAACCCAGTGGCCATGCTGGCTGGGGCTGATGAGAGTTGTAGTTCAAAAAAGTAACTTTTCCAAGCTCTGGTCATCATGACTTGTTTGGCCCCTTGTTTGCTAATTAAATAACTTTAAGAGCCTTTTTTCATGCACTGGAATTTTACAGATATCTAATTGATAGGAGGAACAAGCAGATGGATCATGAGGATGGTACAACTATGTGGGACAGCACTGGGTGAAGAGTGAAATGAAATCATTCCACTCTTTCCAAACTCTGGTGTAGATCACAGAAGGTAGAGTGACTTCCACAAGTCAGCATGGGCAATGAAGTTCTTTGATACATGACAGGGCAGGTAAAAACATCACCTTCTCTCTAGATCATACAGGGGAAAACACCTTCTCCTTAGACTGGAAGACTGTAGGAATGTAAGGTTGTGGCCAGAGCTTGGAAGTAACTAGTTACAAGTAATGAATTACTTGTAATTTATTACTTTTTTGAGTAATGAGTGGGTAACTTCATTACATTTTGCTGGTAATAGTAGTAACTTCATTACTTTTGAGGAGTAATTGTAATGTTTCCAGCATTACTTTTGTGCATTACTTGGGGGGGAGCAGGGGAAGTCTTCTGGTCCTCTGATTTGTGAATAAAAGTCATGTGCTTCAAATTGGGCTTCTGTGCAGCGTTGTTCTTCCTTCATGCTCTATGGGTGCTTAGGAGGCGACGAGGGAGGAGGTGGAGAGCGAGACGGGGTGGAGAAAACAATTGTTTAAAAATTGACAGGAGTGGAAGGAGAAAAGAGCTGGAGGCTATATATATATACAAAAATATGTGTGTTGGGGTATCATCATTGCTGGGGGTGGGGTGAGGGGATGTGAGATTCTGTTATGCCATTCTGTTAATCTTATGGATAAAAAAAATTATTCTACTACCCTCTGTGTGTGTGTGCTTATTTTTAATGTTGTTTTAGGCTACTCAGATGTACAGCAGCCAAGGCCAGCACCTTGTAGGCAATTTTTTAAGTAACTAAAATGTAATTGTAGCAGTTACTTTTGAGTAAAAGTAAAGTAATCAGTTACTTTTGGAGCAATTGTAATTGTAACAGTAACTACTACTTTTTGGGGGCCATGTAACTGTAATTTATTACTTTTTAAAAGTAATCTTCCAAGCTCTGGTTGTGGCTAAGCCAGAGCTGTATCCTGAATATCCAAAGGCTTCCAAGATAGGGATGTAATGGGAAGA
Source organism: Rhineura floridana (assembly GCF_030035675.1). Classification (NCBI taxonomy): domain Eukaryota; kingdom Metazoa; phylum Chordata; class Lepidosauria; order Squamata; family Rhineuridae; genus Rhineura; species Rhineura floridana. The sequence continues at coordinate 47,340,033 of NC_084483.1, forward strand.
TCCATATAATGGCTTGAAATATGCATATAATGTGCTGAAATCATTTACACATGCTTAGATTTGATTACAAGATGCTTAAGACTTTATTATTATTATTATTATTATTATTATTATTATTATTATTATTTGATTTATATCCCGCCCTTCCTCCCAGCAGAAGCCCAGGGTGGCACTTGTTATTGAACAAGTGTATAAAGTTTACTAAGGGTACAAGAGCCAAACGGTAAAATAGGAGTAGTTTGAAGTTGCCCCCCTTCAGAGTTGGAGAAAAAGCATTTAAAAAAAGGCAAGTGGCTCATCTACCAATATCTGCCCCTCATGATTCTCATGAACACAAAGTCAATCTCCATTTTATTCTGTGAAAGTGTGCCCATGACAGTGGCATATCTAGGTGTTTACGCAGGCTAGTTCTTCTGTTTTTTGAAGGACAGTATTGATAATATAATGCAATTGAAATAACTTTTAAAAATCAATAGATTTCTCCAAGGTTATCTGCAAAAGCTGAACTAACTGAGGCACCAAGAAATATTTAAAATTCTATGATTTTGTTTGCAGTATCATTTAGGCTATTAAATGGATTGAGTGCTCTCAATGTAATTAGAGCTCAATTACAAGTAAGTTAATGCATTTAGCTCATGACTATGTAATCACTTGGTAGAAATCTTTAAGGTGGTTAATTCTTTAATTTAGTGTTGTTTTCTTTTTTGGTGATACTACTGGGATGTGTTTCAAGGTCACTTATTGGGATTCTAGTGCTGACTGAATCAATTTGGGTTTCTCTCTTTACTGAACAATTTGTAAATGTTACAAATGGGGCAGAGTGGTAAGCGGCGGTAACGCAGCCGAAGCTCTGCTCACGGCCGGAGTTCGATTCCAACGGAAGGAGGAAGTCGAATCTCCGGTAAAAGGGGTGGAGGTCCACTCAGCCTTCCATCCATCCGTGGTTGGTAAAATGAGTATCCGGCATGTGCTGGGGGGTAAAGAAAGGCCAGGGAAGGAACTGGCAATCCCACCCCATATATACGGTCTGCCTAGTAAACGTCGCAAGACGTCACCCTAAGAGTCGGAAACGACTCGCACTGTAAGTGTGGGGACACCTTTACCTTTTTACAGACAGTAGACTGGATTTTTATCTCGTTCAGAATTTGTTGTGATCACAATTTCTTATTTATACAAAAAGAAGGTAGCCCAAAATAGTTTCGTAAGCAATTTCAAGACCCATAGATGTCAGTGAGTATCAGTTAAGCATGAGCTTCTACTGAAATCAATAGGACTTGAAAGAGCTTAAGTTGATCTGATTGCACTAAATATTTGACTTGGCTAAGTTGCTGGTCTCAGTACTGCCGTGTTGTTTGCATTTTTGTTCACAATGTGCTTTATTATATCTCTAAAATCTTTATACAATCCACAAACAATGAACTTTCAAAACATTTTTTCATGAAGTCAGCAGTTCTTAAGAGATCAGTAGAACATGGGCTCCTACTGGGAAGAATAGTGGGATATAAATGTAATAAATAATAATAATAAATAACATTTTTATTTGAATGCTTTTCTTAGTAGTTTTATTTTCTGAGTTCCTAATATTCCAATGCATTATTTCAAGCACATCTCCCCTGCTTCATCAGCATATTCCTCATCACAGTCTTGTGCTATTTCCCAGACATTGTACTGAATGAGGCAATGCACAAAATTAGCTCTAACTATCATTCTTGGATGTTGCTGCTGAAAACCATAGGGCCTTTTTTGCTAGATAATTGCTGTTTCAGTTGTTGTATAATATATTGTTGTAAGTCTTGTCTTTTGCAGTGTCTAAATGTCTAAGAAAAATTTAAAAAAATATCCTCCACATTTTGTGCTAAGAGTAAAGACATCACTAGTCTAATAATTCCTGGGAAATACCATGTTTAATATTCTCATAGGAGTTTAACTATTCACTTCACAAGGAATTTAGCATGTCTTTTTAAAAATCTGCTACAATGGTTCTAAACTTCAAACAAAATATATTGTTCTGTTGTAACAAATGTTTTGCTTTGGTAATTTAATTTGGTTAGGTTTCTGACTACTTTATGTGTCAACATTTTGAATACCACATAACTGAATTTCTTATTAAATTCGGACTCCAGTGGTGTCTGTGAAATGCACTTTTACCACACTGCCCAGAAAAGTCATTATAACAGAAGTCAAATGGAGAGATCTGAAATGCCTTTGACACCACACATTATGTACTTGGTAACTATTAATATAATCTACTATGACTTATGACTATAAAAGAGATGACATGACTTTAAAAGAGATGCAAGGATGACAGATTCATTCACGGAGGAACCATATGATGAAAACCAGAAATTTTAGAAAGTGAGGTGAAAGCTGCTCTTAAAATACTTGGAAGAAAAACATTCCCGCCAAAGAGGGGGTGCGTTTGCCTCCATCCCCCTTCTTCCAAAAGAAGACGGGTTGGTTTGTCCCAAGGAAGGAAGGGAGGCCACGTGGGGGCCTGGGGATCCAATTAGAAGGAGGGATGGAGGGGGCTTGAAAGCCAGCTCTGCCCCCAGCTCTCCCTCTTTGCTCCCCTTTTGCAACCACTGGTGCCTGGGCGGACTGTGCCTCCCAGGCCTTCTTCCTCCTTCTCCCTGCAGGAGCTGCAGCACGGCAGCGACGCAGAGCTGCAGCGTGGGTCTTTTTAGGCCTTTTTTCCTTTGTCTTCCCGGTGGGGTTGGCAGCACAATGGTGGCACTGGAGTGGGGACTGAGGCCTTGCGGCTCGGTGTCCCAGGTCCCACTGGCGGTGCAGCGGTCTGGGCCTTTGAGAGGCCTTTTTTCTTCCTCCTCCCCTGAGGGGGGGGTGGTGTGGCGGCGATGGAGCATGGGACAAGGCCTTGTGGCCCAGTGGCCCATTTCCCTGTGGGGAGCAGCGGCATGGCTGCATGTGAGCAGTGGGAGATATCTGCTCTGGGCCTCAGTAATCCTGGCAGAGAGCAACAGCTTTGGATTTCAGATAAGTATCAGCAGTGGGGTGGACTAGGGCAGTAGGGCCTTGGTGGGTCCCTCCTGTGCAGACCTTCGGCCTTCCACACATCCCCAGGCTTCGGCCTTCCTTATTTTGATTCTCCATTAAATGGTTCTAACTTCCCCCTTTGGCATTGGGGGGGTTGTTCAGTTGTTGTGATTCAAGGTGGGGGGGCAGGGTGGGTTCACCCACCCATACAGGCCTTTGGCCTTCCACACACACCCAGGCTTCAGCCTTCCTAATTTGATTCTCCATTAAATGGTTCTAATTGCACCTTTGGTGTGTGTGTGTGTGGGGGGGTTGCTCAGTTGTGATTCTGGGTTATCACTGCTATTTCTTTCTATCTCCTTATCACCAGTATAATTATCTCTACCCGCTCCTTTCTGGTGGTTCCAATTCCCAGGGTTCGGTGGGGGGCTGGCACAGTTGTTGATACTCAGGGTTACTACTGTTATTACTCTCTATTCACTTATCATTAGCAGAGTTATCACTATCAGCGCACCTATTGGTTATTATCATTAGCATTGTTATTTTGGTTTGGCAGGCACTTGGTGTAGTGTAGGGGCCTGTACCATTGTTGGGAGTTGAGGCTTCAGGTGGGCTTCCCCTCCCCAAAGGAGTACCAGTAGCCAGAAACAAGTGGTTGTTGCCAGTAGCTGGACACAAGCAGTTGTTTTGTTGTTATTGTTCTGTACAGCCAACGCTGCCTTTAAGGCAGGCTGTACTAGTTTAGTGGCTCCACCTAGCAGGTATAATAGTCTTGAATACAACATTTTGAACAGCAGTCAGGGCGACCCCCGCTACATGGCAAAATGCCACCTAAAAAGGTTAAACAAAAGCAAGGGGTTAAGGTCCTGCGTCCACAGGTGCAGCCTTTGTCCTCAGATGAAGAGGAGGAGTGGAGATCAGTGAGCCCTCATGGCCAAGATTGAGGTGCTCAAAAATAAACACTGGGGGCCCCGGGATGCAGAAGCAGGACCTAGAGAGCCTAGCAGGACAAGAGGGCAAGTTTTTCATCAGTGGGGACACAGCTACGCCTCTCAGCCTGGGCAGAGGTTGGTTGGAGGGAGAGGAGAGGAACTTCTCCCCACCTTTTCACAGATATGGCAAGAGGGTCCTATTACTCAAATCCTTCTTATTCACTTGGGCAAAAATGACCTGGTGCAGTGGCCGACGGTGGACTTGCTGCACAGGGTAACATGGGATCTCCATTGGATATCACCCCATTTTCCAGATGTTTTTGTGGTTTGGTCTGGTTTGCTTGAAAGGCGGGTGTGGAGGGGGGCAGTCAATCCTAACAGGATAGACCGGGCTAGGCAATGGGTGAACAGGAGTGTTCACAAGTTGGTATTAGACATGGGTGGGCTTTCATGACCCACCCGGGGATTCGCTGTGATGCCCATGGTTGTTTAGGTATGATGGGGTTTGCCTTTCTGATATGGGCTGAGATATGTTTTTGGAGAACATGCAGAGAGGTGTTCAGGACATTTTCCTGGTGGGTAGAGGCAACCAAGCTGTGGCTGATTGTCTCTTGTGGTGTGGAGTCCGGGCAGGTGACAAGGTTGGGAGTAAGAACCTGTGTATTGAGGCATTCTGGGTTTCAGGGGCACCCTCTAGGAATCACCTGGGCTTGAGGCAGGGGTAAGACTTGGGGGTGCCCCTGGTGGCCTGGCTTGGGCATTTGGGTAAACACCAGTACAGTGGGGCCCAGATGTTCAGGCTGGGTACACACCCAAGGCTGGCCTAGCAAAGAGAGAGGTTTTCCTCCTCATCCTTGGCTGAGGAGCCACAGCTGATGGCTGGTTATATGCCCAGGGGGGTTGGGGGGATTTCTCCCCCCTGAGGTAGGCAAAGGACTCACCTGTCCAGAAGGTTTGAATTGGTTGCATTTAGTTGATTGGCCTGCATGTTCTCCAAAAACGTTGTTATATTTATATAACATCATCCCAGTGTATGTGTCCTGAGTCTTCTTTATGGGGGTGGGGGCAAACAAATCACCAGAAACAGATGGCATACCAATAGAGTTGCTACAAGCTACTTAGAATGAATCTGTCCAAAATCTGACAAAAATTTGTCAACAAATATGGAAAACAATGGCCCACATACTGGAAGTGTTCAATATACATCCCAATTCCAAAAAAAGGGGTTCCCAGGGAATGCAGTAATTATCCAACTATTGCCTTAATATCCCATGCAAGTAAAGTAATGCTCAAGATTCTACAACAAACGCTCTTACCATATATGGAGTGAGAAGTGCCAGATGTCCAAGCTGGATTTAGAAAGGGAAGAAGAGGTACCAGAGATAATATCGCAAACATACATTGGATAATGGAACGAACCATGGAATTTCAGAAGGATATCACCCTGTGCTTTACAGATTACAGCAAAGCCTTTGACTATGTAGATCACATAAGAACATAAGAACATAAGAAGAGCCTGCTGGATCAGGCCAGTGGCCCATCTAGTCCAGCATCCTGTTCTCACAGTGGCCAACCAGGTGCCTGGGGGAAGCCCGCAAGCAGGACCCGAGTGCAAGAACACTCTCCCCTCCTGAGGCTTCCGGCAACTGGTTTTCAGAAGCATGCTGCCTCTGACTAGGGTGGCACAGCACAGCCATCATGGCTAGTAGCCATTGATAGCCCTGTCCTCCATGAATTTGTCTAATCTTCTTTTAAAGCCGTCCAAGCTGGTGGCCATTACTGCATCTTGTGGGAGCAAATTCCATAGTTTAACTATGCGCTGAGTAAAGAAGTACTTCCTTTTGTCTGTCCTGAATCTTCCAACATTCAGCTTCTTTGAATGTCCACGAGTTCTAGTATTATGAGAGAGGGAGAAGAACTTTTCTCTATCCACTTTCTCAATGCCATGCATAATTTTATACACTTCTATCATGTCTCCTCTGACCCGCCTTTTCTCTAAACTAAAAAGCCCCAAATGCTGCAACCTTTCCTCGTAAGGGAGTCGCTCCATCCCCTTGATCATTCTGGTTGCCCTCTTCTGAACCTTTTCCAACTCTATAATATCCTTTTTGAGATGAGGCGACCAGAACTGTACACAGTATTCCAAATGCGGCCGCACCATAGATTTATACAATGGCATTATGATATCGGCTGTTTCATTTTCAATACCTTTCCTCATTATCGCTAGCATGGAATTTACCTTTTTCACAGCTGCCGCACACTGGGTCGACATTTTCATCGTGCTGTCCACTACAACCCCGAAGTCTCTCTCTTGGTCGGTCACCGCCAGTTCAGACCCCATGAGCGTATATGTGAAATTAAGATTTTTTGCTCCAATATGCATAATTTTACATTTGTTTATATTGAATTGCATTTGCCATTTTTCTGCCCATTCACTCAGTTTGGAGAGGTCTTTTTGGAGCTCTTCGCAATCCCTTTTTGTTTTAACAACCCTGAACAATTTAGTGTCATCAGCAAACTTGGCCATTTCACTGCTCACTCCTAATTCTAGGTCATTAATGAACAAGTTGAAAAGTACAGGCCCCAATACCGATCCTTGAGGGACTCCACTTTCTACAGCCCTCCATTGGGAGAACTGTCCGTTTATTCCTACTCTCTGCTTTCTGCTTCTTAACCAATTTCTTATCCACAAGAGGACCTCTCCTCTTATTCCTCTTAGTCACAAAAAACTATGGAATGCTTTAAAAGAAATGGGGGTGCCACAGCATTTGATGGTGCTGATACACAACCCATACTCTGGAGAAGAGGCTACTATAAGGACAGAACATGAAGAAACCAATTGGTTCCCCATCGGAAAGGGTGTGAGACAGGGGTGTATTTTATCACCCTATTTATTTAATCTATACGCAGAACATATCATACGGAAAGCGGGATTGGACCAAGATGAATGAGATGTGAAAATTGGAGGGAGAAATATCAATAATTTAAGATATGCAGACAATACCATACTATTAGCAGAAACCGGTAATTATTTGAAATGAATGCTGATGAAAGTTAAAGAGGAAAGCACAAAAGCAGGACTACAGTTGAAAGTCAAGAAGACTAAAGCAATGACAACAGAAGATTTATGTAACTTTAAAGTTGACAATGAGGACATTTAACTTGTCAGGGATTATCAATACCTTGGCACAGTCCTTAACCAAAATGGGAAGTCAAGAAATGGGAAGAAGGCTAGGATTGGGGAGGGCAGCTTTGAGAGAACTAGAAAAGGTCCACAAATGCAAAGATGTATCACTGAACACTAAAGTCAGGCTCTTTCAGACAAGGGCCAGCGCCTGGCATGCCAGGGCCCTTGGGCACCAGCCTGCCCCAGGGCTCGGCACGCCCCACCCACCTACCTTTCCCTTGGTGAATGCTGCCTGTGCTGTGCAGACATGCCTGCAATCAACCAAGATGGTGGCCGAGGCTTCCCTAAGGAGCTGATGCCTCCGCTGCCGTCTTGATTGATGGCACACATTCCTGGGCAAGGTCTTAGAATGTGTGGTGGCCAGCCAGCTCCAGGTGCTCTTGGATGAAACCGATTATCTAGATCCGTTTCAATCCGGTTTTAGGCCCGGTTTTGGCACCGAAACAGCCTTGGTCGCCCTGTATGATGACCTATGTCGGGAGAGGGACAGGGGGAGTGTAACTCTGTTGATTCTCTTTGATCTCTCAGCTGCTTTTGATACCATCGACCATGGTATCCTTCTGGGGAGACTCACGGAGTTGGGAGTTGGAGGTACTGCTTGGCAGTGGCTCCGCTCCTACTTGGTGGACCGCCTCCAGAAGGTAGGGCTTGGGGAGCATTGTTCGATACCCTGGACTCTCCATTGTGGAGTCCCGCAGGGATCGGTTCTGTCCCCTATGCTTTTCAACATCTACATGAAGCCGCTGGGTGCGGTCATCAGGAGTTTTGGAGTGCGTTGTCACCAGTATGCTGATGACACGCAACTCTATTTCTCCTTTTCATCTTCATCAGGTGAGGCTGTTAATGTGCTGAACCGTTGCCTGGCCGCGATAATGGACTGGATGAGAGCTAATAAACTGAGGCTCAATCCTGACAAGACTGAGACACTGTTGGTGAGTGCCTTCTCCGCCCAGATGGTGGATGTTCAACCTGTTCTGGATGGGGTTACACTCCCCCTGAAGGAACAGGTTCGTAGCTTGGGGGTTCTTTTCGATCCATTCCTGTCTCTCGAGGCTCAGGTGGCCTCGGTGGCATGGAATGCGTTCTACCACCTTTGTTTGGTAGCCCAGCTACGCCCCTATCTGGAAAACAATGACCTCACGTCAGTCGTGCGTGCTCTGGTAACCTCTAGATTGGATTACTGCAATGCGCTCTACGTGGGGCTGCCTTTGAAGACAGTTCGGAAACTACAGCTAGTGCAAAACACAGCTGCTAGACTGTTGATGAGGACCAGGCGGTCCGCACATATAACACCTGTCCTGGCTCGTTTGCACTGGCTACCTATTTGTTTCCGGGCTAAATTCAAAGTGCTAGTTTTGACTTATAAAGCCTTACACGGCGCGGGACCACAATACCTAGTGGAACGCCTCTCCCGATATGAACCTACCCGCTCACTACGTTCAACATCAAAGGCCCTCCTCCGAGTCCCGACCCACAGAGAGGCTCGGAGGGTTGTAACAAGATCCAGGGCCTTTTCAGTAGTGGCCCCCGAATTATGGAACAGTCTCCCCGATGAGGTACGCCTGGCGCCTACACTTTTATCTTTTCGGCGCCAGGTTAAAACCTTTTTATTCTCCCAGGCATTTTAACTTAATTTATTTTTTAGCTTTCACTTTATACCAGGCTGTTTTACTGTCTAATATGTATGCTTTTTACTGACCTTTGTAATTTTATTGTATTTTACTCTATGTTGTGCACCGCCCTGAGAGCCTTTTGGCTGTGGGTGGTATAGAAATCGAAATAAATAAAAAATAAATATATAAAAAGATGGCGGCAGGGGATCAGCCCCTTAGGGGAACCTCAGGCACCATCTTGGTTGATGGCAGGCTTGTGCCCACAGCACAACCATCACTTACATGAAGGTAGAGATAGTTGGGGATGCAGGCGGGTGTTGCAGGCCTGCACTGCAGTAGGGAGGGTGAGTGGGAGCTCCCTCTTGCGATCCATGGCATTGTCGGGAGCCGACACTGCCATGGATCATAGAAGAGAGTGCTACCCACCCACCCTAAGGAGGGGCCCTCAACCAGGGCCTGACCAGGCTGCCCTCTGGCACCAGCCCTGACTCAGATCACGATATTCCTGATCTCTGTGTATGGATCTGAAAGTTGGACAGTGAAAAAAGTGGATAAGAGAAAGATCAGTTCATCTGAAATGTGATGTTGTAGAAGAGTTTTGTGGATACCACGGACCACAAAAAAGACAAATAATTGGGTGTTAGAACAAATTAAACCTGAACTATCACTATAAGCTAAAATGATGAAACTGAGGTTATTTGGACACATAATGAGAAGACATGATTCACTAGAAAAGACAATGCTGGGTAAAACAGAAGGGAGTAGAAAAAGAGGAAGACCAAACAAGAGATGTCTTGATTCCATATAGGAAGCCACAGACCTGAAGTTACAAGATCTGAACAGGGTGGTTCATGACAGATGCTATTGGAGGTCACTGATTCGTAGGGTCGCCATAAGTTGAATTCAGCTTGAAGGCACATAACAACAACAAATGACTTATGAATACAATTTACTATGTGTGTGGATCTCCAAGCAGCAACAACATTCTCACACACATGCAGCTCATTTCAGTCTACCAGAGGTGCCTGTAGAAGAATGTGGATCACTTCAGTGTTTATTTATATAGCAGGAATTTTATACCACTTAATTGGAAATAAGACCTCTAAGCAGCAATCAAAGCAATATTTCACATCTCTAGGAGAATACATCTATTATGAATTATTTAAAAGATGAAGCTTTAGGCAGGAACTTAAAAAGCAACATCTGTATACTTACGTTTAAAAACCAACCAAATCTAGGGCTCACTTTAATTCTCTTTGGAATTAAGTTTGTTTTAGTTTTAAATAGGAATGGCCTAACATTCTGCGGCTGCTGTAGCAGGCAGCCTTTGAGGCCACTTAAGGAATGGAAGCCTGGCATTCTAGATTTAGGATATGGACACATGGTATGGCATCATTAGGGAATAGGACTGATATGGTCTATTAGGCCTCTCCTGCCTCTCCTGTGGCCTCTTCATTGTGTGTGCAATCTGTGGCCTAGTCCTTATTTCCCTGTGCAGTCACAATCTTCTGTTCACCTAGAAAAACTCTAGTTCTGCAAGTAAAACCTTGACAGGAAAGCAGGTTCAGAGAATGATTTGCAAAACTCACCTGGGAGCCTCCCTTCACAAGCAAAACAAGCAAACCACAAAACTTACCTTTGTTTGTGAAGGATTCGAACCAGCATTATTTACTAGCACTGTGACCATCTGTGCAGAACACATATTTTTCAGAACTACTCAGTTGCAAGAAATAATGCTCTATAGTTACTGGCTCTTTCAACTTCAGATTCAACTTGACGCGACCCTGGCAAATGGAAGTAGACTAGCTATAATAATAGTAGCCATAATTTTCAGAATGAACAGGTGGGCACAACTTAATACTTAAACTCTGTCATCCCATCATTTATCCTTCCTCCTTCTGTGCTCTCTGTGGCATCTCAAATATGGAATAAATATGCATATTATTTGGAGGTGTAACATCAAAGGTGTAGGTACACTTGCCCAACTCAACATTCAAATCACATTTGGGTGTGTGTGGATGTCCTCTTCATCCAAAAGATGAAGAGACCTTTGAAGTAAATGGGATTTACCCATGAGGAGTGCACTAGAGACTGTATCCCTAATTAAGTTTGAGCTTAAATTTTCATTCATTTTAATATTATTTTTGTCATTTGCAAATGCTGTGCGGCATTGGAGGATTTTCCAGGCCTATTCTGGTAATTTTTTCTATGTTTATTTAAAATTAGCATGTGCAATGTTGCATTAAATTATAACATAATGCAGGTTCCCTCTTCACTCTTTATTCACCACATATTAGTAACATAAGTTATGTTATGATTAGGTATATAATACCATGACATTTTTAGCAAGAAATTCTATTGATTGTATAATATAGCACATGACATTATTTACAGAAGTTGTTGTCAGCCACAACAGAAGCAAATACTACGAGCATTTGACTAACCTTATGTGGACAATTTCTGAATAAGTTCAGTATTTGTAGAAAGAATGGCTTCCTTTACCTGTATAATTACATCACTAGATATATATCTCCCACATTTAGTGTGATACAGCTCAACCTAAATGTGTAACTGGCTTCTCTCTAACAGACAAAAGAATTTTTAAGGGCAGAGAGAGCTGAGCTTTTGTTTGCCAAGGGAGAGAAACAGAACATTTCAGTCTGGTTTCAGACCTGGTTACGGGATGGAGACGGCTTTGGTCGCCTTGGTAGATGACCTACGCAGAGAACTGGACAGGGGGAGTGTGCCCCTGTTGGTTCTGTTGGACCTCTCAGCGGCTTTTGATACCATCAACCATGGTATCCTTCTGGGTCGCCACACCAGGATGGGACTTGGGGGCACCGTTTTACGATGGCTCCGTTCCTTCCTGGAGGGTCGAACCCAGAAGGTGGTGCTGGGGAATTCCTGTTCGACTCCTTCGCCGTTGGCCTGTGGGGTCCCTCAGGGTTCAGTTTTGTCCCCCATGCTATTTAATATCTACATGAAACCACTGGGAGAGGTTGTCCGGAGATTTGTGGTTCGGTGCCATCAGTATGCAGATGACACCCAACTCTACTTCTCCTTTCCACCTAATTCCAAGGAAACTGTCTCGGTTCTAAACCAGTGTCTGATAGCAGTGGTGGACTGGATGAGGGTGAACAAGCTGAAGCTTAATCCAGACAAGACAGAGGTGCTGCTAGTCAGTCGAAAGGCGGATCAGGGAATAGGGGTTCAGCCTGTGCTGGATGGGGTTACACTCCCCCTGAAGACGCAGGTTCGCAGTTTGGGTGTGCTCCTGGACTCAGCCTTAAACCTGGAGGCCCAGGTTTCTGCGGTGGCCAGGAATGCTTTTGCACAGTTAAGACTAGTGTGCCAACTGCGCCCGTTCCTGGAGTCATCTGATCTGGCTATGGTGACACATGCCTTAGTTACATCCCGCTTAGACTACTGTAACGCGCTCTACCCACGTAGAAGACTGCCTTTGAAGACTGTTCGGAAACTTCAGTTGGTGCAACGAGCTGCAGCCAGAATGTTAACTGGGGCTGGTTACAGGGACCATACAACTCCCCAGCTGCAACAGCTCCACTGGCTGCCAGTCTGTTTCCGGACACAATTCAAAGTGCTGGTTATGACCTATAAAGCCCTATACGGCTTAGGTCCAGGCTATTTGTCAGACCGTATCTCCCTATAGGAACCTGCCCAGGCCCTGAGATCTTCAGGAGAGACCCTTCTCACAATCCCAACACCTTCACAAGTGCGACTGGTGGGGACATGATATTGGGTCTTTTCGGTGGCTGCCCCTAGGCTCTGGAACTCCCTCCCTAGGGAGGCAAGAATGGCCTCCTCTGTGCAGTCCTTCCGCCGACAGCTAAAGACTTTTTTCTTCCGGCAGGCCTTTGGAACTGAAGGCTTTAAGGGTAGTGACTGAAGAGGATGCTGTATGTTATTGTTTTACTTGTATGCTCCTAAACTGGGTTGCAGTATTTTAAGTGTATATCTAATTGGTTTTAACATCTTAATAGTTTAATCCTGTTTTAATGCTGATTTTATATGTTTATATGTTTTATATTTGTATAGGTTCTTAATGATATGTCCTTATTTTTGTCTGGAAGCTGCCTTGAGTTCCAGTTTGGAAAAAGGGCAGGGTATAATAATAATAATAATAATAATAATAATAATAATAATAATAATAATAATAATAATAATAACATGAGCCAAATAGAGCAACTACCTTCACCATAAAATTTTAACAGGAAGAATGGCACATTTTCTTAACAAACAAAAAACAGTCCCTTCATGAAAATTTAGCATACTTCTAGCCTTCATTATATGCCTAAATTTATTTCCCAGAAACATTTTCCACCTTAGTAATCTTTTCCTAACAGCGCAATCATATGCACATCTATGCAAAAGTAATTCCCATTAAGTTTAGTGGGCCTTATTCTCAGGCAAGTGGATATTAGATTGCAGGCAGCTTCAATCCCCTAGATTATCAATTTAAAAGTATGAGGTTTCTTTTCTCACCTACATTGCCAATATATATATATTTTTAAAGAATTTATCTAATTTTTTTATTAAGTAGTATTAACTTTCTTGTATCATGGAATAAGCAAATATATCAGACAAGACAGATAAGATTGCAAATCTTATATTACACATTCATTATTTCATTATAATTGTATATGGCAGGTATTGTGAAAATACTGGCTACAGTGATATATTTTCCATATCATATGTTTTTATCAGGGCCGGCGCCAGGCATGCCAGGGCCCTTGGGCTCCAGCCTGCCCTGGCACCCGCAAGCACACCCCAACTACCTACCTTTCCCTTGGCATAGTTGCTGCCCACGCTGTCCGTGCATGCCTCCCATCAACCAAGATGGTGGCCAAGGTTTCCCTAAGGGGCTGTTGCCTCTGCTGCCATCTTGGTTGAGGGTGCGCACATCCCTGCAATCAACCAAGATGGCAGCAGGGGCATCAGCCCCTTAGGGAAACCTTGGCCGCCATCTTGGTTGATGGGAGGCATGCACGGATAGCACGGGCAGCAATTATGCCAAGGGAGAGGTAGGTGGGGCATGTAGGCAAGTGTTGCGGGCCTGAGCTGCAGTAAGGGGAGTGACTGGGAGCTCCCTCTTGTGATCTGTGGCAGGGTCAGGAGCTGATGCTGCTGCGGATCACAGAAGAAGCGCTACCCACCCACCCTAAGGAGGGGCCCTCAGCCAGGGCCCGACCTGGCCACCCTCTGGCGCCAGCCCTGGTTTATATAACTAGAAGGTAACAGACTTTCCCTCTTTCATTTTAAAAAAGCTCTTTCAGTTTAAATAAGAGCAACTAGTTAAGACCACTCCAGCATCAGACCACTTTGAAGGAGGTGGCAGTATGGTGACTTACCCACATCTGCATTTCTCCTCTCAGAAACTGAGGCCACTTCTAAACTATCACTATTATCAGGTGGAATTCAATTGCATACTGGCAAATTCAGGTTGAGCAATTAATGTTGATTTGAAGCTCTTGCACAACAAAGCTGCTCCCTCCTTCCAGACATATTGCAATAAGGAAAATGATGGGAAATACACTAGAAGGGCTGGGATAGTATTTGCTTGATGCAGTATTATCTAACCTTCCCCAAAATAAATCAGAATGAATGTTCATTAAAAAGCCAATGTCTAATTTGCCACAAACAAATCTAGATGAATTGCCAATAATCAGGTTGTCTAGAAAAGACCTAGGACAAAGCTAATGTGGGAATCACTTGTGTTGCCAGTTGGTCCCATGGGACCAGGAATCTCCAACATTATCAGACCTGTGTGGGGAGGACAAACTCCATGGAGGTGCCCACATTGCTAAGATAATTTTGGAAGGACTCCTGAATTAAACAGCTTTAATTATTGAGACAACACTGAAGTACAATATGAATAATATATGTTATGCATTGCAGAATTGTCTTTTGCATGTTGCTATCTAACATGCATAACATCATTTTTCCTAACTATTATCATGCCTTTCCTGTAAGTTCCAGGTTATTAAAACCAGCTTCCTATAAAAACATGAGAAATTAGACTTTAGCATTGCAGGTCTGATACAAATTAAAATGAAAGATCCATACAATCACTTATTTGGTCAATTACTTTGTACTGGAGAAGACATTGTCATTACCCCAAAATTGCACATAATTTTCCAGCACCTTTTCCAACCCCCTCCACCCCCCAAAAAACAATCTCAGTGTGATTGTTTCTATTAGTTTCTTATAAATTGTTCACCTATTTATTTCCTGAAATAATAAAGCAAACAGAGTATTATACTCTGAAAATACTTCAGGTTAATTCCATTGCTATACACCTCTAGATTAACAACAACAACAACAAAATACCTCAGTAATAGCCTTGCAATTGCATATGATGGTCCTATATAGTCTAGTGAATCTGTTCCTTTCGTGTTTCCTTAAACAGGTTGTGGTTCTCCATCTGTTGATGTGGGTGACAGCTGTAAAAGCCTTTTAGAGAATCTATATTGATTTCCTTTTAAGGATGGATTAGAAGGATGAGAGCCTTGAGGGAAAACAGCTGCCATCTCTGGTGTGTGTGTGTGTGTGTGTGTGTGTGTGTGTGTGTGTGTGTGTGTGTGTGTGTGTGAACTACTATACTTTGTATCTTCTGGGTGGATTCAGCAAGGAGCGCTGGCACAAGAATGCTAGCAGCCATTAAGTATTATGGGAGAGACGGGAATCTCTTTTTGATCCTCGAGCTAATCTGTGATGTTTCAGCAACTAGACTTTGCCTGGCAGTATGAGCTTTAAAGCTCATGGAATAGAAATCCCAACATCTCATGGATCAATGTTCCACACAGATGCCTAGATGTCTTATGCTTTCAAAAACACAGTATTGCCACCTGCACTTTCATTATTAGACAGTTCTTACATATCACTAATTGAATTTCTTTCCACATTTCTGTACAAATTCAAAGATCATACCAAAAAAGTGAAATGCTACTAATTGAGCCATCTGAATGTTAGCAAAAGGCAGTGCTGAGTTTAGATAAATTTCCCTACCGAATTAGTACTTTACTTATTTATTTATTTATTACATTTATATACCACCACATAGCTGAAGCTCTCTGGGCGGTTTACAGTGTAATCTTAAAAAGTGTAATCTTTATTCACTCCTTGGAGTTAACTTGTTTATTATCCTTTTTGCCAAATGTTTGCAATGAAAATATGGTTTAGAATAGTACACATCTAAATCAAATTGTTTGTGCTCCCTAGAGTCTTCTATTTGACTATTAGGATTAATAAATATGCCTCTAAAAGAAATGCTACAGCCAACCAAATACAACATACTGGGTTTTGTTATGCGAATGTCACAAATATCTGAAAGAGTGCCTCCTCCCACATTGACCTGCCCAGGTATTAATATCAGCAGGGGAGGTTCTCAAACCACAGAGGATGGCATTGCATGAATGAGCTTTTTCTGTAGTGACCTTATGGTTGTGTAATGACCTCCCCTCTGAGGTATGTCTTGACTCATCACTATATGCTTTTTTAACCATTGGTCAAGGCAGACCTCTTTACTCAAGTCTTTGTGTGAGTGGATATCTTCCCTTCTCCTGCATTGCTGTGTGCTTTTGTTCTGTTATTTTGTCCTTGTTGTTTGGTGGTTTTTATTTTATGATTTTAAATACCATAAATATGGTATTTGCTTTTAATTGTAATTTTGTTTTGAAACCTGCCCTGGGGCCATTTGGATAGGGTGGACTGTAAGTAAATAAATAACTGATTTGTTTGTGCTATATAAGACACATTACATCCTTCTATTCTAACCAACCTGAGCAAATAAATACCTGAAATATTTGGATTATCAGAATGTTCGATGAAAGATTTACACAGGGAGCATAATTTACACAGGGAGCATAATTCAGATATTATTGTAGTACTACTACAATGACTTATTACAATGACAAGTGAAAAAAGCAGCTGACATCAACTAGCATCAGGCTGGGCTGCACTGAGGTCAAGCTCAACTATGATCTCAGGAAGACCTTATCCATGAAAGAGGTGTGTTGGGCCCCATGGAGATCACCACCAACTGAGGACCCTGAAGAACCAGCTGTCACATTAGAGAAGCCCACATTACCTAGCCCCAGGGACACCATGCCTGTTCCCTGATGACCCTGCACCCCATGCCTGGACTCCACATCAAGACCAGATTCTCTCCTTTCATCTCTAGCTCCTCAGGAGATGGAGCAGTTTCAAGCATGGGAATAAGTCCTGAGCAGTGGCGGCATGCTCATTCAGCTGTCACTGGACTTCACTATCAGGAGGATTCTTGGGAGGAGGAAGCCAGAGAAAGACCACATGTGCATTGGGACCCAGCAGATGATGAAGATGGGGGCGGAACTGCCTGAGAGGCTATGTATCTCCTGAGTCTTTCTTGAAATAACAGCTCCCTACAGGGTTCCTATAGGCAGCTCTGGCTCCCTGTGTCCAAGGAACTGGGAAGCGATAACAGGCACTTCAACAAGCAACTTTTCAGTTATGTTGCTTGCACCTTTTTCTGCTAGAGAATGTCTTAGTAATTGCCTTGATAAATTACCCATACACCGCAGTGCACTTCTTAGAACCAAAGAGATAGAAAAGACCAAATGTCCATTAAGCTCACGCCTTACTCTGAGGTGGGATTATTCATAAATCAATCCTTCCCACATTTCTATAGGCCAAAAAACCCAATCCAGGGTATGCAGTATGCCACAACTAAGAAAAGATGTACTGCAGAAAGTGAGCCAAGCCACATGCTAGAGATGTGTGTTCATGCACACACTTATACTGTTATCCAGGGAAAGCTCCAAGGGTCAATAATCTGTCTGGCTCCACATATGAAACATTTGTCATAATCTGTGCATCACAGACATATCTGCAAAACAGAAACTCCCAAAGCAAAAACATATACTAATAGTTGTTAAAATGTATGCACTATTAATTTGCTAGTTTAAATGCTAGAAATTCCAGAAACCTACTGCCTATGTCACAGACACCAATCCTAGACCTTCTCAGTCTCTCCCAACTCAGATGATACAGAGAAACAGAACAGATTAACATAATAACAAACGAAGAATCCTGCTGGGTCAAAAGCCCCACTGACTTCCAAATTGTTTTCACAGTGGCCAATGGAAGCCTGCAAGCAGAATATGAGAGGAACAGCATTCTTCCCATGTATACTACCCAGCAACTGATATTCAGAGGAATACCACCTCCAATACTGGAGGTTGTACACAGCTTTCATGGTTAGCAGTCATTGTTAGACATATTATCTGTGAATTTGTTTCATCACCTTTTCAAGCTATCCAAATTGGTGGCCTTTACTACATACTGTGGTAGTGAATAAAGAGGCGTATGCTATAGTATAGGCATGTGGTGGGGTTTTTTTTTTGTTTTGGAGCAATTTGTCCCTTTGGGGATTTCTAGTTTGTTGGATTCTTATGTTTTCTATATGTCCTTTCTATAGAGTTTGTATCCAGAGATAACTTTGTCCTTTCTTTTATGCTCAATATATCTATGTTCTCCTTTGAAACCAAGCACTCCAGCACTCCATTAAGCACTAAGTTATTGCACAGTTGCATCCCACTTTCATTGCATGGCCTTAATAAGAAGGAAAGGACAATAGAACAAGAATGATTTTCATTCCATTATCAATTGATGCTGAACCGATCCCTGATGCCTTTCTCAGCAAGAGCCTTGTCCTTTCATGTATAACTGGGATCCAGGTAACGTTCTGGTTCTGTGGATTTATAGGAGGCAAATCCTATCTAGGAAACCTACTTAGCTGTTCCCAGCCTGCAATTTCCCTTTTTGAAAAGGCTTACTAATTCTTGATTCTCACACTGTGGTGCTATGCTAGCTGCTTAGACTTGAAGAGTTGTTATTGTCTGTGGTACACACATTGATGTATTTTTTTTCCTGTTCTTGCCACAGTTTCTGGTCAAATGAGTTTTTCAGGTTTATGTAGTGGTTCAAAAGCATACAAAAACATAGCAGGATCAGGGGGCGAGGGTAAGAGAGAGACTGTTCCATAAGCAACAATGGCTCTATCATGCCACCTTAAAAGACTCTGGAGATCAGTTCTCATGTTCCAGCCTCAAAATCCTATGCAGGGATGGAAAAAATATCAAACACTTAGTTTTTACACACCTGGGATTTCTTCCACTTCTATTTATAGAGATAAATCCTAACTGGAAAGCTTCCCAGACACTTATCTGAAGTAGGGTTGCCAGGTTCTTGGCCTGAGACTGATCCTGTATCTTTAGGAGAAGAGAAAGTCAGCCAAGTGCAGGTGTTTTTGCAACTCTGTAATGAGAAAAAAACACAAGGTGGAATTCTCCCTTCCCCCTGCCCAACTTTTAAAGATACAGAAGACCTCTTGGTTGCCAGGCCCGGCCTCCAAGAGGTCTTCTGTATCTTTAAAAGTTGTGGAGGGAGAATTCCACCTTGTGGTTTTTCCCATTACAGAGTTGCAAGAACACCTGCACTTGGCTGACCTTCTCTTCTCCTAAAGATACAGGATCAGTCTCAGGCCATGGACCTGGCAACCTTAATCTGAAGTAATAGGAGATAACAAAATGTTGTAATCACAAATAGTTTTCCCCATGTTTTCTCCAAGAACAAAACTATCACACCAGCCATAAATTAATAATCTGTACTGTTGTACTTCACTGCATCTTTAATAGCAAAACAGTGTTTACAACGGCCTGCATGACCCCTTGGGCCCTGGCAAGTCCACCAGCCTCCATTGAATTTAGCTCTCTGGAGGAATTTTTCTTGACAGAGTAATTTACAGGAGATTAAGGTGAGGTGTGGGAAGTTGAAGCTTTTCTGGGAATGCAAGTATGACTCCTGTGGAAGTTTTAAAAATGAACTAGTTTAGCTGAGCTTTAAATTGGACTGAGGCCTACCCTTACTCATTAGTTTATATGCTGCAGATTTTTTATAAGATACTCTTGAGTTTTAAATTGTAATTTTCACTCTAATTTTGGAAATTGGAAAAGTTTTAAATTGTTTTTAAAGCTGAACTGAGAGCTACTACTCTAACTAGTTGATAACTGTTTTAAAACTGAATTGAAAGTTAAAACTTTTGACTTGGACTGAAGCTTGCCCTGACGCGTAACTTTTATAGTGTCCTTCATGAGGTAAAACTGAAGCCACTGAGCTTGAGCTGCAAGTTAAGCCTACACTTTTGGGATGGTGTAAAAGCTGGAACGGAACGGAACAGGCCGGAATGGGCCCTTTATAAAAGAATTTGATGCCCAAAACACTGGGATGTGTTAGAGACACTTGAGAACAACATTTAGGAACAAAAACCATTCCAATAGGATTTTTATTAACCCTTTAACAGCTGAAATGCCCTCCAAAACGGAATGAAACAGCCTGGAACAGCAACTTCCCAGCGAACCAGACCTCCCAAATTCACCAGTCCCACATGACTACATGGGATGCATGCAGTAAAACACAAAATGTCCACGAAAACCATGTTCCGATACCCGTTCTGGACTATAATATGCTTTTACGTAAAACAGCCTGGAACGGCGACTTCCCAGCGAGCCAGACCTCTGAAATTCACCAGTCCCACATGACTACATGGGATGCATGCAATAAGACACAAAACTTCCACGACAACCACGTTCCAATACCCATTCCGGGCTATAATAGGCTTTTATGTAAAACAGCCTGTAACGGTGACTTCCCAGCGAGCCAGACCTACCAAATTTACCAACCACACATGTTGCTGCCTCTCCTTTGTTGGGAAATGGGAGATAACACAGGATGACCCAGGAACCTCTGAGGTGATCAGCAATACCCTTTCTTGCTGTTTGTAGGTCCACTAAGCAGCGCTATTGGTGCTGCTACCAGGTTGCGAATGGCTGGTGAATTGGGGAGAGAGAGAGAAAGAGAGACTGGAGGGGCAAGTCGGCTGGCTTTTACTCATGGCTTTTCTGCTGTAGGTAATGCGAGAAGACACTACTTGCTGACACTGAGCCACCTCCACATTATAAATATAGCATACCTGGGCTCCTGCCTTTTTGGTCTGAAAAAAGAAGGGATCATCCTGTCTCTTGCAGAGACCAGCAGATCTTATAGTGCCCCTAGTGGGAAGAAGAGTAAACTGCAGCTATTCGCTAGCACCAAAAGCTATCTGTAGTTGCATTCAGTACTAGTATAGCTTACTACAAAAACCTTGCTAGGAAAGAAAAACAACAATGTACTATATTGTTTTCACACACATACCTCATTAAGCATTACTACAGCTGCCAACTAAGTAATAATATTTATTGGAGCAATTTGTTTTGCAGTTAAATTTGCATACTGTCAACATTTCATTCAGGATGTTTTGTGTAGATGACTGTATAATTTATAAATAAACACTATCGCTCATTGGAATGAAAGGTCATCTTTAATATATATTATAGTAACATAAGAGAATTAAAGTATTCACAAAAATACAGAAGTGTGCCCTTAACTTTCAGCAGTACCAATTTAAATTTGACATCAAATGAAATTTGTCTCTGTTGTTAAATTAACTGCAGTTATATTTGGCTATATACCATTGAAAACAATTGGAGTGCATAGCACAAATCTTTGCTTGTGTGTATGCAAGTGAAAGTGGTTGCTGTGAAAGCTTGTGGCCCAGAGCATTGACTCATACAGTTATGCATGACTGGTGCATTTGATTGACTTGGCTGGTTCAGATGTTGTTCTGGGCTCTGTTCAGAAAGATGTATTATTGCAGGGAACGTGGCTGATGTGGAAGTTTTGTGACTTTTTGCATGCATCCCATGTAGTCATGTTGGACTGGTGAATTTGGGAGATCTGGCTCGCTGGGAAGTCACCGTTCTGGGCTGTTTTACGTAAAAGTCTATTATAGCCCGGAACGGGTATCGGAACGTGGTTTTCATGGAAGTTTTGTGTCTTATTGCATGCATCCCATGTAGTCATGTGGGACTGGTGAATTTGGTAGGTCTGGCATTGGGAAGTTGCCGTTCCGGGCTGTTTTACGTAAAAGCGTATTATAGCCGGGAACGGGTGTCAGAACATGGTTTTCGTGGAAGTTTTGTGACTTCTTCCATGCATCCCATGTAGTCATGTGGGACTGGTGAATTTGGTAGGTCTGGCTCATTGGGAAGTTGCCGTTCTGGGCTGTTTTACGTAAAAGCCTATTATAGCCCGGAATGGGTATCGGAACGTGGTTTTCGTGGACGTTTTGTGTCTTATTGCATGCATCCCATGTACTCATGTGGGACTGGTGAATTTGGGAGGTCTGGCTCACTGGGAAGTTGCCATTCCAGGCTGTTTCATTCCATTCCAGAGGGCATTTTGGTTGTTAAAGGGTTAATAAAAATCCTATTGGAATGGTTTTTGTTCCTAAATGTTGTTCTCAAGTGTCTCTAACACATCCCAGTGTTTTGGGCATCAATTTCTTTTATAAAGGGCCCGTTCCAGCCTGTTCCGTTCCATTCTGGCTTTTACACCGTCCCTACACTTTTTTTATTTTTAGCTGATTTATTTCACTAGGTAAGTCTGTGCTGTGCTTCTTTACCCTCTTTCCAAAAAGGAGATTTGATTTAGGTTTCTGCCCCCTCAAGGTTCCCTGCTAGAATAGAGCAGAAAACTAAGTTGAATAAAGAGCTTATAAAGAATAAGCTCTTATAGATAGTGCTATTCAATTTGAGAGAAAAGTGGTGGAATGTGCGTGTTTGCCTTCTGATTTCACTGCAGGTAAGATCTTTCATTTTCCAGATACTAGATTAAAAGACATGAAGGTCCAGTGATGACAAACTGTATTAATCCAGGATTTACACCCTAAAATGTGTTGTACTCATATTCCTTCTACATTTACACACACAGGATATTCATGCAAATGTAACCCCCACAATCTTGTTTTAGTTGGTTCAGTCTTGTGGGTGGGGTTTCATAGCAGAAAAACCCTGTTTGAAGAAAAAGAAAGCAAGTGTGGAGCAGAGAAGTTGGTCCTGTGTGTAGCTGCTAGGGAAGCTATTATTGAGTTGGTCTTTAACCCCTTGATTAAGGGCCTTGCTAAATCTGTGGACCTTCTGGGCCTAGCTGAAGCTGCAGTGGTTTGGAGCAGCAGGGTAAAGCGATTCATCTCCTGAACTTTTCAGTTGATTGCAAAGATATTTTGCCAAAAAAAGAAAGGACACATGGACAAGGATCTTTTAAATATTTGGAAGCTGAGAACCATATAAAACTGTTACATTTAATGTTATGTTTTCTTTGTGGAAAAAAAACTTCACAAGTTATTCATGGAATCTTTGCAAATTCATTTCATTTTTGGCCTGTAAGAACCTGCAAGGGATTATACAAACACACCGGAGAGATCCTAATCACACTTGACAGTGCAGTGCCACCGGTTAAATGCTTTATAGTGTGAAGACTGCCATTCTTGTTAACTGACCTCTGTTGGACCATGATCTCTGTTCTTTACTGTTTGAAAAGTGAACAGTCAGGATGGCATGTTTTGAATTTTGGGAAGTTTTAAAGGAATGAGCTAGACACAAAAATACACCATGTGTAGTCATTACAATTTAGCTTCTCTGTTTTGCTCATGAGTATCAATGGTTTAGAAATGATGGATAAAGTAAATTAGTTCTCCCATGAGTTTAGAGAGATTAAGGCCCAAGGCAATTAAAAATACCCTGCAAATTCCAATGTAGATTAATGAAACAAATGAATAGCAACTTAAATGTGGATGCAAAAGAGCTCAAATTGCTGTCAGAACTTTTTGCTGAGTTATGACGACTACTTGATGTTAATGGAAAAACAAAGCCTTTGGAAGGTGCACTATTGATTCATGTTGCAAAGAGAAGAGTCATGGTGGCAGATCACTTGCTTTACAGGCAGAGGTCTGAGGCTCCATCTGTGACACCTCCTGTTTTAGGATCTCAAGTAGCAGAGCTTGGCAAATTATTTGCCTGAAACCTTGAGATATCTACTTGCCAGTCTTAAGAGAATACTAGCCCAGTATTAGATGTCTAATACTAGACTGGATGAGTGAGCCATCTGATCTGGTATAAAAGTAGTGTCATATTTATCAATGTTAGAGTCTCAAAGATCCCATGGTGTGCAGTAACACAGGGGTGGGTGAAGTACCATTCACAGCTCTAATCTTTAGGGCTTTTGCCACCTGCCCGCAGAGACATCCCCCAAGATAGTGGGGATGCAGGGATGCCCACAGACACTAGAAATATGAACCCGAGCGATTGGAACTTCTCCAGGTGCCACTGGAAGAAAGATTCAGTTCATCCTTTCCCTGATTCCCTTTTTGACAAAAATTTGGAGCATACCATCCAAGCAGCCAGTACCATGAGAAATACCTTAGGTGTTCCAAATAAATGAAACCAGTTCTCTAAGGTAAGAATTATACAACTTTCATTTTAAAAAATGGAAGAAGGGAGGGGTGAGAAGGAAATGAATAGAGTACAGAATAAAATAAATGAAAATGTATTATTTATTAGATTTCTTACCTGCCCTTTACCAAGAGCTCCCAGGACAGGTTACAATTTAAAAATACAATATTAAAATCATTTAAAAGAAATTACAATCAAGATAATGGGTAAACTACCCTCAATGTGCAAGCTGAAATCTAGTTAGATGCTGGAAATTGCATGGGTCTCCAAAGATGATTAGACAAAGACAGAAGCATAGCCAAAACTACCCATCTTTATTGTGGATATTGGATGGTTGGATGGACGGATGGAGATTACTTAACCAATGGGAAGTTGGCGTGGGCATATGTAAGTGTCAAATACTCCACATATAGTTTCAGAGGTGGGCACTTAAGGAAATTATCACTTTGCCTGGGTACAGAAAGAGTTAAGAAGTAGACACCATTTTGTGGCTACTATGCTGGACATCTTAGCCTCACTTTGGTAGTTTCAGGGGAAGTGTGGTCAAGAAGAGGTTTGCTTGCACCTCTGTTATGGAGTCAGTAGACCATCACTGAGGCAGAGATATGCTATCTGAAAGTGGCATGCAGTGTCTGTTTAGTTCAGTGTGACATACAGAAATTTTGATGTTATTTTCTGAAACAGCACAGTTTTTGAGACTGAGTAGTCTGTTCTCCCCTAACTGACCACTTCTGTTAGTATTTTATAAGTATTTACTTTTTAAAAAATGTGTTTTGTATTTTTATAATTATAAATCACTTTTGGATGCTGCTGGATGTGTAAAGCATTATATAAATATAAATATAGTAAGCTAAATTCTATAACCAAGTAGTCGTAGAATGGAGGCTTATATAGAATAAGAATTTTAAGCAGGTATTAGAAGTTTAGTGGCTGTGTGAACTGGTTCACATGCCTCTAGCCAATTATGCTACATAAAATAACCAAGTTGATGTGGAGAACCTCTGGGCTGAATGGATCTGTGCCCAGCTTACAGCCCAACCCACATTGACTGTGTTACTGCAGCATCACCAAAAGTCAGTAGGTGGCAATATAATTAAGATGAGCTGAGTTGGCAAGTGCATAGTGGAACAATCATATGACCGGTTTAACCTCGGCCCAGTCCTACACTATCTCCATCTCCATAATTGCCTGTTTGTAAAAATGAGCATCTTAAACTATTTGACCAAATATAGTTTCTCTTGTGCACTGTTGTGAATATTTGGTGTCTCTGTAAATTAATTCAGTGTTAATTTTACTTACACTGTTTTTACATTGGCTAGAATGTACATTGGATTTTAAAATATTTCCCATCCATTTTCTATCCTGTATTAGGAGGCCCTAATAATGCCTAAAAAGTGATAATGCCGCTAAGCCCAGAATACATAATTGGATGCTTTCCACGATCACATCCAGTTTTATCAGCCTAATCACTATTTAAGAACATCAAGATTTGGGCCAATGTTCTTACCACATAAAACCTAATCCTGACAATATTTCACGTGAACTAATTGCAGAAAGCTATAACCAAGAAGGCTTAAAACATCAAAGTACCGGTATTTAAAGTTTTCATCTGAAAAAAAATCAATACATTTTAAGATAATGAACCTTGGAAACAAATTCAAAGCAGATGGAGAAAACAGTAGGAGCCGACCACCAATAGTCAATAGGTGAACATTGCAGCAGGATATATTTTAATTGTTTGATTTTGCTCTTGGTTTTTAAAAGTGAAAATGGACAAAAATGCTCCCCCTCCCTTTAATTCAGGGTTTCGTGCCAGCTACTCATCACATGCATCCAACAGTACATGGTTCCCAGGTCTTCTCTTCCAGGTCTACTCGGATGTTTAGCTGAAGAACACTCACTATAGCCACCAGGCTGGATGATACTACTGTGCTACCTTCTGCTTTGCTTGTCTCTGGCTTTTGGATGCCTAATGACTTCCTGCCATTGCCTGTTAATACAATACATGCCAAATTACACTATCAAATACACTTGTGCTTGATGCAAGTTGGCTCTTCAAAGGAAATGTGATAGACTGTGGAAATTCATGTTTCCTTGGCTCTGGCTTAGTGCCTTTCAGTGCTGGTTGGAATTGTTTTCATCATGCATTATAACTGTGTTTGCTTCTTATACACAAACCAGCTTTAGAGCTGGCTTAGCTGTACAAATAACTGTTCGTGTGGACATGCCTCTTCTTTCAGGATTATAAAAATTGTTTTCAGTGAGTTAATGGTCTATTTCATTTTCTGGTTTTAGGTTTCTGAAAAGCCTTATGCAAATGTCCACAAGATAGAACTATTCATTTTCACATATACCTGCTGTATCCCCATCCAGTCCTCTTTCTTGCCTAGATGCAAGAAAATTGCTCAGAGAAAAAAGGAAGTTGGACTCTTCTGACCTCTATCTACCTATCTATGTGCCTATACTAGGATGAACTGTGTATTCAGTTAATATTTCAGTCTCTGAACAAGTAAGGCCTAATGTATTCTATGAGAATATCAAGACATTTTGTTAATGAATGCCACAATTTATTATTTATTAAAATGTACATCTCATTCTCTTTATAAAACAAATCCAAAGAACCTTACAGAAACATTTTAAAATGTATCAACAAACACACAAACAAACACAAGATGTTCAAGTAGTAGTAGTAGTAGTAATAATAATAATAATATTCATTAATGAATTTTAATACCTCAGTTGATCTTTAATTTGCTTTTAAATGAAGTTGGTTTATGTGGGCCCTGTTTCTGTGACTATGTGATATGAACTCTTGAGTTCAAAATGACTCAATTGCAAGAAAAGATGCACTTATAGATAAGCTCTTGGGAAAGAATGCTGTTTCCACAGCCAAGCCTTAAAAGGTTAGTATTATGTCATATTAGGATGCTAGGATTATGACACCTTAATAGCTTTGTGCCTTCATATGTTATAAATAGTAATCTAACTGCCACTACCAATTCAAAGAGACTGGAATTATGTTATACTAAACTGTTATATTTGTGACATCAGTGTAAGAACTGTGTAAGAGCTGAATGAACACTAAAACATCATCAGTTGAAGTGAAAATGGGGTTTATAATACCCAAAGCATCTACACGTGCGTTTATGCAGGTCTGTGTAGAGGTTTATGGTTGGTAAAGGCTGTAATATGGATTCAAATTTCTAATGGTTATGCTAGCTTTCAATGCTTTAAAAATGCATTGAGTAAAGGGGCCAGGCTGACAGTTGTACCAGACTTCATCATGGCTTCTCAATTTTACAGAAAAATCATATATGCCTGGCATGCATATTTGTCACACTGGAGTAAGTCATGTTCACACTGCAGTTAAGGGACCTGTTCTAACCTAAATTCTGAATTTTTTAATTATTATTATTATAGTGGTGTTTGTCTCCCTCTTTAGCAAAAGTCTAATCTTATCTCAAGACTGCACATTTCTTTAATCACATCTGTAACTAATTCAAATGTTCATGTAATATAACTACCAATGCAATCGTATACATTCCTACTCAGAATAAAGTAAGTTCCATTGCGTTTAATGGAGCTGACTCCCATGTAAATGGGTATATTTATGAGAGCACAAATAAGGAATCCTGCTCTGACTACATAGAGTCACTGGAAATTATGTCATTTATATTCCAGATAAAACCAGAATTTTGCCTTTTAATACTTTGAGGGATTCATGAGTGCTATTAAATAGTAAGTGTTAATGAGCTCTAAACTATTCTTCAGTTCATGAGTAGAACTGGGAATAACATTGGCCCTAAAAACATGCAGGGTTTTCCCAAATATAATGCTTATATTTTTTTCACCACTGTATGCCTTTTTATACATACTTTATGCTTTATGCTGGATCGTCACCTTGCAGTGGTGAGTGGGCTTGTGTGTTCCAATGAACCCTGTGAGCAATGCCATTGGGAATCATGTACTGCCAGCAGGGTCACCCATGGCAGTAAGGTCAAGGGAGAGGAACCAGACAAAGAATGATCCAAGAAAGTCCTCAACAGCAGAACAGGCAGAGGATAACAATGTATATGTTACAACGGCTGTGAAGGCGGATGAAGGCTGCAGCAGATAAAAGACTTCCAATCGTCGTGGTATCCATGCCATTGGATCAAAGCCTTTTTCTGTCAAGAATGTGTGTTGATCGTCATGCACCGATCTCCCCACATAAAACAAATTCACGCACAGGCGTCTTCCAACCAAAACAAAACAAAAGCCCCATGGCGATCAGCAAATGGCAATGAGGGCAGGACTGTGAAATCCGGAAGCCCCTAGTCATGAACTGGCACATGGGCGGTGGATACAGACTCAGTCATCCTGGCTCAAGGACCGAGGCAGTTGAGTAGTTTGGCAGCTATATCCATGACTGAACAGTCCTATTCAGGATCCACTCTGCTCACCCCGCATGGGAAGAGGGCTCGAAAAGGTGCCCTAAACATAGTCTGCCTCATCTCTCTCCCTGACTGGATCACTGCGTCCAGTGGGGTCACCACTTAGCAGTCACAAAAGTCAGAATGAACTTTGGAACATGGAATATACGGACATTGCTGGACGATACAGATAGTGAATGTCCTTAACGCAGGACTGCCATCATCGCAAGGAGTTGAAACATTTTAATATTGACATAGCAGCACTCCAAGAAACTCGAAGAGCAGGAGAGAGACAACTGAAGGAAGAAAAAGGTTACACCTTCTTCTTCTGGAAAGGACTACCTGAACAAGAACAATGAATACATGGAGTAGGCTTTGCTATTAAAAATGATCTTGTGAAGCTCTTGTCAGAAGTTCCTACTGGTGTTAATGAACGACTCTCAACTCTCCGATTAAAACTCACCAAAAACCAGCAGGCAACTATTCTAAGTGCTTATGCACCAACATTAGATGCTGATGAAGACATCAAGGAAAATTTTTATACCCAGCTGGACACCATCTTATCAGAGATACCTAAGAAGGATAAAATTATCCTCCTGGGTGATTTCAATGCAAGAGTTGGGTGTGATTTTGATTTATGGCCAGAAACCATTGAGAAAGAAGGAGTTGGCAATAGCAACCTGAATGGAATTCTACTTCTGACTAAATGTGCAGGGCATAATAACACACTCTTTCACCAGAAAAATAAATTTAAAACATAATGGAAGCACTCTCGGTCAAAGCACTGGCATCTCCTGGATTACATAATTGTCCGTGCCTGAGATCGTCGTGATGTACTCCTCACCAGGGCCATGACGAGTGCCGATGACTGCTGGACAGATCATCGATTAATTCAATCCACTATGGCCATGATATTATTCCTCAATGTAGGCTCCAAGGAAGAAAACCAAGGTGTAAAATGAACATCCACGCCCTTCAAGATCCTATTAAGCGAGCTTGCTTTCAAACAACTCTCAAGAAACATCTACCTACGGAACTCCCTGAAAACGTCAAGGAACACTGGATTAAACTGAAGACTTCCATTATTGCAGCATGTGAACAAACTATTGGATACCAAACTAAGAAACATCAGGACTGGTTTGATAATGATAATGAGATTGAACATATCATTGACAAGAAAAAGAAAGCCTTCCAGATATGGCAGAAATACATCAACTGTGCTGCTAAGAAAAAAAATCTATGCCAGTGCAAAGGCTGAGGTCCAAAGAAGAACTAGAGAACTTAAGAATGCCTGGTGGATAAAGAAAGCTCAAGAAATCCAGCTTTTTGCAGATGCTCATGATGCATGGGACTTTTTCAATGCCACAAAGGCCATGTACGGACCAACAAATTATGGTACAAATCCCTTACGTTCAATAGATGGTACCAAACTTCTAAAGGACAAAGAGTCTATTGCACTGCGTTGGAAAGAGCATTACCACGATCTCCTTAATCGTAACTCTTATGTGGCTGGTGAAGTCTTCTCACAAATCCCACAACTACAAATTAGAGATGAGCTTGCAGTATCCCCTAATTTGGATGAAGTCAGTAAAGCCATTAATCAAATCAAAGCTAGTGGACCTGATGGGATTCCTGCTGAAGTCTTTAAAGAAGGTGGGCCTGAACTTGCACAACAACTTCATCAGCTCATCGAAAAAATCTGGATGAGGGAGGAGATCCCAGAAGACTTTAGGGATGCCATAATTATCACTCTTTTCAGGAAGGGTGATAGAACAGGTTGTGGGAACTACCAAGGCACCTCTTTTTTAGCTACCGCAGGTAAAATCCTTGCAAGGATCCTCGCAAATCGCCTCCTACCTATCTCAGAAGACATCCTCCCTGAATCCCAAAATGGTTTCCGCCCTTCCAGGGGGACAGTGGACATGATCTTCACTGCATGACAGCTTCAAGAAAAATGCAGGGAGCAAAACCGACCTCTGTATATGGTGTTTATTGATCTGACTAAGGCCTTTGATACTGTAAATCGAACTGCTCTCTGGACCAACCTTCTGAAAATTGGATGCCCTGATAAATTTGTGAATATTTTGCGACTCCTCCATGACAACATGACAGCGACAATTTTGGACAACAATGGCTCTCAAAGTGATCCATTCAAAGTGGGATCAGGCATCAAGCAGGGATGTGTCATTGCTCCGACCTTATTTGCTATCTTCATTGCTATGATTCTACACCTTGTTGAGGGGAAACTTCCCACTGGTGTGGAGATCACATATCAAACAGATGGAAAGCTTTTTAATCTCAGTAGGCTAAAAGCAAAAAGTAAGGTAATTACAACTTCTGTCATAGAACTTCAATATGCCGATGATAATGTAGTTTCCACACATTCAGAGGAAGATCTTCAAACTATCCTAAATGTTTTTGCAGAAGCATATGAAAAGCTTGGCCTCTCAATTAACATCAAAAAACCCAAAGTGTTTCATCAGCAAGTGCGAACCAATCCCTCTGTAGCACCATCAATCCAGCTTAATGGTGTGACGCTGGAGAATGTCAATCACTTTTCTTATCTTGGTAGCCATCTCTCTGTAAAAGCTGACATCGACGCTGAAATTCAGCATCGTCTGAGCTCTGCGAGTGCCGCATTCTCCTGAATGAAGCGTAGAATGTTCGAGGATCGGGATATTCACAGGGAGATCAAAATGCTTATTTACAAAGCCATTGTACTACCAGCCTTACTGTACGCCTGTGAAACATGGACCATCTATAAACACCACTCCCAACTTCTTTAAAGATTCCACTAACGCTGCCTCCGGAAAATTTTGCAAATTACTTGGGAAGATAGGCGGACTAATGTTAGCGTATTGGAAGAAGCAAAGACCACCGGTGTTGAAACAATGATCCTCCAACATCAACTTCGCTGGACTGGCCATGTTGTTTGAATGCCTGATCACCGTCTTCCAAAGCAGCTACTTTACTCCCAACTAAAGGATGGAAAACGGAATATTGGTGGACAGCAAAAGAGATTTAAAGATGTTCTCAAAGCTAATCTAAAAAAATGTAACATGAGCATTGAGAACTGGGAAGGCTTGGCCCATGAGCATCCCAACTGGAGGTCAGCCATTATCAAAGGTGCTATGGACTTTGAAGAAGCACGAGTATAGGGCGAAAGGGACAAATGAGCTAAGCGGAAGGCACGTCAAGCCAATCCTCATTGTGACCACCTTCCATCTGGCAACCTATGTCCTCACTGTGGGAGGCTGTGTGGATCCAGAATTGGCCTCCACAGTCACTTACGGACCCACTGTTAAAGACTTGATCTTTGAAGCCAATCTTAGTCGGCCACGAGTGATTGCCAATGAATGAATGATGCCTTTTTATGCATACTTTACCATATGTGAAAGTTTCAGAGTTCTCTGGGATATAAGTGCAACATTCTTCTCCAATGAGGGCACAAGCCCCTCCTTTGCTGGCCAAGATAAATTTTGGAGGACCATGGTCCTGATGGCCAACAATTCAGTAGTTAATGTATCAAGGGAATCAGCTGTGTCATTACTCACTTGTTCTAATATGGTAGACAACAACCTTTTATTACACACCTAGTACTTGCATTTTTGTCTGTATTACTTGGCTGAAGAACTGTATTTCAAAATTCAGAGAATTGTGAATTTTGAAGAATGGCTGTATTTCAGTTCACATATTGTTTCCGAAAGTGTGAATTCGGTAGGTTCACCTTTAAATGAGAACTGAATAGAATTTCTCTCCCAACCTTAAGTACAACTCCCATGATCCCTGACCATTGGCCATGCTGGCTGGGGTTGATGGGTGTTGGAAATCAACATCTGGAGGTTCCCCACTCCTGATCTAAACAGTCAATATATGAATGGTGTAGCATTATTGAAGGTAAATAGTGTGCTGGGTGTACTGCAGTCATCAGTGGAGCCCAGGAAGCCCCATATGTCACAATGAGCTTTCTAAAAACTACCCCTAAGACTTTAGACCATATTGGTCTACGATTAGGATTTTGCATGGATATCTGCTTAAATATGTAACAGGGAAATAATAATAATAATAATAAATTTAATTTCTTCGTCGCCTATCTGGCCAATGGCCACTCTAGGCGACTTACAAAATTATTAAAATACAATTAATAAAATACAGTAATACAATAAAAACAATAGATCTACAACAACAATATTAAAACTGGGTAGGAGGCATTACAATTATATCGATTAACCCTCCCCAGATACCCCGAAGGCCTGCGGAAAAAGCCAAGTCTTTAAGGCTTTCCGAAATACATTTAGGGAAGAGGCATGCCGGAGATCTTGTGGGAGGGAGTTCCAAAGAGTGGGGGCCGCCACTGAGAATGCCCTCTCTCTTGTACCCGCCAATCTGGCTGTTTTTGTTGGCGGGATTGAGAGAAGGCCCTGTGTGGCCGATCTTGTCGGGTGGCATAATTGGTGGCGTTGAAGGCGCTCCGTGAGATAAACTGGGCCGAAACCGTATAGGGATTTAAAGGTCAATACCAACACCTTGAATTGGGCTCGGAAAACAACTGGAAGCCAGTGTAGGTCGAACAACACTGGTGTGATGTGATCTCGGTGGCGACTATTCGTAAGTAGTCGAGCCGCCGCATTTTGTATCAGTTGTAATTTCCGGACCGTTTTCAAGGGTAACCCCACATAGAGCGCATTACAGTAGTCCAAATGAGAGGTGATCAGGGCGTGTACCACCAGTGGGAGCTGATGAACAGGAAGGTAGGGTTGCAGCCTTCGTATGAGGTGTAGTTGGTACCAGGCTGCCCGGCTCACTGCCAAAATCTGAGCCTCCATGGACAGCCTGGAATCAAGCACAACCCCAAGGCTGCGGACCTGGTCCTTTAGGGGTAAACTCACCCCACTGAACTTCAGGTCAATGTCACCCAACCTTCTCTTGTTCCCCACAAGTAGTACCTCGGTTTTATCAGGGTTCAACTTCAGCTTGTTCCTTCCCATCCATCCACTCACGGATTCCAGGCAGTTGGACAAGGTCTCCACAGCCAACTCTGGTGAAGATTTAAACGAGAGATAGAGGTGAGTGTCATCCGCATATTGATGACACTGCAGCCCAAATCTCCTGATGATTGCTCCCAGCGGCTTCATATAGATGTTAAATAGCATGGGAGAGAGGATGGAGCCCTGTGGCACACCACAATTGAGAGGCCAAGGGTCTGATACCTCCTCCCCCAACGCTACCTGTTGGTACCTGTCGGAGAGAAAGGAATGGAACCACTGTAATACAGTGCCTCCAATTCCCAATCCCTCCAGGCGAAGCAGAAGGATACTGTGGTCGACAGTATCAAAAGCCACTGAGAGATCGAGGAGGACAAGAAAGGTGGATTCTCCCCTATCTAATGCCCTCCTCAAATCATCTACCAGAGCGACCAAGGCTGTTTCAGTTCCGTGACCAGTCCTGAAACCCGATTGGTATGGATCCAAATAATCTGTTTCATCCAAGTGTGCTGACAACTGGTTGGCCACCACTCGCTCAATGACCTTGCCCAGGAATGGTAGATTTGAAATTGGGCAGAAGTTATCTAACACTTGGGGATCCAAGGAGGGCTTCTTTAAGATGGGCTTTACAATTGCCTCCTTGAAGGCTGATGGCATCACACCCTCTTTCAAGGATGCGTTTACCACCGCTTTGATCCCCTCGCCCAATTTCTCTCTGCAGCTCACAAGGAGCCACGAAGGGCAAGGATCAGTAAGACAAGTGGCTGGCTTCACAGATGAAAGCACCTTGTCCACTTCCTCAGAAGGGAGAAGCCGAAACCGATCCCAATTTACCGGCTTGCAACTGGCCAACTCTGGTTCATCGACTGTGTCCACGGCGCGCGGGATCGAGCTCTGTAAGTGTTCGATTTTATCAGCGAAGTGTTTTGCTAATAGGTCACAGGAGGCCTTTGACTGTTCCAAGGGTTCCTGAGCAACTGGACCGACCAGGCTTCGGACCACCTGGAACAGCCTCCTGGGACAACACTCCACAGACACAATAGAGGCAGCAAAGAAAGCCTTCTTTCCTACCTTTATTGCCACTTGGTAGGCAGCTGCTGCTGCTCTAACCTGTGTCCGGACATCTTCGGAGCGGGATTTCCGCCACTGGCGCTCTAGTCGTCTCACCTCCTGTCTCAAGCTACGCAACCGCGGTGTATACCATGGAGCTAGCTGAGTTCTATTCAGGGGGAGAGGACGTTTCGGAGGCACCTGGTCTAATGCCCTGGTGATCCCCACATTCCACTCCTTCACCAGGGTTTCCCCAAGCGCAGTCAGGAATCCATCCGGATCCATCAGGCGTCTGGGGCGGACCATTTTAGTAGGTCCTTCACCCCTGCGGAGGGGGCATGGCAACGAGAAGTCCATATTTACCAGGTAGTGGTCTGACCATGACACAGGAGTGGCATGAATCACTCCCAACTTCAGACCACTTCTCTCCTCTCCCAGGACAAATACTAGGTCGAGAGCATGACCTGCTACATGGGTGGGCCCAGTATTACTTAGGTACAGTTCCCAGGAAGCCATGGTTTCCAGGAAATCCCGACGGGCTCCTATGAGAGCGGCCTCGGCATGCACGTTAAAGTCACCCAGCACTACCAGCTCTTGGGACAATGCCCGTACAGCCGAGACCACCTCTAGCACCTCGGCCAGGGAATCTGCCGTGCAGCGGGGTGGGCGGTACACCAGCAAGATCCCTAAACTGCCCTTCGAGCCCAACCTCCAGTACATGCAATCAACAATTTGAGTCCTATGGAGGGGAGGTCTGGCAAAAACCAAGGACTCTCGATAGATGACTGCCACACCCCCTCCCCGCCTTCCCACCCTCGGCTGCTGTGCATAACGGAAACCTGGCGGACACATAGCCTCAAGAATTGGAGCAGAGGCTTCGTCCAGCCAAGTCTCCGTAATACATGCCAGGTCTGCGCACCCATCCAAGACCATATCATGGATGAGCAAGGTTTTCTGAGCCACAAATAAATGAAATAATTGGTTGATGCAAACTAATGTACAATCTAACAAATGTAAAAACCATGAACCCTCACAGATAAAATATAGCTTCATAGAACTGTCTTGTAGTAGCATACATTTTGGCACAATGTTTCTCCATCACCAAAGGTGTGTTTGTGTTTAAAAAGTGAAAAACTAAGTACAGGTATTAAGCACTACTTTATATGATGCATAAATGCTACGAGTCCTTTCATATCATGGGTTGGATCCAGAATTAGTCATGTTAGCATAGATCCATTGTAATCAATAGAACTTAAGTTAGTTAATGGAACTTCCTCAGGTAAGTGGGGTTAGCATTGCAGCCTAGGTATGGATCCAGTCCAAATGTATGACACCCAAATGTATGCAATCCTAATCCCACTTACCTGGGAGGAAGCCCGATTGAATCAATAGGGTTTACATCTGAATAGACATGAATATCATTGTGCTGTATGTTACAGCTGGCATTATTCCCATGAGGGCATTATTTCCATGTTACAGGTGGCAGTACTCGAAGTGGCTTGGTCTAGGGTAGGGATGGAATTATATGTCTGTTTCTGTTTCTGTCTCTCAGTTTCTCATTTTCAATCTTAAATTCAATTCTTATTTCTGTGATGTTTTGCAAATTTTTAAATATAATCCTTGAAAAGCCATCAACATTTTAGTGCAAATTTCTCCTAGTAAACACATTTTATACAGTTTTGATTAATGTTCCTATTTTTGCAAGCAATGTATCACAATAATACATTTTAGTCTTATTTTATGCACATTTTCCCTACTATATGCATTTTTGTAAGCATTGTTTGGTTTGAGAAATGTATTGCAAAAATTGGAAAAGTGCAAATTTTGAAGGATGATTGTGTTTTGGTTCTCATATTGTTTAGGAAAGTGCACATTTGATAGAATTGGTTTGAAATAAGAAGTGAATCTAATTTCTCCCCCATTCCTAATCTATTTATTTATTAATTTATTTATTTATTAAATTTCTATACCGCCCCATAGCCGAAGCTCTCTGGGTGGGTCACAACAATAAAACATCAATATACAAAGCCTCAAAGAAACAATTTAAGCATATTAAACTACGAAAATACTAGCATACTAAATACTAAGTGTGAAAATATTAAAATGTTAAGAGTTAAAATATTAACTGTTAAAATATTAAAATGTTAATATATTAAAATGCCTGGGAGAAGAGGAAGGTTTTAACCTGGTGCCGAAAAGATAGTAATGTTGGCACCCTGCATACCTCGACAGGGAAATCGTTCCACAGTTTGGGGGCCACCACTGAGAAGGCCCTTTTTCTTGTTGCCATCCTCCGATCTTCCCTCTGAGTAGGCACCCGGAGGAGGGCCTTCGATGTTGAACGAAGTGTACGGGTAGGTTCATAACGGGAGAGGCGTTCCATCAGGTATTGTGGTCCAAGCCATGTAAGGCTTTATAGGTTAATACCAGCACCTTGAATCGAGCCCGGAAACATATAGGCAGCCAGTGCAAGCGGGCCAGAATCGGTGTTATATGTTCGGACCACCTGGTCCCTGTTAACAATCTAGGCTATCTAGGGAGCTGAACTAATATTTGAATCAGAAATTTCTAGTTGACAGCTCATGTTCTTAAGCACTATGCTCTAATATATCTTTTCTAAATGTGTTAGAAATATACTTTTGAATTTATTTATTTATGCAACAGAATACACAAATGTGTGTGTGAGAGAAAAATCACACGGAATTTTGACATCATTTACAGCATTGTACATCCATGACTTGGACACAAAAATCACCCATATCTGAACTGCAAATTCATTCAACATCACTGATGATTTAAGACTTGCTCTAACATGAAAATGCTACCTCTTACCACATGAGGGCACACTCAGACAACATAATTCATTGTGCAAAATTAGATACTATGGCTGTGGGTGTGGTGGGTTTGTCACTTCCAAAATGTAGCATATGGAGTTGGTTATTTTCAAGAACAAATAGCCAACTGGAGCAACATCATTGGGAAGGTGAAATCTTGTGCGCTGTGAGGAAAACTATGTGTGTGGTGTGTATGCCCGCATGCATGCATATTCATCCACCCACCTATATTTGTATGTACACATGTGGACTTCAGTAAGGCTTTCTAAGCCCTTCTGGATCAGTGTCTGCAGTTCCATTATTCCAAAGTTGGGGAAATTAACCCACCAGACTCTTCTGTGTGCATTCAGCAATATTTGCATTTCATGTGAAGGAATTTGCTGTAGGCCTGTTCACACATTTTCATTCTGGGCAACATAGTAGTCTAGTCCTAAATCGTTCTGCTTAGTTATTCTGTGATTCAGTCTACCATTTCTAGATCCAGTCACTGCATCAAAAACTAAGCTCCCCCTGCCACCATCTCAGTATAAGCTGATTTCTATCAGTGAGCACAGAGCCCAACAAGCAGTATATTTCACAACTATATCAGCCAGCTATCAAGAGATAGACTGGAGACAGAACAGCATGCTACGGTATCAGCTGTAATTCATCTCTGTAAAACCAGGGTGAAAGGGTGAAGTGAAAGGCTGTGTAAAGGCTTTGAGCCAGCACTCTCACATTAAACTACATCATTAACTGCTTCACTACTGACTCCTGAGCCAGTCAGTCATAGTCCCTAAGGGCAACACACATAGGCAGTACTGCTGGCTTTACCTATTTATTTATTTTTTTAGAATACCATTTTCAGTTCTGTGTGATGGGATTTTGTTTGCAGTACAAAAACAGCACAATTCACAGCTCAGCTCGCAGAGGATAAAATGCTGCAGAAATATGTCTTTCTTATTTACCATTCTCAAAATAAAAATTATCTGAATCATTAAGAGAGTGCAGCTTTCATTATACCCAGTATGTGCGATCAGAAACAAAACACTCCTAATCCTTGACCTAGACTTTGGAGTTTAAACTCACTTAGAGAGCAAAGGCAAGACAATATTTAGTAAACAATTATTTATTTATGCTGTCTTACTGCTCTTCTGCTAATAACCTGAGGATGATGCAATACAATGCCAGAGGCACTGTAGAAAACAGATTTCTAGGGTGGAAAAACATTACACATAGCGTTTCACTTATTGATATCACAGTGATGTAATGTGTAGTATAAACAATAAACCGACCTTTGAACTTGGGAATAGAATCATTTGCAGTGCATAGCCGGGAAATGAAGAGGGAAGACAAGATGAGGTGTGGGTAAATCAAGGGCCACGTTTATTGAATAAAGCCAATTACATGCTTGATTGCATGGTAGAATGATCTGTAGAGTCATTGTGGAACTTATCTCACCCCCATTGGGCGAGGGCACCCTGCCATGGGAAAAGGGGGGTAAGCCAAGCCCAATCCCTTCTTCCGGGCCCCATCCCTGCAGGGTGGTTAGGGAGGCCTTCCTGATCCACTCCCCCCAGGGCCGCACAACCTCTGAGTGGGTGGTACAGGTTA
Organism: Rhineura floridana; assembly: GCF_030035675.1. Classification (NCBI taxonomy): domain Eukaryota; kingdom Metazoa; phylum Chordata; class Lepidosauria; order Squamata; family Rhineuridae; genus Rhineura; species Rhineura floridana. The sequence goes on from NC_084483.1 coordinate 47,379,019, forward strand.
GCCCCAAAGGTGAGCCTTATCCTGCCAACCGGCCGCACAACCTGAAAGGCAGACCTCAGAACCCACCAATCACTTTAAAGGGTGCCTAAGGGTGGTCACCAAACCCTACCTTGTTAAATTCCACCACAATCTGCCACAGAAGAGGACAAGACTCTGCTTAGTCCCTCTTCCCCCACCTGTGCAAAATTATTTCACGCAGAGCCTTTTGGACTGACGATGAAATCTGTTTCACCTAAACTGACATTTTGAAACAAGTTTATTTTATTTAAAATATTTATACGCAGTGATGACTGACCTAAAGAATATTTTGTTGAAAGGTAAGGAATAAATATTTTAAATAAAATAAAATAAATGTATTTGAAAGTGTTGGTTTAGGTGAAACAGATGTGATTTGGTAGGAATGCAATTTTTATGCTTGCTGTTTTTATCACAATAGGACTTGTACAGCAATTATTTAGGAAAGTGTGTCATTACATTTCTGCAGAGTACCACTGTCTCCTCACTAAAAATATAAATCCTGTTCACATCTATGGACAATGGAATAGCTTCTATGTAGGAGGGCCAAGTATTATTTTCAGACAAGATTGAATCCATACTTCTCATTTAGAAATTAAGCCATACCAAATAACATACACTTTTGAATTCATAAATAGATTATACCTGAAAGTTGGACAGTGAAAAAAGATGATAAGAGAAAAATCAACTCATTTGAAATGTGGTGTTGAGGGAGAGCTTTGTGCATATCATGGACTGCAAAAAAGACAAATAATTGGGTGTTAGAACAAATTAAACCAGAACTATCACTAGACGCTAAAATGATGAAACAGGTTATCCTACTTTGGACACATCATGAGAAGACATGATTCACTAAAAAAGACAATAATGCTGGGAAAAACAAGGGAGTAGAAAAAGAGGAAGACCAAACAAGAGATGGATTGATTCCATAAAGGACCATGCATTTTCCTCTGCATTCAATATACTCTGAACTTAAACTAAGGGAGGGGCTTGGTGGAAGCAGATCTGCACACATTTTCTGGAAATACACTAGAAAATACTCTGGAATTACAAGTGGCTGAGATCAACCTGCCCTGGTCCACCCAGCTTTTAACGAGCAAATGCAGGGATATGGTTAACACCAAGTTTGTTACAGCACATACACAAGCCAATCACTATTTGTCCTCCCAATTCACAAAATAAATGCAAAATGATTAAGTAAAAGCAAACATACAACAGTGAATCTCTTTCTATAATAAACATTTTTTCTCCCTTTATCAAGGTCACACAAAACCTAAAAAATCTCCTCAAAGTAGGGAACACTCCCAGTTGCTTCACTAGTTAGCTAGGAAAGGATCTGGCCTTCAGAGAAAAAGCTCTGAGTATACTCAGAACTAGGCTAAGGCTACCTCATAGGGTTGTTCTGGAATAGGCCTGACTCCCCAGTAATCTGCTATATTGGCTGTGCTGGATCATCTTCATAACAAATTGAGTAAGAGATTTTCTAGTAAGGCTGAAAGCAGGCAGTCCGGGGAGGGACTTTTTTTGCCATAGCTATACCTTTGGATTGAGAGCCAGTGTGGTGTAGCTGTTAAGGTGCTGGACTATGACTTGGGAGACCAGGGTTCGAATCCCCACACAGCCATGAAGCTCACTGGGTGACCTTGGGCCAGTCACAGCCTCAGAGGAAGGCAATGGTAAACCCCCTCTGAATACTGCTTACCCTGAAAACCCTATTCATAGGGTCGCCATAAATCGGAATCGACTTGAAGACTGTCCATTTCCTCCTTTCCATACTTTTGGATTAAGATTAGCTGAGAGATGCAGAGAGGTGATTGACCAGTGAAAAGGAAGCTGATTGGCCAGAGACCAGAAGATTTGACAGAAATGCCATCACAAGCCTCTGTAAGTTCAAGAAATTATAAATTATGTGAGTGTGGAACATGAAAGAGTGTGTAGCTTTGAAATTTTGAGGGCAAGTTTTTCCTTGACATTCTCATTGAGAGGGTTGTGTCTCAGCAGCCCTAGTGGGCCAGCTTCCACTGCTTAAAAGGATTCAGGACATTAACAAACAATGTTTCTCTATAGTAAATTATTCAACGTTCTGTCCATGATTCTGTCATCATTTCGTATAGGTTCACCTACTAGAAAACTACATGAAGGTCTATTATCTCTTTTAGACTTCAAACCATGCCAACAGCTCTTTCAAAGATTGTTATATGAAGACAGATTTTTGTTACCTGGTTTGCACATTATGTTGAATTATTGCAATGCAGTCTATGTGGCTACCCTTGAGGCTGGTCCACAAGCTGCAGATGGTACAAAATGCAGTAGCTTGACTGCTCACTGGGGCAGAATATCACCAACATATTACCCCTACTGGTAATGGGGATAGGATTTCAGCTTCAGTACCATCCCTTCTCATTCATTATTGTCAGTTATTATGTTACATTAGATCTAAGTGACTGAACTGCCATTGGCTGCCAATTAGCTACTGGTCTAAGTTCAAGGTGCTGGTTTTGGTGCATAAAGTCCTATATAGCTTGGGACCAGGATACCTGAAGATGGTCTCATCTCTTATATACCAAATCAATCACAGAACTCTGCAGGCAAGGGGCCCCTGCAGATACCATCTTATCAGTAGGCCTATTGTGCACAATAGAGGAACTGGGCCTGCAGTTTTTTTAAAAAAAAAGATATTATTATTATTATTATTATTATTTAAGATCAAAACAACCAGAACAGTGGGGTACAAAAACAGGAAATTAAAAATATCTTGACTGCTTATTGAGAGTCCACAAAAGTATATTTCTGCACCTAGATATAAAGAAAAAGGATATAGTACAAACAAACAAAACATTCACATTTACAAAATCCATAGATTGTAGAAAACCTTGGGCCTTTAGTGTTGTGGTGCCCACCTTTTGGAATTCCCTCCCATTAAATATTAGACAGGCACCATCTCTGTTGTCTTTTTGGTACCTACTGAAGACCTTTCTCTTCTAACAAATCTTTTTAAGTGGAGACTTTTATACCAGTCTGCATCTATACTGGAACTGTTTTTAAGATACTGTCATGAGCATGGGGGTTGGGATGGATGATTCCTGTGGGTCCCCTTTCTAGCCTCCGATTGGAATCCCATGCCTTGGGGCTGGCTCTGCTGGCCAGATGAATTTCCTTTGTTAAACAAATAGAGTGGCCAGGTAGGACAATGGGATTATCGGTTGCCCAGCAACTGGTGAATGGGCCAGGAAGACCCTTTGAAACTCTTCAGGAGAGCATCCCGCCCCTTCCTGGAGCCCAGCAGAGGCTTGTAGTTTTAGTTGTGTCTGGAGAATGCTTGGAGACTGGAGGCAGGCAGAGAGACTGGCTCTCTGTACCATGGCATTTGGGGTGCCTCCTGTAATACAGATGGAAAAGCTGGATATTGGACATGCCTTGAACCCCCTCCATCTTAAGCTCAGGTTGGAATGTGTGTAAATAAATAAACCATATTTCATAAAGACACCACAGTCTCAGCTGACCTTCTTCCCAAAGGAAACCAAACCCTGGAGGAGTGCAGTGACCCCTGAGATCTCACTGCTCAGAGATTGGGGAGGCGCGCAACAATACTTTTATTGTTTGTATCACTTGTTTGCTGCCTTGGGCTCCTTTTGGAGGAAAGGCAGAATATAAATTTAATAAATAAATAAATAAATAATAGCATGACCACAGGAACATGCAAGCTTCCAGAGAGGAGCTCAAAGCCAATTTGCTCCTCCCCAGTCCTTTTTGCTGCCATGTCATTGGCTTAGCGTGTTGTCCAAACCCTGACTCATGGATAAGCTCTCTCTAGACTAACCATGACCTGTTACCTCATGTTAAGATGTTTTTAGTGTTTGTTTACTGCCTTGGCTCCTTCTGGGAGGAAGGAAGGAATAGAAGTTTAATAAGTTAATTAAACTTTGGTATGCATTATGATGTGGTATTTCAGGGTCCTCTCCCTGATTTGGGGGGGATGCTTTTACTCTTATGGCTTTGGGAATCAATTCTGCCCCTATTGCAAAGTCTGAAAAACTATGTACCTTATGGTGATAAGGGTCAAAGTGAATGCTGTTAAAATTCCTAAGTTACTTGACATGTTTTCAGATGCTTAGCCCAGAACGTGTTCTGTCTAATCCATTTCACGTGAGAAAGGAGTGGGGGGGGGAATCACTGTAGGAGAATTTTGTATTTCTCCTGTGGGTTCTTTTGCTGGGGGTCCTTGAATAAAATTGAAGACACAGGCTTGGAGCAAAAAGGTAGGCCTTTTTTGGATGACAAGTGTACACTTGGTCAGTCTCCCTCCTAGTGAGTGGAGAACTGCAACTTGGTACTGTTTGCCTGGGTTTTTTTATACGTTTCAGGACAAAGACTTTAGTGTCTACCAATCAGGATTTAACACATCAGAATGACATAGACATGACAGTATTACACAGGCATTTGCACAGGTATTGCATAGGTACTGTACTTTTCTGCATCGTGTTCTAGTGAATTTGGTGTTCTAATGAATTTGGCAATGTTCAGTACTTCACATGAAAGTACATTTTCACAGTGAGCTAAGCACTCCAGCTAATGAGCTAAGCATTTTAGCTATTCTGCAATTCATTCTATGTCTTAGAGGTACCGAGATATTCAGCACAGTGTTATCAATTGTTTTGAGTACAAGTAGTTCCAAACGACCAGCATAGTCAGGGAGACAGCTGCAAGAAGAAAAAGATCTGGCTTCCTACTAAACTATTAAAATATTATGAACCTTTATAGCTTTATAAAAGAATGTTTTTGCTTATTGATTATGTATATTGAGTTCCACATTAGCCATACATGTATGTATATATAAAATTCCCCATCATCATTATATTGTCTATTTTTAAAATAGACAAATCATTTCCTTCCCTTAACACCATCACAAATAGTATCAGGGGTCAATAGTATACCACATGTTTAAAAAACCCTTACAAACCTCATATATTCAAAATATTTTTCCTTGTTAAACCCTTCTTTGTGACCCAGCAAAACTGCCCCCTTCATAGCTATTATCTTGTGAAAATGTATTAATCCAGCTTTTGGGGTTACTGAGACCCCAACTGCAGCTGCAAATGTTTGCAGGCAACATCCATCTTCATTGCAGCAGGTGCCAGGCTTAATGGCAATTCTCAATCAAGGACCTTAAGTTGACCACTTTTCTCACAGAAAGATCTTTTCTTACAGCAATATATTTGCAAAATATGTTGCTGAGGATTGTCCTCTACAGCTCTGGGACATTACATCACTGGCCTATTTCAAAATAATCAGTACAGTCCTCAAGTTTGATAATTGGTTTCTGTGTTGAACTTGTGTGCACCCTGTGGGATGTGTTCACCAACACTCCCCCAATGCTTCATGCTAAATGAGAATACTACTACTCCAGGAGAGAGCAGGCTTTTCATCATGTATAATGTATTTTTTTTTATTGTTCTTACATGATATCAAGGAGCTGAATCTGAATCGTGTCACCCTCTAAACCTTGGGGAAAATTCACAATATTACATTTCACATAATATAAGGTTTTTAGACTGTTCTTATTATACAGCCACAAGACTGGCTATATACTATAGTCAGCATGGATTTTTCGCATTCTGCAATGTTAAATTGAAAATACCCCCATGCCATTCTGATACTTCCCATAAGCTCATTTCAAAACAAAACCTTACAAAACCTATAGTTCTGAACTCAGAAACTCTGACCGATGTGCTCATTCTTTCATCTTCTGGAGGAGCTTCAATTCTGATACCATGTATATACCCAACGTATATTACACCGATTACAATGGAAGAATGTTGGGGTCCAAATCAGTAATTGACGTAAGTGGTGTTGTCACAACTCACAATCCATTTACAACAGATATGCTTGCTGCCCGTGCTGTAACTGGTTGTGACACAACCACATCACTTGCTGGAATTCGTAAAGGCCGCATGTTGAACATTCTTCATATGTTTAAAGTGACGCTTAAAGCAGTTGGTGACCCTGCTTCAGAAGAAACAGTTGTAATGAAACAGTGTGACACTTTTGTTGCTGAGCTATACAGCCAAGAGGAGACCTTGACAGAAGCGTGCTGGTTTGTAGAAGCTTATAGCCAGCAAAACTGTAACAAACATGCCAACACTTTATAAGTTCCTTCCAACATTTGTTGCTCTGCAGCATCACTTTAAATGAGCACATTTCCAAATACCACTATGGAAGTCTGCTCATCTAATTAGTTCATCTCCAGTGGGCCCTCTGGATTTTGGATGGGAGATTTTGTCAACCACAAGAGAGGAGTACACACCTTGAAGCTGCCCTGAGGTACCCCTCTAGCACCTAACATGGTACTGAATCTTATCAGATGTTAATGCAACAAAGGATGTAGTTGTGCATGTGGATACAGTAAAGTCCACTTAAGATGTACAACATTCTGCACTTGCCAAGGTGAATACAATAATGGAAATATACATGATGATCTGGACGACAGCGATGAGGATATTTGTACTGATACTTAAAATTAATAATGGAAATAACTATAGTAATTTAATTCTTAAATTCAGTCATAGAAATATCTTCTAATGCTCAAAAATACCATCCAAAATTGTAGATGCATTAATTGGAATACTGTTTTTTTACTGGAATACTGCTTTTTTATTTGAATGTAGGCAACCTGATTACCACTTTTTGAGAAGTGCCCCCCCCCGCACAGTATCCTTGGATCCACAACTGATCAGTGTTCTCAACATTCTTAAATAAGTTTGAGATGCTTATCATCCAAATTCGATGAGTCTTATGCAGGTGAATAAAATGAAGTATAAAAGAAAAAAAGGTTCAGTCTGCTATATTGAGAAATTTAGAATTGAAATTGTGGAATTTCCCTAAGGTTTAGCGAGTGGCATTCTTCAGATTTGGATTCAGCACCTCAAAATCATAAAAGAACAGTAAAAAATCTTTATATATGATGAAAAGCAAGGTTCAGCTAGAAAATGGCCCTTTCCCCCCCGGAATACTATTAGTGCCTTTCAAAGGAAGATTTCTAGTGAGGCAGTATATGCCAACCAAACCCACAAAGTATGGCATAAAATTCTGGCTGTGTTGCAGTTTCAAAACTACATATTTATGATGCAGATATCATGGAGATTAGGCAGACGCCAGCTGTTGGGTGCTTGTAGCATGCATTAAAAATGTGTCTATTAGCTCTGGCATTCCTAAACCATTGATCTTTTAGCATCCTGATTAATTCATGTTAATATTTTACTGTTATGTTTTTATGGATATGTTTTACGCTTTATGGTTATATTTTTTATTTTACTGATAGTAATCTTTCTTGATACTCTCAATCAAAGGTGGTATAGATATAGTTTTGTAAATATTCTAATTACCTATACATATTTATTTATTTATTTATTAGATTTATATCCCACCCTTCCTCCCGATTCAGGAGCCTCAGAGCTCACAAATGGCAATTGGATGCCATGGACCTCCCCGCCGGCTCCTCCTCTGCTGGCACGCCTTCCACAGGCTTCCATGAATTGGATTGCTCTGCCTGATAAAATGTTATAATTTTATTTATTTATTTATTTAACATAATTTGTATACCAATTAATTATGGTATACAACCTCTAAGTAAAACCTCTGCGTTGTTTACAAAGAATATAAAATATACATTAAAACAGTCAATAAAAGTAAAAGTTAAAAATGTTTTTTTAAAAAATAAAAATGTAAATAAAATAAACAGATTAAAAATATACATTATAAACTAAAATTACAGATTAAAATACACGTCAAGTTTGCATGTTTGGGTAGGCTTGCCTAACCAAAAAAGTTTTTACAAGGTGCTGAAAAGAGTACAGCGAAGGCTATACTCACAATTGACTTTCATTTTATAATATAAAATGACCCCTGTTTTATATCTGAATTTGTACTGATTCATACTGAAACTTAACATAAATTTGTTCCACTCATCTAGACATCCTAAAAATATTTAACAATTTTATAACAGAATTATAGATATGGCTTCCCTGAAAATAAACAGCACTTAAGGCATTTCGTTAAAATATTTTTCATATCTCAACTGATAACTCAGTGAAAATAATTACTTTAAGCTTTAGAATAATTATCACTCTTTAGTGAAAGAGTGAGAAAGAGATTTAAGCAGGTGGGGACTGCATGTGCAGTACTAAATTCAGCCACTTACAACTTTCAAATTAAGAAAAGTGCTCATTTTTAGTTAAAATGGCTATCAATGGAATATAAAAAACTCTTCAATAGAATACAGATGATTGACACCATGAATGATAACAACTCTTTTTCAAGTCTGTTTCTCAGCTGTTTTAACCACTTTTTAAAAAAATAGCCTTCAGAATTTGGCTCATGTACTAACAGTCTACTCTATTTCAGATCTTCAGCTGGAATCGCTCTGTAAAAACTGCAGTGAATCTAAACCTATATGTTTGTTGCTTCCCCCCCATGCATTAAAAGCTTTATTTTAAAAATAAATTAATATTCTTAATTTTAAAAATCTTAATTTTTGACTCATTGTGCCTTGTATAAAGTGAAACTTGAGATTTCAGTTATCAAGCTCCAAAAGAAAAAGCAAGTTAATTATAATAATAAAAATATACACACTACTATAATGGAATATAATCAGGTTTTGTTTCAAAATTGACCTCTTTTTAAATGCATTCAAAATAGTATGTAGCTCCAAAGTGCAAGAAAACTCTGAAGTGGATGAATTGAGTGACCTAGAGCATGAATTCTACTGAATGATATTAATTTCATTTTTTTAAAAAGGAAAAGATGACAAAATCTTATTCAGTTGTTAGAGCATGCCATTCAGACAAAAGAAAAATGGAATATCAGTAAAACACAGCATAAGTTAATGTAGCATTATCTGGCTTATTTATTAGTGTTATAATTTTAGCAAGAAGGTCCAAAGGGCATTTGTAGCTAAGAATCGGGCAGAGCAATTTTCAATCCACCGTGCTTTGATGTAGCAGAGCTATCCCTCTCTGCCCAGCTCTGCTGGTGGGTGGCCTCCATGGCTGCAGATGTCCCAATTTCACCTGCTAAAAGCACAAGCAGGCAGAAACTACCATTACCAATATACCCAGCAGTAGTTGACTCCTAAGCTGATCTAGCTAACAGTGGTGTGTCTGGGCTGGACCTCTGTTCTGTGACAACATAGAGCTGGCGCAGCAGAAATTTTTTACTGCCCTCTCACCTTTTGCTGTGACCAGCACAAGCAACAGGAGTTGGAACGCAGCAGTGACTCTTCCCCTCCAGTCAGTCTTGCTGCTTCCCAGCTGGGAGTTAGGATTGCTCTCATTTTTTCTTGTCTCTTTCTTGTGTGTGCTAAGGTTGGGTTCTGTTAGGGGCCTTAACATCCCACAACTGATCCATAACCAGTAACACTGTTGTAGGATCAGTCTTCTTATGGACAGTTTTCCAAACAAGAAGAGATACATCAGAGAAAGCAACCACAGCAGCAGAAAGTAGCAACATGATCTTGTGTGCATTTGACTGGGCTGCCTCTTTCAGTAGAGCCTTCACTACTCAAATAGCGCCATCTACTGCCCAACAGGAAGATAATTTGATGACAGTCTAAACTAGTCCTCCAACCTTTTAATTTTTTTAGAAAATGGTGGACACTGGGATTTGGAACCTTAGGAGGAAAAAAACCCAATGTCAAGGTATGAATTATGTTCCCTCTCTATCCCCATTACAGTATTTTAATACTTCAATAAGAAAATTTCTAATTATGTTTCTATGCTTGAAATAGAAATCGTTATTTATATTTTGATTCCAAGCACAAAAGTTGATGAGTTAACACAAGCTCAATTTTAGCTCCAGGAGAGGTAATGTTTTGTTGTAGCTTATTTCAAAAGACAAAACATTTGTCTCCCGAACTGGCTTTCATTGCTCTAGTTGACATTTCTGTTGCCTTTGATTAAGAACTTCATTAGGATAATACTGCATGAACTGGGTGTAAAATGCTAACCAAATACAGCAAAACACTGCCAATGCAATTCTGTAAAGACAAAATGATCATGATATGGGGAACAAAAATACAGCAGCTTTCATTTGGATCACAGTGATGGCAAATCAGGGAATAAACATGATGTTTGGGTTATATTCCCCTGCTGGGTAATAACTTGCAGTTCACTGTTTATATAGAACACTTTTAGAGAACTCATTTAAGTATCTGTTGGTTTTATAACAGTCAATTACCTAACAAGATCACATCACAAAGACTTCTGTGACATCATGACACACAGCAGGTGATGGCTGAAAAATCTATATGTTTGATGTCTATAGTATTAAATGTACAGCATTACTTTTGAAAAGAAGGATCCCAGTAATGAAGTACTGTTGTTTTCAAGAACAACTTACTGGACAGCTACAACTATGAATATCTTATTTCTTGAGTAAATATTCTCACTTATAAATTGTCATTCACATATACTACAAGAAAAACTGGAGGATGGGACAAAAACTCATCCCCACAAGGACCTGCTTACTTTAAGGATACTCTGTGGAGGTTGGGTTTTTTATAGAATTCTGTAGTATTAATTTGTTAGTTTATTGCTGTTTTTTAAAAAAAGAAAGGTTGCTTAATTATACTGATGGCAAATAATGAGAGGTATTTTTAAGTCATGCTGAAATCAATGGTACTTAGGAATACAAACATTTTTGTGTACCATCTCCCACTTAGCACTGTTGATTTTATGTCAGTTTGTAACAGTATTTTTGCTGGTTTTATGACTTGAACTGAAAGTAAAGACAGACAAAAAGTATGAATGATTATAAACTGAACGACTCTGCTATAAATATAAATCTAGACTGAGTGCTTTGTTCGTTAATGTAGACTACATTGTATGGATTGAATGAAGTTTTATCACAGTACTGGGTTAATTGGCTTACCAATGCCATGATATCTGTGTTAATATCCACAACTGGTTTTTTTTAATGAGTGGCAACTGTGAATAATGTAATTACCATTTTCTGTACTTTTCTGCATTTAATTTCCTTCAGACTTCACTGTTTTCTATTGGCCCCCACCCTATCCATACAGATAAGATACACACACACACATTCACCTACAACGCAGCATAAAACTTCATGAATATGATGAAGTGGACTGTAGTTCACAAAAACATATCGTTCCCAACCTTTGGGTCCCCAGATGTTGCTGGATTACAACTCCCATCAGGCCCAGTCAGCATGGCTAATGGTTAGGAATTATCGGAACTGTAGCCCAGCAACATATGAGGACCTAAAGGTTGAGAAAGATTGACTTATACTATATGCTATGTGACTCTGTTGTTATTGTATGATACAAGAATTCATGTTTCACAGCTACCATTGCATGTCATACATTCATTTTGATCCCCATTCTCCGCAGCATATTTTTTCTACTGCTGTTAAATAAAGGTCACTTTATTTTCTAATTTTAAATTTGTTATAAAACCTTCCCTCATATCCCCAAGACGTATGCTTTAGTTCTGTTCATGGAAAAGTTATAAGCTGGGTTTTACAGAACTATCTATCTATCTATCTATCTATCTATCTATCTATCTATCTATCTATCTATCTATCTATCTATCTATCTATCTATCTATCTGTCTGTCTGTCTGTCTGTCTGTCTGTCTGTCTGTCTGTCTGTCTGTCTGTCTGTCTGTCTGTCTGTCTGTCTGTCTGTCTGTCTGTCTGTCTGTCTTGTCTGTCTACCTGATCCTCACCTCTCAGCCTTCTACCCTACCACATATACAGATAAATAGCTTAGTTCCAGGTCACCTTAATTTTTATTCTTTCATGAAATCTTTTTTTCCTTTCCCTCAATTTATTGGCCCACATCCAATCCATCACTGCCTCCAAGCACAGGTTCAACACTTCAACTGCCTCCCTGATTCCCATGGAAAAGAGAGGTAACGCTGGGTGTCATCTGCACCTCACTCCAAATCTCCTGATGACAGCACCTAGTGGCTTCATATAGATGTTAAATAGCATGGGGGACAGGATGGAATCTTGTGCAACCCCACAAGATAATTTCCATGGTGCTGAACAGTAGCCTCCCATAACTACTTTTAGAAAGCAACTCTGCAGGTATGAACAGAATCACTGAAGCACAGTGCCCCCAACCCCCACCTCCTCGAGACATTCCAGGAGGATATCATGGTCAACAGTATCTGAGAAACCAAGTAGAATGAGAGACCAAGTAGAATGAGCAGGATTGCATTCCTCTTGTGTCTTTCCCAACAGATGTCATCAACCACGGGGACTAATGCAGTTTCATTGCCATGGCCAGACCTGAAGCCAGACTGGAACAGATCTAAGTAATCAGTTTCTTCCAGCATGCTTGAAGCTGGACCACCACACTTTCTCAAGCACCTTGCTGAAAAAGGAGATATTTGCCACTAGGTGATAGTTGTTTAACACTTCTAGGTCCAGGGAGGTCTCTTTAAGGAAAGGATGCACCACCACCTCCTTCAAAGCAGATGGTATCTCCCCCTCCTCCAGTAAAGCATTCATCACTCCCTGGAACCACCCAATCAGTCCCCTACAGCTAGTTCCAAGCAGCCAGGATTGGCAAGAGTCAAGGGGGCAAGTAGAGGGTCGCACTTCTTCAAGTAGCTTGTCCATATCCTCAGGTCGCAATAATTGAAACTAATCCAATAGAGGTGGAACAGGCAGTGCTCTGGATGCCTCAGTTACACTTGCTCTAACTGTGGCATCCAACTCTGTCTGAATCCGATCAATTTTGTCCCTAAAGTGCCTTGCAAAGTTGTTACAGCAGGGCTCCAAGGGCGTCAGAGCCGCACTCTCTTGGCCTATGACAAAAGCCCATTCACCACTCAGAAAAGCTCTGCTGGCCAGCTACTTGCAGACGCAATGGTGGCAGAGACGTAAGCTTTCTTCTGCCAGCACTGCCATGTAGTAGGCACGATAGTGCAGCCTTACCCAGACTGCGATTTGTGTCACCTGCCCTCCAGCTGCCAATCCTCTATGATCACATAGATGGAGGAAGAACCAGGCCCCTTAAGCACTATCATGCTCCTGGCTCTGCTCCAATGTCTGTACATTAGGAAAAACATATGACATTTGTACAAATGTAGGCACTCCAGCGGATCTGTAGTCCTGATCATGTAGAGCATACAACTATATGCACATAGGTGCTCCTTCTCATACATCCCAATGTGTGGATTTTGGGAATAGAGGAAAGTGGTAACATTCCACATTCCATTGGATGTATATCCAGACTCTCTGACTTCCATAAGCCTAGCTGCTATATACGTTAAGAGCCCTAGCAACTGTGGACAAGGCAAGAGAAACAAATTCAGGTAGGATAAGGCTATCAATGGCTACTAGCCATAATAGTTGTGTACTACCACCAGCTTCAGAGTTGTTATGCCTCTGAATAACATTCATGCCTCCGAATAACATTGCTGTGATTCACAAGTGGGGAGAGTGTGGTTGAACTCATGACCTGCTTATTTATTTATTAAATTTATATCCCCATCTGCTTTCTTCCCGAAGGAGCCCAGGCTTGCAAGCTTCCCATAGGCATCTGGTTGGCTACCGTGAGAAGTGAAGGTTGCTGAACTAGATGGATCTTTGGTCTGATCCAGGAGGGCTCTTCTTTTGGAGTATTTTGACGAAAGCAACATATAGTGATGGATATACTGAATATCTACGACAATTGTTTGACAAAAGATCTATATTTATTTATTTATTTAAACCACCCTTCATCACATGAAATCCTAGGACAGTTTACAAATATGTCTAATTAAAACAATAAAAATAGTAGGCAGTATTCATTTAAATAACAGCAGTAGCACAAGGGTTAATACTAGTGCATTGGAACTTTCCTTCTCTTCCCCCACAACCCCCTAAATCTCCTCCCCATGCACACATCCTAAGAATATTCGGAGATGGCACAGGACACACGTGGGGCGAGAACAGAGCTTGGAAAAGTTACTTTTTAAAACTACAACTCCCATCAGCCCCAGGCAGCAGGGCCACTGGATTGGGCTGATGGGAGTTGTAGTTCAAAAAAGTAACTTTTCCAAGCTCTGGGCGAGAATAAAGGGGATGTCCCATTGCACTAGCACTAATCCTTGCACTATAGCTATTACCACCAAGTGTGTATCATTCAATGGTAAATAAAAACCCATTACATACAAATGTCACCATTGAAACAAAATACACAGAAACAGAAGTTCACCCAGTGATGTATAATGTACAGTGCATTACAGGCCCTTTTCTTCTCATTATTTATAATTTTCTACAACTGGAATGAGCTGGAATATCAGGTGCAGTCCCACGAAGGCTATGTATATGCTGTGGTCACTAAATGCAGAATAATTAATCAACAGCATTATTTATATAACATATCAAACTTGTGCTGCTAAGCTAGTGGCATTTTAATTATTATTTTATTTGAACAAATGAATTTATGCTAGTTCTATTCCAAGGGTAGCTAATCCATTAGACACCAGCTCCCATCAGCAGTAGCCAGTATAGTCAATGGTCAGGGATGATGGGAATTGTAGTCTAACATCTGGTTAGTCACTCCTGCTCTATCTAACATCAGTCTTCCATGCAGCCTGTGGAGACTCCACTTAGTCCTAAATTATAATCTAAAAGCACATGATGCAGCAAAGCACAGTTGCTCAAGCTAAACTAGTCTCAGTGTCTGGATAGGAGACAATCTGGGAATCTTCCTTAAGCTCCATGGTGGAAGAAAGGTGGGATCATAAATGTCTTATAGTTCTTTGGATCCTGGCCATCATCTACAATGATGGCATTTAGCCTGCATTATAGAAAGACACAGCATAACAAGGTCTTAAGCTATCAGACCTAGAATTGAATTCCCAGAGATATTAAGAATTATAAATTAATAAATGTGATTCAAGATCTTGGTTAAAGCAATTTTATTTTTATAGATTTTCACAGTCTTGTCACACTGCAACCTATCAGCTATTTCAGCTAATGCAGAAGTTCAGCAGAGAAAAAGATTTAAGTTATGCTAAGAGTATATGTTCTACTTAATTTAAAGTTTCTGTACAACAAGGGAAGGAGAATGTCTAAAACATTGAAACATAAATGGGAGATTATGTATTAAAATACAGAAGGCCATGTAGCTTGAAATTTGGTCTCATTTGATGTTGACAATGGAAGTTTTACTATTCACTCTAGCAGAACAAAATTTATAAAACCTAGCAAGATGACATTTTCCAGAACAGAAAGGATATCTCAATGACAATTTTTATTGCTTTCTGAACTCATGGAGTGAAAGCAAGTATCAAATTAATTATAAAATGGGGTGTTTGACGTACAAAAAGGTGACAGCTTTATAAAGACTTTCATTTTTGTTATCTTCAGGTGGTACAAGCATCACAGTATGACATACCTCATGGAAAAATCACAATAAAGCATTTCAAGCTCTGATTAAAAGTTCCTTCCAGAAATTTCACACACATATATATTTCACAAGCTGCAGAAGATTCCCAGCAAGTATGTTTTACATCTGTTGTGAGACACTGGACAGTGACTGTGGAGCGGTACGACAATGGAACCAGTTACCTAGGGAGGTGGTGGGCTGTCCAACACTGGAGGCATTCAAGAGGCAGCTGTCAGGTATGCTTTCAGTTGGATTCTTGCACTGAGCAGGGGGTTAGATTTGATGGCCTTGTAGGCCCCTTCCAATTCTACTATTCCATGATTCTATTACAGACTTTGAAAATGTGAGTAATTTAGAGTTTTTTTAAATAAGCTCAGTGCCAGCTCCATGTTTTAGAAGGTCCTTCGGCAATACTCCGAATTACTCGGCAATACTCAGCAATTTTATATTGTATTATCTCAAATAACTAACTATTTATAAGAGTTACTAAGGTCATGACACCAAATATATCCATACAGTATGTGACATTAAATGTATTTCCAAAACAACCTTGTGAGATAGGTTGGGTAAGGAAGAGACTGGGCTAAGGATGGGAATTTTTTAACCCCACTCTCTCTGATCCTAATCTCTCTAATTGCTACACCACACTACCACACAGTTACTATGTAAAATTTCACACATAGTAATTATTTCACTGAAGACTGTCATACAGACTTTGAATTTTGTCATGCTTGAGTGCAATGCTCCAACGTGTGGCTTCTTTTAGAGGAAGTTTTTTTATATAAGACTACTGTCTCCATTTAAGTTAATGATTGTGTCAAGGTATTGATAATCCTTGAAAAGTTCAATGTTATTGTCAACTTTAAAGTTACATAAATCTGTTGTCATTATTTTAGTCTTCTTGACGTTCAGCTTGTAGTCCTGCTTTTGTGCTTTCCTCTTTAACTTTTACCAGAATTCATTTCAAATCATTACTGGTTTCTGCTAGTAGTATGGTATTATCTGCATATCTTACATTACTGCTACTTATTGATATTTCTCCCTCCAATTTTCACACCTTCATCTTGGTCCAATCCCGCTTTCCATATGATATGTTCTGCATATAGATTAAACAAATAGGGTGATAAAATACACCCCTGTCTCACACCCTTTCTGATCGGGAACCAGTCAGTTTCTCCATATTCTGTCCTTACAGTAGCCTCTTGTCCAGAGTATAGGTTGTGCATCAAGACAAACAGATGTGGTAGCATCCCCATTTCTTTTAAAGCATTCCATAGTTTTTCATGATCTACACAATCAAAGGCTTTCCTTTAATCTATAAAGCAGAGGGTGATTTTCTTCTGAAATTCCTTGGTCTGTTCCATTATCCAACGTAAGTTTGCGATATAATCTTCCTTTTCTAAATCTAGCTTGGATATCTGGCATTTCTTGCTTCATATATGGTAAGAGTCTTTATTGTAGAATCATTATTACTTTACTTGCATTGGATATTAAGGCAATACTGCATTCCCTGGGATCCCCTTTCTTTGGAATTGGGATATATATTGAACGTTTCCAGTCTGTGGGCTATTATTTAGTTTTCCATATTTGTTGACAAATTTTTGTCAAAAATTTGGACAGACTCAGTCTCAGTAGCTTGTAGCAACTCTACTGGTATGCCATCAGTTCCTGGTGATTTGTTTCTTGCAAGTATGTTAAGAGCAGCTTTCACCTCACATCCCAAAATTTCTGGTTCTTATATGGTTCCTCTGTGAATGGATCTGTCATCCTGTCATCTCTTTTATAGAGTTCTTCAGTGTATTGCTTCCATCTTCTTTTTATTTTATCTTGGTCAGTCAGTGTGTTTCCCTGTTGATTATTCAACATCCCTACACTTGGTTTAAATTTCCCTTTAATTTCTCTAATCTTTTGGAATAGGGCTCTTGTTCTACCTGTATTGTTGTCCTCTTCTATTTCTATACAATAACTATTTGATAGTTCTCTTTCTCCCTATGTGCTAGTCGCTGTATTATTGCATTTAGGGTTCTGACCGTGTTTCTATCTCCTTTTGCTTTTGCTTTCCTTCTGTCTAATCATTTTAAGAGTTTCTTCAGTCATCCATTGCGGTTTTTATTTTTAACTAGTGGTATTGTCTTTTTGCATTCTTCCCTGATAATGTCTCTAACTCCAATCCATAGTTCTTCTGGTTCTCTATCAACTAAAGCCTCAAATCTGTTCCTTATTTCACCTTTATATTCTTCTGTGATGTTATTCAAATTGTATTTTGGCATTATGATTGCTTTATTCTGATTTATTCTGATTATGATCAGATTTATTCTGATTTTCGATACGACCAGTTCATGATCTGTATCACAGTCTGCTCCTGGTCTTGTTTTTGCAGAAAGTATGGGACTTCTTCATCTTCTGCTACCAATTATATAATCAATTTGATTCCTATATTGACCATTTGGTGATGTCCACATGTACAGTCTTTTTGGTTGTTCAAAAAATGTGTTTGCAAGAAACAAACTATTGGCTCCACTGCTCTGCCCACTCTGTATCAACCTCCCCACTGCTTTGCTTCTCCTCCTCATTAGGAAGTTTTTCTGAATTTATGTCATAAATTTTGACAATAAGCATGTTTTAGGTAATGTATTTTGCCTGCCTTCTTATTGGGTATGTAAGGATGTGGTGTTTCTGAGAAGAGTAGAGTGGTCTCCAAACCACTTGAATCAAACATAATTTCACCATATCTAATCTAGCCATACATTAATATTAATTTGTACCTCCTGGTTTGTGTGGATCAGAGCATAGTTATTAAACAATTTTGACACTCCTGTTGTCTGAATACTGTGCCATAGTTCTTGACTCAAAACATGTTACCAAAATGTGCTTTAAAAAATCATATTTTGCAAAAATAAATAAATTCAAAAGTACATATTTGAATAAAAATTTAAATGTGGATTTTCACGTAAATAAATAAAAAAATTAGACAATTAATATGGAAATAGGACAGAAGAGGCTTATGAATGAACGCAAGCAAAAGTGACAAACACACACACACACCAGAAACAGACCGATTTATCCAACCTTATGTGGGTGCCCCTACACAACTTATTTCTCTTTAAGAAATTCTAAAGAGTTATAACTATTAATCTGGCAGACATAGACCCATAAGACAGTACAAAACAAAACAAAAAAGTATGTGGTGTTCTTTATTCATCATTCTATTAGCACATTCTCATTTCTCTCTGTTACCTACAGTATCTTATGTTTGAGATTTGGTCTTGGAATCTTGGTGGGGTGTGATGTGAAGGCCTGGGGGGGAGAATTGGAAAAAATTGTGGGGAGGGAGGGTTTCTCCCTTTTCCCCTTAATTTTTCAGGAAAAAACAACAACAAAAGCTTTGGGGGAAAATCCACCCCCCCCAAGTCTTCACATCTCAGTGTGGATCTGTACCAAGATTCTAAATGATGTATTTTTGGGTTCTATCTTACACTGGAAACTCATTAAACCTTTTCCCTTCATGTCCCTCTCATTTTTATAAGGCACCCAGGAAAACAATTTAATTTTCTTTTGGGTGAGCATTGTTGTGTCATCCCTTGCAGTACAATCTTATGCATGCTTTCTTCAAAGTAAGTTTAGTGGGGCATACCCCCAAGTAGAAGTCTAGAAATCACAGTATCAAAATCGTACTACATTCCTATCTCCCCTTTTGTTTAAATTTTTTATATAAATTGCCTAGATTGGCAAGTTCTATATAAAGAAACTAAAAAATATGTTGCAGTTTTCCAGTCAGAGAACAAATGCAGTATCTTGTGCTCAGGCGTTTTAGAACACAAGCATCAGGTTTTTTGGCTACAAGCTTGTTGCAATGGTAACACACAAACTGGAAATCAATTATGTTGTGTTTATGTAATGAAATCATGAAATCCCTTCAGACCAGTTTCATTGTATGTTCTATATAAGAGTCCAATCAGCTATTCCCATGTTGTACAGTGTCAGTTTCTGTGCATTTTCCTGCATTTGCCATCCAAATTGCTTACTTCAGATTTCCTCCAGAATAAAAGTTACCATCAAAATACTTATTTTAGCATTTTTCTGTGCTATGCCCCACTGTGAAAATGCAGACCAATTGGTTAAAATGCACTATCCAATAGCGTCATAAACAAATACAACCATTAATTGACTAATCCTGTGGGAGAAGTAACTCTATTCCAAGATATACTATGGGGAGGGGGGGTGACACTAATCTGTTCAAGTTTCTAAATCATCATCATCAACAACATAATTATATCCAGAAATCAATCTTAAGCATAAATGATGAAGAGACTGTGTGATATCCAGCTGCCCTATTCAAAGGAGATCCATTAAACCCATTGATTTAAATCAGCCTTTCCCAACTAGTGGGCCACCAGATGTTGTTGGATCACAATTCCCATCTTTCCTGACTATTGGCAATGCTAGCTGAGGCTGATGGGAGTTGTGGTCCAACAACATCTGGTGGCCCACTAGTTGGGAAAGGCTGATTTAAATGGATGTATTCTGAGTATAATGACTAACATTAGATATTACCCACTATATTTGTTACTTATAGGATAGGCCTAATGACAACAGAAGATTTATGTAACTATAAAGTTGACAATGAGGACATTGAACTTGTCAAGGATTATCAATACCTTGGCCTAGTCATTAAAAAAATGCTATAGCCAGCGCAGATTTTTCACATTCCGCAATGTTAAATTGAAAATACCCCCAAGCCATTCTGATGCTTCCCATAAGCTCATTTCGAAACAAAACCTTACAAAATTTATAGTCCTGAACTCAGAAATGCTTGCTTAACAACCCTCTCAATTTTCATGGCGATACACAAAACAGTCAGAGAGAGTAGACAGTTCAAAGTGTAAAAAGAGAGGGGGAAAACCCAGAGCCCTTTTGGACTTTTTTCTCTGAGAGTTCTCATAATCTGTTGAAATTCATTAAAAATCAGCCATGTTCACAGAGTACCTGGAATCCTAATACCGAACTTGCCCCATACTCTGACCTTCAACTTCTGCAGTTTAAAAGTTAAAAAAAATGCCTAGCTGATTTTTAATTAATTTAAGAAATTTTGGCTGGAACCCTATGATAATGTTGGGCATGCTCAGTAAGAACCAACTGTCAGCATTCTAAAAGCCAGACTCCCAGCTGCGGGGCTTGCCTAATCAGGAGGCCACACCCACACCAGACTTTGATTTCACTTGAGACACTCATTGCTTCCCTCAGAATCCTGGGAAGTGTAGTTTGTCAAGGGTGCTGAGAGGAGACTCCTGTTCCACTGAGAGAGCTCCAGCGGTCAGACTGGTTTAACAGTCAGCCACTCTGATTGAAGGTCTGTGAGGGGAACAGGGCGTCTCCTAGCAACTCTCAGCACTCTTCACTAACTACACTTCCCAGGATACTTTCAGAGAAGCTATGACTGTCCAAAGTGATATAAAGGTCTGATGTGGATGTGGCCAGGGACAGCTTTGGTTTAAATTTGGGTGGGAGGCTACATGTGCCTGCTGTAGAATAAAAAGGTGGGGGAAATGCT
This sequence comes from Rhineura floridana, assembly GCF_030035675.1. Classification (NCBI taxonomy): domain Eukaryota; kingdom Metazoa; phylum Chordata; class Lepidosauria; order Squamata; family Rhineuridae; genus Rhineura; species Rhineura floridana. Next base: position 47,399,988 of record NC_084483.1, read on the forward strand.
GAAAAGCAATGATACTGTTCACAAAGTTTTCCTTTTTGAAAGGAAAAGGGCTTCCCTTCTGCCCAGTGCCCACCCACCCAATATCCTTCTCCTCCTCTCCCTGCCCCTCCCCCAGGTCACTGTTGGACTATGACCTGGGAGACCAGGGTTTGAATCGCCACACAGCCATGAAGCTCACTGGGTGACCTTGGGCCAGTCACTGCCTCTCAGCCTCAGAGGAAGGCAATGGTAAACCACCTCTGAATACCGCTTACCATGAAAACACTATTCATAGGGTCAACATAAGTAGGGATCGACTTGAAAGCAGTCCATTTCCATTTTCAAACATGATTGCACAGAACTCAAAAAGTATGCAAATGATCAAACCCACCCTCCCTTCTCCTCCCTCCTATCCCCTCCTTCTTGTCCTTCCCTCCCCCTTCCTTTGCCCCTCCATCCCCATCCCCTTCCAATCCCCTCCTCCCCATCCTCTTCCTCCTCCCCATGGTCAGTTTTACCTATCTTAAGCATGATTGCATGGAAGTAAATACTATTGAACTCTATAAGCATGCAAATGATCAAACCTGCCCTCCCCTCCCCCTTCCTTTGCCCCCCTCAAATATGCTCCTTCCCCCTCCCCCTCTTCTTCCCCCATGGTCAGTTTTTCGTATCCTAACCATGATTACATAGGAGTAAATCCCATTGAACTCAATAAGTATGCAAATGATCAACCTGCTTTTCCCCTCCTTCCCCTCTCCTCTCCCTTCCTCCTCCCTTCCCCTCTTCCTTCTTTCTCCTCCCCTACCCACTCCAGTCCTCCCTCCCCCCGGTCAGTTTTACCTATCCTAAGCATGATTGCACGGGAGTAAATTGCACTGAATTCAATAAACATGCAAGTGATCAAACCTGTCCTTCTCCTCCCCTCCCCCTCCTGCCTGCTCCCATCCCAGTCCTCCCCTTTGCCTTCCCTCCCTCCTCCTCCTCCTCCTCCCCTCCCCATCCCCTGTGGTCAGTAAATCCCACTGAACTCAATAAGCATGCAAATGATCAATCCATTCTCAGCAAACGTGGACAGGATCCCATTTCTTATCTCCTGGATTAAAAAGCAGGAAAATTCACTAATAGGCAAAATATCTGTGGGCTATAGGTACATTCTTAAACCACAAAGTTTTTGCTTATTAGTGAATCTATTTAATACATTATTGTTCATTATGACTCACGAGTCATGCATCCAATTTACAGCTTATTATTTCCCACTGAAATAATGTTTTCCATATGGTATCTCCAACGCAGTGCACAATTTGTGTTTTTTAAAAAACTTACTTCAAGCACATGTTGGGCAAAGATTCAGGAGATGTCTCTTCAACCACAATATTCTACTTTATTAGAAGCCCAATAATGAGCCTAATGTGACTTCTCCTCTCTGAGTATTTGTAGTCTAAAATTATTACAAATCAGTAAAATCATATTAAATAATAAAATACTGTACAAATATCTGAACTAAAAGTACTAAGTTCAGTAGGTATTGTGGTTACATTTTTATTATGTAATAAAAGTACTATAACTATAAGTTTATCATCTTAACAGAAAAAAATGAATTATTATATATTATGCCATAATTTACAAACAGAAACACAAAGCAGTTCAACTGATAAAGGGGACTACACACATTTATTAATATGCCTCATGTTTGTTCAATTTGCAGTTTCTATTGAAATTACACAGCTTTAGTAAAACCTCATTATATTGCATATTATACAGCCATGAGAGTGGCTGTATACTGTAGCCAGCCTGAATTTTTCCCATTCCGCAATGTTAAATTGAAAATACCCCCATGCCATTCTGATACTTCCCATGAGCTCATTTCAAAAGATAACCTTACAAAACTTATACTCCTGAACTCAGAAACGCTTGCTTAACAACCATCTCAATTTTCATTGTGAGAAACAAAACGCCTAGAAAGAATAGAGTTCAAAGTCAAAAGAGAGAGAGGAAAAACCCAGACCCCTTTTGAAATTTTTCTCAGAGAGTTCTCATAATCTGTTAAAATTCATTAAAAATCAGCCACTTTCACAGAGTACCTGGAATCCTGTTACTGACCATACCCCATACTCCGACCTTCATCGTCTGCAGTTTAAAAATTAATTAATTAATAAATTTTGCATTTAACTGAATGATGTTAGGCATGCTCAGTAAGAACCAACTGTCAGTGTTCTAAAAGCGAGACTCACAGCTGCTGGGCTTGGCACACCAGACTTTGATTTCACTTGAGACACTCATGGCTTCCCTCAGAGAATCCTGGGAAGTGTAGTTTGTCAAGGGTGCTGAGAGGAGACTCCTGTTCCACTGAGAGAGCTCCAGCGGTCAGACTGGTTTAACAGTCAGCCACTCTGATTGAAGGTCTGTGAGGGGAACAGGGCGTCTCCTAGCAACTCTCAGCACCCTTCACTAACTACACTTCCCAGGATACTTCGAGAGAAGCCATGACTGTCCAAAGTGATATAAAGGTCTGGTGTGGATGTGGCCAGGGACAGCTTTGGTTTAAATTTGGGTGGGAGGCTACATGTGCCTGCTGTAGAATGAAAATCGTGGGGGAAATGCTGAAATGTAATAATACTGTTCACAATGTTTTCCTTTTGGAAAGGAAAGGGGGTTCCCCTCTGCCCAGTGCCCATCTACCCACCCAATCTCCTGTCCTCCCCCTCCTCCAACCTTCCCTTCCCCTCCCCCAGGTCACTGTTGGACTATGACCTGGGAGACCAGGGTTCGAATCCCCACACAGCCATGAAGCTCACTGGGTGACCTTGGGCCAGTCACTGCCTCTCAGCCCCAAAGGAAGGCAATGGTAAAATCACCACTGAATACCTTTCACCATGAAAACACTATTCATAGTGCTGCCATAAGTCAGGATCGACTTGAAGGCAGTCCATTTCCATTTTCAAACATGATTGCACAGAAATAAATCCCATTGAACTCAAAAAGTATGCAACTGATCAAACCCACCCTCCCTTCTCCTCCTTCCAATCCCCTCCCTCTTGCCCCTCCTCATCCCCATCCAATCCCCTCCTTCCCCCTCTCCTTCCCCTACCCATGGTCAGTTTTACCTATCCTAAGCATGATTGCGTAGGACTAAATAACATTGAACTCAATAAGCATGCAAATGATCAAACCTGGCTTTCCCTACCTTCTTCTCTCCCTTCCTCCTCCCCTCCCCTCTTCCTTCTTCCTCCTTCCCTGCCCACTCCAGCCATCCCTCCCTCCCCCCTCATCAGTTTTACCTATCCTAAGCATGATTGCATGGGAGTAAATCCTACTGAACTCAATGAACATGCAAATAATCAAATCTGTGCTTCTCCCCTCCCCTCCTTCCTGCTCCCCTTCCCCTCCTCCCTTCTGCCCTTCCTCCGCTCCCTCCTCCTCCCTCCTCCCCATCCCCTGTGGTCAGTTTCACTTATCCCAAGCATGACTGCAGGGGAGTAAGTCCCACTGAACTCAGTAAGCATGCAAATGATCAATCCATTCTCGGCAAGCTTGCACAGGATCCCATTTCTTACCTCCTGGATTAAAAGGCAGAGAAATTCACTAATAGGCAAAAAACCTTGCAGTTTAAGAATGTACCTATATTCCACAGATATTTCTATCAAACTTTAAAAAGCAGGGAAATCGGGCAGCTATAGCGTATGCATCAGGGGAGCAGGAGACCTGACCTCTCTGAAATACTGTACTGCCCTACAAAGTTGTCAAAATGCAAACACCATTTGGGTTGGTCTTTTACAGTCCAATCCACTTGCTGTGTAGCTTGCAAGAATTTGGTAACGTGCCTCTGAGCATATGGTGAGTGGTGGCAACACCTGCAATCAGCCCAAATAATAAAAACAAGACATGTGCTTCACTGATCTTGTTTTAGCACAGAGGAAGCAACATTATTAAGACAGTTGATATAGTTCAGATAGTCCCTTTAAATGTCTCATTTCCTTTGCAATTTTAGTGAAGTTTCCTATAGGAAATCATTTTCTTTTGCTTCTGTTTCTGTGAATATGTAAAGTACAGCAACACTTTGCAATATTTACACTAAAAAAATTCCAAACATAATTGTGGAATAATGGCACTGACTATTCTGCAGAACAGTCTCCAGTGGACATCAGGAGTGTCTCAGTTTGCACAAGAAAAAACAGTGGGAGGTGAAATATATTCTAGCAAAATTCTAGGTGTGCTCTATGTTTTTAATTCACTGTGCCCACCTTGCCTTAAATGAAGTGATTTAGAGATAGCAGGCTGAAAACATGCATCTTGGACAGGCCAACTTTCCTTTTTCCAACAGCTAGAGTCATTGCTGAAGTAGCAACATATTGTAATCCGTCTGATTTTACATCAAACTACAGTTTCAGATTCAACTGTCAATGTACCCAAAATAGAACATAATCTTCAATTTGAAACACAACAGGCTGTCTTCACCATCATATGACACTGACCAATTAAAAAGCTTTGAAATTAATAAAAATAAATTTGACACAAGTTTCTCGGATGAATGATGAGGGAAATAAAATTTTCTAGATTAGATTCTCTGTAGAAACAATAGTAACACAGGAAAGAAGCAAAGGAAGACGAATACCAACAAACATACAAAAATGTAATTCTCCATCTTTGGAGATGGCAGGTATTGCCACCACTCATCATATGATCAGAGGCACGTTACCAAATTCTTCTAAGCTACACAGGAATTGGATTGGACTGTGAAAGACCAACCCAAATTGTGTTTGCATTTTGACCAATTTGTAGGGCAGTACAATATCTCAGAGAGGAGGTCAGGTCTCCTGCTCCCCTGGTGCATTCACTATAGCTGCCCAATTTCCCTGCTTTTTAAAGTTTGATAGAAATATCTGTGGGCTATAGGTACATTCTGAAACCACAAGGTTTTTTGCCTATTAGTGAATTTACTCAGTTGTAAGACCCAGGGCTACCATCAGATATAACTGGGCCCTTGGGTACCAGCCTGCCCCGGGCCTACAGCACCGAAAGGCAAAATATCCCCATCTGATAAAGCTGCTTTAAGGCTTAAATAAACCTGTCCACCCCACCTACCTGCCAAGTCAGCACATCCATGCACATGCCTGCCATCACCCAAGATGGTGGCAGAGGTGTCAACCCCTTATGGACGCCTCTGCCACTATCTTGGGTGATGGCAGACCTGCATGCACAGCACGTGAGGCATTCATTCTGACGTACTGATGCATCAGATAGTTGGGGAGGCGGGCTTATTTGAGCCCTGTGCCACCAGTGTCAGGGATGGGGGCTCCTTCTTTGCAGTCCACGGCAGGATTGGATTGTTGAGTCCTGCAATCTGATGCTGCTGCATCTGTTGCTGCCACAGATTGCCAAGCAAGAGCTTCACCATCCCACCCTAAGGTGGGCCCCCTCAGGCCTTCAGCCAAGGCCGAACCTGCCTGGCACCAGCCCTGATAAGCCCCATTGTGTTCAATAAGACTTATTCATAGGCATACTGTAAGTGCACATTACTCTAGTCTTAGGGCTCATCCAAACGGAGCGGGATAATCCATGTTTTCCATATCCGGTTTGTCATCTGACAGTCCTCACTTTGCCTGTTTGTTCGCTCTTCCTTGATTTAAAAAAAATACTTTTTTTGCGCCTGCACACGCAGCGGGAGGACCCATACTTCTTCTCGCTTTTTCCCAGCTCCGCCCATAACACTCCTCCCCTATCAACCAATTGGTCCACAAAATATGATGTATACTCCTCTCCCCCTTTGCAACGACGCACAATAAGAGCGCGAAAGTTTGAATTTCCTGTGGCTGTAATGCAGTTCCTTGCCACTCGCCATTCTGGAGCAGGGCCGGCAGAGGTGTGTCTGTCTCCAGATGCTTATATGCCAATAATTGCTGTATATATATTTTTTGCTTGTATTTGCGATATTACGCAAAAACGAATGTATGTGTTTTTGCCTTTATGCATAGTAACATTCTGGAGATACACACGGCTGGCAATTCTACCTATTTCTCCAGAACTGCGTGTCATGTCTAGGAAGGTAAACCACCAGTCTCTATGGTTGTTGGTGCCCGAGACGCTGTAGCAAAAAACGTTTGAATGTAAGAGCGCAAAAGTGTGAAGTTCCTGTTGATTTGGTAATAGTGGCTGTTATGGAGTTCACCGAGTTTTGGGCCCTTTTACAGCTCCATTTACAGCTATTACATTTCTGCCTTGTGCAGTTGAGGGCAGCCGGAGCACAACGGGTGCCTGGATGGGGTCCTGTGCCACCCTGGAGCCCAGGAACAGCAGGAGCCCAAGCAGCACCCAAGCCATGCCGAGCTTCCTCGGCTCCTGCGGGGTGGTGGTGGAGGAGGCCACTTCACAGCAGCTGCACTGGGGAAGGTTTGGGATAGGAAGTGCCGTGATGTAGCAAGCTCAGCGTGGCAGGAGGTGGTGGTGGCTACATTTCCCCCCCTTCTGGCAACACTGTTAACAAGCCAGGGCTTGGGGGAGGGGGATCTCCGCCTCCCCCCAGCCCCCGGCAACTGCTGGATCCCTTGATTCTTGGGGGCTGCTGGTGGTGGTGCCTAGTCCAGGGCCTCCCCTCCCTCTTTTGCACACACACACATGCATTGGACACATCCGTTCCCCTTTCTCCACTTTGAAGTGTTCCCTCTGATAAAAGAGACCTGCAAACCACTTATCTGACAATAATTGCGGTATTATTGCTTTCATTTGCGATATTGTGCTAAAGTGAATGTATGTATTTTACTGGGGGTAAACACGCCCGGCAATTCCCCTTATTTCTCATGGAACTGCAAGCAAGCAAGGACATGTCATATTAATGGGTAGCACCCCCCTTCTAACAGCACCAATTTTTAATGGGGACCTTCCAAAACTCTGGAAAGGGAGGGGACATGGAGGAGGAGGAGGAGAAAGAGGCGATCACTGCAGCTGCTCCCACCTCTGCCCTTGCCTTGTGCCCACTCACTGGCTCGTAAATTCAAATTTCGAACTCTTGCGTCCAAGCACAAAGGTCCAAGCGCGAGCAATAGGTTCCAGAGGGAAGGATCAGCCCCAGGCCCGGCAGAAATGGCAGCGGCAGGAGGAGAGGGAAATGTGTGTGTGCATGTGTGTGTGCAAAAGGGGGGAGGGGAGGCCCTGGACTCGCACCACCACCAGCAGTCCCCAAGAATCAAGGGATCCAGCAGCCTCACAGGGTTCCTTAGCTAGGAAAGGCTGCTGGGGGCTGGGTGTGGGGGGGAGGCAGAGATCCCCCTCCCCTAAGCCCTGGCTTGTTAACAATGTAGCTAGAAGGGGGGGAAATGTAGCCACCGCCACCTCCCACTGCGCTGTGCTTGCTACATCACAGCGCTTCCTATCCCAAACCTTCCCCAGTGCACTGCAGTACCTGCTTGTGCGGAAATGTGCATTTCCACATCTGGGAAGTACATGGCTCTGATTGGTTCAGTTTCCCAGGCTTTTCCAAGCACATTCGCGCACATGTGCACAAGTGAAAATCCATTATTGGATGGTAATGACGGAAGGGGTACTGGGACACGGCCAAGGTCCGCCCATGGACCGCCTACATCTCTATAAACCACGGTATTGCATCCGAGCCCCTAATGTTGCAGCGGATGATTACCAGTTTAAAAAAGCAAATAGCATTTTTCATGGTAATGCCAAAGCGGATTTAACCACGTGAAAATGTGCAAAAGCATGCGGCGTCATATGGACGACCAAAAAATAATGAATACACAAAGCGATCATGTCACACATTATACAGTCGTCTGGATGAGCCCTTAGATTACAAAACCAAAATCCCAACAACTTGTTCATACTTTTCCATGGTGTTCAGTGGAGATACAGTATAAGGTGAAGACAGGAATAAATCACAGTCTCTCCATGACACCCAAACTCAGGAGACTGTGGTTTGTTTAAGCTATGATTAGTGAGAAGAAGGCAGGATCAAACTGTGGTTACAAACTGTGGCCTGTCTGTGTGTGTGTTAGATAGAGAGAGAGAGAGAGAGAATCACCCAAAGCAATCAAATTTGTTTCCCATCGTGGATCTATGTATGGGGGTGGAGAGAGTCAGGTTATTTTCATAGGTTATTTTCATACCTTATTGCTGAAAACCTATATACACTTACTTGGGAACAGTAGTGGATGCTGTGGTTGGGCAGAGGTGCTTACTCGACCTCCCAACAGTCACTACCTCTTACCGAGAGGGGCAGCAATGAGGCAGCAGGGAGATTGGCATAAATACACTGATTGGTGTTCCTGCCAGTGCATTTGCAACCATGCAGCCCTCCACTCCACTTCGTCCCACTCCTTCCCAGTAAGCAGCAGTGACTCACCTGCCAGGAGGTCAGAGAAGCGTCTCCGTTCCACCACACAGTCCATTACTGCATGGAAGTAAAATCTATTGAACACTTAAGACATCTCTTATGCTTTATGAATGTTGTTGACATCAGAAGAGAGTTCAGACAATAGTGTACAAACAAAACAATGCAGGTTTTACGTTCACACTAGGAACCTGTTTAAAACAAAGATTATTTACCCTGTTGTACACCGCCCTGAGAGCTTGTTGCTATAGGGCGGTCTAAAAATGTAATAAAATAAATAAATAAATAATAAATTTAAGACTCGTTGGTAAAAAGTGCAGAGTAACTCCCGTTATGATATAGAAGACTCTATGAAAGCCATGAGAATTTCTATTCTATAAAGCCAGAAAGAAGAGTATGTGAAGAGTATGTGAAGAAGAGTATGGTGACTGTTTCTGATCACAAGCCAATAATGGTAGAGGTTATGTGGCCAATTGGAAATTATACTGAAGTTTGGCCTTCAGGACCTACCAGTCTATACACTGTTGCCAGAATCATATCATCCCACAGCTTTGGTGAGGGCCTCATAACTTAGATTTCTGATGTGTAAAACATTTGATTATGAAATAACCAATATATATTTCTGATTCAGACTCATCTTAATAAGCTCCTTTGATGTTTGGAAAAAATGAGACATGAGTCTGCACATTCTTAGTTGGAAAGACAGATAGCAGCATTTAGCCTTTCCACTGGCCATAAACAACCAGAGATGTAAAATTTCCAGAAATTTTGAAGCCATGGGAAAAAACTGGTTTCCCCCCCCCTTTTTTTTTGGAAAAAAACAAATTTTCAGAAAAAATTAAAAAGTACAATATTAATACTTTTTACAGATTGAAAGTTACTTTGTTACTTCAGGAACATAAAAAGTAATAATGTACAAGTTGGTTTGGTATAAAATTATCACTAATTATACCAAATTATTATTTGGTATATTAAAAGTCCATTTTATTCAAACAATTATTACAAATTGAATTTATTTTTAAATTTTTACTTTTTTTTGTAACAAATGGAGCTACAAGCTCCTGAACTGTAAGGAACACCTGAACTGTAAGGAACTTCTTTGGTTTTGCCAGTTTATGAGGAGCAGGCAAAAAACAATTTAAAAAACAAACAGAAGAAACCATCAACATTAATAACAAAGAAAATTATGTCTCTACTAGTCCTCCACAGTGTCAAGCAGACATAAAGCACTCATTCCAATAAAAAAAACTAAGAAAAAGGGGGGACCAAGTTTCAATGAATATGCATGAAATTTAATCAGACTCATTTTCTGAGCTATAGTTATCACTTTCAGTTTCAGACTCTGCTTCTGCTTCGTTATGTTTGTCATTATCATAATTACCATGGACTTCTAAAAACTGAAAATTTACCTGGATTGAAACAAGCTTCTCTACCCTTTCACATGTCAGTTTATTTCTTGATTTGGTGTGAGTATTTCCAAACATAGACTTGGTTTGGTGTGAGTGTTTCCAAACATAGAGGCTTGCTTTTACCAAAGTCTTGCTTAAATTTCCCTAATATTGCCAGAACAGAAAATATGTACAGTGCAGAAGTTCAATGGAACGAAAACCAATGAATTCTAATGCTCAAACTGAATGAGAAATAAAAGCTATCACTTCTGCCACTGTGTTTTTTTGTTTTCTTGGCAGTAATGTCCTAGTAGACAAACACTGAATAAATTTAACAATAAGTAATGAAGAGTTACAGCAGTCTGAACAGAGTTATGAGTTGGATAAATCAATACACATAACATTCCATAACAACGTAGCCTATTTGGCTACAGTTATATGGCTAATTCAATGTATGTTAATAGCCTATAAACATCTAATTAAATACAAGTTCTGAGAGGTCTAAAGCACTGGTACTTCTCAAAAACTTTTGGGCAAAACTGATTTTTATGATTATGAACTCAGTGGTCATTATGCTAGTAGTTTTTCTTTGGCTGATGCTGCATGCTTCTAGAAGCTCCAAAATTATACATAGGAATATGTGCTACCTCAGTGGACTTGAGTACTGATTACAATTTATGATTAAGTGAAATTAAAGTTTCAGAATATCCAGCTGTGATAATAAATTCAAGCTTATCTCCTGGTTATGCCAAAGCTGCAAGCCTGGAATGTGATTGATTGTAAACAGTGAAGGCTATTTAAATATTTTGCATTTTCCACCACTTCCCAAAGTTTTATTTTCTTTTTCCTTTCTATAAGGTTATCAGTCCCTCCCCCCTGCTATTTGCAGGCAATCATAACCACACCAGTAAAAAGCTGTGCTTTAAGTGATTTCTGCAGGTTTATGGAACAGTGTCCCAGAAGAGGTTTGGCAGTGCATATTTTTGAGACTTAATGAGAGATTGTGAGGCCTATCGGTATAGGAAAGCATTTGAAAGCTGATGGAGAGGAAGGATTGCCAGGGCTCCAGGTTTTGCCCAGGGACTCTGGTTTTGGGGGTCCTCTTCTGGTCTCCAGGTGAGTCAGCTCAATCTATGGACTCTTAGCTTTCATATTTTTTAAAAAATAAGTTTCCAGTTGGTCTGCTTCAAGAAATACACACCTAAGTGTCAGCCCCCCCATAACCTCTGTTAGAAGTCTGCTGTTCTAATCCCCGCCCTTTCAGGTTTTTGGCCATTAAGTGAAGTCAGGGTTGTGATTGACCAGAGATTTGCTGACCTCCAGGCAATAGGTAGAACACATTGCAAATCCTGAAAACAGCTTTCTTTTCCTGCTTGTCTGCACATCAGATGTTGAGTGAGTGTCACTTTCAGCAGCAGCAATATTGCCTTCCTCTCAACAATAATATAGCAGGAAATCTAGAACTCAAGATCACAGCAGGATCTTGGTAACCATGCACAGCAAACAATTTCAGTTATGATGATAATAAAAGTATACATTCAGAGTTTTTTAATTACTTGCAAAACTAGCATATCGATTTTACCTTTTAAATAATTTTTGAACAGAAATTTGAAAAAGTGTACATGTTGCAGCTTATGACGCCATTACAATGTGTTATATTTTTAACATCTATGTGAAACCGCTGGGGGCTATCATCTGGAGTTTTGGGCTGAAGTGTCACCAATATGCGGATGACACTCAGCTCTATCTCTCATTTAAGTCCACACCAGAGTTGGCTGTGAATACCATGTCCAAGTGCTTGGAGGCTGTAAGTGGTTGGATGGGAGAGAACAGGCTGAAGCTGAATCCCGATAAGACCAAGGTGTTGCTTGTGGGAGACAGAGGGAAGTTGGGCATTACGGACCTGATGCTTAATGGGGTGAGATTGCACCTGCAGGACCAGGTCCGCAGCCTTGGGGTTATTTTGGACTCCAGGCTGTCCATGGAGGCTCAGGTTTCGGCGGTGAGTCAGGCAGCCTGGTATCAATTACATCTGATACGAAGGCTGCAACCCTACCTCCCTGTTCATCTTCTCCCACAGGTGATACATGCCCTGGTCTCCTCTCACCTAGACTACTGTAACACGCTCTAAGTGGGGCTACCCTTGAAAACGGTCCAGAAATTACAGCTGGTACAAAATGCGGCAGCACGCTTGATTAAGCGCGGTCGTCGTCGTGACCATGTCACGCCAGTATTAATAGATCTTCACTGGTTACCTGTTGTTTACCGGGCCCAATTCAAGGTGTTGGTGCTGACCTTTAAAGCCCTATACGATTTCGGCCCAGTCTATCTGAAGGAGCACCTCCAGAATCACCAATTATGCCGCCTGACAAGATCAGCCTCGCAAGACCTTCTCTAGGTCCCACCAGTTAAAACAGCTAGACTGGTGCGGACCAGAGAGAGGGCATTTTCGATCGTGGCCCCCACCCTCTGGAATTCCCTTCCTCTCGATCTCCGACATGCTCCCTCCCTGACAGGTTTTCGCAAAGCCTTAAAGACCTGGCTATTCAGGCGGGCCTATGGAATGGGGGAGGATTGATTTTTATGTGGTTTTAACTGGAATTGTTTTAAACTGATTATGATTATGTTATTGGTTTATTATGTTGTATACTATGTATTGTTTTTACCATTGTAAGTCGCCTAGAGTGTCCACTAACCTGGACAGATAGGCAACCAATAAATAAAATTTATTATTATTATTATTATTTTCTAATTATGAGTCAAACAAGTTTAAATTTTCCCAGGCTGTTGAAGAGGGCAGTTTCTTTGCCTAATTCATAGCCTGTATTGAAAACCTTCCGAATATGAAGCTTTAATCCTATAATCACTTTTCTGGGAGTAAAACTGCAATGCTAATCCCACATACCTGGGAATAAACCCCATTGAATTCAGTAGCACTTAATTTTGAGTAGACATGGTTAGGATTGCACTGTAAATCAGTGGGACTTTTGAGTGAACTTAGAGAAGAATTGTGCTGTAAATATTTCTCTCCCCTTCAGTCCTTTTTTAAAAAGCAATCAGGCAGGGCTTAGTTAGGTATCACTGCTTTTATTTGGTAGGAAATTAATACTGATTTTTTTTAAAAAAATGTTCTGCAACGACGAACTGGTTTTGACAATAAACTATTGTATGGGGTGCATATATTTTTACATCTCCACTGTGTGTACATGGAATCTTTCCAACAACTGTGTGAGGTAGGGTTGGAAACCAAGGCAGCCACAATAAAAAATAAATCCCTTTAAAATCCAATAACCATAAAACAAGTATAAAACAGTTGCAACACAGCTTAAAGTGATTGTGGATTTTGGATTGGGTGAGTGAAGTTCCTTATCACTCGATGTTGCTGTCCTGTTCATGCTTCTCTGTTTGAGTAAGCCCCATTGAATATATTGGGACTTGCTTCTAAGTAAATATGCACAGGATTGCACTATAAATATCTTTCCAGGTTGTGTAAATAATAAACTTCTTTGACATTCATGCTTATATAAATATTCCTTCATACTATATCCCAGTAATTACCTGATTTCACACTATGGTTGTACATTATTATTTCCTCTACATTTTAAGTGTGCCCTTCTTCCTTGGGGTGGTCATGGTCCCCCTCTCATTTTCACCCTGAGGGGCAGGTTAGGCTGAGAGATGGTGAGTAGCCCATTAACACCCAGTAAACTTTATAACTGATTTCCATTTTAAAAAATGGAAAATGATTTATACAATTATTTATATAAAATGATTTATATACAGGCAAGGTTTATGAAGTAATGAGGAACCACATAATATATTTAAAGGACATCCAACTCACATTTAAAGCACCTGACTTCATCTCAAGAATCCTGGGAAGTCTAGTTTCTCCCTCACAGTTATAGTTTCCACCACCCTTAACAAACTACAGTTCTCATATTCTATGGTGGGATACATGTGCTTCAAATATGTGTTGAATGTCCTTTAAATGAATGGTGTGGATCTGCCTTAAGTAAGAATTATATTCATTAGTGAATTGAACAGAACAATTTTAAAAGATACTTTTTTAAAACCGGGGAAGGGCTGTAGCTCAGTGGTAGGGCACATGCTTTGCATGCAAAGGTCCAAATTCAATCTCTGGAAAAGACTATTGCCAGGGATCCTGGAGAGCCAATGCTAGTCCATGTCATCAGTACTGAGCTAGATGGTAGCAACTGGCCTGAGTTGCTAAAAGTTAGATTCCTTTCTTCCTAAAAGTGGAAGAGACCGAAGGGCCACAGTGATTCCAAAATGTATTTATGTGGTTTATTTACAACATCTGTATACTGCTTTATTGTAAAAAAAAAAAAAACAACTCAAGGTGGTTTACAGAAGGAACTAAAAGAATAAAATTATTGGCAAAAACAGACAGGTATTTAAAAACATTCAAAACAATGAAACCAACAATGAGTTAGAAACAGATTAAAAACGTAAGAGCTTCTAAATGCCTGGATAGGCTTGCATAAAATGTTTTTAGGTGGTGCCGAAAACAAGTCAAAGCGTCTGCCTAATGTGAATAAGCAGGGAGTTCCAAAGTGTAGGTGCTGCCACACTAAAATATCAATTTCTTACAAGAGCAGAACAAGTACTATGTGGCACCCATAATATGGAAAAGACACCTTGAACTTGGCCTGGTAGAAAATCGGCAACCAGTGCAGATTCCAGAGCAGAAGTATTATGTATTGACAGAGTCTCACTCATGTCAGCAATCATGCCACAACATTTTATTTATTTATTTATTGTTTAATTTATATCCCACCCTTCCTCCCAGCAGGAGCCCAGGGCGGCAAACAAAAGCACTAAAAACACTTTAAAACATCATAAAAACAGACTAAAATACATTAAAATACAACATCTTTAAAAACATTTTTTTAAAAAAGCTTTGAAGACATCTTAAAAAAGAAAAAAGAAAAAAAGGTTTAAAACAGTTGTGTGTGTTTTTTAAAAAAAAGGTTTATAAGATCTCAACTTAAAAGTCTTGTTGAAAGAGGAAGGTCTTCAATAGGTGCCCCCAAAAAATTATTCTGCACTAACTGCAACCCTTGGGTCAGCTTATGCTGCATGGGGGTTTCTGGGACCTTGGCTGACTCACTGCCATTTTTTGTGTTTTTTTAAATTTGGTTAGGAACCCTGACTGGTTGTGGGAAGCTGAATTTTCCATCTTACTCATAGGGATCTTGTTGTCATTCCATGTGCTCAGCTCAACCTCCTTAAACCCACTGATGATGTACCTTGTTGTTTCCATAATGGTTTCTTTCTTGCCCAATAGTGGTAAAAGAGAATTCACATACTGGGAAATGTGGTTTCAATTGCTGTTGTTCCCAAGTTATTGTCTGTGAAGGTAGACCAAACCATGGATGTTTTCTCTCTGTCACTGATTACTCACTGAAATTGGGTTGGCTGTCAAAGTGAGTTTATAGCAGCCGACAGGATAGACAGAAAAGGGTAGAGAATCTTAACTCTTACTCATTTCTCAAACCTCTCTCTGCACTGAAGGGTCAAGTCTGTAAAGAAGTTTGGAGCAGCCACATTAAAAGGTAGGCAGGGCATTCCAACCAGGGGGTTGCCAACCCTGCTTTTATATGCATATCTTTGCACAGGATCCCTAGTCAAGCCTTATCAACAGCACAATCCTAACCATATCTACTCAGACATAAGTCCTGTTAGTGTATGTAGAATTGCAGCCTTCAGGGGTATCCATATTTACTCCTCCCATCTAACATCTCCACAACACTAGGCTGCCTTCTTCCTACAATGGCCTTCTGGTGACTGGCCTGGCCTGAGGGTAATTAAATCCTTCTTGCCAGAAGCAAGTAGGCTAGATTAAAGTTCCCTACCCAGACTCCAGAAGCAAGTGAGCAGGAATGATCCTGTCAATTCAGCTGGACCTGGGAACACCCTCATTTAGCTGAGATATCTACCTTAATTTTGTTTGAGTGGTATGCTTCAAGCAACTGTGGTTGATGCTTAATGTATCATGCTTAATGACATCCCTAGATCCCACCCTGTGACATCACTAGGGCCCCTGAAATCTCAGGGCTCTCTCTCTCGCTCTCTCTCTCTCTCTCTGTAATTTTGTCTAATATATACATTTGGGGGGGGAGAAATTCCCTAATATAATGCATATTTGTATGTTATTTTCAGTACTATATGTATTTTATGAACACTTTGCCCCTTTATATGCACTTTGACCATGTTACTTGGCTGGAGAACTGCATTGCAAAATTTGGAGAAGTGTAAGTATAAAAGGTTGGCTATGTTTTGTTTCTCATATTATTTTGGAAAGCATGAATTAGATAGGTTTACCTTTAAATGTGAATTGAATCAAAATTCTCCCCTGCCCCTAGTGGCAAGAGAAGGGGGATAATCAGTCAGTTTTTTGCATTGCAGATGAACACCGAGATCATAGTGGACACAGTTAATAATTATAATTTCATTTAACTTACACATTTAAAATATATATGCATAAAGAGTAGTAAGTATAATTACTATTTAGGGATTTATTTCAAGATTTCTAATTGTTTGATCATCCCATAAACTGATAAACTGATCCTGTGGATTCACTCCTAGTTTAACTTGTAATGGCATGATAACCTCTACATTTGCCTAGTTCTTTCATGCTGTTCTTCCGTATCTTCTGCAATTTGACTTGAGGAGCCTCAAGTTGTACTTTGCAATTACCTTTTTGCATAATTTTACATTTAAGACACCACATGATTATTAGATTTGTATTTTGTAATGCATCTCTTAAGCTTAGGATTTAATTCCCTCATACTCTCTCTGAAAGAGTAGGTTCATCGTCTGGATGTGCTTGTGAATCCATCTTTGTTGCTGCAGGTCCAAGTGACCTCACTGGCTAGGAGTGCCTTTTACCAGCTTTGGCTGGTATGACAGCTGCAGCTGTTTCTGGTCTGGGATAGGCTGACCACTGTTGTCCTTGCACAGATAACCTCCAGGTTGGATTACTGTAATGTGCTTTATGTGGGGTTGCTGTTGAGGTTGGTCCAGAAGCTGCAGGTGGTGTAAACTGCAACGGCATGACTGCTCACTGGGGCAGGGTATCATCAACATGTGATCCTGCTGCTGAAAGAATTGCACTGGCTGTCCATTAGTTACTGAGCCAAGTTCAAGGTTCTGATTTTGGTGTACAAAACCCTATGCAGTTTGGGACCAGGATACCTGAAAGATCGTCTTACATACCCAGTCGATCACTGCGCTCTGAAGGTGAGGGCCTCCTAAAGATACCATCTTATCAGGAGGTTTATTCTGCACAACATAGGAAGCAGATCTTTAGTGTTGTGGCACCTACCCTTTGGAATTCCCTCCCCTTAAATATTACACAGGCACCATCTCTGTAATCTTTTTGGTGCCTACTGAAGACCTTCCTTTTTCAACAAGCTTTTTAAGTAGAGACCTTATCCTGGTCTGCATCTGTGTTGGAATAACTTTTTAAGATGTTTTTAAATCCTTTTCTAAAATACGTTTTTAAAGATGTTTTGTTTCAATATGTTTTTATAGATGCTTTGTTTTCATGTTTTTAAGATGTTTTGTTTTAATAGGTTTTAAAGTCTTTTTAAGATGTTTGAGTGTGTTTTTAGTGTTTAGTGGGCTCCTTCTAGGAGGAAGAGCAAGATATAAATTAATAAATATAATAACAATAGCAATAATAACAATAATAAAGATAGGTGATTTTCTCCTGCGTCCCTCTCTCAGCTGGGCTGCCCTCCTAGTTTTCTACTACTAATAGCTCTGTGGGATGGATCCTGATAGATTGTTTCATTTCAAAATTGTTGTGTTGATTTTATTAATGTATCTTTTTTACTTGTAAACCAACTTGGAAGGATTTCTATCCTGACAGGAGGATATAGACTAATAGATAAAAAAGCAAAGAATGGAGAACATTTATAAGATAGCAAGAAACACTAATACTTCAACTTTGTCAACAACAACAACAAAATGTGATGTCTCTTTCTTTAAGGAAAGAATCTTTGCTTCCAAAGATCAACAATCTACAATAAGAAACTGAGAACATTAGCCACCAGCAGTGCCTTGTGAATCTGTGTGTGTGCTCAGGGAGGGGGTTACTGTGGGTCCTGAGAGTGCCAGGCAGATTGGGGAAGCTCCAAGGTGTTGGTGGCAGCCCCACTGTTGCCTCACCTTATTATTTATTTATTTATTATTTAATTTGTATTCCGCCCTTCCTCCCAGCAGGAGCCCAGGGCGGCAAACAAAGCGCTAAAAACACTTTAAAACATCATAAAAACAGACCTTAAAATACAATAAAACAAAATAGTGTTAAAAACATTTTTTTAAAAAACAACTTTAAAAAAGGGTTAAAAACATTATTAAAAAATATATCAAGCAATTGTAACACAGACGCAGACTGGGATAGGTCTCAACCTAAAAGGCTTGTTGAAAGAGGAAAGTCTTCAAAAGGCACCAAAAAAGATAGCAGAGATGGCCCCTGCCTAATATTCAAGGGGAGGGAATTCCACAGCGTAGGTGCTGCCACACTAAAGGTCCATTTCCTGTATTGTGCAGAACGAACCTCCTGATAAGATGGTATCTGCAGGAGGCCCTCACCTGCAGAGCTCAGTCACTGACTGGGTATATAAGGGGTAA
This sequence comes from Rhineura floridana, assembly GCF_030035675.1. Classification (NCBI taxonomy): domain Eukaryota; kingdom Metazoa; phylum Chordata; class Lepidosauria; order Squamata; family Rhineuridae; genus Rhineura; species Rhineura floridana. Next base: position 47,418,348 of record NC_084483.1, read on the forward strand.
GACGGGCTTTCAGGTATCCTGGTCCCAAGCTGTATAGGGCTTTGTCCATTCCTGTCCGGAAGCCACTGCTTCCACCCTCCCTTCACAAGCCTACACAGCTAGCCCAAGATAAGTAGATGAACACATGAAGAAACTAGAAGATAAATAGCTGTCTAAGGAATGAAGAACAAAACAAAATTGCTGCAGTAATTTCTGTCATTCATAATTTGCCCTAATTATCTACTTTGTAAAACTGCTACTGTAATTCAAAATGCCTTCCTATCAATCTAATTGGCAGATTAATGCAATAACGTGATTAAGGACTAGGAATGTAGATCTTGCTCTTATGTCAGATTGGCCTTGGATTATAATGTAATATTCCCTTGAGATTAAATTCAAAGCATTGCATTTCAATGACCAAATCACCACCTCCACATCACTTAGTGATGCTTGTTCCTATATTTTCCAGTTTGAACTGCAGCTCACCTTTTGGTTTTGATTTAGCAAGGATGTTTCAGATAATGAAAATGCTAAATACACATCTGTTGATTCAGTTATTTTAAAGGAGTTCTCCAAAACCTGATTAAAAGCAAATCCATATCCAATTCAAACTATTTCTTTTCATTTCTTTTTTAAGAGAGAGACATCAATCAGATACTGTTTCAAGAAAAAATGACTGCTTCTGAAAGGAGTTAGATAAAGCAGCTTCCATTAGCTTTAAAGACAACTGCCCTATAAAGTTATGAATGGTAGTCTCTTGCAGCAGATATGTGGCAAACTATTGCTCATCGACTTCAGAGTCTCATGATTTTTTAAAAATTCATTTCCTCATCTACAGCTTGTAATTGGTGAGATGCTGTTGCCTAGTTTCCCACAATAGATAGAGAGCTAAGGATTTGGAAAGAAAATTCAATATGGGTAATCTGACCTCTCCAATTAGCAAATTATGCTTCCCAGCAATTTAAAAACCCTACTTTTTCAAGATTTCTCTATACTCACTGTACCACATACCTGTGTCTATAACTTTGCTAACTCATGGGTCCTCTCCTCCTGCTACATTGTAATGACATAACCCAATTTTTTTGGGGGGGGGCGACCTGGTGACATGCTTACTAAATATTTCAAATTTGAGACAGACTAAGAATTTTATCCCCCCTTTAGGATGCACACCTTGACGTGGTGAGGGGGTTTGAGAGCGTTGAAGAAGCTGAGAGCAATGCCGTCAGGAGTCTAGACCAAGAGGCTACACTCCTAGCAGGAGCACCCAAGGCAGAATGCTCAAATCTGAGACACCAGACTAAGATGCATCCAAACTCCGAGGAAGGCAATGGTAAACCACCTCTGAATATCTCTTACCACAAAAACCCTATGAAGAGAGCATCCAAAATGCAACACGAGATAGTGTTGGAAGATGAGACCCCCAGGTCAGAAGACACTCACTGAGTTACTGGGAAAGAACAAAGGACAAGTACGAGGAGCGCTGTGACTAATGACGCAGCTGGGTCAAAGCCGAAAGGAATGTGAGAAGCATGAACCAGGAAAAGTTAGAAATTGTCAAGCAAGAAATGGAATGCATCAACTACAATATTTGGTGTGAGTGAATTAAAACGAATGGGAATGGGACATTTTCAATCAGCCAACTACAAAATATTTTATGCAGGAAATTAGAAATTACAAAGAAATGAGGTTGCTTTTATAGTGAGAAATGATGTAGCAAAAGCAATTAGGAACTACAACACAAGGTCTGAGCGAGTTATATCAATGAGATTAAATGGGAAACCTATTAACATAACCATCATCCAAGTCTATACTCCAACGGCAAACACAGAAGAAGAGGAATTGGAGAGATTTTAAGCAGAAGTACAGGAAGAAATTGATCACACACCAAAACAAGATGTGCTGATAATCATGGGGGACTGGAATGCAAATGTAGGGAACAGAAGAGCTAGGAATTGTGGGGAAATAGGGCTTAGGAGACAGAAATGAAGCAGGAGAAATACTCATTGAATTCTGTGAAGCCAATAGTTTGTTTCTTCGGAACACATTTTGAACAACTGAAAAGAAGACTGTACACATGGACATCACCAAATGGTCAATATAGGAATCAAATTGATTATATAATTGGTAGCAGAAGATGGAGAAGTTCCATACTTTCTGCAAAAACAAAACCAGGAGCAGACTGTGGTACAGATCATCAACTGGTCGTATCAAAAATCAGAATAAATCTAAAGAAGAACGAAGCAATCATAATGCCAAAATATATAAGGAACAGATTTGAGGCTTTCAACTTAGTTGACAGGAAACCAGAAGAACTATGGATTGGAGTCAGAGACATTATCAGGGAAGAACGTAAAAAGAAAATACCTCTAGTTAAAAAGAGAAAAAGACCTCAATGGATGACTGAAGAAACTCTTAAAATGGTTAAAGAGAGAAGGAAAGCAAAAGCAAGAGGAGAAAGAAACACGGTTAGAACCCAAAATGCAACAATACAGCAACTAGTACATAGGAAGAGAACTATTACAATAGTTATTGTATAGAATCATAGTAGAGTTGGAAGGGGCCTATAAGGCCATCAAGTCCAACCCCCTGCGCAATGCAGGAATCCAAATCAAAGTATTCCCGACAGATGGCTGTCCAGCTGCCTCTTGAATGCCACCAGTGTCAGAGAGCCCACTACCTCTCTAGGTAATTGATTCCATTGTCATAAGGCTCTAACAGTTAGGAAGTTTTTCCTGATGTCTAGTCGAAATCTGGCTTCCTGCAACTTGACCCCATTATTCTGTGTCCTGCACTCTGGGACGATCGAGAAGAGATCCCGGCCCTCCTCTGTGTGACAACCTTTCATGTACTTGAAGAGTGCTATCATATCTCCCCTCAGTCTTCTCTTCTCCAGGCTAAACATGCCCAGTTCTTTCAGTCTCTCCTCATAGGGCTTGGTTTCCAGTCCCTTGATCATCCTTGTTGCCCTCCTCTGAACCTGTTCCAGTTTGTCTGCATCCTTCTTGAAGTGTAGAGACCAGAACTGGATGCAGTATTCAAGATGAGGCCTAACCAGTGCTGAATAGAGGGGAACTGATACTTTATGCAATTTGGAAACTATACTTCTGTTAATGCAGCCTCATATAGCATTTGCCTTTTTTGCAGCCACATCACACTGTTGGCTCATATTCAGATTGTGATCAACGAGAATTCCAAGATCCTTCTCACATGTCATATTGCTGAGCCAAGTATCCCCCATCTTATAACTGTGCATTTGGTTTCTTTTTCCTAAGTGTAGAACTTTGCATTTATCCCTGTTGAATTTCATTGTTTTCAGCCCAATGCTCCAGCCTATCAAGGTCCCTTTGAATTTTGTTTCTATCTTCCACGGTATTAGCTATGCCCCCCAATTTTGTATGATCTGCAAATTTGATAAGCATGCTTTGTACCTCCTCATCCAAGTTGTTAATAAAAATGTTGAAGAGCACTGGGCCCAGGACCAAGCCCTGTGGTACCCCACTTGTTACTTGAGCCCAGTTTGAGAAAGAATCATTGATAAGCACTCTTTGAGTATGATTCTGGAGCCAACTGTGGATCCACCTGATAGTTGTTCCATCCAGCCCACATTTAGCTAGCTTGCTAATCACAGTATCATGGAGCACTTTGTCAAATGCTTTGCTGAATTTGAGGTATATTATGTCCACAGCATTCCCACCGTCTGCAACGTAGGCTACCCGATAAAAAATGAGATGAGATTAGTTTGGCAGGATTTGTTCTTCATAAATCCATGTTGGCTCCTAGTAATCACTGCATTGTTTTCAAGGCTTACAGATTGACTGCTTTATAATCTGCTCCAGAGTTCTTCCAGGAATTGATGTTAGGCTGACTGGTCTGTAGTTCCCTGGTTCCTCCTTTTTGCCTTTTTTGAAGATAGGGACAACATTATCTCTCCTCCTGTCATCCGGCACTTCACCAGTCCTCCATGATTTCACAAAGATAATAGACAGCGGTTCTGAGAGTTCTTCAGCCACTTCCTTCAATACTCTAGGATGCAGTTTATCAGGCCCTGCCGATTTGAACTAGTTCAAAGTGATTAGGTATTCCTTGACCATTTGTCTATCAATCTCAAGTTCGAATCCTGCCCCTTCTACTTCATGTTTCCCAGTAGGGTCACAGATCCTTTTCTGGGAGAAGACTGAGCCAAAGTAGGAATTGAGGACTTCTGCCTTTTCTTTGTCATCTGTTATCATTTTGCCATCCTCATTGAGTAGCTGTGCCACCATTTCTTTTCTCTGTCTTTTACTATGGACAGACCTGAAGAAAGCTTTTTTGTTGCTTTTAGCATCCCTCGCTAACCTCAGCTCATTCTCAGCTTTATCCTTCCTGACACCATCCTTGCAATTCCGTGAAACCTGCCTCTACTCTTCCTTTGTGGCCTTGCCTTCTTTCCACTTCCTGTATGTGTCCTTTTTTGTTTTCAGGTCATCTGTAAGCTTTTTGTGAACCCATATTGGCTTCTTCTGTTGTTTCCCCCCTTTTTTCCTTGTTGGAATTGCTTGCCATTGCGCTTTTAGAATTTCCTTTTTTAGAAACTCCCACCCATCTTGGACTCTTTTTCTCATTAGGATGGCTTGCCATGGAACCTTACTTACAATTGTTCTGAGTTTATTAAAATCGGCTTTCCTGAAGTCCAGGGTACGCATATGGCTACTCTCAGCTTTTGCTTCTGTTAAAATCAAGAATTCAAGTATGGTGTGGTCACTTTCCCCCAGAGTTCCCGTAACTGCCACTTCATCCACCAAATCATCTCTATTGGTTAGAATCAAGTCTAGGATAGCTGATCCTCTGGTTGCTTTCTCCACTTTCTGTAGGAGAAAGTTATCTCCAACAAAAGTCAGAAATTTCTTGGAGGGGCCGTGTTTGGCAGAATTTGTCTCTGAACAGATATTGGGATAATTGAAATACCCCATTACTACTACATCACGACTCCTTGAAACATTGGCAGTTTGCTTTTCAAAAGTTACATTCTCGACTTCTTGATTGGGTGGTCGGTAATAGACTACAAGCACCACATTCCTTTTATTACTTGCCCCATTAATTTTAATCCAGATACTCTCGGTGGAACTACCAAGCTCATCTTCCTGTATTTCTGTGCAGGAATATATATTTTTAACATATAGTGTGACTCCACCTACATTTTTATTCCTTCTGTTCTTTTTGAAAAAGTTATATCCTTTAATTGCTGTATTCCAGTCATGGGAGTCATCCCACCAAGTTTCAGTTATACCTATCAAGTCATAATTTCCCTCCTGTATTAAGAGTTCAAATTCGTCCTGCTTGTTTCTCATGCTCTGCACATTAGTATACAGGCATCGAAGACCATGTGATTTATGGCTTGGCTTCCTTACTACATTTTTCTGAGGACTGTCACTGGTCCCTATTATAGCCGATCTCTCTGTTCCCACTACTGTGCACAAGCCTTCATCAGTCGTTACCACCAAGTTTATGTCTCCCTCCCCCTTAGGATTCAATTTAAAGCCCTCCTGATGAACTTCTCCGTGCTGTGGCCAAACACATTCTTCCCAGTCCTTGTGAGATGCAACCCATCACTTGCCAGCAATCCATCTTCCAGGAAGCATAGCCCGTGGAGCCAGAATCCAAATCTCTCACATCGGCACCACCTTCGTAGCCATTCGTTCACACGGAGTATTTTTCTTTCCCTTTCTACTCCTCTTCTAAGTACTGGAAGGATGGATGAAAAAACTATCTGGGCCCCAAAGTCCTTGAGTTTCCTTCCCAGAACTTCAAAGTCTGATGTGATTTCTTCATAGCTCTGTGTGGCAGTATCATTTGTTCCTACATGGATGAGGAGAAAGGGATACCTGTTGGTAGGCTTGATGAGTGATGGCAACCTTTCCGTCATATCTGTAATCCATCCTCATGGTAGACAGCATATCTGGCGAGTCCATGGATCTTCTCTGCATACCAGGGTTTCGTTCCCAAGCAATAGGGAGTCTCCCATTACTAGTACTCTTCCCTTCTTGTTGTGAGGCGAGGTTTCAGTGGCCTTGTTTGATGGAGCTTCAGCCTCTTGCTCATTGTCGCACGGGGTCTCCTGTAATTCTTCCACCACGGGCTGTCCTCCAGTCTCATCCTCGAGTGGTTGAAAGCGATTCCATAGTTCCACTGGTGAAGGGTGTCTTCTAGCTTTTCTGCTCCTAACTGTCTCCCTTTCCCACAGAGTTTCTTCCACTTCGTTGTTCCTCTCCAAAGCAGTCTCCTCTTCTGCTACCAAATGCTGTTGCTCTTCCACCTCCACTTCTCTTTGCTGCTGTTGTTCCAGTGTTCTGTCTAAGAACTAGAAATAGAAGAGGAAAATAATACAGGTAGAACAAGAGCCCTATTCCAAAAGATTAGAGAAATTAAAGGGAAATTTAAACCAAGAGTAGAGATGTTGAATAATCAACAGAGAAATACACTGACTGACTGAGATGAAATAAAAGGAAGATGGAAGTAACACACTGAAGAACTCTATAAAAGAGATGCCACGACAACAGACTCATTCATGGAGGAACCGTATGATGAAGAATCAGAAATTTTAGAATGTGAGGTGAAAGCTTCTCTTAAAATACTTGGAAGAAACAAATAACCAGGAACAGATGGTATACCAATAGAGTTGCTACAAGCTATTGAGACCAAATCTGTCCAAATTTTGACAAAAATTTGTCAACAAATATGGAAAACTAAACAATGGCCCACAGACTGGAAGTGTTCAATATATATCCCATTTCCAAAGAAAGGGGATTCCAGGGAATGCAGTAATTATTGAACTATTGCCTTAATATCTCATGCAAGTAAAGTAATGCTCAAGGTTCTACAATAAAGGCTCTTACCATATATGGAGTGAGAAATGCCAGACGTCCAAGAAAAGGAAGAGGTACCAGAGATCATATCGCAAACATACGTTGGATAATGGAACGGACCAAGGAATTTGAGAAGAAAATCACCCTGTGCTTTATAGATTACAGCAAAGCCTTTGACTGTGTAGATCATGAAAAACTATGGAATGCTTTAAAAAAAATGGGGATACCGCAGCATCTGATTGTCCTGATGCACAACCTATACTCTGCACAAGAGGCTACTGTAAGGACAGAATATGGAGAAACCGATTGGTTCCCAATCAGAAAGGGTGTGAGACAGGGTTGTATTTTATCACCTTATTTATTTAATCTATACGCAGAACATATCATATGGAAAGCAGGATTGGACCAAGATGAAGGAGGTGTGAAAATTGGAGGGAGAAATATCAATAATTTAAGATATGCAGACGATACCATACTACCAGCAGAAACCAGTATTGATTTGAAACGAATGCTGATGAAAGTTAAAGAGGAAAGCACAAAAGCAGGACTACAGATGAATGTCAAAAAGACTTAAGTAATGACAACAGAAGATTTATGTAACTTTAAAGTTGGCAATGAGGGCATTGAACTTGTCATGGATTATCAATATCTTGGCACAGTCATTAACCAAAATGGAGACAATAGTCAAGAAATCAGAAGAAGGCTAGGACTGGGGAGGGCAGCTGTGAGAGAACTAGAAAAGGTCCTCAAATGCAAAGAAGTATCACTGAACACTAAAGTCAAGATCATTCAGACCATGGTATTCCTGATCTCTATGTATGGATGTGAAAGTTGGACAGTGAAAAAAGAGGATAAGAGAAAAATCAACTCATTTGAAATGTGGTGTCGGAGGAGAGCTTTGCGCATACCATGGACTGCAAAAAAGACAAATAATTGGGTAGTATAACTACCAGAACTGTCACTAGAAGCTAAAATGATGAAACTGAGGTTATCATACTTTGGACACATAATGAGAAAACAGGATTCACTAGAAAAGACAATAATGCTGTGGAAAACAGAAGGGAGTAGAAAAAGAGGAAGGCCAAACAAGAGATGGATTGATTCCATAAAGGAAGCCACAGACCTGAACTTACAAGATCTGAACAGGGTGGTTCATGACATATGCTCTTGGAGGTTGCTGATTCATAGGGTCGCCTAAGTCGTAATTGACTTGAAGGCACATAACAACAACAAATGAATTTTATCATGCTATGGATGGTTTGTACCACTCTGTTGAGTGAATGGAGCCATAAAGCAGTACACTCTTTAGTTATACTAGGTTTTATAAATGCACAACGTCATCTGAGCAGAGCAAAACAGACGGCACTTGAGAAATAAGAATGGCTATCCATGTGTTGTATGATGATCATGTGTGATGCTTTCCCCCTGCACCACCACTTCTTCTCTGTTATCATATTCAAAGGTATATAATCCAAAGGTTTTTTATTCAAACAAGTCAGTGTATAAGGAGTAGAAGAGGAAAATTAAACATATTTTTAAAGTTGGCTTTTTCAGCCAAGTGAATCCATCTCTGTCAAAGTGTAATCAGGTCAGCCTATTTTTTCCCCTTTATTATCCAGCCAACCATTTTTACTTCTTGTGATACCCACAACATGTTGTATTTTAAAAGTGAAATGATTAAACAATTGTGTTAATATGGAAACATTACATCTTGGCAAAAAGAATTCTCTCAATTTTCATCAGTTTTCTTTGAGAAGTTAAGAAATTATTCCTTAAATGTAATTTTAATTCTCCACTTGTATATCAGATGGCAGATCTTAAGGACAGAGACTTGCAATTCATAATAGATTCAAGGCACTGTGAGAAGCAATACAAATGTATTAGGGTTGGCATGACTATGTACTATGTAACTTAGGTTGGCTGTGGTAAAACAATGAATGCACAACAAAACAAAAACAACAATGTGTACAGTGGAGCTTTGCAAGTTTCCTTACTCAAAGTTGTCACAGTGAAGCAACCGTAAGAAATATCCTGGAAAATGTTTTCCAATAAGAATTATCTGGGATATTTGAAAATTGCATGAATTGATCACTCTGCTCAAGACAGCATCATATGGAATATAGCCAATGGGGGTTCAAGTAGTGAGCAGGGCGTTGTCATGGTGCCATCTAGCCAATTAGATTTCACAATGTGCAGACATCACTGAGGGCAAATGGAGTCAAATCAGAAAACAATGTGTCCTAAATAAATAAATGTGTCTATAAGTTTAATGAAATAAATAGGCAAATACATTGACATTTTAAAAGCAGTTACCAAAACATTGTCTGAAGTATGGCAAACTTTCAGTGCTGCCAAAATTGTTCATGAAAAGTAGTGGTTGTGTTTGGCTCTACCATAAGCCCTAGTCAGGCACTCAAAGAACAGTTGTGAGAATAAACTGTGGAGGAAACACTGGGGTGTACATGCCAGCATTGTCCCCAATGTGTCCATTCCTATTACCATCCTTCCTGCATTGAGTGGAAAGAGCCGAAGAGGGTTCCTTGAACATGTGCCTGAACATGTTTTGAATCCTCCCTGCAATCAGGAACCCTGATTGTGCAGGATTCCTAATTGTGAGGATGATTCTAACTGTGTTCAGATGAATATGCAAAGAATTCTACTTCAGACCTTCAGACTCAACACCTGAATAGTGCTCTAGTTTCCACCTGTTTAATAAAATATTAAGAAAAGCAGCCACCACAACCTGCACATCATGTCTCCTAGCTGAATTCAAACTAACCCTAAAATCTCACCACAGCCTGGCTGCTCCAATAGCCTCACTGTTGTACTTTTGATAAGCTGTTGTACTGTTGATATTCTTAGCCAAGAAGGTTCTGCAAATGCCCTGGAGGCATGTAATACCTGATACTTTGGTCATTCTCATTCCCATCTGTCTGGATGGCATTTTGCCCATTTTAAACTTTGCTAGACCTTTCCAGTAAGTCATATTGTGCCAGATAACAGTAGCTTTTCTAAAAGAAGAGAACACAGGTTGCTTTCTAAAAGCTCCAATGCTTGTGCACCCCCCATATTTTCATTAATAGAAAGTATTTTCTTTATATGAGCCCTGAGATACTTGCAGTGTCTTTTCTCCTTTTTTTTTTTTCAATAATTTTTATTCAAATTTTCATAAAACATACAAGACAAAATCATAAAACATTCAAAGACAAAAAACAAAATCAAAAATAGTTAAACAAAAAGAAAAAAAGAAAAAAAAAACAAAAATAAAAAATAAAGAGTAAAATATTGACTTCCCATTTGTCAAAGATCAAATCAGTTATAAGTCTATAATATATAACAATCCTGTCCCTTAAGTCATATTATAAAATCACTTTCCTCCAGTAGTTATCTTACTTAATCATCAAATCTCATAAACATTACTTTATTCTTTCCACAAAAAGTCAAAGAGAGGTTTCAATTCTTTAAGAAATATATCTATCAATTTTTTTTTCCAGATAAGCATATCGATTAATCCATCTCATTACTAATTATGATAATCTTATTGTCATAACCATAGTCAAAATAAACATTTCAATTAATCCATCACATCAGAATCTGTTAGGTTCAGTAATTTCAATAGCCATTGTTCTATTATCTCTAGTAATTCCATTTTCCATCTTCCATCTTCAGTAGTCTTGTTAAGTCCAGTAATTTCAATATCCAATCTTCCATTATCAGTATTCCATAATAATCTTGCTGTCAAAGCCATAGTCATATAGTAAGAGTCTGATGGGAATTACCTCTATCCCAAATATTTTCTTGCCATCCATTCTGAATAGGTTGCTGAAATACTGCTGTAAAATCATTTCTCTGTTCTTTTTTTCAAAATACACTGGGTCATCTCTTAAAAGTTTTTCCATTGTCACATGGCTGCAGTTAATTCCATAGATTTTCTCTATATTGGGCTCCATCACATCATTCCAGTCCAGAAGATAGTCCATGCCATTGATAACTTTATCTCTAGAATCTTCATTAATTTCTTCAGAGATAACATTGAGTTCCAAACAATAGATTTTATTTCTAAAGTCCATAGACTCCAAATCTTGTTCCTGTTCCACGTTTGTTCCAATCTCCGGGATCTCCTCTCTCACAGGGACCCCTATTCCAGTCTCCAGGGTCTCCTCTCTCACAGGGACCCCTGTTCCAATCTCCGGGGTCTCCCCTCTCACAGGGACCCCTTCCAGGGTCACCTCTCTCACAGGGACCCTTATATCTTTAATCTCCTGCTTCATTTTACTCAATTCAATTTTCATTATCTCAATCTCATCCATTATTTTCTGAAACATAGTTATTTCCAGATTCTCAGCCACTTTCTTAATTGCCATTTTAAAAGAAAAATATAGGAAAACCACTTCTTATTTCAGCAACAATTGGGTTAATACTCCAAACTTGGTGACATCACAGTATAAACAGAGCAGACAGCCTTATCTCTCCAATAGTTAAGTAAACAAAATGCAGTTCCCAGGATCGAAACAATTAATGGCAATCGTCAAGAAACAGATTCGTCAAAATAAAATAGACCAAAAAGAGAGTAGTCTCAAAACAGTATAATATTTTTCAAAATAAAAATCTGGAATAGAAATCCCTCTTCTGTGTATATCTTTAGAATGCAAATCCAGGACAGCTTTTTGCAACAAAAACAGAGATAAGCTATTAATTAGTGCGTAGCAGAGAGAAGTTACGGCTCCCCAGTGAGATGTCAAAAACCGATCAATCTGGCAAATCTCTTTTAAACAGCAACAATTTAAGTCAAGTAAAAGAAAAATATAGAAAGAAGGGTGCTTGCCTGTTAGTGCGTTCTCTCTTAGAAGATAAGATGAACGTTCGCTTTAACAGATAGAGCTTGCTGTTGAAAATCCGTCCCACCTTCGTCGGCTGGACCTCGTCCCATAAATTAATGAGATCTGGTCGTCCCAACAAAAATAGGCTTTGAGGTTAATCTCTTCGTTTCTCCCTACCCGGGAGAAGTTTAATCAGTCAAAAAAAAAAGAAAAAACTGACTGATATATCTGAATAAGCTTCTTTTGAGGCAGGAGCCCGTCTCAAAAGCAGGCACAGGCTAAGTCACCCTTCCCGGAAGTGCAGTGTCTTTTCTCCTAAAAAGGTAAACTAACCTCCTGATATTCACATGCAGAAAAACAAACATGCTGAAACGTTTTCAGAGAGATGGCCAGCACAAATCTACCATGGCAGCTGGTGGGTTAGCAGTAGGGGTGGGCATTCATTTTGGAGAAAGTCCAAACTGAAATAGATGTCTGAAGCAAATTGGCCTGCTCCCAAAACTTCCAACTTTGGAGATTCAGGAGTAGGTAATCACTTTAAAATTGATATAGTTCCCTCCAAGCTTTCCATAAAAAGGAACATGCCAGCCAGGGGGTCAGAGGAATAGGAGTGATTTTGTGCCTGACAGCTCTAGCTTCTAATTGGGAAATGACTTTAACGGACTTCCGTTTTCCATTGTTCTTTGCTAGTTCGTTTTCCTAGAAGTAGCTCTCTATGCACATGTGTCTGTAGTACTTTTATATGACTATGTTTAAATCTGTCTCTATCTCTCACACACCACAGCTTGTGTACATAAGCACCACATTACTGTATTCTTTCAAATTCCTCTCAATGAAGTGTCATTCAGTCCATCAATAATGAAAGCGGAGTGTGGTAAAGGTTGTGTTGTGGAAAAGGTTGTACTGCAGCAAAGACAACTTCTGGGAGGAGAGCCCCCTTCCCATAAACAGTTTAATTACCTGAACTGAATCTAAGGAGTTTTATATCCCAAACTCCCAACAGCTCAGATATCAGCCCTTTTTCAAATATCCAATCCAAGAATAATGAATATACATAAACATTGTGGTGTGAGAGAGAGCGCGCTGCAGGCTCTGTCCCTAATCTACTCACATTCATTTCAACTCATTTCAGTAAGCTCCATTCACATGCTGAAATGAAAATGTATAGATTAGGATGGAGTATATAACCATGATGCTACCTCCAACCCATATGTTTTGTCTACCCAGATCTAATGTTAATGAGGGCTACAAAAAAATTAGTTTCCGTCACTCAGAGAATTTTCCCCAAAAAATGTTTTTCATTATCTTTTGGGAAAAGGTTGATATTAGTAGTAAATAACTATTTCCTTTTTGTAAAATAAAGTCTCTCTTTTGCATATTTGTATTTATTATAAATGCTAGGGGTGAGCATGGGACTCAAGAATCTGTATTCACATTTAATTTTTTAAAGATTTAAGTCACTCTGTGCTCTCTCTCTTTCATTATGTGTGCAGGTTCTGAGCTGCTCTATGTAAAACAATGATCTGTGGTCCCTCATTCACTATAATGGGAAACCTAAAAATGTTTATAACTTTTCCCCCTTTGGGCCAAATGGATGATATTTACAGACACAGAAGCCCTTCCAGAGTGAATTAAGCCCACTACATTGCAAAATAGGTCCAGAGTAGGGTTGCCAGGCTCAGGGCCTGAGAATGATTCTGTACCTTTAAGAGAAGAGAAAATTCAGCCAAGTACAGGTTTTCTTGCAATACTGTAATGGGAAAAACCACGATGAAATTATCCCTTCCCCCTGCACAACTTTTAAAGAATCAGAAGACCTCTTGGAGACTGGGCCTGGCAACCTTGTGGTTTTTCCCATTACAGTGTTGCAAGAAAACCTGCACTTGGCTGAATTTTCTCTTCTCTGAAAGATACAGAATCATTCTCAGGCCCTGAGCCTGGCAACCCTACTGGGTAGATCACAAATTTAGCTCTTAAACATCCCTTTAAAAACTGTAGTCTTACAGAGCACTTGAATGGAAGAGAGGAAAAATTGGAAAGGATTAGGAGAAAGTTACAGTAGAAATAAAACGTTGGCAATGCCAGTTCAAATATACCATGCAGCTTACAAATTAAACTCCGTATTATTAGAACAACAGTAAATACTGCTCAGGTGCCATTCCTGTAGTTCCTACAATAGCCAAAGCCCTTTGAGGGTAAATCCTCACTGCTGTGCATGCTGACTGCTGAGTATGTCAAACAAATAATGATAATAGGGTTTTAACAGCTGTATTATCTGCAAATGCCATTCCTGAAAAATGCAGGAGAGAAAAAAATATAAAAGGTACATAAATTCTGATAAATTATCTTATGACTACAGAAATTAAGAAATTACTGAGCTTTGTTGTACAATACACTAAATCATATAGAAAACTTCATAAAGTGCAGACATATGATGTGAAGTTAAATGCCTAAAAGCTATGAAATTGAAGGGTAAGTAGAACAAGTCTTGTCATCAAATACCACTATTCCTGAATAACATCCTCCATAAACCATATATCCTTATTTCCATAGGCAACTGGGCTTTGATTAAGCCAAAGCTAGTCATGGCAGTCCAATTGAAAATGATGGAATTCATTCTAATTTAAGGCCAATTAAGAGCAATGATACTTGGGTGAAACCTAGTAGTAGTAGTAGTTTAAATTTATATCCTGCCTCATCACCCGACTCCCATCACCCCCAGGGAGCATGACCAATGGCCAGGGATGATAGGACCTGGAGCACCATCTGGAGGGACTATGATTCCCCACACCTGGAGTAGATAAAGCAGGGGATTGTTATTGTGTTATTACATTTTGCCAAACATGAAACACTTTAAGATGGAGCAAAGGAGACCGTAAAAAGGCTAAAACATTCACTGTTATGTGTTAAATGGACTTTTTTAAATCAGTTCTATAGTTTCTTATTTTAGCAACTGAGCTTTTATAACAGGACCATTGTGATGCCCCTGTATTTATAATACTGTAAATATGGTAAGTGTGGGTTTATTAGAGTAAATGAGGTAAGTGGGCTGAGTGAGGGGGGGAGTACATGGGTTGGAATGTTGGTGCGTGTTATATTATGATTGGCTGAGCACTTGAGGGTCTGAAGGTATAAATGAGAGGATGACAGTTGAGAGAGGAGTTTGTTTTGGTTGGTTTTAGTTGGTGGGTTTAGGAGTTCGTTGGACGGTTGGTTTTGGAGGGGTGGATTGGATTGGGCAGGTAGTGAAGCAGGTTATTGACAACTAGAAACATAAAGAGAAATGCATCTTATGAAACCACACACTTGTTAACTATACCTTTAAGTAATCTTGTTAGTCCCTGTGCATATAAATAAGTATTTCTTGGTTTACCTAAATGCCTGATCCTTGGCTGGGTTTACACAGACCAGAAGGGTGGGCAGGGCATATACCAAGGCTGGGAAACAGTATCAATGGTGGCAGCGGTGAAGAGATAGTGTAACATCATCAGGTATCCAGAGCAACCCAGGGCTGTATTCTTTATAGGCACAAAGATACAGGGGGTTGTGGCCTCCAAGTGCACCCAGACACAAAGTAGCAATAAGCCAGGAGGAGACTAAGGCACAGTCTCAAGGCAATATTGTTTTACAGGGAGTGTCTGGTGCTGCTGCCTAGCAGTGGGATCTTGAGAGATCTTTGCTAGAGCTGGTGAGAGAACTGTTTAAAGACCAGGACCCTGAGGAGGGACTGTGACAAGGTGGTGACCACAGGCAGGATCATAGCAGGTGGTGCCTGAGGTGGGATCCTGACAGGAAGGGTCCTGACAACCATCAGATGCTTAACAAAGCAGTTCTATACTGTCTACTTGAAGTTCAGTTCAGTTCAATGAAATTTATTCCCTAGTAAGTATATAGAATTGCAATCAATTTACCTTACTTGTTGTGAAGCCTTCTTTTTACTTTTTTTTTTCATTCCCTCTCTTAATAACCTATTCCATTTTGGCTATATCAACAAAGAAACAGCGAGGGAACACCTGGGATAAAATTGACAAGAAAAAGGTTGCCAAGTGTTAATCATTACCAAATGGAAGGGAGGTCTATTAGTCCTCAAACTAGCAGTCTACCTCCAGAAGATGTAGTACTGACAACAGGTCTATCTGAACAGTTGCAGCATGAAGACGACCCTTGTAGGAAGCTGTGCTCTGTAGAGCTCAGCTGCTCATTATCCAGTATGTTTTGTTGCTTGTACCACTTCCATCTGCCCCTGCTTAACACACATGTGTAGGCAAAAACAGCTGGCATCCTTTCTGGCAAGCATTTTGATAACTCTATGAAGCTCTAGATCTACAAGCAACAGCTGGTATGTGTCATAATAAACAGAGCTGTTGCACCAGCCTTCTGGGTTGCTCTATGGAGATTCTGAGGCAATTCAGAATACATTAGCCTCACCACCTTATATATGCACACAAGGATCAGTTTGTTGAGAGTATGTAGGTCACAACAGTGAAATCGGTAGCATATCATATCACAAAAGCTAGGTTGGAGGTTTGATGTGTGGGGAGGAAGGGATGTATCCATTAAAATGTGACTTCCTTAGCTGAAGTAGAGGACTGAACTACATGTCTTGATTAACATTTGCGCTGGATGTTTGAAGAGGTACATATAGCCAAACAGATGAAAGCATGCCTCAGTGTGCTTTTATCTATTATCTCCATACCCAAAGTAACAAAACAAAGTTATGGTGTAAAAAGGTCACAACTTTCATTAAACTGAATTCATAGGGAAACACTAACCTACTATCTGTGCTCTATGGTCATATATATCATGAGGAAATAGGAGGGAAACTTACCTCTATCTCTCCTACTGATTGACACTACCCTTGTTTAAAGCTCAACACATGTCATTGACTGATGTGAGCTTTTCAACACCAAATCACCATCTGAGTGAGTTGAAGGGGCACTGTTTGGCCACCCTTCCCACACTGGTTGGTGTTTGGAAGGGTGAAGCAGCATCCTCCAGGATCCAAGAGCATCCCATCAATGCAATTCCCTTTAACTGCTCAGCTAGGGTTGCCAGACTCAGGGCCCGAGAATGATTCTGTATCTTTAAGAGAAGAGAAAATTCAGCCAAGTGCAGGTTTTCTTGCAACACTGTAATGGGAAAAACCACAAGGTGAAATTCTCCCTTCCCCCTGCACAACTTTTAAAGATATAGAAGACCTCTTGGAGGCTGGGCCTGGCAACCCTATGCTCAGCAATCTCAGGCAGGTTGACTATATGCCCTTCATCCAAACGTGCCTCTGAGTACTACTCACTGAGTGTAAATGGGATCTTCCAGCCCCCACTACATGATCACTGCACTTGTGGCAGAGATAACCAATTAGCCCAAAAAAAGGACATGCCCAAAATTAAAGGAGCAATGCAGAATAGGCAGAGGAAAAAAGTGCTCCAATGGCCCCCTGGACACGGTGACTAGCAAACCCACACTACACTAAGAGGGGGTGGGCTGAATAGCTCTAGGGTAGTGCCACCCATAAAAAGATATCACCTCCTCTGAAATGGCCAAGAATTGGCTGGGTGAATATTCATCTCCCCCCAAATCCTGGCAGGAAGTCTTACGGCTTTCTTCAAGATGGTTGCCAGGCCCAGCCTCCAAGAGGTCTTCTGTATCTTTAAAAGTTGTGCAGGGGGAAGGGAGAATTTCACCTTGTGGTTTTTCCCATTACAGTGTTGCAAGAAAACCTGCACTTGGCTGAATTTTCTCCTCTCTTAAAGATAGAGAATCATTCTCAGGCCCTGAGCTTGGCAACCCTAACCTATACAGCTTTCCACACAGTGAAGCCCCACATAGCCACACCCAATGTAAGCTTCCCTGTAAGAATATGCGTATGTACAGAAGACGTCCCACTGAAATCAGTGTAAGGTCTGTCCAAGTAAACATGTTTAAAATGAATGTGTGAGAAGGATTCCAATCTAAAGCAAACTAACCTAGAACCAATAATATTTATTAACACCAAAATATACTAATGTGGTTGAGGTCTACATTTTCAACTGGAAGAATAGAAAAAGCCTATCGCTACTGCTACTGTGTTAGCTGAGAGAGGTGAGGGTGAAATAAATGTGCTTTCTTCAGCAGCACACACATCCATCAGTCCATTTTAGCTGCTTCAGTAAGTTAAAGACAGAAAGTGAAAGAAATAGGAGCAAATCCCAGCTAATAAGAGACTTCTATTTAGTTGTCTTTGGAAGTTTTCTTACCAACTGCCTCCAGGAAAAGAGAATTATTATATTCCCAGTGAAATGTTATCATCAGGTGGATTCTTAACACAAAGACTCCTCAAGCCCTGAAGGCAGCTAGTCTATCAATATGAAATCTCAGAACTACTGGGCAAAGAAACTGCTATGAACATCAGTTCTTTTTGTGAAAGGGGAAAAACACTTGGTAAACCAGACATTTTTAGCTTCTATGCTTGACATTTCTCATAATGACAGATGGCCATTTTCATATTTCCCACATTCCCATTATGCTCTTATGGCAAAATAACTTTGGGGGGAGGGGGAAGCAATGAACAGTATCTAATTCTTTTACCCATTTTTTATGCCTTAAAAAAGAAAAAAAGCTAGAGTCTACATCTCAGCTAAGTAAAGCTGTGGAAGGAACTCCAGTTTGTGTAGAACTTTATCGATCTGAAGCACATTCTGCTGGAATGGTTATCATCCATTTTGTGCTGAGAATGTACTTCTGAAGAGCTGGCTTCATACATGTGTACACAGAGAGCGCTTTCTTGGGTCATTGGCTCCTACTGGGGCAAACCTACTGATGCTTCAGGGCTATGCCACTCCCCTTCACTATGTTTAACTTGTCTATGAATGAAACAGGCAAAGTAGGAAGCAATACAGTAACTTAACCACCTCTGTACATTGAGACATATCCCTGTATATCAGTATATCAACAGTTTCCAGACCCTCTTTTTCAAAAGACTGTGAAAAATAATTTTAGAAAAGTCTGTGGAAACACTAATTGAGGGGAAGGGAGTTTGAAAACACACCCACCTACAGACAACACGGATAGTAACTGCCCCTTTAGATGACATTATCGTGCTAAGATGTGTACAATTGCAAACTGCTGTATACAAAACCACACTGTGAAAAAATGACCTCTGTGCATTTTAAAGGCTATGGGTGCACACAGCTTCAGAGAAATGGGCAATGGCCAACAGCAGAACTGATGAGGAGTGCAGAAGTAAAGAATACTAGTAAAAATAAACTGCTGAAGTTGGACAGGAAGTGGTAGGATGGAAATATCACACAGCTCAAGTATAAAGAAAAGATTGCTTGCCTTAATGCACTGGGTGACTATTAACCTTTCTTTTCTAGTCCCTCACACACACACCCTAATAAACTAGGTGGGATTTTTTAAATAGTGAACAAAATGAAGATGCTGTTTTATGAAGAAGCTAAAAGACAGTGTGCAACTTCCATTTTCATGAGAGCAGACTTCCCCTTAAGCAGTGGCACATCTCCTTCTCCACCTCCTGCATTCTCCCCAAGTTTGCTCGATCCCATAGTGCAGACGTGAGTGGAGGGAGGATGGGTGGATGCATGGGGAAGGAGAGGAAAGGAAAGTGCAGTTAAACCAAGAGAAGTTACCCACTGCTGTGGCCAGCACCTTTGGATGTCACCCACTGATTGGCTAGCATAATTGTAACAGGACAGCTTTGGATGTTGCTTTTCCTAATGCATGTAAGAAGTTCATAGAAAAAGAGAAAAAAGTAAGTTGTCTTCCAATCCAAATGCTCAGAAGCCATCCTGATGACACATGAAATCTTCCAAGCTCCTAAAGGAGTGCCCAAAGCAGCCCTCTGGAAGTTCATGCTTTAAAAGCCAGGTCTTCTAAACCCTGTACTAAAAGATCAACAGTGGATTTGCCCAATAATTGTGAAGAAGTCCTCATATTGTCCAAGAGTATCAAGACTACAGCTTCTGTGACTTGACAATTCCCACAGTTTTACAGTGTTGATCACCTACTTCCATTTGCATGAGAATGCTGAGCTGAAATGAGACGAAAGCTTCACAAACAGTTTCATCCTTGTGAAACAAGGCACTTCGGGAAATTTTTCACACAGTGTGAAACTGTTGATACTGAAGAGGTTTCAGTTGGATGGGGAAAAACATTGCTCTTGCAAAGGCAACCTTGCAATCCCAATGCTCCTACCACTGCACACTGCACCAAGCTGAGCTCCCATGCCTCACCCCTCCTTCTCTCCCTTTCAAGCAGCAGCAGTGACCTACTCCACTTTCGGAAGCCAGAAGTACAATGTTGCCCCACCCACACTGCCTCACCAGCTGTTACTACATGCAGGGATGATAATGCATGTGGAATGAGCGTTTCTAGTGTCTCTCTACAGGCTTGACACCATGTTTAGAGAAATACTTGAACAGAGCTTAATAGGCACTGAGATATATTTGTGCTCACTGTATGTTCTCTTATCATGCAATGAAGAATAATAATGTTCTAAAAATGGCACCAAAGCTTTAACATTTTAGGGTTGTTAATGGGTGCAAACCCACCCTCAGCCCCTAAAGATGAATTTTCACCTCCCTTGAAAACCTAAATTCAAATACACAGGTCTTGGAAAAACAGCAATATGCATAGAAGCTGTCTAGTTGACCCGAATATAAAGAGAAAGTATCTATACTCCAGTGAGGAAAGTTTCTCGCCATTAAAGACTAGAAAAAAATCAATCGCATGCTAAGAAGGAAGCACTTTTTTATTTTAAGTACATATTGGTATTCTTAAAATTCATCAGAAACTTCTCATCTCTTTTTCTCTGTCAGCTAAAATAGTTCAGTACAAAGTCACTGGAACTATTCTAAACTTGGCAAGTCTATATAAAAAAATATATGGCAGAACCACAAGAGCCCTCACAGACTAAGCTGGCCACGTCCCCTACCTGCCTAACAGTTGCCTGCCCTGCCTTTCTCTTAAAAGCCTCCAAAGGAAGATAAAGTTTCCAGAACCTTACTAGACAGCGTGTTCCATTGCTGAATCACTATTAAAGTGGTTAAGTTATGGGCAAACCAAACCAACCCCCCTTCCTTACACCAGGATGTCAGGGATTTGGATTAAGCAGAGATGTCCCTCCATTTGATTCTACCAGCTGAGCTGGCCCACTTCTGGCTACCACTGATGGAGAGTGATGCATGCATCACTCCATTGGCACTGACTTCCCTCCTCCACCCACCAGTGGTGCCCAGTAGAAAACCCTGAAATGGGGCATTCTAAGGGCAGGGAAGGGCTGAGCTTACACAGGATCAGTTGGATCCTAAGTTGGTCTTGCTGCTGTTGGATGATGGCATTGGGCCTGTTTGGACTCTACCACTGCGCCAGCCTAGAGCTAGTCCAGATATTGGGCCAGAGTGAATCGAGAGTGGTTTAGCTTCCTCTCTTATTCTACTGGAACTCTGATTCAACTAATGAAAGATCAGTACACAATAAGACCACACATATCCAAGATTTGATCATGGATCAGGGTGCTGATTTGGTGCGCATTACTGAGACTTGGGTGGGTAAGCTGGGAGGGGTTGAACTGATCCAGCTTTGCCAACCTGGATACTCGGTACAACACCAGCACAGGCTGCAGGGATGGGTGGAGGGGTTCTGTCATCTACAGAACTTCCATCTCTGTCACCAGGAAACCATTTTGGCTTGGAGCTGGCTATGAGGGACTTCACCTGGTGTCGGACCAAGGTGGTAGTAAACTAGGGTTGCTGCTGGTGTACCGTGCACCCTGCTGCCCAGCAGCTTCTTTGACCAAGCTGGCGGAGGCCATTTTGGCTGTGGTATTGGAGGAGCCTAGAACGATAGTCCTGGGTGATTCCAATGTTCATGCTGAGGCTGCTTCTAGTGTTCCAGCTCAGGGCATCATTGCCTCCATGATGACCATGGGGCTGTTTCAAGATGTCAGTGGCCTGACGCAACCAACCCTAAACTTGGTTTTTGTGGAGCCCAATTTGCACCTTAATGTACCAGTGAACTAAGAGCAATGAAACATGCAGGACGATGGCTAGAGATCAACTGGTGAACGATGTGCTGTGAGGCTGATCGGGCACAAGTAAAACATCATAACCGAGCCTACTGTATGGCAGTGAGGGCAGCGAAGAAGGCCTACTTCTCTGCCACCATCAAGTAGCCATCCAGTGGAGTTTGTCCATACTGTCAAGGGTCTGTTGACATCAACTTCAGGAAATGGAGTTTTAGACTCTTCAGAGACCCTCTGTGAATTGTTTGCAAGGCTCTTTGAAGGTAAAGTTGCTTTCCTCTGTAGCAATCTCGATGCCCCATCCACATCTACTGTAGTCCCCAGTGCAACGTCTGCTGCAACTTCTTAGGATCTGTTTCAGTTGATGTGGCCTGATGATGTGAACAAGGTGCATGTGACAATGTGGCCTGCAATGTGTCCTCTCGACCCTTGCCCTTCTTGGCTTATTAAAGCTTGCTGAAGGGGTTTGACTGAGTGGATCCAGGATGTGGTCAATGCACTGTTGTGGGAGGGAGTGGTTCCAGCTGCCCTGAAAGAGGCAGTGATCTGACTGCTCCTGAAAAAGCCCACTCTGGACCCATTGGTTTGTGACAACTGCCGTCCGGTCGCAAATACCCTTTTTAGGGAAAGTGATTGAGACAGTTGTGATGCAGCAATTGCAAGTACTCTTGGATGAAACAGGTTATCCTGACCCATTTCAATCTGGGTTCAGACCTGGTTATGGGACTGAATCAGCCTTGGTTGCTGTGATGGATGACCTTTATCGAGAGAAGGACACGGGTAGTGCAACCCTGTTATTCTTACCTGATCTCTCGGCAGCTTTTGATATTTATTTATTTGTTTATTTATTGCATTTGTATACTGCCCCATAGCCGAAGCTCTCCGGTATCCTTCTGACCTGTGTTAGTGAGATGGGTATCAGAGGCACTGTTTTACATTGGTTCTGATCCTATCTCCATGATTGTTTTCAAAGAATAGCACTGGGCAGTTGTCTTTCAGCCCCCGGCAGTTGTGCTGTGGGGTGGCACACGGTACCATCTTTTCCCCAGTCCTGTTTAACATCTATATGAAGCCCTTGAGAGTGGTCGTCAGGAGATTTGGAGCAAGGTGTCAGCAATATGCTGATGATGCCCAGGTATATTTCTCTGTAGCATCTGAATCAGGAGAGGCCATGCAAGCCCTGGACCAGTGCCTGGACTCGGTGATGGGCTGGATGAGGGCCAATAAACTGAGTCTGAATCTTAGCAAGATGGAGACACTGTGGGTTGGTGGTTCCTGAGTTCAGATAATTGGTCAGTTGCCTGCTTTGGATGGGATCGTACTCTCACTGAAAAAGCAGGTCCGTAGTCTGGAGGTGCTCCTGGATCCATCTTTGTTGCTAGAGGCCCAGGTGACCTCAGTGGCTAGGAGTGCCTTTTACCAGCTTTGGCTGATAAGACAGCTGCAGATGTTTCTGGAGTGGGATAGCCTAACCACTGTTGTCCATGCACTGGTAACCTCCAGGCTGGATTACTGTAATGCGCTCTGTGGGGGGCTGCCCTTGAGCTTCGTCTGGAAGCTGCAGCTGGTGCAAAATGTGGCAGCATGACTACTCACAGGGGCAGAGTATCGTCAACATGTTACCCTGCTGCTGAAAGAATTGCACTAGCTGTCCATTAGCTACCGGGCTAAGTTCAACGTTCTGGTTTTGGTGTACAAAGCCTTATACAGTTTGGGACCAGGATACCTAGAAGACCGTCTTATCCCTTATATACCCAGTTGATCACTATGCTCTGGAGGTGAGGGCCTCCTGCAGATACCATCTTATCAGGAAGTCAATTCCCCACAACATAGAAAGTTGACCTTTAGTATAGTGGCACCTACCTTTTGGAATTCCCTCCCCTTAAATATTAGACAGGCACCATCTCTATTTTTTTTTTGGCACCTACTGAAGACCTTCCTCTTTCAACAAGTCTTTTAAGTAAAAACCTTATCTCTATCTGCATCTGTATTGGAATTGCTTTTTAAGATGTTTTTAAAGCTTTTTTAAAAAATATTTTTTAAGGATGTTTTGTTTTAATATGGTTTTTAAAATGTTTTGTTTTAATATATTTTAAAGTTTGTTTTTATGATATTTTAGAGTGTTCTTAGTGTTTTTGTTTGCGGCCTGGGCTTCTCCTGGGAGGAAGGGCGGGATATAAATTAAACAAAGAAACAGTGAAACTGGTTGGCAGTAGATTCAGTCAAAAGAAAATACTTCTTCATACAGTGCATAACTAGAACTCCCTATCACAAGATACGATGATGGCAATTACTTTTTATTATTGTAAAAGGAGGATTACAAATTAATGGTGCAAAGGTATATCAATGACTGTTAGTTATCTATGACAGAAAAATGGAATGTCTCTTTGAATATAAATATATGTCTGTGGAAAACAACAGAGCAGGGATGTTGCCTTCAGTTGAGACCTATCTTACTTCATTCCCAGAAACATATGGTTGATCAATGTTGGACACAGAATGCAGGACTATGTGGTTCTTGATCTGATCCAGATTGGTTCTTGTGTTCTTATCCTGTCCTTAGTGGTTAGAGAAACACCTCTAACGTTCTCACTGCTGTCAAATCATTCTTTGAAGAAGGGCGATATAGACTTGCTAAATGGGGGAGAGAAAGTTGTAAACTGTATGGGAATAGGAAACACTATAAATTAAAATACATTTCATATTTTATTATTTATCATTTTCCAGTATTAGAATAGGCCATGATGCTTTATGCCTACAAATCACTTATTCCAAAATTGCTCAAAGACTTCAATTAGTTTGAATTACTTTGGTTAGTGGCCACTGTTACATGCTCTTTCATGTTCTATACTACTAATCTAGCTTCCTTCCTCCTGAGATCAAAGTGATGCTAGCCGTTTTGGTCCTACAGATATAAAAATATGTGTTCAGTTATATGATTATCTTTTACTGGTTCAACCAGCAATAACAAATTTCACTGAATTTTCATCAAACAAAATTAGGATGTCAGTTTTAGATTACTGTCTTATAGTTTCTCTTCAGACAAAATAATGTCTCTGGGGGGCAGTGTGCATTTTGGGACAAAAAATCAGTATAAACAAGGCTGAATGCGTCTCCACTTTTGGGAAAAGCCAAGATCTTCTACCAGATTTGTATTTACTGAAGTTAGAGCTCCCTCATGAGAAATCTGCAAATATCTGTAAAGAAATGAAATGAAATGAAAAGAGATTAAGGGGAGGGGATGTTTAAAATAGGAAACAGATTTGGATTTGATCATTATTATAAGCAGATAACTATAAATATTTATATAGCTTGTTTTGAAGGCAGTTAGAATTTAGGTATATTTTATATATAGGAAGCAGTTACTAATGTATTTATGATAGAGTATGAAAAATCAAATGATTCCCCAGCATTCACATTAGCTTCTTCCATTCCTTCTTTCAACTGGGGGCAGATTTGGCATTTGGAGTCCTCACCTTCAGCTCCCATTAAATTCATGTACTGATGACTAACAGCCAACACTATCAGCACAATCACATGGTGTTCAGAAACGTATCAGGGGACATGGGAGGAGAAGATGGCAGTGGCATCAATCAGGGTTTTGTGGAACCCCTTTTGCTGCCATGGACTTCCAAGTCCTAGAACTTTCTGTTGAAACTGACTCTGTGTGTCAATTTCATCAAAGAAAAGGCCCTCAAAGACAAAAGTTCTATAGTATTTCCTTGGGATGGATCATTTCCACTTATGAGCTCCCTAAATTTAGATTTAGTGGTAAATGCAAACCCTGCTTGCAGCAGGGATCGTCTCCACCTGGGAGCTGATCCAAATTTAAAAGGCCCCAAATGAAAGCTGCACTTGCATAGGAACAATCAGAACTTTAAGTCTCCTGGTTGTTCCTTTGCAACTGCAGCTTTATCTGCCAAATTTTGTTTTATTAAATTCCTATTTGTTTCTGAATCACTCTGCATTCTTTCCACTTCAACCTGTGTTTCACGTCCCAAGGCAGTTTGTGAAAAATGAAGCTCTGTGTTCCCCATTCAATATAATGGTGACTCTAAAACCAGCTATAACTTTTCTACCTTTTGGCCAATGTGGATGAAATTTACAGGCACAGCAGCCCCTTCAGAGTGGACTGAGCCTGCCAAATTGCAGACAAATGGGGTATTTTGTGGGAAAGTAAAAGGGATTCACTTTCCTCCATAATCCATGTCTATGCTATATAAATTTGCACTAAATATAGTCATGCTGTAGTTTGTGTAGCCAGGCCACAGACAGATGGTACTGCAAACTGCAGTGTTCTGAGAGGTGGTAGATGGGGAGCCCAAGTGAGTGTGGAGGGACAGCCAAACAGGCTTTGGCAGCCCCCCTGCTCTGCTGGCTCCTCCATCTGCCAGCCCCAAGACCCCTGACCCTATGATCCAGATCCCCAGGCCAGCTGGCACCACAACTGCCCACCTTCCTCCCCCCTTACCAGCCTGGGGATCCACTACTACTGCTGACTGTTAGGATGAAGAGTTGGCCTGGGTAAAACAGTGTGAGAAAGGCAGCTAGAGGCAGTAGACTGTGGGAGATCTGGTGCCACCACAGCTAAAAGAAGAGTAGGTCCAGAAAAGGCAGCAGCAGCAACAGATTCCCAGGTTGTCCGGCTGCTACTTCTGGCCACCTTCCTTCTCCCAGCAGCTGAAGGGTGCAAAGGAGAAGGGGGGAGAATTGCAAAGGGCTTTGCAATCCTCCACATGCTTCTCCTTTACATCTCTGACATCAGATCAATGAGTGGAGTGAGCATCAGGGCATTATTCCTCTAATTAGCTTTTGAGGGGTGGTGTTAGGTTTTCTCTTGCTCTTTCTTATTTTGACATAATTAAGAGGTGAAGGAGTGGAGTGCCTTCTCGCTTGACTTTTTTTTTTAAGTGCAGTTTCACACTGGCCTTTTTGGTGCATTACAAGGCATTCAATAGCTTTTATTCTTGCTAGAAATCTGCCTGCAGAGTTCTGAGTTTTTGTTTGTTTTTTGTTAAAGCAGAGCAACATAGATTTGTTATATGACTCAAGTGAATCTATTAACTTTGAAGAAAATCCTCTGCTGCTGTGCTCCAACAACAACAAATCTAGCACTTCAGTGCTCCACAGACATTATTTTGGACAGCCTCACTTCTTGCAAAGCCCATAGACCTATAGAAATATGGAGATATAGGAAGACATAGATCTAAACAATACAGAAAAGTCAGTAACATCAGAGCTACAGAGCAACACGGGGCTAAGTGGGGGCTATCAGAGCTTGGAAAAGTTACTTTTTTGAACTACAACTCTCATCATCCCAATCCAGTGGCCATACTGGCTGGGGCTGATGGGAGTTGTAGTTCAAAAAAGTAACTTTTCCAAGCTTTGGGGGCTATTATCTGGCTCAGGGGGGTAAATTAATGGCATCACACTTTGACTTGGGAGAGGTTATCTATCCCTCACGCAGAACCAATGCACACCCGTAGAAACCACAGCATCTCAGAACTACAGTCAGGGAAGGAAGAAACAGGATTCCTATAGGCAATGGATGGTTGATGAAACAACTATAATTAAAGAAAGCTAATTTTACCTTTTTTAAAAAAACCAAAACAAAGCATTTCTGATTTTATGCCCAATTTTAAAGGTCAGTTTGGTTATGAGCAAGTGTGCTAATAGGAATCCATAAGGTGATCCTTGAAGTGTGGTTTGTGAATCACTGCTATGGCTAAAGAAGGAGCTGTCAGGGCTGGCCAAAGGGTGGCTAGGTGGGGCCCTCACTGAGGGCCCCTGCGGCTACAAGGGCCCCTGAGGAGCCTCTCTACTCCCCTTCTGCAATCCACGGAACTTCTGAGCTGCCTGCCATTCCCTCGCTCCACCTACCTTTCTCTGCTGACATTTTTTGTGGCTGTACGCAATGCGCGCGCAGCACTACCATTAACCAAGATGGCGGCCAGGGTTTCCCTAAGGTGCTGATCCCCCTGCTACCATCTTGGTTGATGGCAGAGATGCACTTGCATAGCACACATGAGCGCCATCAACCAAGATGGAGGCAGACGCTTCAGCCCCTTAGGGAAACCTTGGCTGCCATCTTGGTTAATGGTAGTGCTGTGCACGCAGCCCACATAGCTGCAAAAGTCAGAAGACAGGTAGGTGGGGTGCGCCTGTGGCTGCGTGTGCATGCATGGGTGTATGCACAGATGTCAGGGCCCGGGGCAAGCTGCAACCGGCCCTAGGGGTTCTGCATACCATAATGATGTTTTAACTCAGTGTTCACAGTGAGCAGTAAAATGCTAATAATGATCAACACAACATTTACACCACAATACAATTTCAATGTATCATATACTACAAGCATCAGTTAAAAATAATCATGCATCAGTGCACAATATTCATATCTAGGCTGGACCGGATTAATTTTTGAAAAATTTAATGGATTCCATTGATTAGCCTCTAAAGTAAATACTGTTTTGTTGCATGAAATTTTCAGAACAATTAGCAAGTAACACACCATGGGGCTCTGCATTGCACAGGAAGCCTGTTCTGTGTCCTGTGACGGATGGGGGGAAGTAGTGGGCCCATCAACTCAAGAACACAGCTGCCAATGAACAAGTGGCAACATCAGTTAGCTATGCCATTGCCTGGGCAGGTGTCACCTCCCAGGAATCAATCAGCAGTTCTGGTGGGCTCCATTTTCTCCCTCTGGTCCACTCCTGGATCATAAATAGAGGGCCCTGGTTGATTGATGGGGCTGGGAAGGATTTTGCAGACATGCACAACAGGGCTTCAGCACTGTGGATTTTTGCCGTCCCCATAGCAATATTGTGGTTGAGAATCAATGGAGCTAAAATTTGTCACAACTTTCATAGTTGGCAGGGATGCATTAGGCAGGATTCATAGTTGGATTAAGTACTCTGTTGCCCACTGGATGGATCCCCATAAAGGGCCTTCTTTGGATGTTGCATTATGGTCTCGGCTCCAGGTCAAGGGGCTGGCACAGCACACCATACTCCCAGGTTGCTTGAGGGGCCCACAGGAACAGCTCATGTCATGGGGGCACAAGAGTCATACAATTCCCTAAATTCTGTCCCAGGACTTGAGCTGGGGTGGTGACATTGTCCAGCATCAGGCTGCCTGAAGACTGGATCCTTGCCCTATGCCACACCAAACTCTTAGCTGTAACCAATAATACTGTGGCCATTCTAAACCAACACCAGTGCTCATAATTGCTCCTGTATAACACACTCTGCTGAGTGTGGATACACAAGTAGAAACCTCATAACAAGGCATCATGAAATCAAATGAAAATTGATGTCTTGTTAGTGCTGTAACCTTTTTTAGTGCTGTAACCTTATTTAATGTGTGGTTTGCTGATAATGAATCATTCACAAGGACACTTTGGCTAAATGGATGAATGGTGGTTTAGATAACATGAGCTTTGCTAAGTTGGCATTTTAAATGTTTTTTCCTTACTTTTTTATAGACAAAGGAAAATGTATGCTAGATGAGCTTATATGCTATGATGGGAAGTCCAACACTGCCATCCAGTATTCTGGATTTCCACATAGTAAAAATAATGATGTAAATGAAATTAAACTTATTAGTCACAAGTTTAAAAAAACATTTTATTAAAGAGGATCCAAATTCCTGCATCCATTGTTCATTGGAAAAAAGAGCCTGACCTCTACTGCCCTTGAAACTAAAATATGTTGATTAAAGCACATAGAGGCATACCCCACTTAATGTTGCTTCACTTAACGTCAGCTTGCTATAACATACATGCTCCATATGCCACCATACCCCGTTTAACGCTTTCCAATTACGGACACTTAATGGCATGACGCCACTGCCATCTAGTGGCGATTGCAGTGCAGTACATGCATAGATAATTGCTTCACTTTAAGTACATTTTCACTTTACATACAAGCTCCGGTCCCATTGCGTATGTTAAAGTGGGGTATGCCTGTATCAGTCTATGGGACACAATACAGAGAAGTTTGGCATACAAATGAGTTTGTAAAACTAAGATGCCCAAGAGGTCATTTTCAGAAGTTGCTTGTTACGCTACTTGCACATAACAAGGGGGGAGGGAGAGAGACTCAGAAGCTCTGATAGGTATGTTTAGCACAATAAATCACCCTCTAGCTTGCAAGTATGGTTCATACTTCACTTACATGTTTTCAAAGTAATCTAAGTAAAATTCACAGTTAAAGAATTTTCTTATGTGGAGCTGCCCGATAAGACCATGTGTCACTGGTCCTGAAAGTCCTGCACTGGCTGCCAGTGAGCTACCAGGCCCAATTCAAGGTGTTAGACCTAACATATAAAACCTTAAATGGCTTGGGACCTAAGTACCTAAAAGAGAAACTTTCCCAGTATCAACCATCCAGCAAATAAGTCTTGGTTGATGGTGCCACTAGTGGCTTGCCCTGTTGGCAGTGACCCATGACAGGGCCTTTTCAGTGGTGGCTCCCCATTTGTGGAATGTCCTCCTCAATGAGGTGCATCTGTCTCCCTCATTACTGACTTTCAGAAAGAATTTAAAAACATTCCTGTTTAACCAGGCATTTGATGGATGGCTGTAGGAGACTGTTCTTCGCAACCTGGAGTTCACTGAA